>NC_067244.2:180928717-181553717 GCF_019359855.2 Lolium perenne
CCTCCTGCTCACTGACAAACCCTGCACAACAGTCAACATCATCACCCGAAAAAGGGGAGACACCATAATGCTCTCCCTTCTTCTCTCCTTCCGAGCGATCCCTCTTCCTCCGTGTTTCACTCGACGGGCAAACACACATGTGATGCATAGTAATAATAAAAAGGTACTGTAGAAAAATCGATATACGAATCTATAATTAAATAGGTTAAACTAGGGTTTTGCCAAGTTCTATAGATCAAGGTTCAAAAAAAAATCCAACTACGGGGTTCGAACAACACGATTCTAATCCAAGAATTTTTTCGACCTCATCCAAATGGCCTCAAACTATAGGGTTAGCATCAAGTGCAGTATGTGTGAACATGTATGCACTATGTGTGCTATAACTTGTATGTCTTTCAAATTTGAACCAAATTTGAATAAGTTTGAAATATTTGAAAAGGGCCTTTTGGCTTAAACGTTTGAAACCAAAAACCACTTCTCTTCATGCATGCTTGACTTCATAAGACATAGTTTAGCTAGGGTTAGGGGGTAGATACATGATTTTCCTGGTTTGAATATGTCTAGACCTTGTTTATCAACTTAATTGAATGCTTACTATATGACATAAGAAGACTATGTGCCTTGGTTTTTCATTTTTTGATTTTTTTTAAATTATGCCCATTTGAATCTTGGTCAAATCCTAGGTTTGACCATGGTTTAAACAAGTTTAAATCATGAATATGAAAAATTAAGCATCTATCCTTCTTAATTAGTCACTCCAAAATGTTGCTCTAGGGAGGGTTTTTGAAATTTCCATGTTTGAAACCAAAAACCACTTCTCTTCATGCATGCTTGACTTCATAAGACAGAGTTTAGGGTTAGGGGTAGATATATACATGATTTTCTGGTTTGAATATGTCTAGACCTTGTTTATCAACTTGAATGCTTACTATATATATGACATAAGAATGCTATGTCCTTTGGTTTTTCATTCTTTTGATTTTTTTCTGAATTTCTATGCCCATTTGAATCTTTTGGCCAAATCCTAGGTTTGGCCAAGATTTAAACAAGTTTAAAACATGAAAATTAAAAGGGAAGCTTGCATCCTTCTTAGTCACTCTAAAATGAAGATTTTGGGAGGTTTTTGAAATTTCCATGTTTGAAACCCAAAACCACTTCTCTTCATGCTAGATTTCATAAGACAGAGTTTAGGGGTTAGCTAGGGGGTAGATACTGGTTTGTCTAGTTTGAATATGTCTAGACCTTGTTTATCAACTTGAATGCTTACTACATGACATAAGAAGACTATATACTTTGGTTTTTCATTTTTCAGATTTTTTAAATTTTCTACCCATTTGAATCTAGGTCAAATCCTAGGTGTTTGACCATGATTTAAACAAGTTTAAAACATGAATATGAAAAATTAAGCATCTATCCTTCTTAAGTCACTCCAAAATGTAACTCTTGGGAGTTTTTTTGAAATTTCCATGTTTGAAACCAAAAACCACTTCTCTTCATGCTAGACTTTCATAAAATCGACCGAGCTAGTTGAGGGTTAGGTGGTAGATACATGATTTGTCTGGTTTGAATATGTCCAAACCTTGTTTATCAACTTGAATGCTTACTATATGACATAAGAATGCTTACCATATGTTTGAATTTTAAAAGAATATAGTCTTCTTATGTCATATAGTAAGCATTCGAGTTCATAAACAATGTTTGGACATATTCAAACCAGACAAATCATGTATCTGCCCCCTAACCCTAATATCAGTCGATTTTATGAAAGTCAAGCATGCATGAAGAGAAGTGGTTTTTGGTTTCAAACATGGAAATTTCAAAAACCCTCCCAAGAGTTACATTTTGGAGTGACTTGAGAAGGAGAGATGCTTAATTTTTCATATTCATGTTTTAAACTTGTATAAATCATGGTCAAACCTAGGATTTAACCAAGATTCAAATGGACAGAAAATGAAAAAACAGCAAAATGAAAAACGAAAGTACATAGTCTTCTTATGTCATGTAGCTAGTAAGCATTCAATTTGATAAACAAGGTCTAGACATATTCAAACTAGACAAACCATGTATCTACCCCCTAACCCCTAAACTCTGTCTTATATATGAAGTCTAGCATGAAGAGAAGTGGTTTAGGGTTTCAAACATGGAAATTTCAAAAACCTCCCAAAAAACTTCATTTTCGAGTGACTAAGAAGGATACAAGCTTCCCTTTTCATTTTCATGTTATAAACTTGTTTAAATTATTTTGGTGAAATCACATAGTCTTCTTATGTCATATAGTAAGCAAAGCACATATAGTCTTCTTATGTCATATAGTAAGCATTAAAATTGATAAACAAGGTCTAGACATATTCAAACTAGACAAATCATGTATCTACCCCTAACCGCTAAATTCTGTCTTATGAAGTCAAGCATGAAGAGAAGTCGTTTTGGGTTTCAAACATGTAAATTTCAAGAACATCCCAAAAGCTTCATTTTAGAGTGACTAAGAAGGATCCATGATTACCTTTTCATTTTCTTATTTTAAACTTGTTTAAATATTGGTCAAACCTATGATTTGACCAAAAGATTCAAATGGGCATAACAATTCAGAAAAAATCAAGAGAATGAAAAAACAAAGGACATAGCATTCTTATGTCATATATATAGTAAGCATTCAAGTTGATAAACAAGGCCTAAACATATTCAAACCAGAAAATCATGTATATATCTACCCCTAACTTAACCCTAATTAAACTCTGTCTTATGAATTAAGTCAAGCATGCATGAAGAGAAGTGGTTTTGGTCTCAAACATGGAAATTTCAAAAACCCTCCCAAGAGTTTTGGAGTGACTAAGAAGGATAGATGCTTAATTTTTCATATTCATGATTTAAACTTGTTCAAATCTTGGCCAAACCTAGAATTTGACAAAGATTCAAATGGGCATAAAAATTCAAAAAATCAAAAAATGTTTGTACATATTCAAACTAGACAAATCATGTATCTACCCCTAACCCCTAAATTCTGCCTTATGAAGTCAAGCATGAAGAGAAGTCGTTTTGGGTTTCAAACATGGAAATTTCAAGAACATCCCAAAAGCTTCATTCTAGAGTGACTAAGAAGGATCCATGATTACCTTTTCATTTTCTTGTTTTAAACTTGTTTAAATATTGGTCAAACCTAGCTAGGATTTGACCAAAAGATTCAAATGGGCATAAAAATCCAGAAAAAAATCAAGAGAATGAAAAAACAAAGGATGTAGCATTCTTATGTCATATATATAGTAAGCATTCAAGTTGATAAACAAGGTCTAGAAATATTCAAACCAGAAAATCATGTATATATCTACCCCTAACCCTAAACTCTGTCTTATGAAGTCAAGCATGCATGAAGAGAAGTGGTTTTTTGGTTTCAAACATGAAAATTTCAAAAACCCTCCCAAGAGTTTTGGAGTGACTAAGAAGGATAGATGCTTAATTTTTTATATTCATGATTTAAACTTGTTCAAATCTTGGTCAAACCTAGAATTTGACCAAGATTCAAATGGGCATAAAAATTCAAAAAAAATGAAAAAAAATGAAAAACCAAAGCACATTGTCTTCTTATGTTATACAGTAAGCATTCAAGTTGATAATAAACGTACAAAGGTCGATCTAGACATATTCAAACGAGAAAAATCATGTATCTACCACCTAACCCTAAACTCTGTCTTATGAAGTCAAGCATGAAGAGAAGTGGTATTGGGTTTCAACATGGAAATTCAAAAACCTCCCACGAGCTTCATTTTGGAGTGACTAATTAAGAAGGATACATGCTTACTTTTTCATATTCATGTTTTAAACGTGTTTAACTCTTGGTCAAATTAACCTAGGATTTGACCAAAATTCAAATGGGCATAAAAATAAAAAATGAAAAACCAAAGCACATAGTCTTCTTATGTTATACATTAAGCATTCAAGTTGATAAACGTACAAAGGTCGATCTAGACATATTCAAACCAGAAAAATCATGTATCTACCCCCTAACCGTAAACTCTGTCTTAATTAATTATGAAGTCAAGCATGAAGAGAAGTGGTATTGGGTTTCAAACATGTAAATTCCAAAAACCTCCCGACCACGAGCTTCATTTTGGAGTGACTAAGAATGATCGATTTTACTTAGGTATGTAGTATTGTACATCACAAATGTGAAATGAAACAGATGATGTCAATCTCTATAAACCCTAAACCCTAATTATATTAAACCCCTAGACCCTAACACAAAACCTTGTATATAAACCATAAACCTATATATCACTACCAAAAAATGAGTCATGCGATTCAAATGTTTGGCATTGTTTTCTCGTAGCATGCAATGCTCCCACACACACTTCTGGGTAAGCGAGGCCTCAAACACATGGTGCAAAAAAATATGCAGGGTTCTTGTCTTAAAAATAGAAGTGTATATATGCCATATTTATTTGGTATTATCCATAGAGGTATTATGAACCACAAATGATATGACTATGCATGCTTTGTTTCGATCTTTTCTATCAAGCCCCACAATAACTTATTAATTCGGCTTGTTTTGAAATTTAGATACGTCGATCAATCTCATGATGCTCTCACCCTTCTTGTTTTAATTTGTTCTAGTAGGAGGGTGCAGTGCATGTGTTTGGCCATTATTATATAAAATGTACTTGGCTCGATCCACACATTCAGGTCACACACCCATGTATTTTTTAAATTATTAGTTTCATCTGTACTTCATCTACACACTGTATCAAATTTGCATTTTATCGGATTTAGCCCAAGAAATTGTATATATATGGATGCACATTGAGATAATTCATGAAACCTTGGAAATGGTCATCCTGTCATGCATGTTTCCCCGCGAATGAAAACTTGATTGGTGGTAGACAAGTAAAAACACATTTACGGGCGACAACCCAAAATGCATATATTTTGCAAAGTATTCATGCGTGCATGATGAAAAGTTCAAATATATACATAAAATTGGGCCATGATTCAAAAGTCTGGCATGGTTCTTTTGTAGTGGTACGAAGCTCACATGCATGTGGGAGGAAATTTAGTTCGACGAAGTCCAACATGGTGCCAATCTAATTGAGGGTTCTTCTCTAAAACACTGGTATGGCTTGTTTGGTATTTTCCCTATATATATGTACAAAATGATGAATAATCCATGTTTTTAGATTGCCTTTTTTGAATCACGTGTGCCTTGATTTCAAATCTAGGTCAAATCACTGGGGGAGGGGGATGAATGTGTTTCTTTTTGATGCATCGCTTGTATTTCCGAGTTTTTTTTGGGTCCCACAAATTCAGGGTAGCATCACCCCCCTCCCTTCCCGCAGTAAAAGTTTTAAGCGAGTAGTAGAATGGCATGACCAACTAGTTTCAAGTAAAAGTTTGAATATAACCAAAATATACCAATTGATTGATGAGTTAACTTGGCTTCATGGAAAAAATAGTGTCTTGTAAATGAGATAACTTGGCTTTCCTACCCTTGGATCCATAGGAAACTATGGAGTACTAATACATTATACTACCTCCGATTCAGGGAATAAGGAGTCCTCGTTTTACGTGTTTTTCGTTTGACTAAAAATTACTTCTAATATATAAAGATTTTCCGTATGAAATTAGCATCATTAGAAAGTACTTTTCAATACGAATCCAACGATACTAATTACATATAATATAATCAAGATTTTGTTGCTCAATTTTTATGGTCAAAGTTCGTCTTGAAATACGTGTGCGCCTTATTCCTTGGGATGGAGGTAGTAATAATCACCCGAGTACACCAACTGGTCTGTCACTTACGTATGGTTCCCATGCGTGAGGTCGCACACTTCAGTGAGCACAGGTCATGTGTCCACCAGTCTAGAGGCTCCAGTTAAAAGAAGAGCCCTCTATAAAGAAACATCAATCTCCATAAACATCAATCTCCCATCTCAGTTCTCAGCTTTTCACTGCTCCCCCCTCGCTCGCGCCGCCGCCGCCACAACCCCCCGCGCCCCTTTCCGATCCCTCATCAGATCTTAGACTATGGAGTTGCCTGTGCCGAAGAAGCAGCCTCTGAAGCCGACGATCCAGTGCATCAACGACTGGTGCGGGAGGGAGTTCCCTTACAACGAGGAAGACAAGCACATGATGGCGTGCCCGCACGGCTCTTGCTTCTGCACGCACCCCGGCTGCGAATTCGCCGATTCGCAGGTACCGTTCATCCTACACCTCAGAGAAGCCCACTTGACCGTTGTGGATAGGTTCCCGTACGACGAGGACTTCGGATTGGTTCATCTGAAGGTGCCGGCACCGGGCTCGCCAAAACGACAGTTCATCGGCTATGGGACGGATGGCGCAGTGTTCGCCTTGCACATCCACCCTTGCGGCATGGACACCGCGGTATCCTTCGTGTGCGTCAGGCCGGCGGCGTGCAACTTGCCCCGGTATAGGGTGACGATGTGGGCGAACGGCCCGCCGATGCCGGGGCCGCGTAAGCTTACCGGGGAACACTTGTTTGACGTGGTGAAGGTGGTATTAGAGCCGACAAGCAGCCCGACTCCGGGCACAGTTTCTTTGGGAGATGTCACTTCGTTCCTCTCGGTGCCGCCGCGGTACCTGTGCGGCAATGAATCATCGAAGCAGCTGACTATCTATTTGCGCATCGATAAGGAGTGAGTGAACATAACACTACCCTCAATCTTATTGGGACGATGCTAATGCGGATTTAAGTAATGCTGAATTAATTTGTTTTTCTTGTGACAGGGCGATTAGCAAGGAGAAGAGGATCTTCGTGCACAGCTAGCGACCTATATCTCGGCGTCCACCAAGTGTCCCTGAGTTGGAGATCTTGTTCTGCCTCTTCTTTTGATGTTTATATTGCTTCATCACAGTAACAGGAAGGGTGTGTCTGGGGCTTCCGGCTTCAAAGTACTCAGTACAAGGACTAAAAGAGACGTTTCTTGATGGTTCTTGTCAGGACGGCCGTAGTGTTGGAGGTGGTCATCTACTTCGGTGGGGAAGGACCTGATTGATGTTCCAATCTTTACTACTTAGACCTTTATCTAAAAATGTTGAGGGATTGGATGTATTTTATGTTTACCATGAATTAGTCTATGTAATATGTAACCCAATTCGCCGATTAATGCAACTCTAGATCCTTCACTGTCATACGACTACTAAAACAAAATAAATAAACAGGCATTTTAAGTTTAATGCACATGTAATCAAGCCACATAATGTTGGCGTACTTGGAAGCAATCAGGTTTATTATTGTTGGCATGTGTGGTACAATTTCATGGGGCAATACCCAATCTAGCTTGTTCAATTACATTACGTGAAGTAATTAAAATATGGATGCCTAGAATCATTCACTTCCGTACATTGCGATGGCTTATAGCGGTTTCTATGACCAATCTACATCACAAATCTAGTTCAAATTTGATCTATTTTTATGAACAAAATTGGAAACTCTACTTGGCATTTTCGTTTATTATGACCAGATTCACATATGTATTGATTCATTTTCTTTTCAAATCGCCATACCATTTCCTCGTCAACTCTTCATCTTTTTTTAGTTTTAATGAATTTCCTTTGGTTGCATTCAATTTGCTTCAAATTCACCGGCTTCGCCATTTGTACAAATTGTTCATCTTTTCTTTGTAGTTTTGTCATGCATGGAGCATAACACCCTCCCATGGTAAAATCTGCATATTTTCTACCAAAACTCATGCCAAACTTTAAAGAACATGCAATTTTAAATTGACCAAAATTGGTTAAAACTCAACATAAGCCCACATATATTACAAACTCGAGAAATAATCAACATATATATCACCTAAATGGTCATCTTATGAAGTATGCCATGTTTCGAAATTGTTACCTTGAAAATTTGGCCCTTCTCTCAGGTAGCCACTTCACAATAAAGCTCACATAAAGCTCTTATTTTACACTAATAAAGTAGAATGTATTTTTGTGTGAAATGAAGTTGAATAAAATATATGTGAACGGTAAGATGGACATTGCTGCTAAAATTGGGGATAATTATTAGTAAGTTCATACTAATATACAATGCAATCAACATGACCACACATGTGTAAGCAAGAAAATAAATCTTTTTTAAATTACCTTAAGGTTGTAAGTTTGTTATTTGTATAGCAATTTTATCTCATACGATGACTCAAGCTAGCACATTTTTTGAATTAGCTTCAATATTCTAGGACCCACCACATTCGTAAAATGGTAATGACAATTTTACGTATCGTAGTGCACAAAACACACACACACAGACACACACACACACACACACACACACACACACATATATATATATATATATATATATATATGCACACTTATTTCAATATTTAAACTATATTTTCTTCATTCAAATTTTCCGACCTGGCAATTTGAACATGTAGTTGAATTTTGAGTAAAACCGCTCATACGTCAAACATGAATCCAAATACGGTACAATTCGAGAAAATCTACACATCACATTTTGGCCAATATATATGGTATAATGCTTGTGAAAATGTAGACTATGAAACAGTCAACGTCAGTTTTTTAGGTCATGGATGTCTTGGGCAATGACCAAAGTCTGGTAGGATGGTGAGGCCTGAGTTACGAACATCCTTCTTCTCCTCTCACCCCCATTTGAGAGAGAGAGAGAGAGTGTGTGTGTGGGTGGGGTGGTGGGGGGGTAGAAAGCCATGTTAATAAATTAACTCATACATGAAGAAAGAAATCAAACTTGATTTATATAAATCACCCTTAGGATTGTAGTTTGTTATTTTTATAGCATCTATATCTCATATGACGACACAAGCTAGTCCACATTTTTATTTTCATTGAAGTTCTTTTTGTTGCAGTCAAATTACTTCAACTTTTAGGACCCACCATCCGTACAAGGGTAATGGAAATTTCTATGATCTTAGTGCAAGGCTTCACACAGAGACACTCAAAGTATTTCAATATTTAAAATTCATTTTCTTCCCTCAAAATTGCCGACCGTCCATTTGTAACATGTAGTTCAATTTTGAGTAACATCACACATATGTCAAACATAAATCTATTTTTTTTGATATTTCAAGAAAATCTTCATATCCCATTTTTGGCCATCATATAAGGTGTACTACTGCGTGTGAAAACATAGACAGTGAAACATTCAGCGTCACCTTTTTTAGCCAAACTGGTGGGACGGTGAGGCCCGAATTAATAAAGCCACCACCATCCTTCTTCTCCACTCACCCCTCCCCTCCCCTCCCCATCAATATCCTCTTCAAAGCAGATTAAAGAGGATGGAGTGCCCCCACGACGGGTGCGGGAGCGTGGTCGCCTACAACAGGCTCCACGACCACGAGCTCGCGTGCCCGCACGGCCCGTGCGACTGCACAGAGGCTGGCTGCGACTTCGCCGCCTCGCCAGCAGCGCTCATCGCCCACCTCAGAGAAATCCATTCGATTTGTGTGGACATGATCCCATACGGCACCGCGATGGCGTTCATCATCCCGGTGCTGGCACCGCCAGAGCCAAGACGTCCGGTCATCTTCTACGGGAACGATGGTACCGTGTTCGTCTGGCACACATATACGCAAGTCCATCCGGAGAATGGATGCGTGCTGGCCAGCCTATCCGTTGAGTGCGTTAGGTCGGCGGCGTGCGTGTGGCCGGAGTACAAGGTGAGTATGTCGTCACACGGCAAGCCATCACCTAATCGCTCTGAGATCGGTTTAATGCGCCCCAACCATACGGCCACTATTCTGGCGAACAGCACGACCACGCCGGGCGCCGCCAAAGCGTCGGAACTAGAGTGGTCGTTGCAATGGTTTCAACCGTGCACGGAGCTGACTATCTGGGTTCGCATCGACAGGTGATACATGCGCCTATCTTAATCTTTGTGTTTATCTAATTGAAATTGCGGTTTATGCAGTACTGAATTAATTAATTTTTGTTGTCAAAAGGTTCTCGTCGGACGGAAGTTCCTATTCGGACTAGAGCGGCGGGTTTAGGTTGCCAACTATGGGCTTTTTTCATTCAGAGGATTCACCAGGGCGGCCCTAACGACGATATATGATCTTATTTGGCGGAGAGGGACTTGCTTGCGTTTCCTATCTTCAGTTAGGGCCCTTTATGTAAACACTAAGCGCTTGATTGTATTCTGTGTTTAGACTAGCCACAATGGGAGTATCATAGATACTGTATCATAGCACGTAAAACTAAAAACTTTAGTGGCAAACACATCATGTACACATATTTGCATTGAGATTCTACAAAATATTAAATATGATGAAACTATGATACTACTTCATGATACTATGCATTGTAGGTGTTGTATCATAAACTAGTATCATATGTATGATACTAGTCTATGATACTTCCCATTATGACTAGTCTTATGTTCACATACTCTATGGTGTAATAAAATATGGAATTCCATGTCCGATTAAATGCACCTCTGGACCCTGTCAGGCATTTCCCTTGTTATCTTTTCTTTTTACACATACTGTAACCATTGTTCAACGCGCAGTCCATCGGCCTGGGTGCTAGATGCTTCCTCGGGAAGGTACCCTATCTTGCCCATTTGAGAACACACGTCTCTATAATTTCTCAGAAGCCCCGCGAGGGCACGATGGTCTTTTCTGGGTGTACGTAAGATTTAGCCTTGACCAGCCCTCCACCCTTCTTCTCTTTATGTTGTCCTGGTAGCTAGTAACTAGCCTTCACCAGCCCTCCACCCTAACTAGTAAAGTACCTCGCAAGCCATGGCTCCATTGAGCCGGGCGGCCCGGCGGCAGGATATCCTAGGGAAGACGATGAGGACTAGGACCGCCGAGAAAAACTTGACATCTAGCCAGCTAGTGCGTCGTTGTATGGCCACTTATGATCGCCTGAGCATTCTCGCAGAGCAGTCTATCCTCTATTCGATGGAGAGCAAGCCAGTGGGCGAGGATTCGTCCGGGTAGGTTTCTAGCGGCGTGTCCTCCAGTTCATTCTTATTTTCTAACTGTTTTTTCCATTTATTTACATCTCACAGGGCCGGCGGTTCAAACGTCTCCCCGGTAACCACCACGACGGTGGCGCCCCAAGTCCGGTCGTCGGAAGCTGAGTTCGGCCCCGTTTCACGGCCAAGCCAGGTAGGCTGTATACTCCCAGCTTGTTTTTTTTATACTCCCTCCAATCCATTTTAATAGACTCAGATTTAGTACTCCCTCCGATCCATTTTATTTGACTCAAATTTAGTACTAGTACAACTTTGTACTAAATCCGAGTCAACTAAAAGAGATCAGAGGGAGAATACAACTTTACTAAATCCGTGTTAACTACTACTACAGAGTACTAAAAGGGATCGGATGGAGTAGTTTATGTAATCACGGCTTTCCTTTTAATTATGTGTTGATGAACACTGTGCTATTTGTGGAGCGTCCAAGTGATGTCCATTCCTGTATCAAGATCTGTGCTAGAAATTAGTAGTACTCCTATTTTTTTGTGTGCAATTACTCATATATGAATTGGTTGGATTCTTTTTTTTCCATACAATGATCGTGCCAGCAAATGGAGGTGAACATGGCCCACATAGGCAGCCAGCTGGGGAATGAACTCTCCCTCACCCCGGAGTTTGAGCCTGTTCACGTAGATTTGGCGTCCGAGAACAAGATCTGCCTTTATCTTCAGCAAGGCATCAATACCTTTACTGCCGAGCTTGACAGGCTTAATGAGCAGAACCGCGTTTGTGTGGAACTGCATAACCAGAGTGTCACATTGATGAATGATGATGATGCAAACACCACCATCAAGGGCGAGGGTTCGTCCGGGTAAGTTTCTAGCGGTGTGTCCTTCAATTGATTCTTATTTTCTAACCGTTTTTACATTTATTTACATCTCACAGGGCCGGCGGTTCAAATGTCTCCCCGGTAACCACAACGACGGTGGCGCCCCAAGTCCGGCCGTCCGAAGCTAAGTTTGGCCCCGTTTCCCGGCCAAGCCAGGTAGGCTGCTGTTGATGAACCCTGTGGTATTTTTGGAGCGTCCGAGTGTTGTCCATTCCTTTATCAATATCCATGCTAGAAATTAGTACTCCTATTGTTTGCGGGTAATTAATACTCATATATGAATGGGTTGATTTCTTTTTTTTCATACAATGATTGTTGTAGCAAAAGGAGGAGAACAAGGCCCACATAGGCAGCCAGCTGGAGAATGAACACTCCCTCACCCTGGAGTGTGATCGTCTTCACAGAGTTTTGGCGTTGGAGAAGGAGATCTCCTTTTATCTTGCGCGATACGTCGACATGCTTAAGCGACGAACGCCTACTGGGTGGAACTGAACAACAAGAGCGTCACATGGATGGATACTGGAAGCAACCTCATCAAGTATCTCATGGAACAGAGGTTGAAATTAAAGCTCAAGAGGCAGATCTCGAGGGTGCTAATGCGCGGACAAACCGCCGTCCTTAAGGCGATTATCAAGGAGAAGGAGGATCTCCGTGCATAGCTAGCGACCTATATCTCGGCGTCCAGCAAGAGTTCCCCTGAGTAGGAGATCTTGTTCTGCCTCTTCTTTTGATGTTTATATTGCTTCATCACCTTAATATCGCCATGTGCTCGTAAAACTGCGAGTTAACTTTCTGTTGGTATGTTGCACATTTGATTTGAACTTTGTGTTTTGCAATGCACAATTGATCAACTACTAATAAGTGTATATTAAAATGGTGGGATACTCTTGTTAGCGGCAAAAAATTTCCATTTGTTGCTATTGTAGCGAAGCTAAGCCCTTCAGAATCTTCCCTAACGTCAAGAAAACTTTCCAAAAACATAAGCATTTTGGAGGGCAACCTTGATGATATAGGCTATGAGGATGATCCTGGGTTGTGGTTCTTAGCGTGATCTGTAAATGGAAATGCTTCTTGTTCATACCTGAGGCTTTACTGAGGCTGCAAGATGTTCTCTAAGGACACCGTCGATTATGTTCAGATAAGCTAGGGAAGAGATTACTGGTCTTGGAGCATATTGTCTTTTCGTGGGATTGAATTATCCGCTCAACATTGCAGTAAATCATGCATATTTCGATTTATATTTTGGTGGAGTTTCATTCGATTTGAATCATAGATTTGTGCGTAAATATATATTTAGTTTAAACTAGTGCTCGAATACGTAAGAAGCTATTTAATCACAAGCTAGTCGTCCGAATGGGATGAAATATTCATAGATTTTAAAACAAGGCATCTACATATTACTGGATTTTTTTCAAAATTTTCTGAATAGTTTTTTCTTTTTTAGCTTCGAAATAACAGGTAGTTTGGAACGTTAGATCATGAATGGATGGTAGATAGTGGCACCTAGTCACAATGAGACTTGGAAGCATCAAGTCACTGAAGCTCCATCCGGTTTCCAAACCAAGCTAGGAATGCATTGAAAATGAAGTTCTGCTCTAAAACATCTCTCATTTCATTTTGGTGCTCGCGCGGTTGCATGCTGCCCACGTGTTAAGGTACGTGTCTCTGGCATAGAGTACTACGATTATCGGCGAAAAATATATCGTATTGGAAACTGTAAAAAAAAACCTTTCTGCTCAAGCTGATGTGACGAGACATCACTGCACCAAAAGTCGTCGCAAATTTATAGATGGGTGGCGTGCTAGACTACCATCTACCAACTGTCAAATCGGCGCCCAGTCGCAGCAGCAGCAGCCTAGAGTACTGCCTAGGTTTTGCCCCTTGCATGTCTATCATCTTTTTCTTCACCCTCCCAGAATCACGCAGACGCGCAGGATCTCGATCCCCACCACGCCGCATCACTAGTACTATACCTTTCTCTCCTCACCCCAGCCGGCCGCGGCGCGCATCGTTCCTTCCATAGTGCTCGCCCTCTCCTCCAAAAACCCCAAGCGCAGTTGCATCCGCCGTCCATCTAAATCCATCTTCACGTGATGGAATATTCAAGGCTTTGCCGGTGCGGCGGGGACGGCCACTTGGAGGCTCTCACCGGCGACAACATCGACCTCATCGCTGCGCATCTGGACGTTACCTACACCGTCCGACTTGCCGCATGTTTCAGGGAGCTCTACGACCAGATCAGCAATGATGAAGGTAAGATGCACCATTGGGATGAACCCTGCCTGCTGATGCCTCTGCTTGCTTATTGGTTCGATGAACCCTGGTTCGTGGCGATAGCATCTCGTCTGCATGTTACCGTGTACGACCTGGTGCCCCTCGACCATCCTCACCGTTCTGTCACCCTGCCGTTCATGCACGACAGAAAATGGCTTGGCGCGAACGGCGACTGGATCGCCGCCGCCGATCATCGTGGGTGCCAGTGGTGCCTTGTGAACGTCTACACCGAGCGACATATCCCCCTTCCATCCCCACCTGATCCGAAGATTGGTCATGGTATTACATATCAACCTGCTACTAAAGATTGGTTATACTATCTTTGCTGGAGTCGAGCAATTAATTTGTTGAAGATTGTAATCTGCCAAGTGCCCACAAAAGGTGGGAGGTACGCAGATTACAAGCTCATCGCCTTGTTCGACAAAAGGATTTTCTACCTTGAAGGGGGTGGCGACTGGAGAATGCTGAAGAACCCTACACCTGAACAAATTGTGCCGGCGTTCTGTGATGCCATTGAACTCGGTGGCCAAGTTTTTGCGGTGGACGAAATTAGGGGCTGGACGTACTGCTAGGACACCCCAAATGGTATTTTTTCAGTCCTTATGTTGCATTGCATGATACACTGCCTTTATCAATGAAGTTATTCATGAACTACCTTGTTTATATTTTACCTTTCATAAATGACTTAATGATCACACCGCCTTTTGCTGAATATGAATGAACCGTTGCTTGCAATGAATTAGTACTAATTAGTCACCAACAAACATAGTATGCTCAGTATGTGATTGCATTCCTGAATTAGTAATTCTACGCCACTGCAGAATATGGATGTAATTAACCAGTATCTCAAAAGATAAGGTAGCACTATGAAGGCACCCTTTTTGATATCCTTTTACACCCATTGTTTCATATATAACTAATTGATTTTTGCTCCAAAAGGAGGACGAGAGACCCCCGCCATCTGCATCAGAGAGATGCATAAGGACTTTCATAAGTATATGACTTAACGATCACATCCTTTATCTGAATATGAATGAACCGTTGCTTGCAACGAATTAGTACTAATCAGTCATCAGCAAACATAGTATACTCCGTATGTGAATGCAATCCTGAATTAGTAACTCTATCCACTGCAGAATATGGATGTAATTAACAAGTATCTCAAATGTTAACGTAGCACAATGAATGCACCCTTCTTGATTAACTTTTACACCCATTGTTTCATATAACTAGTTGATTTTTGCTCGAAATAGAGGGCGAGGTACCCCGGCCTCTGCATCGAAGAGATGCATATGGCCGTTATTTAGTACTCCATCTCATGAAACATGTTATAACGTTTTCTTACTTTTGATTTACTCCCTCCGTCCCACCAAAAGTGTCTTGAATATCTGCCTTCTCCTTTTTTCCCTTAGAAAAGTAACTCAATCAAAATCCAATTATTTACTAAACAAGAATGAAGTACTTGTTATGCCTAATTTACTTAGTTTAACTTGTACCTTTTTTTATTCTGTTCTTTATCCGGCTAGATTTTTCTTTGCCAAATTGCCCGAAGCTTATGCATATTTCAACCCCATCGTGGATGTTATGCCTATCATACCTCTATTTTTTTTTTCTATTAGCCTTTGTTTGGCAAGCTGCTTTAAGTTTCCCATGAAATGTTTAGTACTCTATCTACCAAATTGAATGTTGAATTCATTCCAAAAAATCAACAAAATGTGTACAAGGCGAGAACTTTTATATTTTTATATTACTAGTATGTATGCACGTCAAACCATTAAAGATTCTGTTTGATAATCAAAAGAATATTTATAGCATGCCTTTCGCAAGTTTTGAAAGAATATATAAAAAATCTAAAAAAAAAAATAGATGTAGAGAATGTATTATTCAACCAGAGTGTAAAATCTGAAATTGAGATACCCTATATTCAGGCCGCACAAAAATGATAGAATCTGATAGATTTTGAAGTTACAAAATATTGGAAAATATATGTCAGATTTTGTTGTTGTTGCAAAACCTTAAATATAAGATATTTTGATTTGGACATTTGAATGTTGGTAGAACACAACATTGTTGACACCCGTATTTAATCTCCGTTTTCTTTGGAACTTCAAAATGCAGCTCTCAAAATTTTCAAAAACCATGCTACATGTAGCTCGAGCTATATTCATGGTTTTCGAAAGAAAATATTGCCAACAATGCATATATAAAATACGAAAACAAGAGTGGTCCTAAAAAAACGATGTTTCTTCCCATTAGTCGGCAAACGAAGGGAACAAATAAAAAATTAAAAATATGTGTACATCTAACACTCACTCATTTCTTATCTACCTTTTCCTTTGATGTTTCCTTGAGAGTTGAGACCGTAAGAACCTTCCATTGATCCATGTAGCAGTGCTGAATAGCGATTTCTTTGAATGGGGTTATTCCTATGCTTCAGGGGTTTCAGATATTTGGTCATTTTTTGGGGTAGACCCAAGGCTCACGTGATGGTTCTAAAATATTGTAGAGTTAGCTATGTGCACTCTTCACAGAGAATCCTGCTGTTGTGCACCGTTAGATTTAGCACTCCAAGGGTCATGATTGAAGCTCTATACTCAGTTTAAAAGCTGGACCAAGCTGGTAGATTGTCTCGTACTCCTATATTGTATACAAATATCTAATCATATACACCGTTGGATCACTTAAGACAAAGGGAATTAACTACAACACAGGACTTAAACTTAAGATGATATATTTGTCAAAATTTGAATGTATCTATATGCTTTCACTGTCTAGATACATCTGAATTTGGACAAATCTCATTACACTTTCGGTGGGACGGAGAGGTAGTATATAATCGTGTATACACTAACTAGTGTCTAGTTTTGGCGAAGTTAAGACTAGTTTCGTGGGATGCATGCAGATATAACCGATATATTGGACACTCGATTTGAACACATGAATGACCAATGTCCTTAGCTTACATAGTCGTATTTATACCGTGAGCATGAACGATGAACAAGTCTTTGCTGTTTGAATATGGTTGCCGGTAACACCCTATTCGTCTCCATTTCTAATATTGCAGAAAACTCGATGTCCATGTTCGTAATCCCGCCACCGGTGGTGGATGATCGACGCACGCGTGGTTCCTCGCTCCAACTGCCGATGGCAAGCGATTGATGATCATCCTTACGGTAAACAACATTGGGATTGCCAATGCTGAAGTACCTCGACATTCCCTATGCTGCTAATGGGCTTCGGCTACGGCAGTATCCTCTGTTGCCACCTACGTCTTTGAGCAGGATCCCATATCTCTGTTCGTTGCGGCACGTGCGGGGGACTTTCATTGGAGGCAGGTTAACAGCCTCGGCGACCACTCTCTGTTCCTCGGACTCAATTACCCGATCATTGCCAACCTGAAGAAGCGTGAATCCAAAGCTCCTGATGGCACATTGGTTCCATTCATGAGGAAAAACTGCGTCTACACAGCATACCGGAAGTATCTTCATAATCAATACCCTAAAATTTTGCGCTGCAACCTCCAGCCAGATGAAGGTGAGACTGTGGGAGTTATCAGCCTTCCCAGAGTTAGTTGGGGTAGTGTCCGACAAGCGGCTATGTGGTTTAAGCCTGCTTTAAACATTGCCCGTTCGGTGTTACTGATGGCGTGTATTTCACACGTTCGTTGGGCAACCCCAAGAGGAAGGTATGATGCGCACAGCAGCAAGTTTTCCCTCAGAAAGAAACCAAGGTTTATCGAACCAGGAGGAGCCAAGAAGCACGTTGAAGGTTGATGGCGGCGGGATGTAGTGCGGCGCAACACCGTGGATTCCGGCGCCAACGTGGAACCCGCACAACACAACCAAAGTACTTTGCCCCAACGAAACAGTGAGGTTGTCAATCTCACCGGCCTCTTTGTAACAAAGGATTAACCGTATTGTGTAGAAGATGAATGTTTGCGTAAAACAAGAAACAAGTATTGCAAAGAGATTGTATTTCAGTAAATAGAATTGGACCGGGGTCCACAGTTCACTAGAGGTGTCTCTCCCATAAGACAAACAGCATGTTGGGTGAACAAATTACAGTTGGGCAATTGACAAATAAAGAGAGCATGACAATGCACATACATATCATGATGAGTATAGTGAGATTTAATTGGGCATTACGACAAAGTACATAGACCGTCATCCAACTGCATCTATGCCTAAAAAGTCCACCTTCAGGTTATCATCCGAACCCCCTCCAGTATTAAGTTGCAAACAATAGACAATTGCATTAAGTATGGTGCGTAATGTAACTAGTGACTACATCCTTGAACATAGCACTAATGTTTTATCCCTAGTGGCAACAGCACAACACAACCTTAGAACTTTCTCACTGTCCTGTGTCAATGCGGGCATGAACCCACTATCGAGCATAAGTACTCCCTCTTGGAGTTACAAGCATCTACTTGGCCAGAGCATCTACTAGTAACGGAGAGCATGCAAGATCATAAACAACACATAAGCATAACTTTGATAATCAACATAACAAGTATTCTCTATTCATCGGATCCCAACAAACGCAACATATAGAATTACAGATAGATGATCTTGATCATGTTAGGCAGCTCACAAGATCCGACAATGATAGCACAATGGGGAGAAGACAACCATCTAGCTACTGCTATGGACCCATAGTCCAGGGGTAGACTACTCACACATCACACCGGAGGCGACCATGGCGGCGTAGAGTCCTCCGGGAGATGATTCCCTCTCTCCGGCAGGGTGCCGGAGGCGATCTCTGGATCCCCCGAGATGGGATCGGCGGCGGCGGCGTCTCCGGGAAGGTTTTCCGTATCGTGGCTCTCGGTACTGGGGGTTTCGTCACGGAGGCTATTTGTAGGCGGAAGGGCAGGTCAAGAGGCGGCACGGGGGCCCCACACCACAGGGCCGCGCGGCCAAGGGGGGGCCGCGCCGGCCTATGGTGTGGCCCCTCCGTGGCCCCTCTTCGTCTCTCCTTCGGACTTCTGGAAGCTTCGTGAGAAAATAGGCCCCTGGGCTTTGATTTCGTCCAATTCCGAGAATATTTCCTTACTAGGATTTCTGAAACCAAAAACAGCAGAAACAAAGAATCGGCACTTCGGCATCTTGTTAATAGGTTAGTTCCAGAAAATGCACGAATATGACATAAAGTGTGCATAAAACATGTAGATAACATCAATAATGTGGCATGGAACATAAGAAATTATCGATACGTCGGAGACGTATCAGCATCCCCAAGCTTAGTTCTGCTCGTCCCGAGCAGGTAAAACGATAACACAGATAATTTCTGGAGTGACATGCCATCATAATCTTGATCATACTATTTGTAAAGCATATGTAGTGAATGCAGCGATCAAAACAATGTATATGACATGAGTAAACAAGTGAATCATATAGCAAAGACTTTTCATGAATAGCACTTCAAGACAAGCATCAATAAGTCTTGCATAAGAGTTAACTCATAAAGCAATAATTCATAGTAAAGGCATTGAAGCAACACAAAAGAAGATTAAGTTTCAGCGGTTGCTTTCAACTTGTAACATGTATATCTCATGGATATTGTCAACATAGAGTAATATAATAAGTGCAATAAGCAAATATGTAGGAATCAATGCACAGTTCACACAAGTGTTTGCTTCTTGAGGTGGAGAGAAATAGGTGAACTGACTCAACATTGAAAGTAAAAGAATGGTCCTCCATAGAGGAAAAGCATCGATTGCTATATTTGTGCTAGAGCTTTGATTTTGAAAACATGAAACAATTTTGTCAACGGTAGTAATAAAGCATATGCATCATGTAAATTATATCTTATAAGTTGCAAGCCTCATGCATAGTGTCCTAATAGTGCCCGCACCTTGTCCTAATTAGCTTGGACTACCGGGTCATCACAATGCATTGTTTTTACCAAGTGTCACAAAGGGGTACCTCTATGCCGCCTGTACAAAGGTCTAAGGAGAAAGCTCGCATTGGATTTCTCGCTATTGATTATTCTTCAACTTAGACATCCATACCGGGACAACATAGACAACAGATAATGGACTCCTCTTTTATGCATAAGCATATAACAACAATTAATAATTTTCTCATTTGAGATTTGAGGATATATGTCCAAAACTAAAACTTCCACCATGGAGCATGGCTTTAGTTAGCGGCCCAATGTTCTTCTCTAACATATGCATGCTTAACCATATGGTGGTAGATCTCTCTTGCTTCAGACAAGACGAACATGCATAGCAACTCACATGAAATTCAACAATGAATAGTTGATGGCGTCCCCAGTAAACATGGTTATCGCACAACAAGCAACTTAATAAGAGATAAAGTGCATAATTACATATTCAATACCACAATAGTTTTTAAGCTATTTGTCCCATGAGCTATATATTGCAAAGGTGAATGATGGAATTTTAAAGGTAGCACTCAAGCAATTTACTTTGGAATGGCGGGAAAATACCATGTAGTATAGGTAGGTATGGTGGACACAAATGGCATAGTGGTTGGCTCAAGTATTTTGGATGCATGAGAAGTATTCCCTCTCGATACAAGGTTTAGGCTAGCAAGGCTTATTTGAAACAAACACAAGGATGAACCGGTGCAGCAAAACTCACATAAAAGACATATTGAAAACATTATAAGACTCTACACCGTCTTCCTTGTTGTTCAAACTCAATACTAGAAATTATCTAGACCTTAGAGAAACCAAATATGCAAACCAAATTTTAGCATGCTCTATGTATTTCTTCATTAATGGGTGCAAAGCATATGATGCAAGAGCTTAATCATGAGCACAACAATTGCCAAGTATCACATTACCCAAGACATTAATAGCAATTACTACATGTATCATTTTCCAATTCCAACCATATAACAATTTAACGAAGGAGAAACTTCGCCATGAATACTATGAGTAGAAACCAAGGACATACTTGTCCATATGCTACAGCGGAGCGTGTCTCTCTCCCATAAAGTGAATGCTAGGATCCATTTTATTCAAACAAAACAAAAAACAAACCGACGCTCCAAGAAAAAGCACATAAGATGTGATGGAATAAAAATATAGTTTCAGGGGAGGAACCTGATAATGTTGTCGATGAAGAAGGGGATGCCTTGGGCATCCCCAAGCTTAGACGCTTGAGTCTTCTTGATATATGCAGGGGTGAACCACCGGGTGCATCCCCAAGCTTAGAGCTTTCACTCTCCTTGATCATGTTGCATCATACTCCTCTCTTGATCCTTGAAAACTTCCTCCACACCAAACTCGAAACAACTCATTAGAGGGTTAGTGCACAATATAAATTGACATATTCAGAGGTGACACAATCATTCTTAACACTTCTGGACATTGCATAATGCTACTGGACATTAGTGGATCAAAGAAATTCATCCAACATAGCAAAAGAGGCAACGCGAAATAAAAGGCAGAATCTGTCAAAACAGAACAGTTCATATTGACGAATTTTAAAATGGCACCAGACTTGCTCAAATGAAAATGCTCAAATTGAATGAAAGTTGCGTACATATCTGAGGATCATGCACGTAAATTGGCATAATTTTCTGAGCTACCTACAGGGAGGTGGACCCAGATTCGTGACAGCAAAGAAATCTGGAACTGTGCAGTAATCCAAATCTAGTACTTACTTTTCTATCAACGGCTTAACTTGGCACAACAAAACACAAAACTAAGATAAGGAGAGGTTGCTACAGTAGTAAACAACTTCCAAGACACAAAATAAAAACAAAGTACTGTAGGTAAAAACACATGGGTTGTCTCCCATAAGCGCTTTTCTTTAACGCCTTTCAGCTAGGCGCAGAAAGTGTGTATCAAGTATTATCAAAGGGTGATGCATCGTTATCATGAGCTCCCCCATCCATAGTGGTACTAAGGGCTTTGTCAATTTTAGGCCTATAATAATACTTCTTTGGTCTAGGCACTTTAGAGACATACATAAACTTTTGCTCCTTACCCACATAAGCTTTCTCCTTATATTTATGAGAAGAAAATGTTGAACCCAAGGTTCCCATAGCTTTTTCAAGTTCGTCAATCCTATTGATTTGATCATCATGGACAGCATTAGTTCCTAGGACACTAATTCTTTCATCAATTCCTCCTAAGGATTTATCAAGTTCATCAGTTTTATCAAGTAATATTTCCAATTTAGCTTCAATACTTGGAAAAATTTTCTCTATGGTTTCCAATTTTTTCATAACATCTTCAAGAGAGATTTCAGTTTTAACTTTATCAACAGGGGGTATTCCAAATAAACTCTCAATAATGCAACTAGCTTCTAATGCAGGGGTACTTAAGAAGTTACCTCCTGCGAGACAATCAAGAACATGCCTATTCCAGCTAGAGATACCAACATAAAAATTTCTGAGTAAAATAGTGGTGGAGTGTTTCTTAGTGCATCTATTATGAGCATCACTAATTCTGTACCAAGCATCTCTCAAACATTCTCCCCCTCGTTGCTTAAACGTGCGAACTTCAACTTCAGGATTACTCATTTTAGCAGTAGTAAATAAAGCAAACTAGATAAAGTAAATGCAAGTAAACTAATTTTTTTGTGTTTTTGATATAGTAAACAAGATAGCAAATAAAGTAAAACTAGCAACTAATTTTTTTTGTATTTTGATTTAGTGCAGCAAACAAAGTAGTAAATAAAATTAAGCAAGACAAAAACAAAGTAAAGAGATTGAGAAGTGGAGACTCCCCTTGCAGCGTGTCTTGATCTCCCCGGCAACGGCGCCAGAAAATGTGCTTGATGGCGTGTATTTCACACGTTCGTTGGGCAACCCCAAGAGGAAGGTATGATGCGCACAGCAGCAAGTTTTCCCTCAGAAAGAAACCAAGGTTTATCGAACCAGGAGGAGCCAAGAAGCACGTTGAAGGTTGATGGCGGTGGGATGTAGTGCGGCGCAACACCAGGGATTCCGGCGCCAACGTGGAACCTGCACAACACAACCAAAGTACTTTGCCCCAACGAAACAGTGAGGTTGTCAATCTCACCGGCTTGCTGTAACAAAGGATTAACCGTATTGTGTAGAAGATGATTGTTTGCAGAAAACAAGAAACAAGTATTGCAGTAGATTGTATTTCAAGAAAGAGAATTGGACCGGGGTCCACAGCTTCACTAGAGGTGTCTCTCCCATAAGACAAACAGCATGTTGGGTGAACAAATTACAGTTGGGCAATTGACAAATAAAGAGAGCATGACAATGCACATACATATCATGATGAGTATAGTGAGATTTAATTGGGCATTACGACAAAGTACATAGACCGTCATCCAACTGCATCTATGCCTAAAAAGTCCACCTTCAGGTTATCATCCGAACCCCCTCCAGTATTAAGTTGCAAACAACAGACAATTGCATTAAGTATGGTGCGTAATGTAACTAGTGACTACATCCTTGAACATAGCACTAATGTTTTATCCCTAGTGGCAACAGCACAACACAACCTTAGAACTTTCTGTCACTGTCCCAGGTGTCAATGCAGGCATGAACCCACTATCGAGCATAAGTACTCCCTCTTGGAGTTACAAGCATCTACTTGGCCAGAGCATCTACTAGTAACGGAGAGCATGCAAGATCATAAACAACACATAAGCATAACTTTGATAATCAACATAACAAGTATTCTCTATTCATCGGATCCCAACAAACGCAACATATAGAATTACAGATAGATGATCTTGATCATGTTAGGCAGCTCACAAGATCCGACAATGATAGCACAATGGGGAGAAGACAACCATCTAGCTACTGCTATGGACCCATAGTCCAGGGGTAGACTACTCACACATCACACCGGAGGCGACCATGGCGGCGTCGAGTCCTCCGCGAGATGATTCCCCTCTCCGGCAGGTGCCGGAGGCAATCTCCTGGATCCCCCGAGATGGGATCGGCGGCGGCGGCGTCTCTGGAAGGTTTTCCGTATCGTGGCTCTCGGTACTGGGGGTTTCGTCACGGAGGCTATTTGTAGGCGGAAGGGCAGGTCAAGAGGCGGCACGGGGGCCCCACACCACGTGGCCGCCGCGCGGCCACGGGGGGGCCGCGCCGGCCTATGGTGTGGCCCCTCCGTGGCCCCTCTTCGTCTCTCCTTCGGACTTCTGGAATCTTCGTGAGAAAATAGGCCCCTGGGCTTTGATTTCGTCCAATTCCGAGAATATTTCCTTACTAGGATTTCTGAAACCAAAAACAGCAGAAAATAGCAACTGGCACTTCGGCATCTTGTTAATAGGTTAGTTCCAGAAAATGCACGAATATGACATAAAGTGTGCATAAAACATGTAGATAACATCAATAATGTGGCATGGAACATAAGAAATTATCGATACGTCGGAGACGTATCAGCATCCCCAAGCTTAGTTCTGCTCGTCCCGAGCAGGTAAAACGATAACACAGATAATTTCTGGAGTGACATGCCATCATAATCTTGATCATACTATTTGTAAAGCATATGTAGTGAATGCAGCGATCAAAACAATGTATATGACATGAGTAAACAAGTGAATCATATAGCAAAGACTTTTCATGAATAGCACTTCAAGACAAGCATCAATAAGTCTTGCATAAGAGTTAACTCATAAAGCAATAATTCATAGTAAAGGCATTGAAGCAACACAAAAGAAGATTAAGTTTCAGCGGTTGCTTTCAACTTGTAACATGTATATCTCATGGATATTGTCAACATAGAGTAATATAATAAGTGCAATAAGCAAATATGTAGGAATCAATGCACAGTTCACACAAGTGTTTGCTTCTTGAGGTGGAGAGAAATAGGTGAACTGACTCAACATTGAAAGTAAAAGAATGGTCCTCCATAGAGGAAAAGCATCGATTGCTATATTTGTGCTAGAGCTTTGATTTTGAAAACATGAAACAATTTTGTCAACGGTAGTAATAAAGCATATGCATCATGTAAATTATATCTTATAAGTTGCAAGCCTCATGCATAGTGTACTAATAGTGCCCGCACCTTGTCCTAATTAGCTTGGACTACCGGGTCATCACAATGCATTGTTTTTACCAAGTGTCACAAAGGGGTACCTCTATGCCGCCTGTACAAAGGTCTAAGGAGAAGTAGTACACTGTTTTTAGTATGTACTAGTTTGAATGAGTTTATTTGAACACTGCCCTGCTTTTGTATTTCGTGTTGCCTTCATATTATAACCCATGCATGGCTGTTTTAGGATTGACTTTATTTCACCACTATAATTACAATGTGTGTACGTCCTTTATAATATAGCCACCTCTTGTTGATCATAGTCATGAGAGGATCATTCCTATTTTTTTTGCCGCTAAAGGGTAAAGTACATCCCTGGGGGCAGCGATTCTTGCTACAGTCCACTAAACATGCATCAACTATGAGCAAAGAAGTTGATGTGCGACCTAGGTGACTGTGCGGACCCCACATGTTAACCAAAGAAACAAACATGTCAATACGGAACTAATGTACATACGACAACTCCTATATGATATGTGTACGACTGAGCATCTGGAGGTGTGCTGCCACCTGCTTCCTCACACGTTGGGTTTGATCTTGTGTTGCGTACACAGATCGGACTGAAATTGTCGTGTGCGTAGCAAGGTTCATGTCAATAAGGCTGAGTGCCTGAGTTTGGCATCTAAGTCTAGGCAACAAATACTTTTGGGTTCCAACGGCCATCTACATGGTATTTGCTATAGGCCTACTTGCTCAGGCTGTTGAAGCCCAATAACTAGAAATGGGCTTTTCTGCTCATGCAATTTTGGCCCTTTTCTAATGAACCATAGATCCTATGATGGCAAAAAACAAAAACATGGAGATTCTGCATAAAAGTTGTTTTTATTTATTTATAATTATCCGGTTGCAATTTTTGAAACTGCTCATGGCCAATATGAAAATCCTTGATCGCTCCATACCCACACGGATCACGGTATTTTTAAGAAAATTCATAAAGTGGATTTGAAATTTAAAACATATCCTAATAATTCCATGATTTATTCTATTAACTTGCAAGATCTTGGAGCGAAAGAGCTTGTATTAGTCTGCAAAAATAATACAGAAAAACCTGTCATTAACAAGAAATGAAGGTTTATCGTCCAAAGAGGATGCCATGTGGGACCCATGAGCCAGCAGCGTCCTCAACATTTCAAAGGCGGTAGGAGATCCAAAAAAAGGCAAGTATCTCGAAAATAGGGGTCAAAAATAAATCATAGAAATGAATCATTTATAGTTCAGAGTGGCTGACATGTGGGACAGATCTCACAAGAAAGATCCTCATCATTTCAAAGTCGGCAGAGGATGAAAAGAAAAAAAAGGCAAATAGCCAGAAATTAGGGGTCGAAAGTAAATCCAACAAAGGAAACTTTTATTATTCATAGAAGAAGACATGTGGGACCGACCTACCAGCATCATCCTCATCGTTTTAAAGGCCGCAGGGGATCAAAAGAAAAAGGCAAATAGCCAGAAATTAGGGGTAAAAAATAAATCCAACAAAGGAAAGGTTTATTGTTCATAGAGGCTGACCTGTGGGACCCATGAGCCAGCAGCCTACTCAATTTCAAAGGCGACATAGGATCGAAAGAAAAAGGCAAGTGACCAAAAATCAGGGGGGGAAAAATCCAAGAAAAAAAACTTTATTGTACATAGAAGATGACATGCGGGTCCCATGAGCCAGCACCTTACTCCACGTTTCAGAGGTGGCATGAGATTGAAAGAAAAAGGCAAGTCACCAAATATCAGGAGCCAAAAATAATCCAAGAAAAGAAACTTTTAATGTACATAGAGGATGACATGCGGGTCCCATTAGGAAGCAGCATCCTCAACGTTTCCAAGGCGGCATGGGATCAAAAGAAAAAGGAAATAGCCAAAAAGCAGAGGGTGAAAAAATCGAAGAAAAGAAACTTTTATTGTTCATAGTGGATGACATGTGGGACCCATGAGGCAGCAGCATCCTCAACGTTTCCAAGGCAGTAGGGGATCGAAAGAAAAAGGGAAATAGCCAAAAATCAGAGGGTGAAAATAATCCAAGAAAAGAAACTTTTATTTTACATTGAGGATGACATGTGGGTCCTATTTTGTAGCAGCGGTCTCAACGTTTCAAATGCAGCTTGAGAGTTGAGATCAAAAGAAAAGGAAAGTAGCCACGAAAAGAAAGTTGATTGTACATAGAGGATGACATGCGGGTCCCATTTTGCAGCAGCTTACTCGACGTTTCCAAGGCGGCAGGGGATCAAAAGAAAAAGGAAATAGTAAAAAATCAGAGGGTGAAAAAAACCCAAGAAAATGAACTTTTATAGTACATAGAGGATGACATGCGGGTCCCATGAGCCTGCAGGTTCCTCAACGTTTCAAACATGGCATGAGATCGAAAGAAAAAAACAAGTGACCAAATATCAGGGGCCAAAAATAATAATCCAAGAAAAGTAATTTTTATTGTACATAGAGGATGACATGCGGGTCCCATTTTGCAGCAGCGGTCTAAACGTTTCAAAGACGGCATGAGATCAAAAGAAAAATGCAAGTGACCAAATATCAGGAGCCAAAAATAATCCTAGAAAAAAAATTATTGTACATAGAGGATGACATGCGGGTCCTATTTTGCAGCAGCATTCTCAACGTTTCCAAAAAAAAAAGGAAGTAGCAAGAAATCATGGGCTCAAAAAAATCCAAGAAAAGAAAGATTTCAATTGCGCTGCATCTGGCTGTCTGGGCTTTCGAACTATCCTGCTGGACGCTTTTGGACTCGTACAATTTGAGCCCACTCCAAAACAGGAAAGTCCTATGCTTCGCGAAAACAAAAAACAAGGAGATTCAACATATAAGTTTGTTTATTTAAAAGTAAAGATTTATTTTTTTCCGTTTGCAATAGCTCAGAGCGAAATACACTGTTTATTGTCTGCAAAATAATCAAGATATCACATGTTTCTTGTACGGGGAGGCTGACATCGGGTACCCATGAGTCAGCAGCGTCGTCAACGTTTTTAAAGACGGCAGAGGATCGGAAAAAAAATCAGTTGGTAAAAAATCCAAAAAAGAAACATTTATCGTTCTGAGAGGATGATATGCGGGACCCATGAGGCAGCAGCATTCTCAACGTTTCCAAGGCGACACAGGATTTTAAAAAAGGCGAAATAGCCAGAAATTAGAGGTCAAAATAACTCCAAGAAAGGAAAGGTTTATTGTTCATAGAGGCTGACATGTGGGACCCATGAGCCAGCAGAATCCTCAAAGTTTCAAAGGCTGCAGGGGATCAAAAGAAAAAGGAAGTAGCCAAAAATTAGGGGTAAAAAATAATTCGAAGATAGGAAACTTTTATTGTTCGTAGATGATGACATGCGGGACCCATGAGTCAGCAGCTTACTCAATGTTTCAAAGGCGGCATGAGATCGAAAGCAAAAGGCAAGTGACAAAATATCAGGAGCCAAAGATAATCCAAGAAAAGAAACTTTATTGTGCATAGAGGATGACATGCGGGTCCCATTTAGCAGCAGCGGTCTCAACGTTTCAAATGCGGCTTGAGATCAAAAGAAAAAGAAGGTTGATTGTACATAGAGGATGACATGCGGGTCCCATGAGTCAGCAGCTTACTCAATGTTTCCAAGGCGGTAGGGGATCAAAAGAAAAAGGCAAGTGACCAAAAATGAGGGTGAAAAATAATCCAAGAAAAGAAACTTTTATTGTACATGGAGAATTGCATGCGGGTCCCATTTTGCAGCAGCGGTCCCAACGTTTCAAATGCGGCTTGGGATCAAAAGAAAAAGAAAGTAGCCAGAAATTAGGGGGTAAAAAAAAACTCCAAGAAAAGAAAGTTGATGGACATAGAGGATGACATGCGGGTCCCATGAGCCAGCAGATTAGTCAACGTTTCCAAGGCGGCAGGGGATCAAAAGAAAAAAGAAATAGCCAAAAATCAGAGGGTGAAAAAAATCCAAGAAAAGAAATTTTATAGTACATAGAGGATGACATGCGGGTCCCATGAGCCAGCAGGTTCCTCAATATTTTCAAAGGCGGCATGAGATCGAAAGAAAAAGGCAAGTGACCAAAAATCAGAGGGTGAAACATAATCCAAGAAAAGAAACTTTTATTGTACATAGAGGATGACATGCGGGTCCCATTTTGCAGCAGCTGTCCCAACGTTTCAAATGCGGCTTGAGACCAAAAGAAAAAGAAAGTAGCCAGAAATTAGGGGGTAAAAAAAACTCCAAGAAAGGAAAGCTTTATCGTTCATACAGGCTGACATGTGTGACCTATGAGGCAGCAGAGTCCTCAACTTTCAAAGGCGGCAGGGGATCAAAAGAAATAGGAAATAGCCAAAAATTAGAGGGTGAAAAAAGCCCAAGAAAATGAGCTTTTGTAGTACATAGAAGATGACATGCGGGTCCCATGAGCCAGCAGGTTCCTCAACGTTTCAAACGTGGCATGAGATCGAAAGAAATAGGCAAGTGACCAAATATCAGGATCCAAAAATAATTCAAGAAAAGAAACTTGATTGTACATAGAGAATGACATGCGGGTCCCATTTAAGGAGCAGCGGTATCACCGTTTGAGAGGCGGCAGGGGATCGAAAGAAAAAGGCAAGTGACCAAATATGAGGTGCCAAAAAAATCCAAGAAAAGAAAGTTTTATTGTACATAGAGGATGACATGCGGGTCCCATGAGCCTGCAGGTTCCTCAACGTTCCAAACGTGGCATGAGATCGCAAGAAAAAGGCAAGTGACCAAATATCAGGAGCCATGTGAGAAACTTTTAATGTTCATAGAGGATGACATGTGGGACCGACCTGCCAACAGCGTCCTCATCATTTCAGAGGGGGCAGGAGATCAAAAGAAAAAGGCAAATAGCCAGAAATTAGGGGTCAAAAATAACTCCAAGAAAGAAAACTTTTATTGTTCGTAGAGGATGACATGCGGGACCCATGAGCCAGCAGCTTACTCAACGTTTCAAAGCCACCATGAGATCGAAAGAAAAAGGCAAGTGACCAAATATCAGGAGCCAAAAATAATTCAAGAAAAGAAACTTGATTGTACATAGAGGATGACATGCGGGTCCCATTTAGCAGCAGCGGTATCACCGTTTGAGAGGCTGCACGGGATCGAAAGAAAAAGGCAAGTGACCAAATATCAGGAGCCAAAAATAATTCAAGAAAAGAAATTTTTATAGTACATAGAGGATGACATGCGGGTCCCATTTTGCAGCAGCGGTCTCAACGTTTCCAAGGCGGCACAGGACCAAAAGAAAAATGAAGTAGCCAGAAATCAGGGGGTGAAAAAAAATCCAAGAAGAAAGATTTCAATTGGGCTGCATCTGGACATCTGGGCCTTCGAACTATCCTGCTTGGCCTTTTGACTCGTACAATTTCAGCCCACTCCAAAACAGGAAAGTTCGAAATTTTCTAAACAAAACAGGAAAGTCCTATGCTTCGCAAAAACAAAAAAACAAGGAGATTCAACATATAAGTTTGTTTATGTAAAAATAAAGATTTAATTTATCCGTTTGAAATAGCTCAGAGCGCAATACACTGTTTATTGTCTGTAAAATAATCAAGATATCACATGTTTGTTGTACGGGGAGGCTGACATCGGGGACCCATGAGCCAGCAGCGTCGTCAACGTTTTAAAGGCGGCAGGGGATGGAAAGAAAAAAATAAACCAAAAAATCTGTTGGTAAAAAATCCAAGAAAAGAAACATTTTCGTTCTAAGAGGATGACATGCGGGACCCATGAGGCAGCAGCATCCTCAGCGTTTAATGTTCATAGAGGCTGACATGTGGGACCCGTGAGCCAGCAGCGTCCTCAACGTTTTAAAGGCTGCAGGAGATCGAAAGAAAAAATAAGCTAAAAATCATTTGGTAAACAAAATCCAAGAAAAGAAACATTTACCGTTCTGAGAGGATGACATGCGGGACCCATGAGGCAGCAGCATCCTCAGCGATTTCAAGGCGGCAGGGGATCAAAAGAAAAAAAGAAAATATCCAGAAATTGATTAGGGGTTCAAAATAAATCCATCAAAGGAAACTTTTGTTGTTCATAGAGGATGACATGTGGGACCGACCTGCCAACAGCGTCCTCATCGTTTCAGAGGGGGCAGGAGATCAAAAGAAAAAGGCAAATAGCCAGAAATTAGGGGTCAAAAATAACTCCAAGAAAGAAAACTTTTATTGTCGTAGAGGATGACATGCGGGACCCATGAGCCAGCAGCTTAGTCAACGTTTCAAAGGCGGCATGAGATCGAAAGAAAAAGGCAAGTGCTAAAATATCAGGAGCCAAAGATAATCCAAGAAAAAACTTTATTGTACATAGAGGATGACATGCGGGTCCAATTTAGCAGCAGCAGTCTCAACTTTTCAAATGCGGCTTGAGATCAAAAAAAAAAGAAAGTTGATTGTACATAGAGGATGACATGCGGGTCCCATGAGTCAGCAGCTTACTCAACGTTTCCAAGGCGGCAGGGGATCAAAAGTTTAAAAAAATCCAAGAAAAAAACTTTTATAGTACATACAGGATGACATGCGGGTCCCATTTTGCAGCAGCGGTCCCAACGTTTCAAAAGCGACTTGAGATCAAAAGAAAAAGAAAGTAGCCAGAAATTAGGCGGTCAAAAAAATCCAAGAAAGAAAGTTGAGGGACATAGAGGATGACATGCGGGTCCCATGAGCCAGCAGGTTCCTCAACGTTTCAAACGTGGCATGAGATCGAAAGAAAAAGGCAAGTGACCAAATATCAGGATCCAAAAATAATTCAAGAAAAGAAACTTGATTGTACATAGAGGCTGACATGTGGGACCTATGAGCCAGCAGAGTCCTCAACGTTTCAAAGGCGGCAGGGGATCAAAAGAAAAAGGAAATAGCAAAAAATCAGAGGGTGAAAAAACCCCAAGAAAATGAACTTTTATAGTACATAGAGGATGACATGCGGGTCCCATGAGCCTGCAGGTTCCTCAACGTTTCAAACGTGGCATGAGATCGAAAGAAAACGGCAAGTGACCAAATATCAGGATCCAAAAATAATTCAAGAAAAGAAACTTGATTGTACATAGAGGATGACATACGGGTCCCATGAGTCAGCAGCTTACTCAACGTTTCCAATGCGTCACGGGATCAAAAGAAAAAGGAAATAGCCAAAAATCAGAGGTTGAAAAAAAATCCAAGAAAATAAACTTTTATAGCACATAGAGGTTGACATGTGGGTCCCATGAGCCAGCAGCGTTTCAAACGTGGCATGAGATCGAAAGAAAAAGACAAGTGACCAAATATCAGGATCCAAAAATAATTCAAGAAAAGAAACTTGATTGTACATAGAGGCTGACATGTGGGACCTATGAGCCAGCAGAGTCCTCAACTTTTCAAAGGCGGCAGGGGATCAAAAGAAAAAGGAAATAGCCAAAAATCAGAGGGTGAAAAAAATAAAGAAAATAAACTTTTATAGCACATAGAGGATGACATGCGGGTCCCATGAGCCAGCAGGTTCCTCAACGTTTCAAACGTGGCATGAGATCGAAAGAAAAAGGCAAGTGACCAAATATGAAGAGCCAAAAATAATTCAAGAAAAGAAAGTTTTATAGTACATAGAGGATGACATGCGGGTCCCATTTAGCAGCAGCGGTATCACCGTTTGAGAGGCTGCACGGGATCGAAAGAAAAAGGCAAGTGACCAAATATGAGGAGCCAAAAATAATTCAAGAAAAAAAAGTTTTATAGTACATAGAGGATGACATGCGGGTCCCATTTAGCAGCAGCGGTATCACCGTTTGAGAGGCGGGACGGGATCGAAAGAAAAAGGCAAGTGACCAAATATGAGGTGCCAAAAATAATTCAAGAAAAGAAAGTTTTACAGTACATAGAGGATGACATACGGGTCCCATTTAGCAGCAGCGGTATCACCGTTTGAGAGGCGGCAGGGGATCAAAAGAAAAAGGCAAGTGACCAAATATGAGGTGCCAAAAAAAACTCCAAGAAAAGAAAGTTGATTGCACATAGAGGATGACATGCGGGTCCCATTTAGCAGCAGCGGTCTCAACGTTTCCAAAGGCGGCAAGGGATCAAAAGAAAAAGGAAGTAGCCAGAAATCAGGGGGTCAAAAAAAATCCAAGAATAGAAAGAATTTTGGTTCATAGAGGATGACATGCGGGACCCATGATCCTGCATCGTAAACGGCTCGATCGGAGAGCGTTGAACGAGATGGCGCGATCGAGAAAAAAAACAATGCCAGAGAGGCTGCCATCTGGGCCCTACATCCCTCGGCGGTGCGGATTTGCGTTGACTCGACCGGCGAACCCGAGATTTCGAGATGCACCACGTCCCGGGCCACCATACGCCACGTTTTGGCCGTTTTCGTCGGGCTAGGTGGCCTCAAAAACGAGAAAAAAAAACGTTTTGACATGCACAACGGAGAGACCAAAAATCGTCGGCCATGGTACACCAGCAACCACGGCGCGACTTCAACTTCGTTGGTCATGGCAACTTTTCTTGTAGTGGGTGCATCGCGCTACGCCATCGTCGTGATCGCGATCGGTCGATCGGTGCCCTCACGTGCTATATCTTGGGGTGTAAAAGTGCGGAGGATTCGCGTGCTCGAGGGGCGGCGGCTTAGGTAAGTGCTCGAGTAAGATCGGATGGTTACCTTTCCCTGCGGAGCATCATCAGGTGAGAAATAGTTTGGCTACTCGAAGGCTCGGAAAGGTGAGCACGACCGTCAATAAATCAACGCGTTTTAAAACAATGGATAGCACAGAGAAATCTCTTCTCGGCTTGTACAATTAAAGTTGCACAAATTCATTACTACATTTCCAATGCTCCGAGGTGGCACCAGCAGAAAAGAAGTGAGCTGGCTATATCTATCTACATGAGCTAATTGTATTTATCTGCATTAGATACCCAGTTTAGTTGAACAACTTGACGAGTCCATTTTATGAACTGACAACTTGCCAATCTTGGCAGCTAATCAAAGCATGTAAACTAATCTCCTACAATCGAGGATAACTGATTCCCTTTAGAGCTAGCCAGTATATCACTCGGAGATATATTATAGTATCGTCCCTGCAACCAAATTAGTTAGGGGTGTTCAGTGCTAGCTCTCGATTAATCGAGCGCATCGAAAGTGCAAACAAGCATGTGACATCGTAAAAGCTCAAACTTTTTCTGCCATTGCCAGAAAAGAGTGGCTCAGATTCGGTAGCGTCAGCGTGAACTCACCGGAGAAGAAAACATCTTAATTCCGGTATGCACTGAACCTGAACCATGCTGCCTGCCTGCATTCTGTAAACAAGAGTACACAACATGATCGACTACTAATAATCATAATAAGGAATTAATTAGGTCGGAATGGTTTAGTTGCAAAGCGCCCAATATATCTGTCTACTGGCAGAAAAAGGCCTGTTTCCTAACTCGAGCAAGGGAGTTTTTTTTTTTTTTGCGAGCAAAGAAAATGGCATTAAATCGGAAACATTACAGAAAGGTCCCTAAAGAAAACAAAAAACCAGCACAGCCCTTCTGCACGTTGATTCCGCCGGCGACACACGGGAGCTGTCGGTGGCGCGCCGCCGCTGCTGCTTCTCACACCTTGGATCAAAAACAGTCCCCAGGCGGACGGGAAGTCGCCGAGCACCGGTCGCAAAGGACCAACACCAGAGATCACCGTCGTCGTCGCTCCGAATCGCGCCATGGCTTCACTTCACTTCAGTGGATGCACCGGTGGGCATGAATCATGATGCTGATGAAGCATGGAGGTGAGGTGGTCTAACGGCACAGCTATTGGCCTCTTGCAATAGTAAATTTGATGTATCGATCATGATACAGATGCGCTTTGCAATTGATTTGTTTAGCTCCTCGATCGGGTAGCTGCAATTTGCATACCCCGATTCTGCTTTTGTTGATGGCAGACGAACGCAGAAGAATGGGTGCCAAATCAAAAGGGGCTTTTGCTGTGAAAATGAACACTCGCCATAGTCACTACAAGAAATCTGCCATAAGTTGACGAAATAAAGGTGTCACTAAAACGTCACTAATGGCTACTTGTGACGTTATTGTGACAACTTTCAAAACGTCGAAAGCTGGGAGTCAGCAGTGAGTGCTTAAGACGTTCCACTTGAAAACGTCGTAGAGCTTTGTGACGTTTTAAAATGTCACTGACTGCATGACGTTCCCAAAACGTCATGGGCACCTGCCCCCGAGTCCAGCGTGGCAATCCGACGTGGCAAAATTGTGACGAATTAGAAACGTCGTTATTTGAATTCAGCCCGGTCCATTCAGCTCCTTATATGGGCTGAGCCCATTAGTTCTGATTATTTTTTTCGGCTTTGTTGGGCCTTGGCCCAGAATCGCCCAATTACCTCGGCCTTTTTAGCTTTTTTTTTCAACGTTGTTTTTAGCTGCTTTTCTTACTTGGCCTGTGCCAATTTACATTTGGACGTGGCCTTTTTAGGACCCATTACAGTTTTGGGCCGTGGCCTTTTTAGGACCCATTACAGTTTTGGGCCGTGGCCTTTTTAGGACCCATTACGCTTTGGGCCGTGGCCTTTTAGGACCCATTACAGGTTTGGGCCTTGGCCTTTTAGGGTCCATTAAGATTTTGGGCCTAGGCCTTTATAGGGTCCACAGAGGTTTTGGGCCACAGCCTTTTGGGGTCCATAAAGATATTGGGCCTTGGCCTTTTTGGGTCCATAAAAGTTATGGGCTTTGGCCTTTTACGGTCCTCGCAAGTTTTTTGGGCTTCGGCCGTTTTTGGCCTTTTCAACTCCCATTTTTCGAAAATGCAATTAATTATTTGTTGGGCTCTAGCCTTTTAAGAGCCCATATATTTCTAGGCTACTTTGGGCCTTGGCCTTTTAAGAGCCCACAATAGCCCAACAGTGCATATATTAAATTAGGAAATTCAACAGCAAAATATAAAAGACAACATTTCAAATCTGCAAATTTCACAGCAGAGTGACAAAGACAAAATGACCAGGTTCACGATTCACCAACATGCCAAGAAAGTTCACAGATTCACGTGAAGAAGTTCAAGATTCACGGTAAGAAGTTCACGATTCACGGTAAGAAGTTCCATGGCGGGACACAAAAAGGGATACGACCAGCGCTAGGAGCTAATTCGCAGATGCTCCGAAGATGGACATCATGTGAGCAAGCCTCCTATCACTTTCCTCGGTCCGCTTGAGGAGCTCCATGTAGTCCTTGTCACGGCGAGCTTGTGCGGCTTCATTTGCCGCTTGCTTCTCCTTCCGGGCGCAGCTTCTTCCATGATGGCAGCAAGCTGCTGCTTCATCTGTTCAGCTTCCTCACGGGACCTCTTCAGCTGTGCTTCTGTGTCATGAACATGCGCCGATACAGCAGCTGCGGTGGGCTTGTTGAGCTTGACAAAGGAACTGGGCTGAAGTCCAAAGCATTCTTCAGAAAGTCTTGTGCTTGGCTTCCTTGCTAAGAACCTTTGCAACAACAATGATCGCAGACCTTGGCGGTGCACCTTCGGCACAGGAATAGCCATCTCAGCTTCCATATCAGCCTGGAGATCCATTTCCAAAAGATTCATCAATTCAGAAACGCGCAGGTCCAAGAATGGTTCACAAAAGTGAAATGAACAAGTCACTTACTATTGCAGCTAGAGCTTCCTCGGAGAAACCATCCTTCTTCTTTGTGATGGGTCGCCTTAAAGATGTCGATTGCATCTAGCTCTTCACCTCTGCGCTCCTCCTCTGGAAATGATGTTCACCAAGAATCGAACATAAGCTTGTGGAGACAAGAGAAAGATGCAAAAGGAAATTCTCAGAAGAGTGTTCTTACAGTTGCATACAGATGAGCAGCATAGCTACGAGAGCCAGTCTTTTGGCCAAATTTGACCGCAGCACGACTGTCCTTGTTCTTGGTACATGTGTTCTGCAGAAGGGCACAATCATGATATTCAGCAATGTGCACACTATAACGATGAGCATCATGTCTACCATGCAAGCACTAATGACTGCAACTGAAGCAAAGAACATACCCTGTGTCTTGGGGTTACCCACAGAAAGCGATTAGAGCTTCCCATTCTTCATCTGAGACATCCTTAACAGGGGACTTGATGCTGACTTCATTTGCTGGTACTTTGTCGAAGTAGTCCCTTTTCAGGATGTAGCGTCTGTTCTTCGACACTTTCCTCAGTACGTCATAGCAAGCCTTATGGATGTCTTCCGACTCTGTGTCCATGTTGAAATTTGCCTACAAAGCAAACAAGGGCAAGGACGAGGTTAGTTATCATGAACTATGAACAATCAAGCAAGCACTCCTATCATCTAACAAATGAACTGGTGATGAAGAAGATTACCCCCATCTTTCCAACGAAGTCGGCCAACAAATTCTCATCCCTCTTGTACAACTTGAAATGCGGAAGGAGCGGCATCTGGCCTCTTGCAAGCATTCCACCCTCCGATGCAAACTTGGCAGCAGGCAAAGGCTTCTCAGGACGTTTCAGCCCTGGAGGAATCTCAATGGTAAGCTTGACTTCCATCCCCTTGCAAATCCGCTCCAGCCCGGTGCCCTTCCTTTTACGGCCACTGCGGCGGTGGTTCCACACGAATAGCATACATACAAAGATCATGTCGAAAAGCAGCACCCACAACCAAAAGAGTTTATAAAGATAAACAAAAAGGCGGTAGATAGTGTGGACAGCTGTCCAACAAAAACTTGCCTTCATCATCCTCGGGATCAAGAAAACCATCGGGAATCAAAGTCTTTGATGGACCATGACATCAGATGCGGTAGGACTCGTGTCCCCTCGCGAATGCTGCTTGCTTCATCGTTCCTTTCATCAATCTGCGGTGAGCTTCTGCGATTGTTGCGGGGGGGAGTATCTTCATTGTTGGTTGCAGACGCTTCACTTGATGTCCTCCTGGTGACTCTTTTGGAAGGAACTTCAGCAACAGGTTCCAGGATGCCTCTTTCCCCCTCCTGGAGCATCAAGAAACACTCTAACAGGAGGCATTGAACTTTGTTCCTTTTGCAACCTCTTACTCCTCCTCCCTGGGCTTGTCTTTCTAACGAAGCCTTTTTCTTTCTACTCTTGGGATCCTTCAATGCCTCGCAAAAATAGCAAAACAAAATGGCATTACATCACAGGTTATAGCAAAACAGAAATAAGAAAACAGATACAAATAATGCCAGGCGCTCCAAAGATGATAAGCGTAATGCACCTTCTCAATGTGTTCCCCTATACTCCCTTCAACCTCCCCATCCTCCTGGTCAACCAATTGGTCATTGCTCGGATGATAATCTGAGCTCTCGCCTTGTGTTATGGCAGATGACTCATCATTTGAAAGTGTGGAACGACCTCCACCTCGACCACCATGTGACTTCCTAAAAATTGACACTACGGCGGGGAGACCAGTGGGATTGTAAGACACGGTTGTTCCGCATCATTGTCCTAGCCTGTCCTTCTCTATCTCGGTGAGGGGCGCTTCTTTACATGTATGAGAAAAATATGTAACCATTAGATTGATGGTTGAAATGCATAGAAGCAAGCCAACTCGAACAACTAAGGTAAATTGTTTAATCATAGCAATTTTCAACTTTTAGTTTCATTTAATCCTAGGGATACGTAAATATTCAGACAGAGCAAAAAACCCCAAAGCACCCGATTAAAAGCATCAATTAGACACAATGATGTTAGGATGAAGCCGCATACCAGCCAGTGCTTCTTCCCAGTCTTTGCCATGCCTGATGTTGATGGGTTGGATATGTCTTTGGCACAAAAAGAATAACTATTAGTGACAGCAGATACAACATATGGATGCAATTAAAGAACCAAGCAACATAGGTTCATGTGGATCAACAATCACCTGGTTCACCTTGCTCCTTGAAGTAGGTCAGACCTTGATAGTATTACCTAAGAAGATAACGAGGTTATAATCATTAGACATATCCCTTAATACAACAATAGACATGTACACAGAAAAAGTTGTAGGCATGTACAGATAAACAGGGCTCCCAAACTTTGTTTGGGAGAAGTTTCATCAACACGGGATAAAAGGGCAATATAAATGTTCATCGCATTTAAATATAAAAGGGCATGCCTTGGTAAAGATACGTACCAAGCAAGATCCGCAGCGAGGTAATCATATTATGTACTAGTTGCGGCAAGAAAGATCTGTAGCAGCTAATCATATATGGACTGCAGTAAACTAGATGTACAATCTCTGAGCCCAAGCCAAGTAAAATCCCCCAACAATCATGGACTGGTTGCTTGCGAGACCCACGCGAGGCAAGATCCGCATCACTAATTGATTGGTTGGATACAGCAAGCAAGATCGGCAGCAGGTAATCATATAGGGACTGCGGTAAACCGAGATCTAAATTCTACAGAGCTTTGAGCCAAGCAAGATCCGCAGCAATCATCGAACGGTTGCAGCAAGACACATGCCAATCAAGATCCGAAGCAAACATGGACTGCTTGCATATAGCAAGCAAGATCGGCAGCAGGTAATCATATAGGTACTGCGAGAGAAAACCAAATCTAAAATCTACGAGCACGAGCCGGGCAAGATCCGCAGCAATCATCGTGCGGTTCTTTGCAAGAACATGCCAAGCAAGATCCGAAGCAACCATGGACTGGTTGCGGCAAAGAAGAACCATGACAGGCCGAGCAACCCTAACCCTGGACAAGCCAAGGAAAGAAGCCATGCCACGAAATCCCTAACCCTAACCATGCCATGCCAAGCAAACCGTAACCCTAGCCATGGCCGACGAAACCCTAAGCGAGGCCAAGAAAAGGCCATAGAAGTGGGGGCGAGGGGTCGGGTTGAGGAGGAGGAACTCGCCCGAAGATCTTGTGGCGAGCGTCTACGCACGCGCGGCCGTCGTCGGCGGGTAGCTCTCCGCTCGTCCGCTCGTCGGAGCGCCGCTCGTCGGTGGCCGTCGGCGGGTGGGGATGAGCAGAGTGGGAGGGGAATTGGGGTTCGCATCGCACCGGAGTGGGAGGGGAATTGGGGAATTGAGGGAGCTCGTACGGGATTTGACTGAAATGTCCCTCCTTTCCAGCTTAGGTTAGTTGAGTTTAGGACATTTGCCCTCATTTCCAGCTTAGGTTAGTGGCGGGCGGATTCAAAACATTTCGGCTTTGGAGCTGGCGGGAGAAGCTTTTTTTTTTTTTTTTTTTTGAGATCTGGCGGGAGAAGCTGGGCGGGAGAGTTTTGGGGTTTTGGAGGGTTTTGGGGTTTTGGGGTTTTGGAGGGAATTTTTGGGGCTTTTTTGTGCAAAACAATAATAATTAAATGCGCAATAATGCATATAATTTGGTGTAGGTTAAAATATTTATAAAAACAGAATATCATGTAATTAAACGTGTGTCACCTTCATTCCTTTAATGATAATAATATAGGGATATATGAAACTCCTAGAATCCTTAATAATTAAATTATATAAAAAAAATCGGAAAATGTTTGGTTAATTAGGTCAAATAATATATGTCTCTTGCACACACTAATTATATGCTTATCATAAGGCATATGCAAGCTTTATCCCATTCTATATACATCAAGATTCCGAACGTGGCAGTTCGATCGTGAAGGATTCTCCTAGCTAGAATGTCGTCTCCGCTCGATTTTTTGGCTCAGTTTAATTTGCCAACTGCGCAAAACGGGGCCGCCGGGACATGCGGTATGGCCGTACCGGGCGCGCGCATGCACCCGTCCGCCAACGCGCGAAACGGAAAACATTTAGCACATAAAATGACGCGTCCTAGACCTAAAAACATGTTTCCCTCCATTTATTGAGCCAAGGAAAGTGTGGCCCCAGTTTAAATCCTCCCGGTCAGTTTCTAGCGGATTCGGCGGGACACCGCAGGAAGCGGGAGGGATTCCCAGATGGCTACCGCGCGCATACGGCATGTGATAGGTGGTGCGTAGGAGGTATCCTACCGCCGCGCGGAGGTCTCGCGCAATACTGAAATGCGCACCATGTAGCCCTTCACAAAAAAAAGTCCTTCCGGCACTCAAAATGGGAAAACCGTCGCCCGTGGTTCGGATTGGAAATCCGCGACACGGGCCTTGCTTCCCATCCTAAGGTCCACGCACGTGCCAAATATGGCCTCGTTCCGACAAACTATGTGGTGAAACGGGCCGTTTCCTACTCATTTCCCCTAAAAGCCATAGAACTCCGGGCGTGATAGCCCTATTCGTGAAGGGTTTTTCAAGATAATTGCCGTATCCCAATTCCGTCTTTTGCAGTGGTTACCAGGGACACATAAAATGACGCCACGCGGCTCCGCTCGATTTTTGGCTCCGTTTGCTTTGCCAAGCTGCGCAAAACGGGGCCGTCGGGACATGCGGTATGGCCGTACCGGGAGCGCGTGCACACCGTCCGCCAACGCGAAACGGAAAACATTTAGCACATAAAATGACGCGTCCTAGACCTAAAAACATTTTTCCCTCCATTTATTGAGCGAAGGAAAGTGTGGCCCCAGTTCAAATCCGGACGGTTTGCGGCGGATTCGGCGGCACCGCAGAAGCGGGTGGGATTCCCAGATGTCTTCCGCGCGCATACGGCATGTGATAGGTGGTGCGTAGGAGGTATCATACCGCCGCGCGGAGGTCCCGCGCGATACTGAAATGCGCGCCATGTAGCCCTTCACAAAAAAAGCCCTTCCGGCACCCCGAAAATGGGAAAACCGTCGCCCGTGGTTCGGATTGGAAATCCGCGACACGGGCCTTGCTTCCCATCCTAAGGTCCACGCACGTGCCAAATATGGCCTCGCTCCGACAAATTATGTGGTGAAACGGGCGTTTCCTACTCATTTCCCCTAAAAGCCATAGAACTCCAGGCAGAGATAGCCCTGTTTCGTGAAGGGTTTTTCAAGATAATTGCCGTATCCCAGTTCCGTCTTTTGCGGTGGTTACCGGGACACATAAAATGACGCCACGCTGCTCCGCTCGATTTTTGGCTCCGTTTGCTTTGCCAATCGCGCAAAAACGGGCCGCCGGACATGCGGTATGGCCGTCACCGGTAGCGCAAGGCACCCGTCCGCCAACGCGCGAAACGGAAAACATTTAGCACATAAAATGACGCGTCCTAGACCTAAAAACATTTTTCCCTCCATTTATTGAGCGAAGGAAAGTGTGGCCCCGATTCAGATCCGGACGGTTTGCGGCGGATTCGGCGGGGCACCGCAGAAGCGGGTGGGATTCCCGAGATGTCTTCCGCGCGCATATGGCATGTGATAGGTGGTGCGTAGGAGGTATCATACCGCCGCGCGGAGGTCCCGCGCGAGCACTGAAATGCGCGCCATGTAGCCCTTTCACAAAAAAAGCCCTTAGGCACCCCGAAAATGGAAAAACCATCGCCCGTGGTTCGGATTGGAAATCCGCGACACGGGCCTTGCTTCCATCCTAAGGTCCACGCACGTGCCAAATATGGCCTCGTTCCGACAAACTATGTGGTGAAACGGGCCGTTTCCTACTCATTTCCCCTAAAAGCCATAGAACTCCGGACGAGATAGCCCCGTTCGTGAAGGGTTCTCCAAGATAATTGCCGTATCCAGTTCCGTCTTTTGCGGTGGTTACCAGGACACATAAAATGACGCCACGCGGCTCCGCTCGATTTTTGGCTCCGTTTGCTTTGCCAAGCTGCGCAAAACGGGGCCGCCGGGACATGCGGTATGGCTGCACTGGCGCCGCTGCGTGCACCCGTCCGCCAACGCGCGAAACGGAAAACATTTAGCACATAAAATGACGCGTCCTAGACCTAAAAACATTTTTCCCTCCATTTATTGAGCGAAGGAAAGTGTCGCCCCGATTCAGATCCGGACGGTTTCAGTAGTTCGGCGGGGCACCGCAGAAGCGGGTGGGATTCCCAGATGGCTTCCGCGCGCATATGGCATGTGATAGGTGGTGCGTAGGAGGTATCCTACCGCGCGCGGAGGTCCCGCGCGATGCGAAATGCGCGCCATGTAGTCGCTTCACAAAAAAAGCCCTTCCGGCACCCGAAAATGGAAAAACCGTCGCCGTGGTTCGGATTGGAAATCCGCGACCGGGGCCTTGCTTCCCATCCTAAGGCCCACGCACGTGCCAAATATGGCCTCGTTCCGAGCAAACTATGTGGTGAACGGGCCGTTTCCTACTCATTTCCCCTAAAAGCCATAGAACTCCGGACGAGATAGCCCTGTTCGTGAAGGGTTCTCCAAGATAATTGCCGTATCCCAGTTCCGTCTTTTGCGGTGGTTACCAGGACACATAAAATGATGCCACGCGGCTCCGCTCGATTTTGGCTCCGTTTGCTTTGCCAGCTGCGCAAAACGGGGCCGCCGGGACATGCGGTATGGCCGCATCGGCGCTGCTGCGCGTGCACCCGTCCGCCAACGCGAAACGGAAAACATTTAGCACATAAAATGACGCGTCCTAGACCTAAAAACATTTTTCCCTCCATTTATTGAGCGAAGGAAAGTCTATCGCGATTCAGATCGGGACAGTTTCCGGCGGATTCGGCGAGGCACCGCAGAAGCGGGTGGGATTCCCAGAGATGTCTTCCGCGCGCATATGGCATGTGATAGGTGGTGCGTAGGAGGTATCCTACCGCCACGCGGAGGTCCCGCGTGATCTTGAAATGCGCGCCATGTAGCTGCTTCACAAAAAAGCCCTTCCGGCACCGAAAATGGAAAAACCGTCGCCTCGTGGTTCGGATTGGAAATCCGCGACCGAGGCCTTGCTTCCCATCCTAAGGCCCACGCACGTGCAAATATGGCCTCGTTCCGACAAACTATGTGGTGAAACGGGCCGTTTCCTACTCATTTCCCCTAAAAGCCATAGAACTCGGACGAGATAGCCCTGTTCGTGAAGGGTTCTCCAAGATAATTGCCGTATCCCAGTTCCGTCTTTTGCGGTGGTTACCAGGACACATAAAATGACGCCACGCGGCTCCGCTCGATTTTGGCTCCGTTTGCTTTGCCAACTGCGCAAAACGGGGCCGCCGGGACATGCGGTATGGCCGTACCGGCGCGCGCGTGCACCCGTCCGCCAACGCGCGAAACGGAAAACATTTAGCACATAAAATGACGCGTCCTAGACCTAAAAACATTTTTCCCTCCATTTATTGAGCGAAGGAAAGTGTCGCCCAGTTCAGATCCGGACGGTTTCCGAGCGGATTCGGCGGGCACCGCAGAAGCGGGTGGGATTCCCGAGATGGCTTCCGCGCGCATACGGCATGTGATAGGTGGTGCGTAGGAGGTATCCTACCGCCGCGCGGAGGTCCCGCGCGATACTGAAATGCGCGCCATGTTGCTGCTTCACAAAAAAAGCCCTTCGGCACCCGAAAATGGAAAAACCGTCGCCCGTGGTTCGGATTGGAAATCCGCGACCGGGGCCTTGCTTCCCATCCTAAGGCCCACGCACGTGCCAAATATGGCCTCGTTCCGACAAACTATGTGGTGAAACGGGCCGTTTCCTACTCATTTCCCCTAAAAGCCATAGAACTCGGACGAGATAGCCCTGTTCGTGAAGGGTTCTCCAAGATAATTGCCGTATCCCAGTTCCGTCTTTTGCGGTGGTTACCAGGACACATAAAATGACGCCACGCGGCTCCGCTCGATTTTTGGCTCCGTTTGCTTTGCCAACTGCGCAAAACGGGGCCGCCGGGACATGCGGTATGGCCGTACCGGGCGCGCGCGTGCACCCGTCCGCCAACGCACGAAACGGAAAACATTTAGCACATAAAATGACGCGTCCTAGACCTAAAAACATTTTTCCCTCCATTTATTGAGCGAAGGAAAGTGTCGCCCAGCTCAGATCCGGACAGTTTCCAGCGGATTCGGCGGGGCACCGCAGGAAGCGGGTGGGATTCCCAGATGCCTTCCGCGCGCATACGGCATGTGATAGGTGGTGCGTAGGAGGTATCCTACCGCCGCGCGGAGGTCCCGCGCGATACTGAAATGCGCACCATGTAGCTGCTTCACAAAAAAAAGCCCTTCCGGCACCCCGAAAATGGAAAAACCATCGCCCGTGGTTCGGATTGGAAATCCGCGACCGGGGCCTTGCTTCCCATCCTAAGGCCCACGCACGTGCCAAATATGGCCTCGTTCGACAAACTATGTGGTGAAACGGGCCGTTTCCTACTCATTTCCCCTAAAAGCCATAGAACTCCGGACGAGATAGCCCTGTTCGTGAAGGGTTCTCCAAGATAATTGCCGTATCCCAGTTCCGTCTTTTGAAGTGGTTACCAGGACACATAAAATGACGCCACGCGGCTCCGCTCGATTTTTGGCTCCGTTTGCTTTGCCAATCGCGCAAAACGGGGCCGCCGGACATGCGGTATGGCCGTACCGGCGCGCGCGTGCACCCGTCCGCCAACGCGAAACGGAAAACATTTAGCACATAAAATGACGCGTCCTAGACCTAAAAACATTTTTCCCTCAATTTATTGAGCGAAGGAAAGTGTCGCCCCAGTTCAGATCCGGACAGTTTCCAGCGGATTCGGCGGGGCACCGCAGGAAGCGGGTTGGTTTCCGAGTTGGCTTCCGCGCGCATACGGCATGTGATAGGTGGTGCGTAGGAGGTATCCTACTGCCGCGCGGAGGTCCCGCGCGATACCGAAATACGCGCCATGTAGCTGCTTCACAAAAAAAGCCCTTCCGGCACCCGAAAATAGAAAAACCGTCGCCCGTGGTTCGGATTGGAAATCCGCGACCGGGCCTTGCTTCCCATCCTAAGGCCCACGCACTTGCCAAATATGGCCTCGTTCTGACAAACTATGTGGTGAAACGGGCCGTTTCCTACTCATTTCCCCTAAAAGCCATAGAACTCCGGACGAGATAGCCCTGTTCGTGAAGGGTTCTCCAAGATAATTGCCGTATCCCAGTTCCGTCTTTTGAAGTGGTTACCAGGACACATAAAATGACGCCACGCGGCTCCGCTCGATTTTTTGGCTCCGTTTGCTTTGCCAACTGCGCAAAACGGGGCCGCCGGGACATGCGGTATGGCCGCACCGGCGCGCGCGTGCACCCGTCCGCCAACGCGCGAAACGGAAAACATTTAGCACATAAAATGACGCGTCCTAGACCTAAAAACATTTTTCCCTCCATTTATTGAGCGAAGGAAAGTGTCGCCCAGTTCGAATCCGGACGGTTTCCGGCGGATTCGGCGGGCACCGCAGAAGCGGGTGGGATTCCCGGATGGCTTCCGCGCGCATACGGCATGTGATAGGTGGTGCGTAGGAGGTATCCTACCGCCGCGCGGAGGTCCCGCGCGATGCTTGAAATGCGCGCCATGTAGCTGCTTCACAAAAAAAGCCCTTCGGCACCCGAAAATGGAAAAACCGTCGCCCGTGGTTCGGATTGGAAATCCGCGACCGGGGCCTTGCTTCCCATCCTAAGGCCCACGCACGTGCCAAATATGGCCTCGTTCCGAGCAAACTATGTGGTGAAACGGGCCGTTTCCCTACTCATTTCCCCTAAAAGCCATAGAACTCCGGACGAGATAGCCCTGTTCGTGAAGGGTTCTCCAAGATAATTGCCGTATCCCAGTTCCGTCTTTTGAAGTGGTTACCAGGACACATAAAATGATGCCACGCGGCTCCGCTCGATTTTTTGGCTCCGTTCGCTTTGCCAAGCTGCGCAAAAACGGGGCCGCCGGGACATGCGGTATGGCCGTCTCGAGCGCGCGCGTGCACCCGTCCGCCAACGCGCGAAACGGAAAACATTTAGCACATAAAATGACGCGTCCTAGACCTAAAAACATTTTTCCCTCCATTTATTGAGCGAAGGAAAGTGTCGCGATTCAGATCCGGACGGTTTCCGAGCGGATTCGGCGGGCACCGCAGAAGCGGGTGGGATTCCCGGATGGCTTCCGCGCGCATACGGCATGTGATAGGTGGTGCGTAGGAGGTATCCTACCGCCGCGCGGAGGTCCCGCGCGATCTTTGAAATGCGCGCCATGTAGCTGCTTCACAAAAAAAGCCCTTCCGGCACCCGAAAATGGAAAAACCGTCGCCGTGGTTCGGATTGGAAATCCGCGACCGGGGCCTTGCTTCCCATCCTAAGGCCCACGCACGTGCCAAATATGGCCTCGTTCCGACAAACTATGTGGTGAAACGGGCCGTTTCCTACTCATTTCCCCTAAAAGCCATAGAACTCCTCGGACGAGATAGCCCTGTTCGTGAAGGGTTCTCCAAGATAATTGCCGTATCCCAGTTCCGTCTTTTGAAGTGGTTACCAGGACACATAAAATGACGCCACGCGGCTCCGCTCGATTTTTGGCTCCGTTTGCTTTGCCAACTGCGCAAAACGGGGCCGCGGGACATGCGGTATGGCCGTACCGGGCGCGCGCGTGCACCCGTCCGCCAACGCGCGAAACGGAAAACATTTAGCACATAAAATGACGCGTCCTAGACCTAAAAACATTTTTCCCTCCATTTATTGAGCGAAGGAAAGTGTCGCCCCAGTTCAGATCCGGACAGTTTCCAGCGGATTCGGCGGGGCACCGCAGGAAGTGGGTGGGATTCCCAGATGGCTTCCGCGCGCATACGGCATGTGATAGGTGGTGCGTAGGAGGTATCCTACCGCCGCGCGGAGGTCCCGCGCGATACTGAAATGCGCGCCATGTAGCTGCTTCACAAAAAAAGCACATCCGACCAGCCGACAGTGGACAAACAGTCGCCCGTGGTTCGGATTGGAAATCCGCGACCGGGGCCTTGCTTCCCATCCTAAGGCCCACGCACGTGCCAAATATGGCCTCGTTCCGACAAACTATGTGGTGAAACGGGCCGTTTCCTACTTATTTCCCCTAAAAGCCATAGAACTCCGGACGAGATAGCCCTGTTCGTGAAGGGTTCTCCAAGATAATTGCCGTATCCCAGTTCCGTCTTTTGAAGTGGTTACCAGGACACATAAAATGACGCCACGCGGCTCCGCTCGATTTTTTTTTGGCTCCGTTTGCTTTGCCAACTGCGCAAAACGGGGCCGCCGGGACATGCGGTATGGTTGCACCGGCGCGCGCGTGCACCCGTCCGCCAACGCGCGAAACGGAAAACATTTAGCACATAAAATGACGCGTCCTAGACCTAAAAACATTTTTCCCTCCATTTATTGAGCGAAGGAAAGTGTCACCCCAGTTCAGATCCGGACAGTTTCCAGCGGATTCGGCGGGGCACCGCAGGAAGCGGGTGGGATTCCCAGATGGCTTCCGCGCGCATACGGCATGTGATAGGTGGTGCGTAGGAGGTATCCTACCGCCGCGCGGAGGTCCCGCGCGATACTGAAATGCGCGCCATGTAGCTGCTTCACAAAAAAAAGCCCTTCCGGCACCCCGAAAATGGAAAAACCGTCGCCGTGGTTCGGATTGGAAATCCGCGACCGGGGCCTTGCTTCCCATCCTAAGGCCCACGCACGTGCCAAATATGGCCTCGTTCCGACAAACTATGTGGTGAAACGGGCCGTTTCCTACTCATTTCCCCTAAAAGCCATAGAACTCCGGACGAGATAGCCCTGTTCGTGAAGGGTTCTCCAAGATAATTGCCGTATCCCAGTTCCGTCTTTTGCAGTGGTTACCAGGACACATAAAATGACACCACGCGGCTCCGCTCGATTTTTTGGCTCCGTTTGCTTTGCCAACTGCGCAAAACGGGGCCGCCGGGACATGCGGTATGGCCGTACCGGGCGCGCGCGTGCACCCGTCCGCCAACGCGCGAAACGGAAAACATTTAGCACATAAAATGACGCGTCCTAGACCTAAAAACATTTTTCCCTCCATTTATTGAGCGAAGGAAAGTGTCGCCCCAGTTCAGATCCGGACAGTTTCCAGCGGATTCGGCGGGGCACCGCAGGAAGCGGGTGGGATTCCCAGATGGCTTCCGCGCGCATACGGCATGTGATAGGTGGTGCGTAGGAGGTATCCTACCGCCGCGCGGAGGTCCCGCGCGATACTGAAATGCGCGCCATGTAGCTGCTTCACAAAAAAAAGCCCTTCCGGCACCTCGAAAATGGAAAAACCGTCGCCCGTGGTTCGGATTAGAAATCCGCGACCGGGGCCTTGCTTCCCATCCTAAGGCCCACGCACGTGCCAAATATGGCCTCGTTCCGACAAACTATGTGGTGAAACGGGCCGTTTCCTACTCATTTCCCCTAAAAGCCATAGAACTCCGGACGAGATAGCCCTGTTCGTGAAGGGTTCTCCAAGATAATTGCCGTATCCCAGTTCCGTCTTTTGCAGTGGTTACCAGGACACATAAAATGACGCCACGCGGCTCCGCTCGATTTTTTTGGCTCCGTTTGCTTTGCCAACTGCGCAAAACGGGGCCGCCGGGACATGCGGTATGGCCGTACCGGGCGCGCGCGTGCACCCGTCCGCCAACGCGCGAAACGGAAAAAATTTAGCACATAAAATGACGCATCCTAGACCTAAAAACATTTTTCCCTCCATTTATTGAGCGAAGAAAAGTGTCGCCCCAGTTCAGATCCGGACAGTTTCCAGCGGATTCGGCGGGGCACCGCAGGAAGCGGGTGGGATTCCCAGATGGCTTCCGCGCGCATACGGCATGTGATAGGTGGTGCGTAGGAGGTATCCTACCGCCGCGCGGAGGTCCCGCGCGATACTGAAATGCGCGCCATGTAGCTGCTTCACAAAAAAAAGCCTCCCCAGTTTAGGGTTTAGGGTTTAGGGGAGCTACTTTTGCACCATTAGACCTTGCACCACACTTTGACACATATCATAGGTCCACATGCAAGGTTTGGTGGGGTTCCGGTGCTCCGGCGGTCGTTATCCCCCTCCTCCCCCAAAACAGCGGAACGCGTGCCCCGGCGGGTCTACCCCCCTAGATTTCTCCGCGTGAGGGTGCACCAATGTAACTTTTCATTCTTTTAGGTTTGTTTAGTACATATACACATGTAGAACCAAGATTGGGACCCTTTGGCACATATACCCGCAGCTAGAGCCATTATCACACGATCGAGGGTGTGCCTGATCTACTGGTTAGGGTTAGGTGTAGGGTTAGGGCTAGGGTTTAGGGGGTAGGGCTAGGGTTTAGGTTAAAGGTAAGTATTTATGGTTAGGTATATGTTTAGGGTATAGGGTTAGGGTTAGGGTTTATGATGCATGGTTCTGCAGCTCCGGTGTCGTGGTTTAGGGTTTTAGAGGGGTTTTAGTGCTCGAAGCCTCCCCAGTTTAGGGTTTAGGGTTTAGGGGAGCTACTTTTGCACCATTAGACCTTGCACCACACTTTGACACATATCATAGGTCCACATGCAAGGTTTGGTGGGGTTCCGGTGCTCCGGCGGTCGTTATCCCCCTCCTCCCCCAAAACAGCGGAACGCGTGCCCCGGCGGGTCTACCCCCCTAGATTTCTCCGCGCGAGGGTGCACCAATGTAACTTTTCATTCTTTTAGGTTTGTTTAGTACATATACACATGTAGAACCAAGATTGGGACCCTTTGGCACATATACCCGCAGCTAGAGCCATTATCACACGATCGAGGGTGTGCCTGATCTACTGGTTAGGGTTAGGTGTAGGGTTAGGGCTAGGGTTTAGGGGCTAGGGCTAGGGTTTAGTTTAAAGGTAAGTATTTATGGTTAGGTATAGGATTAGGGTTTAGGGTTAGGGTTAGGGTTTATGATGCATGGTTCCGTAGCTCCGGCGTCGTGGTTTAGGGATTTAGAGGGGATTAGGGCTCGAAGCCTCCCCAGTTTAGGGTTTAGGGTTTAGGGGAGCTACTTTTGCACCATTAGACCTTGCACCACACTTTAACACATATCATAGGTCCACATGCAAGATTTGGTGGGGTTCCGGTGCTCCGGCGGTCGTTCTCCCCTCCTTCCCCCAAAACAGCGGAACGTGTGCCGGCGGGTCTACCCCCTAGATTTCTCGTGAAACTTGAGGCATACACATATATTATGGAGATGTACATGTAACTTCAAATTCAAATTCGACATTTTTTTCGAAATGGGGGTCATCCCCGGCTTCTGCATCATGATGATGCACACATCCTTTTATTAAAAAAAATTTAAAGTATAAATGTTTACAAATCACTCATCATCGAGGATTGATACAAGAATCAACCATCGAAAGAAACACACAAAGTAAGACTACACATCAACATAGTCTTCTAGTATGACGCCAACCAGCCTGGCACAAGATATCCTGAGCGACCATCAGGAGCCGTGTGCATCCAGAAGCCATGGCATCCCGCTGCCCCTCCGGAGAGAGTAGGGCCCAAAGTTGGACCCAATGGGAAACCATATGAATAACCTGTAAAAAATGAAAGGAAGGTTTTTTATTAAAAATTATGTCATTCCTACTCTTCCAAATAGACCAACATAAAGCTAAACCCCAATCCGGATAAAAGCTTTTGATTGTCTATCGACTCCATTCAACCAATTACCAAACATATTGGTAATATTGGTGGGAGGTGGGAGAGCATAAGTAAAATTCACAAGACGCCATAAGAGTTTAGCTAAAGGGCATTCAATAAAAAAGGTGTTGAATGGTCTCCTGTTCCCCACGTAAAACACACTTTGTACACTTAGAGAAACAAAAAGATAAACTGGGTGTGAATATTCAACCAGATCTGACAGTACTATTCACATCAGGAAAAGTATGATTTCTCTGATAATCTGAGACGATAGAAGCAAAGTTTCTTGACAAGCAAATACAAATAATTAACTAGGCATGGATCTTGGAGAAGTCGTCGCAATTGCCTGGCTTCGTCCGCCACGGATTATCACTCTTCGGGCTCTGCTGATCACTCATCTCCGTCGTCCACGGATCATCACTCTTACGATCAGCACCAGTCCACGACCGCATCCTCGAGTTACGCCAATAATCACTACTCTTCGGCGCATCACTACGCTCCCAGCCATCAAGCTCATCATTCATCATCGTCCGTTTGCCATGAGGTGGACTATTCTGCTGGGTGGTGGCGCTGCGGGAAGCTGGTGCCTGCGAGTTGGCAAGTTCAGCAAGCGCGCTGGCAAGTTCACCATTGAACCTTGCTAGTTCAGCTGCAGCATTTCTCTCGTACTCGTTCGGCCTTCGATCTCTGCTACCATGCATTTGCAACACAGACGTCCCCTCAGCTCGTCTTCCTTCTTGAAACCGGGGCAAAACACAAGGTAACGCAGGAAGAACCATATCTTAACGTAGAGCTGGTAGCTCACGTAAGCATCTTTAGCTGCATACTCCAGGTTTAAATCAGACAACGGCTGCTCTTCCCGATAATTGTGCCTCTCTCGAGGGAATTTGCTCTTCATCCGGCTGTACGACTCGTCGATGATGCTAGTTGCAAGACTAGCCATTCCATCCCTCATTAAGTTTCCTCTCTCGTTGAGACCTTTGACGATGACAATTTCTGGATATCGATCCAGTTCTGCCTTGGAATTATAATCTTCTCGTAATATAACTTTATAAAATCTGCTCTCTTGTCAACGCTGCAGAACACAATTCCTTGATCTTGAAGGAATGAGCGCAGCGCCGGACATTCCGTTGGTCCCGAAAGCAAAAATTTAGTACTTGCGTAGATCAACACTTGAATAAAATTTGGGACTACGAAGCTAGTCTATATGCAATCTCATAGCTTGAATATAAAATTTGAAACTACATAAGTTTAGTAAGTTCATGATCAACAGTCTGAAAATTATCTAGTCATAATTCATTTGGTACTAATAGAATGCATGAACAACACTTTTATGAAATGTGTAAGTGCAATTGTTTAGTCATTGAAATTTCATTTTGCATCATATAATTTTGAAACTAACAAAATTCTATTAAATGCAAGATCAAGACTCCGGAAATTTGCTTGTCATAATTAATTTGGTATAATGAAATCCAGTACATGCTAGATGAGCATATGGATAGATTCAATTTGATGCAAAAATTTAGTACTTGCGAGATCAACACTTGAATAAAATTTGGGAATACGAATGTTTAGTCTATGCAATCTCATAACTTGAATAAAATTGACATAAGTTTAGTAAGTGCATGATCAAGAGTCTGAAAATTATCTAGTCATAATCCATTTGGTACTAAAAGAATGCATGACCAACACTTTTATGAAATGTGCAAGTGCAAATTTTTTAGTCATTGAAATATCATTTTGCATCATATAATTAATTTGGTATAATGAAATCCAGTACATGCTAGATGAGCATATGGATAGATTCAATCTGCAAGATCAGCACACCATGCTTTGTGGCTTTTGTTACACAAAACACATAAACAAAACTAGTTTTGCAGCTAGCACGGTTTGTAGTTTAATTTGTTGCACTCGAGATTAACTAAAACAGATCAAGATTAACTAAAACAGAGCACTCGAGGGTGACTTGGTTCATCATGCACTAGCGATTAACTAAAATCTGAGCAAGATTAACAAAATCAGAGCAAGATTAAGTAAATCGAGCAAGATTAAGGTCTACAAACCAGGAAAAGTGGCAGACGAGGACGTGGTTCCTCATGCACGGTTGAGCGACGGCGAGGTAGTTGTCTTCTTCGTGGTTGGGGTCCTCCTGAGTGTACTCGAGATCCAATCCTACAAACTTGTTCTCTTCTTCTTCTGCATACCACTTTGCGCGTACATCTTCAGGTACTTGCTCATCGTCTCCTCCTCGTTTGTGTAGACAACTTCGATCTCCTTGCCGCCATGGACGGTGAAGGTCCTGATTCGAGTAATGGCCTGCATTGCGACGGCGGAGGAGGCAGAAGCGGTTGCGGAACAGAGGAAGAGGAAGAAGAAGCAGCGTCCATGGCGCGGAGGAGGCAGAAGCGGCGGAGGAGGAAGCGGCGGAGGAGGCAGAAGCGGCGAGGCAGAAGCGTCTTGGCGCGGAGGAGGGTTTTTTCCGTCTAGTGGGAGTGGAACCGGCAAGAAGCGGAGTGGAACCGTCAAGCGGAGAGGCGGAGGAGGGAATTTCTGATTTATTATAATTAGTAAAAACAGAGGAGGAGGGGTCCATTTTACCTGCTGGCCCCTAATCCACATAAAATTACCGGAAATGGCCCAACCCACCCGTCAGATGGCCCCACACGTCAGTGGGTGCCATTTTGCCCCACCCACCCCAAAATGGCCCAACCCAAAAGCACCTTTCTCCCCTGTCTCACTCTCTCTCACCCGGCGGCCATCGCCGCCTCTTCCTCTCCCAACTCCGTCGGCCGAAGCTCCGTCAAGCAGCTCCGTCAAGCTCCGTCGGCCGAAGCTCCACGATCGCCTCCGTCGGCCGAAGCTCAGGTTAATTGGGGGGATGAGCGGGGGATTTTCTAGGGTTTGCCGTACTTAATCTCGTGGGATTTTAATTGGGGTTTTTTTGTCCGAGCGGCGATTTTCCTAGGGTTTGATCGATTCAAAGTAGATTCTAGTGCTAGAGTAGATTTTCCTGGTTTAGATTGATTCAAAACATGTGCTAGTGCTGCTAGTGCGAATGTCAATCTGAACCTAAACATCCCAACTTAGTTTTAATTAATGTGTAATTAATAGTTTCATAGTTCTCAAATTGTTCACCGCTTGTTATTAGGTAGACACCATGGACCCCTATGACTATGAAGTTGCCATTTTGGTCCCATCCAAGAAGGCCGTTGAGACCATCGACATCAGCTCATCCTCCGAAGGTGAGGATGGTGCTCTAGATAGGGTTCACGTCAAGCAAGAGAAAGCTGATGATGCTGCAGCAATGGATTGTGCAGCTGAGCATGAGGAAGTTGCTCCTCCTCCTCCCCGCTGATGTCCATACGACTCGTCGAGGTAAAATATATATATAGTAGTTATAGATGCAGGATATAGGTCAAATGCTTAATTAGTCTCGGTTTGGCATAATAGCTAGTCAATTTGTAGCATTCAAGGAATACTTCAGTTTCTATAAATACCGTTGGTTTGATATACTTCAGTTTTAGGAAAACTTTAAACTAGGCCTTATTCCCTGGTTTCCTTATATATGTAGGTCCCTGGATCGAGGGAGTGGAGGAATGGGATGGCTGTTGCATGTATGCCAATCTAGTGGAAATGAATCCTACACAAGTTGATACCCTGAGATATCTTGTTGACCAAAAGCGCCCCGCAATTCCTTTTTATGTGTGCACTATAAAGAGTGCAAGTACCGTGGAAGGCTGTTCCAGAATGGTAAATATAATTACTCCATCTCGATCAAGGATGTTTTTGCATCTTTATATGTTGACAATTACTTCATCTGAACGAAGTTTTGCATCTTATAATCTGCGTACTTCAACCGGAAGTTTACCAAGAAGTACATCTCGAAGAATATGCAGCTTCCGGATAATGACTTTCTTGTCTCTTACAGTGAGAGACATGGTGTGAAAGTGAGGATTTTCCAGGGCAAAGGGAAGTTTGACGGTGCGATGATCACAACAAAGCGGAGTCTTGTGGTGCGGAAGAGCAAGATGAAGGCAAATGATATCTTTGTGTTTTGGTTCCGCATTCGCGCCCGGGGCGGTCTCAAGTTGTATGTCAGGAAGCTCGAGAAATGAGCTAGCAGGCTGAACCTCTCTAATTAAGCTAGTAGTACTATATATATGTGTGTAGTATGAGCTCAACTAATATGAGCGTTGAACCTCTTATCGATCGATCTGGTACTATCTAATGGCCTGTTGGTCTATGTAATGTGCTCAAGTAAATGAGCGTTGAACCTCCTCGGTAGTATCTATAATTAACGTGTCCTTTTGGTACTATGTTATTGAGCTCAAGGCTGGCACTATATATGTGTAATATAATGTGCTTTTGGTGGTCTATATATGCTGGAGTATATATAGATATATATAATTTGCTAGCCGTAATTAATTATTAGTCATATATTAGCCTGTTGCTTAGCTAATGCTCCTGTACAAATTAACTGTTGTCCTAAATCAGTATCCCCTCTGATAGATTATGTAACAAGATCATATCCATAACTATAAAAAAAAAGTTGCCTTAGTTCCACTATGTAAAGGATAAAGGATGGTAAGCTGACAAGATCTCTCCAATAGCTCCACTGGTTAACTGGCACGTTGACACATCTAGAGGTGCTGGGTTCGAGTCCCAGCCCTCACTCTTTTTGTTTTTTTTTTTTGGCGCCCAGGAGAAGCCCAAATATCCCTTCCGAATCCAACTCCCTCCGATAACCTAGCAGAAATTCGAATCTCCGACGACGAGCGGCGGCGGCGGCGGTGGCGGCGGTGGCGGCGGTGGCGGCCCCGTCCCTCTCCGACGACGAGCCCCGTCCCTCTCCGACGACGAGCCCCGTCCCTCTCCGACGACGAGCCCCGGCCCTCTCCGACGACGAGCCCCTCCGCATCTCCCGGTCTGCACCCCTCTCACCTCTCCCCTCTCGATCTGTTCTTCTTCGTCAGTTCACAATATCGAATCTCTGTGATCCAATATGTGCTGTTACTAGGACTAAAGTACCGAGTCCGAGGTGACGGCGGTGAGGCGCTGCGTCCGAGCAAGGGATCTGCTGTCCATCTGCCTCGCCGACGACGAGCCCCTCGCCCTCTCCAGGACGAGCCCCTCGCCCTCTCCAGGACGAGCCCCTCCGCATCTCCCGGTCTGCACCCCTCTCATCTCTCCCCTCTCGATCTGTTCTTCTTCATCAGTTCACAAAATCGAATTGAACTGCTGTGCATTGCTTGAAATTGGAACTGCTGTGCAGTTAGGTGTGTGCTAATTGCATCATTTTGTTCTTCCGCAGATGGACAGACGCTGGATTACAACAAGAATTAGAAGGCTTTCCCCTGAACACACAAAGGGAGTGGCGAGTTTATGCGGTTTGTTCGCTTGAATGCTGCCAATGTTGATCGTGTCTTTGTGCCCATGTCGTATGTTGTCTCAACCGGTGCACAAAACCTCTAGATGTAGTAGAGTCTCATTTGTTTCTTTTTGGGATGGCAAGCACTTATGACCGATGGGTCTTCCATGGAGAACCATTACATCCTGTACCTGAAGCTGGACATGGAGGACAAGGAGGTGCACCTGAAGCGGACATGGACATGGAGGTGAACACGAGGCTGGACATGGAGGTGAACCTGAGGCTGGACATGGAGGTGATGCGGGGGCACACCATGTTGGTGGAGGTGATGCAGAGGCACACTATTATGGTTTGCAAGAGGAAGATGGTTACGAAGATGATAGAATTCTGATCTCGCTTGCTGATTCGTACAACTCAGAACCGCAAGGTCTTTGGAAAGGACACTATATTTGCTGAGTTGATAGAGGAAGCCAAGCGCGCAGCCAACGATGGGGGTACAATGTCAAGGTTTTCACTCACAGTCAAGTTACTTCAGGCCAAGTCGTACTACCGGATTAGCAACGTTGCATTCAACGCGATACTCCTGATTTTGGCCTTGCAATACCCTAATAGCTCAATACCAAAGTCATACGAGGAGGCACTTAGCATAGTCGGCAGGTTGGGACTTGGTTATGAGAGTATCCATGTGTGCCCGAATAACTGTGTATTGTTCCGGAAGGATTATGCCAAGGAGAATAATTGCCCCAAGTGCAAAGCCTCCAGAGATGGAAAGATGCTGATGGTAGGAGAAAGATCCCAGAGAAGGTGCTAAGGCACTTCCCATTGATTCCAAGGCTGCAAAGAATGTTTCTTTCAAAGGAGCAATCAAAGGAAGTACAGTGGCACAAACTGAAGCGGCAAGACGTGGAGAATGATCTCGGTCATCCAAACAGACGGGGATGCATGGAAGGATTTTGACAATATTCATAAAGACTTTGCCGCTGATGCCAGGAACATAAGGCTTGGACTTGCCACGGATGGTTTTAATCCCTACGGGAATATGAGCAACTCCTACAAAGATGTGGCTGTATTCGTGGTGCCATACAACCTTCCGCTCGTGGGCATGTATGGATCAGTCCAACTTCATGCTTGCATTGCTAATCCCTGGTCCATCCTCTCCGGGAAAAGATTTTGATGTCTTCATGGAGCCTTTGATGGAAGAGCTGCAGAGCTACGGGAAAGGTGTAAAATCGTATGATGCCAATAGTCCAGGACAAGTTTGATCTCCGTGCTGCAATCTTATGGTGTATTCATGATTATCCGGCACCGCACACATTGTCGGGGAGGGCCACGGCTGGTTACCGGGCATGTGTGCGTTGTGACAAAGAGAATTGCTCCAAGAAATTAAGGAACAAAATCTGCTTTATTGGGCACCGCCGTTGGCTACCTCGGCACCATCCTTGGAGAAATAGCAAAGAATTCGATGGTGCTTCGAAAGCCGTGAGAAGCCAGCGGAATTCACTCCCGGAAGAGCTGAAGCAACAGCTTGATAGGGTTAGAGATGTGATACCGAGGCAAGCTTCAAGAAAAGGAAACGTGAGGACGGCCGGTGTTGGAGCCGTAGATCATGTTTGTGGGACTTGCCATCTTGGGAAGATCTAAAGCTGAGGCATAATCTCGATGTAATGCACATCGAGAAAAACATCTGTGACAATTTGCTTGGTACTTTCATGAACATACAAGGCAAGACCAAAGAAACTGTGAATTCAAGGCTTGATTTGGAAGACATGGGCATAAGAGGTGACTTGCATTTGCAGCCTGTTTCAGGTGACTCTTTTGAGATGCCACGGGCGTGGTATACAATGAGTAAACAAGAAAAAATTGCTTTTTGTGAATTCATAAAAGCTGTGAGGTTTCCAGGATGGGTACGCGTCTAACATATCCAAGTGTGTTGCTGCTGATAAGTGCAAGCTTCAAGGGCTGAAGACCCATGATTGTCATATATTGCTTCAAAGGATCTTACGGCTGGCCTTCGAGGAACAATCCATGAAGACATATATGAAGCGGTTGCTGAACTTGGAAATTTCTTGAGAGAGCTGTCTGCAAAACAACGAAGAGAGACGTTCGGACAGACTTGAAAAGGAAATCGTAGTTATTCTTTGCAAACTTGAGAAGATCTTCCCCCATCTTTCTTCGACGTGATGGTGCATTTGGCCATCCATTTACCAAAAGAGGCAAGGCTTAGAGGCCCGAGTGCATTACGGTTGGATGTACCCGGTCGAAAGAAGGTTGCTAACATTGAAGCGTTATGTCCGGAACAATGCCAGGCCGGAGGGATCGATTGCCGAAGCATATATTGTTGATGAGTGCACGACATTTTGCTCGAGATACTTCGACGATGTTGAAACAAGATTCAACCGTCCAAGCAGAAATCCGGAGCGGGATGATTCACATATTGGTGATGTGTCTGTTTTCAAACACGGTGTGAAATTTATTGGAGCCTCTCAATATGTGTTTGCTGGTGAGGACTATGACAACATGGTGTGGTATGTGCTCCGAAGTTGCCACCGAGGTTGATCCATACATCGAGTACGTTTCTCTTCATCCCCTTATATAGATAGGTTATTGCAGCCTCTCCAAATAATAATTAGGATCTATTTTCTGTTGCCATTCCAGCTGTGCAAACAAGAGTTGAACCAACAAGGTGGTCAGATCAATGTTGATAGATGGCTTGCCAAGAACTTTGCTAGATGGTTTCATACTCATGTGAGATCTTTAGCTGGTTTATTTCTGAAGATTGGAAAAGTTCATGATATAATTTTCTTGTGTGTGTTACTCACCCCCGGTTGATTTTATGCAGATTGGAAAAATGCGAAATGATGTCTGTCCTGATCTCTATGCTTTGGCGTGCAAACCAGATTTTAGAGTGAGACTATATTCGGCATGTGTTGTTGACAGTGTTCGGTACCATACTGTTGACCGCGAGAAGAACGAGGAAGACACAAAATAGTGGAATCGTTTCGAGGGAGATCATGATGGCAACAGCATTGACTTCTTTGGTCAGCTCAAATCCATCATCGATTGCAATACAACTCCAGGTGGTGGCGTCCATCGGTCGGTTGTCCTCTTCCGGTGTGACTGGTTTGACCTTGGTGGTAGGAAACCAGACTCGACGATGATGGACACTTCAAGAGTGTTAACAAGAAAAGTTTTGGTACAAGACTGATCCTTTCCTTCGACATCACAAGCAACCAAGGTCTTCTATGTGCAGACACCAAGTTGAAAGGAAAATGGCAAGTTGTGCAGAAATTTCACCATAGACATCTATGGAGTGTAAAAGAAAATGAACAGGGACCCGGTGTTCTTTGTACTATCATATCAAGATGAAGATTCCAGTCAAGTTCTGTGCAAGAAAAAGAAGGCACTGCACGGAGTAGGACGAGAAGTGACCAGGAACGTGTGCTACTTGAAAAAGTCATTGTGGACAAACTGAAGAAACATAGCAAAGAGGTTGTGCCCGAAGAAATCGAGGAGGTTGATCAGACAATGTACCAATATTGCAGCGATGAGGATGATGATGATGATGATGGAGGAAATAGGACTAGGAAGCGTCAAGTTTTGAAGAAGATGAGTAGCAGTTTGTGTTGAATATGTCAGCTATTTGTTCCCAGAATTTGTCAGCTATTTGTTCCCAGAATTTGTGTTGAATATGTCAGCTATTTGTTCCCAGAATTTATGTTGAATATGTCAGCTATTTGTTCCCGAATATGTCAGCTATTTGTTCCCAGAATTTGTGCCCAATTTTTATGTTCAATATTCCCAGAATTTATGTTGAATATGTCAGCTATTTGTTCCCAGAATTTGTGCCCAATTTTTTGGGGACTCCATGCCCAATTTTTAGGGGAATCCATGCCCAATTTTTTCAATACATGGCTGACGCCTTGGCGACCATATATGGGCGGCGCCGCCGTGCATGGGCGGACGCCGGCGACCATATATGGCGGCGCCGCCGTGCAAAAGTAGCTGCTACACATTTTCAACAGAACTCATTTTCAATAGAACACATTTTCAACTGAACAGAATTGCACACATACATAGACATGGTTCAAATTCAGGAACTAAACATTGTGGCACGAACAGACAAATGGTTGGAATTACAACACAATAACTCTAGCATATACTCTAGCTTCTTCTCCTCCCGACCAACGAGATCACTGAATTCACCCTAATTTCAGTTCCTACACATCACCTGTACAACAGATGACAAAAGCTACGAGATAGCACCCAAACCATGAAGCCTCCCATTTTCTTTGGTTCAGGGTTGCTCTGCTTCCTTGCAGCAAGCAGAAACTTTTCTTCTGGAGCCTCTCAATTTCTACACGGAGCCTCTCAATTTCTTCATCTCGATCCCAAACAAGATCACGCAGATCACGAACTAACTATATGTGACGTGCATCCAGCGGAGCCTCAATCCACGTAAACACTTTACACCCTATTCCACCAGCAATCTGACAGATGAAGAACACAAGATGAAAATTAAGCCATAGTAGAAAAGAAACTTAAGAAGACGGCGGCGAAATTCAGAATGGGGGCGGGGGCGTGCTCGAAGACTAACCGAGCGAATTTTGCAGTTTCGGTATCTTCTCCCAGGATTCGGATCACTCCAAGAAATCCATTGCGGCATCTTCTCGCCACAGTCACATACGTCGGCGGGCTCATAATCGAATGGCCGCTGCCGATACGGGATGGGCGTGCCCGGCCGCCGGCGGCGACGCGACGACGCTCTGACCTAGAAGAACTGCCCGAGCAGTGGGAGCTGCGCCGCCATGCAACGAGATGCACCTGGTCGGAGGGATTTTGGTCGGAGGAGGAACCCTAGCTAGATGCACCTGGTCGGAGGGATTTTGAGTCGAGGTGGAGGGATTTTTAAGACAACTGATTAGTCTATCATGTCTATATACATGGATAACCATACTTGTGTCAACAACACTATTGTAGCAAAGCGGTAGGGAGTGGTAGTGCGGCAGCGCCAGGTCGAGGGTTCGAGTCCCCGCAAGCGCAATTTTTGCCAGTTATTTCCATCGGGAGCCACTCCAACCCCGGATGGGCCGTCGGGCCAGCAATTCAACCCCCGGATGGGCCGTCGGGCCAGCAATTCAACCCCCGGATGGGCCGCCGTGGGGTAGGCCAGCAGCCAGCAGCCTAGTAGAGGACAGCCCAAAAGAGGAGGATATCACCAGCAGCCCATTAAAATGGTGGACGGCACAGAGAAAAAAAATAACAAGACGCCTTTGTCCCACAAGTATCAGTTGGTCCTACATGTCAGTTAGTTCAAGCCAGTTGCTTCCAGTGACACGTGTGAGGCGCGTGGGACCCGAAAAGGGACACATAGGCAAAATGGATGACATGGCAGCCAAACACATACCACTGTATTGAGCCAAATGCCAATGACGCTATTGATTTGTCGCAATCGGCATTGGAAAAACGTCGTAGGCCACTTAATTTTGCTAATGACGTTTTGACCTAAATTGCCAATGACGTTTTTGCCCAATAACGTCACGATTTTCTAGGGTTTTGCCCCCCCGGAGTGGCCAAGGACGGTCAAAGCTAGGAACGTCATAAACCTATGACATTTTGATTTCCAGTCATAAAAAAAACGTCATATTATGGCACATTTCTTGTAGTGAGTATTGCCTGTTGTTCTTGTGATCCAAATTCATATACTAAACGGAGGCTAATTTCTGGAGCGGAACGAGGCCCGTCGCCGGTAGAAAGCCCATACGTCGTGTTCTGTAGGGACACATACGAAGGGGGGGTGCGGGGGGCGGCAGCCCCCACAGTACGGTACGGATCGTTGGCACCGCCTATATATACAACTTGTAAGCCGTCGGCTAGGATTTATCAGATCATAAGATAACCAACCGCGTTTGTAAACACTCCCCGATATAGTGAAATTTTGTTTGCTGGCGTCTGTGATTTTTCCCCCTTCTGTGTTGAAATGGGTTTTCCACGTTAAAACTTGTGTCTCCGCTGCGTTTACCGTTATCGTTCTTCGTTATTTGCTTGTCGCTTTTATAACAAGTGGTATCAGAGCCCGTGTTTCAATCTAGGGTTTTGCGACATGTCTTCCTTGAAGTTCGATCTACCGCAGCTGGATTATACCACGAGATTTTCTCTGTGGCAAGTGAAGATAAGGGTGATCCTTACCCAATCTTCTGATCTGGATGAAGCTTCTGATGGATTTGACAAGAAAGATGCCAAGACCTGGACCGACGATGAAAAGAGGAAAGACCGTAAGTCTTTTTCATTAATTCAGCTTCATCTATCCAACAATATCTTGCAGGAAGTGCTGGCTGAGAAATCTGCAGCGACGCTGTGGTTGAAACTGGAATCGATCTGCATGTCCAAAGATCTAACCAGTAAGATGCACGTGAAGATGAAGTTGTTCTCGCACAAGCTGCAAGAAGGTGCGTCAATGATGAATCACCTATCGATCTTTAGAGAGATCGTTTCTGATTTGCTGTCCATGAAGGTAAATTATGATGATGAGGATCTCGCTCTTATATTGTTAGTCTCGTTGCCTAATTCTTTTGCGAATTTTCGAGACACCTTGTTATACAGCCGTGATGAACTAACCCTTGCCGAAGTTTATGAGGCCCATCCAGCAGAGGGAAAAGATGAAATCTATGGTGCATGCAGAGAGTTCGTCATCTAAGGCAGAAGCACTGCAGGTCCGAGGCAGGACCGAGAACAGAAATAACAACTACAACAAACAGAGATAAGAGCAAGACCGACATATGTCGCTCAAAGTCTAAGGGACGAGATGGTAAGTTCTGCAAGTATTGTAAGAATACTAGCCACAATATTGACGATTGCTTGAAGTTGCAGAACAAACAGAAACGAAACGGTACTTACCAACCGAAAAACAAATCTGAGGGTGATGGTAAGGCTGCTGTTGTTTCTAGTGATAATTCTAATGGCGATTGCCTAGTTGTGTTTGCTGGTTGTGTTTCTGGTAATGATGAGTGGATTCTTGATTCTGCATGTTCATTTCATATTTTCTATAACAAAGACTGGTTCAGTTCTTATGAGTTTGTGCAGAGTGGAGATGTTGTGCGTATGGGAGATAACAACCCACGTGAGATCATGGGCATTGGCTCCTTTCAGATCAAGATGCATGATGGCATGACACGCACTCTGACAGATGTGAGACACATACCTGGCATGGCCAGAAATCTGATCTCTCTCAGTACCCTTGATGTTGATGGGTACAAACACTCCGGTTCTCGCGGAGTTCTGAAGGTATCAAAAGGTTCTCTTGTTCACATGATTGGTGATATGAATTCTGAAAAATTATATGTTCTTGTAGGTAGCACTTTGTCTGGTATTGCTGCTGCTGTTATTCCTGATGAACCTGGTAAAACTAATCTGTGGCATATGCGTCTTGGTCATATGAGTGAACATAGCATGGCATAATTGCACATGAGAGACCTGCTAGATGGCTGCAATTTGAGTAAGTTCGAGTTCTGTGAGCACTGTATTTTTGGTAAGCATAAAAGAGTTAAATTCAATGCTTCCGTTCATACCACTAAAGGGATTCTAGATTATGTGCATGCTGATGTGTGGGACATCCCGCAAGACTTCTCTTGGTGGTGCCAACTACATGCTTACTATCATAGATGATTACTCCAGAAAAGTGTGGCCTTTCTTTTTGAAACATAAATCTGATGTGTTTGATGCTTTTAGAAAATAGAAAGTTATGGTAGAGAAGCAAACATAAAAGAAAGTTAAATTGCTTCGTACTGACAATGGCATGGAGTTTTGTTCTACTGTTTTCAATGACTATTGCACCGACGAAGGCATTGTCAGGCACCACACCATCCCATATACTCCTCAGCAGAATGGTGTGGCGGAAAGGATGAACAGAACCATCATCTCCAAGGCTCACTACATGTTGTCGAATGCTGGTATGCATAGACGTTTTTGGGCTGAAGCATCCTCCACCGCTTGTTATTTGATAAACAGGTCACCTTGCATTCCGCTTGATAAGAAAACTCCTATTGAGGTATGGTCTGGTTCATCTGCTGATTATTCACAGTTGAGAGTTTTCGGTTGCACTGCTTATGCTCATGTTGATAATGAAAAGCTAGAGCCTAGAGATGTTAAGTGTGTGTTTCTTGGTTATGGTTCAGGAGTTAAGGCATACAAGTTACGGAATCCTGAAACTAAGAAAGTTTTGCATAGTAGGAATGTTGTTTTTAATGAGGCTGTCATGTTTTATAAGAGTTCATCTATAGATGTTACTGATGCTGTTGATTTTTCTGATAATTCTGATGATGAACAACAGAGGATCAGCGTGCAGGTGGAACACGTGGAGGAGAAAGAAAATGATGTTGCTGAAATTAATAACATTGTTGTTCAACACACACCACCTGTTTTGCAGCGAACAAATAGTTCTATTGCTGCTGACAGATCGATGCGTAACAAAGGTCCACGTCCTCGTTTGATTGAAGAATGTAATCTTGTTTATCATGTTTTGAGTTGTGCTGAACAGGTGGGGCATGATACTGGACCTATATTAGTGAGAGAACAGGGATATATAGATCCCATTAGCTAATTAACTTAGCTAGATGGCACGGCACTGATCCTCCAACCATCCAGTAGCTAGTTCCCTGTACGTGCGTGCACTCTTTACCTGATCGACGGAGCTCACTTTTGCCTGGCAGATCGACATGGAAAAGGTATCAGGGTTGACGATAGCGGCAGCACTGCAGCTGGGTGGGTGCAGATGTCTCAGCATCTAATTTAAGCTATCGAGTGCATGTCAATCGTGAACCATCGCATCGCCCGGCCCCAGATCGACGATAATCAGTGTCTTGATGCTCCATCCTACGTGTAGCTACGTACTTTTTTTTTGAACAGGGGTAGGGGTCCGAAGATCCTAGAAGCTGCTTGTATTAACGAAGCAGTGGTTATAAATTACAGAAAATCCCTACAGTTCAGGGGAATTCTGGATAAGGACTGAGCTTTTACATAGAAGACCCTAGGAAAAATATGAAAAAAGCAATCAGGTCCTCCAAGCTCTGCACCGCATCTGATGGAACTCGCCGTCGAGTTGCTCCGCCACAGAACGGACACCGGCGCCGGGGACGAACCACTTGGTCCGGCATCGTGGCAGGTGCGATAGATCTTCCCCTTGGACTTCTTGGTCTTTGGAAAGTAAGATCTCCTGGAGAAGGGCCGCCCTTCGGCCATGTGATGCAGGGGCAGGGCAATGGCGCCGGCATAGGTCCCCCGTTGAAGAGCTTCCCAGGATGAACGCGGCCTCAGTGACGGCATCGATGAAGTAGTCGCAGCTCCATAGCACCTCTTGGGCAGAGACTGGCTTCGATAGGCGTGAGGCGCGACTCCAGCAGCATCTCCCTCCTCGCCACCACGGCAGGCCAGGGAGAAGCAGCGCAGATGGCTACTCACCACCAAGCGAAACCAGCGAATGTAAAACCTCCTAGAAGCAGATGAACTGGCGACGGCGTGGCTGTGCTCCTCCTCGCCTCCACGGCCGGCCAGGAGCTCGTCGACGACGCTATTCTCCGACGCGCGTAGGTTTTCCCCCTCGCCTCCAAGGCCGGCCAGGAAAAGACGCCGCCCGCCGCTTGCACGCTGCAACAGGTGGTGCACCGCCACTTTTTTATTGAAGGAGGCGTCAACCCCCTTCTTCCCTCTCCCCTCCGACCACCGGAGAAGAAGAAGAAAGAAGATGGACCGGCGAGATCCAGGCGGCCAGATCTCTTCCTCCGCCTCCACTACCGGGCATGGAGCCCCCTACCGGCATATAGCCACTAAACCTAGCTACTCTATCTACTCCGGCACCTCCCCTCCGCCCATCTCTACCGGCGGCGCCGGCGAGATCGGCTTTGGTTCGGCTCGGCCCCTTTGAGGGAGCTCTGAGTTACTGTAGCGAGGAGAGAGGAAGAAAGGGGGGAAATGAAAGCCCCCAATAGTTTTTGTAGCTACGTACTTTGATATATACCGAAATGGGAAACGGAAAGCTGGATCTTTTTGAGAAGGGCATAGCTGTCGATATATGCTGCGCAAATATGCTTCTGAAGTTCAGAGTATGTGTCGTTTGGAGCGTAGCTGCAATCATGGTGACAATGAGTGCTCGTGTATTCTCTTTCTTGCACTTAGGATATCTCCAGCGGCGCGACGGAAACGGACGCTGAGCGGCCGTTTGTATCCGCCGTGACCGAAAATGCGTCTGTCACTACCTCCAGCGGCGTGACGCATAGTGACCAGGCAGTCCGCGGAGACGCAAATCTGGCCCAAATATGCGTCAGGTTTGCGTCTCTGCGGACGTTGAGCGGACGCGCAAAGTGTCCACTCGGTCCTCGCACGGGCCCGCCTGGCAGGGACACAACTGCTTCGTCTTCCACGGCATTACTTGCGGGCGGCGCGCTGCAGCCTTTGCAGGGCCGCGTTAATGGCGCGCCTCGGCTTCCGCGAGCGTGCGCAGCTAGGCGGCGTTGCAGTGGCAGGCCATTGACGGCGAGATGGCTGATACGTCTCAAACGTATCCATAATTTCTTATGTTCCATGCTACTTTTATGATGATACTCACATGTTTTATACACACTTTATGTCATTATTATGCATTTTTCGGCACTAACCTATTGACGAGATGCCGAAGAGTCAGTTGATGTTTTCTGCTGTTTTTGGTTTCAGAAATCCTACAAAGGAAATATTCTCGAAATTGGACGAAATTAACGCCCAGGGTCTTATTTTTCCACGAAGCTTCCAGAAAACCGGAGAGGATACGAAGTGGGGCCACGAGGCGCCACCACCATAGGGCCGCGCGGCCTAAGGGGGGCCCGCGCTGCCCTATGGGGTGGGCCCCTCGTCAGCCCTCCGACGCTGCCCTTCCGCCTACTTAAAGCCTTCGTCGCGAAACCCTCTGTACCGAGAGCCACGATACGGAAAACCTTCCAGAGATGTAGCCGCCGCCAATCCCATCTCGGGGGATTCAGGAGATCGCCTCCGGCATCCTGCCGGAGAGGGGAATCATCTCCCGGAGGACTCTTCATCGCCATGATCGCCTCCGGATCGATGTGTGAGTAGTTCACCCCTGGACTATGGGTCCATAGCAGTAGCTAGATGGTTGTCTTCTCCTCATTGTGCTATCATGTTACATCTTGTGAGCTGCCTATTGATACGTCTCCGACGTATCGATAATTTCTTATGTTCCATGCCACATTATTGATGTTATCTACATGTTTTATGCACACTTTATGTCATATTCGTGCATTTTCTGGAACTAACCTATTAACAAGATGCCGAAGTGCCAGTTGCTGTTTTCTGCTGTTTTTGGTTTCAGAAATCCTAGTAAGGAAATATTCTCGGAATTGGACGAAATCAAAGCCCAGGGGCCTATTTTCTCACGAAGCTTCCAGAAGTCCGAAGGAGAGACGAAGAGGGGCCACGGAGGGGCCACACCCTAGGGCGGCGCGGCCCCCCCCCCTTGGCCGCGTGGCCCTGTGGTGTGGGGCCCCCGTGCCGCCTCTTGACTTGCCCTTCCGCCTACAAATAGCCTCCGTGACGAAACCCCCAGTACCGAGAGCCACGATACGGAAAACCTTCCAGAGACGCTGCCGCCGCCGATCCCATCTCGGGGGATCCAGGAGATCGCCTCCGGCACCCTGCCGGAGAGGGGAATCATCTCCCGGAGGACTCTACGCCGCCATGGTCGCCTCCGGTGTGATGTGTGAGTAGTCTACCCCTGGACTATGGGTCCATAGCAGTAGCTAGATGGTTGTCTTCTCCCCATTGTGCTATCATTGTCGGATCTTGTGAGCTGCCTAACATGATCAAGATCATCTATCTGTAATTCTATATGTTGCGTTTGTTGGGATCCGATGAATAGAGAATACTTGTTATGTTGATTATCAAAGTTATGCTTATGTGTTGTTTATGATCTTGCATGCTCTCCGTTACTAGTAGATGCTCTGGCCAAGTAGATGCTTGTAACTCCAAGAGGGAGTACTTATGCTCGATAGTGGGTTCATGCCTGCATTGACACAGGACGATGACAGAAAGTTCTAAGGTTGTGTTGTGCTGTTGCCACTAGGGCTAAAACATTAGTGCTAGGTTCAAGGATGTAGGCACTAGTAACATTACGTGCGATACTTAATGCAAATGTCTGGTGTTAGCAACATAATACTCGAAGGGGTTCGGATGATAACTTTGAAGGTGGACTTTTTAGGCATAGATGCGGTTGGATGACGGTCTATGTACTTTGTCGTAATGCCCAATTAAATCTCACTATACTCATCATGATATGTATGTGCATGGTCATGCTCTCTTTATTTGTCAATTGCCCAACTGTAATTTGTTCACCCAACATGCTGTTCGTCTTATGGGAGAGACACCTCTAGTGAACTGTGGACCCCGGTCCAATTCTCTTTACTGAAATACAATCTCTTGCAATACTTGTTCTACTGTTTTCTGCAAACAATCATCTTCCACACAATACGGTTAACTCTTTGTTACAGCAAGCCGGTGAGATTGACAACCTCACTGTTTCGTTGGGGCAAAGTACTTTGGTTGTGTTGTGCAGGTTCCACGTTGGCGCCGGAATCACTGGTGTTGCGCCGCACTACATCTCGCCGCCATCAACCTTCAACGTGCTTCTTGACTCCTACTGGTCCGATTAAACCTTGGTTTCTTACTGAGGGAAACTTGCCGCTGTGCGCATCACACCTTCCTCTTGGGGTTCCCAACGGACGTGCCAACCACACGCATCAAGCAAATTTACGCGCCTTTGCGGGAGATCAAGACACGCTGCAAGGGGAGTCTCCACTTCTCAATCTCTTTACTTTGTTTTTGTCTTGCTTAGTTTTATTTACTACTTTGTTTGCTGCACTAAATCAAAATACAAAAAAATTAGTTGCTAGTTTTACTTTATTTGCTATCTTGTTTGCTATATCAAAAATACAAAAAAATAGTTTACTTGCATTTACTTTATCTAGTTTGCTTTATTTACTGTTGCTAAAATGGCCAACGCTGAAAATACTAAGTTGTGTGACTTCACAACCACAAATAATAATGATTTCTTATGCACACCTATTGCTCCACCTGCTACTACAGCAGAATTCTTTGAAATTAAACCTGCTTTATTGAATCTTGTTATGCGAGAGCAATTTTCTGGTGTTAGTTCTGATGATGCTGCTGCCCATCTTAATAATTTTGTTGAATTATGTGAAATGCAAAAATATAAAGATGTAGATGGTGATATTATTAAACTAAAATTGTTCCCTTTCTCATTAAGAGGAAGAGCTAAAGATTGGTTGCTATCTCTGCCTAAGAATAGTATTGATTCATGGACTAAATGCAAGGATGCTTTTATTGGTAGATATTATCCCCTGCTAAAATTATATCTTTGAGGAGTAGCATAATGAATTTTAAACAATTAGATACTGAACATGTTGCTCAAGCTTGGGAAAGAATGAAATCTCTGGTTAAAAATTGCCCAACCCATGGACTGACTACTTGGATGATCATCCAAACCTTCTATGCAGGACTAAATTTTTCTTCACGGAATTTATTGGATTCAGCTGCTGGAGGTACCTTTATGTCCATCACTCTTGGTGAAGCAACAAAGCTTCTTGATAATATGATGATCAACTACTCTGAATGGCACACGGAAAGAGCTCCACAAGGTAAGAAGGTAAATTCTGTCGAAGAAACCTCTTCCTTGAGTGATAAGATTGATGCTATTATGTCTATGCTTGTGAATGATAGGACTAATATTGATCCTAATAATGTTCCATTAACTTCATTGGTTGCACAAGAAGAACATGTTGATGTAAACTTCATTAAAAATAATAATTTCAACAACAATGCTTACCGGAACAATTCTAGTAACAACTATAGACCATATCCTTATAATAATGGCAACGGCTATGGTAATTCTTATGGGAATTCTTACAACAATAATAGGAGTTCACCCCTGGACTTGAAGCCATGCTTAAAGAATTTATTAGTACACAAACTGCTTTTAACAAATCTGTTGAAGAAAAGCTTGGGAAAATTGATATACTTGCTTCTAAAGTCGATAGTCTTGCTGCTGATGTTGATCTTTTGAAATCAAAAGTTTTGCCTAATGAGAATCATCATAATAAAATTACTACTACAGCAAATGCCATCCAAGTTAGAATTAATGAGAATATAAGATTAATGGCTGAACTGCGTGCTAGGTGGGATAGAGAAGAAAATGAAAAACTAGCTAAAGAAAAGAATATAGCTAAAGTTTGGACTATTACCACCACTAGTAATGCTAATGCTACACATGTTGCTGCACCTCCCACTAATACTAATAAAAGAATTGGTGTTAGCAATGTTTCCACTTCTAATGCAAAGCGCGAAAAACTGCTCGAAATCGCTAAAACTCAAATCGCTTCGTGATAAAGCTGCTGAAATTTTTTTCAACATTGGGGATGATGATCCCATTGCTTTAGATTATAATGGTTTGAATTTTGATGATTGCCACATCTCTGAAGTTATAAAGTTCTTGCAAAAACTTGCTAAAAGTCCTAATGCTAGTGCTATAAATTTGGCTTTTACACATCATATTACAAATGCTCTTATAAAAGCTAGAGAAGAGAAACTAGAGCGCGAAGCCTCTATTCCTAAAAAGCTAGAGGATGGTTGGGAGCCCATCATTAAGATGAAGGTTAAAGATTTTGATTGTAATGCTTTATGTGATCTTGGTGCAAGTATTTCTGTTATGCCTAAGAAAATTTATAATATGCTTGACTTGCCACCGCTGAAAAATTGTTATTTGGATGTTAATCTTGCTGATCATTCTACAAAGAAACCTTTGGGTAAAGTTGATAATGTTCGCATTACCGTTAACAATAACCTTGTTCCCATTGATTTTGTTGTCTTGGATATTGAATGCAATGCATCTTGTCCCATTATATTGGGAAGACCTTTTCTTCGAACTGTTGGTGCTATTATTGATATGAAGGAAGGTAATATAAAATATCAATTTCCTCTCAAGAAAGGTATAGAACACTTCCCTAGAAAGAGAATGAAGGTACCTTTTGATTCTATTATGAGAACAAATTATGATGTTGACACTTCGTCTCTTGATAATACTTGATACACACTTTCTGCGCCTAGCTGAAAGGCGTTAAAGAAAAGCGCTTATGGGAGACAACCCATGTTTTTACCTACAGTACTTTGTTTTTATTTTGTGTCTTGGAAGTTGTTTACTACTGTAGCAACCTCTCCTTATCTTAGTTTTGTGTTTTGTTGTGCCAAGTTAAGCCGTTGATAGAAAAGTAAGTACTAGATTTGGATTACTGCACAGTTCCAGATTTCTTTGCTGTCACGAATCTGGGTCCACCTCCCTGTAGGTAGCTCAGAAAATTAAGCCAATTTACGTGCATGATCCTCAGATATGTACGCAACTTTCATTCAATTTGAGCATTTTCATTTGAGCAAGTCTGGTGCCATTTTAAAATTCGTCAATACGAACTGTTCTGTTTTGACAGATTCTGCCTTTTATTTCGCATTGCCTCTTTCGCTATGTTGGATTAATTTCTTTGATCCACTAATGTCCAGTAGCATTATGCAATGTCCAGAAGTGTTAAGAATGATTGTGTCACCTCTGAATATGTCAATTTATATTGTGCACTAACCCTCTAATGAGGTGTTTCGGGTTTGGTGTGGAGGAAGTTTTCAAGGATCAAGAGAGGAGTATGATGCAACATGATCAAGGAGAGTGAAAGCTCTAAGCTTGGGGATGCCCCGGTGGTTCACCCCTGCATATATCAAGAAGACTCAAGCGTCTAAGCTTGGGGATGCCTTGGGCATCCCCTTCTTCATCGACAACATTATCAGGTTCCTCCCCTGAAACTATATTTTTATTCCATCACATCTTATGTGCTTTTTCTTGGAGCGTCGGTTTGTTTTTGTTTTTTTGTTTTGTTTGAATAAAATGGATCCTAGCATTCACTTTATGGGAGAGAGACACGCTCCGCTGTAGCATATGGACAAGTATGTCCTTGGTTTCTACTCATAGTATTCATGGCGAAGTTTCTCCTTCGTTAAATTGTTATATGGTTGGAATTGGAAAATGATACATGTAGTAATTGCTATAAATGTCTTGGGTGATGTGATACTTGGCAATTGTTGTGCTCATGATTAAGCTCTTGCATCATATGCTTTGCACCCATTAATGAAGAAATACATAGAGCATGCTAAAATTTGGTTTGCATATTTGGTTTCTCTAAGGTCTAGATAATTTCTAGTATTAAGTTTGAACAACAAGGAAGACGGTGTAGAGTCTTATAATATTTTCAATATGTCTTTTATGTGAGTTTTGCTGCACCGGTTCATCCTTGTGTTTGTTTCAAATAAGCCTTGCTAGCCTAAACCTTGTATCGAGAGGGAATACTTCTCATGCATCCAAATACTTGAGCCAACCACTATGCCATTTGTGTCCACCATACCTACCTATACTACATGGTATTTTCCGCCATTCCAAAGTAAATTGGTTGAGTGCTACCTTTAAAATTCCATCATTCACTTTTGCAATATATAGCTCATGGGACAAATAGCTTAAAAACTATTGTGGTATTGAATATGTAATTATGCACTTTATCTCTTATCAAGTTGCTTGTTGTGCGATAACCATGTTCACTGGGGACGCCATCAACTATTCATTGTTGAATTTCATGTGAGTTGCTATGCATGTCCGTCTTGTCTGAAGTAAGAGAGATCTACCACCATATGGTTAAGCATGCATATGTTAGAGAAGAACATTGGGCCGCTAACTAAAGCCATGCTCCATGGTGGAAGTTTGATTTTGGACAACAATCCTCAAATCTCAAATGAGAAAATTATTAATTGTTGGTATATGCTTATGCATAAAAGAGGAGTCCATTATCTGTTGTCTATGTTGTCCCGGTATGGATGTCTAAGTTGAAGAATAATCAATAGCGAGAAATCCAATGCGAGCTTTCTCCTTAGACCTTTGTACAGGCGGCATAGAGGTACCCCTTTGTGACACTTGGTAAAAACAATGCATTGTGATGATCCGGTAGTCCAAGCTAATTAGGACAAGGTGCGGGCACTATTAGTACACTATGCATGAGGCTTGCAACTTATAAGATATAATTTACATGATACATATGCTTTATTACTACCGTTGACAAAATTGTTTCATGTTTTCAAAATCAAAGCTCTAGCACAAATATAGCAATCGATGCTTTTCCTCTATGGAGGACCATTCTTTTACTTTCAATGTTGAGTCAGTTCACCTATTTCTCTCCACCTCAAGAAGCAAACACTTGTGTGAACTGTGCATTGATTCCTACATATTTGCATATTGCACTTATTATATTACTCTATGTTGACAATATCCATGAGATATACATGTTACAAGTTGAAAGCAACCGCTGAAACTTAATCTTCTTTTGTGTTGCTTCAATGCCTTTACTTTGAATTATTGCTTTATGAGTTAACTCTTATGCAAGACTTATTGATGCTTGTCTTGAAGTGCTATTCATGAAAAGTCTTTGCTATATGATTCACTTGTTTACTCATGTCATGTACATTGTTTTGATCGCTGCATTCACTACATATGCTTTACAAATAGTATGATCAAGATTATGATGGCATGTCACTCCAGAAATTATCTGTGTTATCGTTTTACCTGCTCGGGGCGAGCAGAACTAAGCTTGGGGATGCTGATACGTCTCCGACGTATCGATAATTTCTTATGTTCCATGCCACATTATTGATGTTATCTACATGTTTTATGCACACTTTATGTCATATTCGTGCATTTTCTGGAACTAACCTATTAACAAGATGCCGAAGTGCCGATTGCTTTGTTTCTGCTGTTTTTGGTTTCAGAAATCCTAGTAAGGAAATATTCTCGGAATTGGACGAAATCAAAGCCCAGGGGCCTATTTTCTCACGAAGCTTCCGAAGTCCGAAGGAGAGACGAAGAGGGGCCACGGAGGGGCCACACCCTAGGCGGCGCGGCCCCCTTGGCCGCGCGGCCCTGTGGTGTGGGGCCCCGTGCCGCCTCTTGACTTGCTCCTTCCGCCTACAAATAGCCTCCGTGAAGAAACCCCCGGTACCGAGAGCCACGATACGGAAAACCTTCCAGAGACGCCGCCGCCGCCGATCCCATCTCGGGGATCCAGGAGATCGCCTCCGGCACCCTGCCGGAGAGGGGAATCATCTCCCAGGAGGACTCTACGCCGCCATGGTCGCCTCCGGTGTGATGTGTGAGTAGTCTACCCCTGGACTATGGGTCCATAGCAGTAGCTAGATGGTTGTCTTCTCCCCATTGTGCTATCATTGTCGGATCTTGTGAGCTGCCTAACATGATCAAGATCATCTATCTGTAATTCTATATGTTGCGTTTGTTGGGATCCGATGAATAGAGAATACTTGTTATGTTGATTATCAAAGTTATGCTTATGTGTTGTTTATGATCTTGCATGCTCTCCGTTACTTGTAGATGCTCTGGCCAAGTAGATGCTTGTAACTCCAAGAGGGAGTACTTATGCTCGATAGTGGGTTCATGCCTGCATTGACACCGGGACGATGTGACAGAAAGTTCTAAGGTTGTGTTGTGCTATTGCCACTAGGGATAAAACATTAGTGCTATGTTCAAGGATGTAGTCACTAGTTACATTACGCACCATACTTAATGCAATTGTCTGTTGTTAGCAACTTAATACTGGAGGGGGTTCGGATGATAACCTGAAGGTGGACTTTTTAGGCATAGATGCAGTTGGATGACGGTCTATGTACTTTGTCGTAATGCCCAATTAAATCTCACTATACTCATCATGATATGTATGTGCATGGTCATGCTCTCTTTATTTGTCAATTGCCCAACTGTAATTTGTTCACCCAACATGCTGTTCGTCTTATGGGAGAGACACCTCTAGTGAACTGTGGACCCCGGTCCAATTCTCTTTACTGAAATACAATCTACTGCAATACTTGTTCTACTGTTTTCTGCAAACAATCATCTTCCACACAATACGGTTAACTCTTTGTTACAGCAAGCCGGTGAGATTGACAACCTCACTGTTTCGTTGGGGCAAAGTACTTTGGTTGTGTTGTGCAGGTTCCACGTTGGCGCCAGAATCACTGGTGTTGCGCCGCACTACATCTCGCCGCCATCAACCTTCAACGTGCTTCTTGACTCCTACTGGTCCGATTAAACCTTGGTTTCTTACTGAGGGAAACTTGCCGCTGTGCGCATCACACCTTCCTCTTGGGGTTCCCAACGGACGTGCCAACCACACGCATCACCTATCATGATCAAGATCATCTATTTGTAATGCTACATGTTGTGTTTGTTGGGATCCGATGAATATGGAATACTATGTCAAGTTGATTATCAATCTATCATATGTAATGTTTATGTTCTTGCATGCTCTCCGTTGCTAGTAGAGCCTCTGGCTAAGTTGATACTTGTAACTCCAAGAGGGAGTATTTATGCTCGATAGTGGGTTCATGCCTCCATTGAATCTGGGACAGTGACAGAAAGTTCTAAGGTTGTGGATGTGTTGTTGCCACTAGGGATAAAACATCAATGCTTTGTCTAAGGATATTTGTGTTGATTACATTACGCACCATACTTAATGCAATTGTCTGTTGTTTGCAACTTAATACTGGAAGGGGTGCGGATGCTAACCCGAAGGTGGACTTTTTAGGCATAGATGCATGCTGGATAGCGGTCTATGTACTTTGTCGTAATGCCCTGATTAAATCTCATAGTAGTCATCGTGTCATGTATGTGCATTGTTATGCCCTCTCTATTTGTCAATTGCCCAACTGTAATTTGTTCACCCAACATGCTATTTATCTTATGGGAGAGACACCACTAGTGAACTGTGGACCCCGGTCCATTCTTTACATCTAATATACAATCTACTGCAATACTTGTTCTTTACTGTTCTTCGCAAACAAACATCATCTTCCACACTATACGGTTAATCCTTTGTTTTCAGCAAGCCGGTGAGATTGACAACCTCACTGTTACGTTGGGGCAAAGTACTTTGATTGTGTTGTGCAGGTTCCACGTTGGCGCCGGAATCCCTGGTGTTGCGCCGCATTACACTCCGTCACCAACAACCTTCACGTGCTCCTTGACTCCTACTGGTTCGATAACCTTGGTTTCTTACTGAGGGAAAACTTGCTACTCTACGCATCACACCTTCCTCTTGGGGTTCCCAACGGACGTGTGTCAACTGCACGCATCAAGCTCTTTTTCTGGCGCCGTTGCCGGGGAGATCAAGACACGCTGCAAGGGGAGTATCCCACATCCAATCTCTTTACTTTGTTTTTGTCTTGCTTTACTTTGTTTTATTTACTGCTTTGTTTGTTCTCTATATCAAAAATACAAAAAAAATAGTTGCTAGTTTTACTTTATTTACTGTCTTGTTTGCGTTCTCTATATCAAAAACACAAAAAAATTAGTTACTTGCATTTACTTTATCTAGTTTACTTTAGTTACTACTGCTAAAAATGAGTAATCCTGAAGTTGAAGTTCGTTCGTTTAAGCAACAAGGTGGAGAAAGTTTTAAAGATGCTTGGTATAGAATTAGTGATGCTCATCATAGGTGCACTAAGAAACACTCCACTATTATCCTACTTAGGAACTTTTATGTTGGTATATCTAGCTGGAATAGGTATGTTCTTGATACTCTTTCGGGGGGTAATTTCCTAGGTACTCCTGCTTTAGAAGCCAGTTGCATCATTGATAGCCTAGTTGGAATACCACCTGTTAATGAAACTAAAATTGAAATCTCTCTTGAGGATGTCATGAAAAAGTTGGAAGCCATAGAGAAAAATCTTCCAAGTGTTGAGACTAAACTGGGGATATTACTTGATAATACTGATAAACTTGATAAATCCCTAGGAGGAATTAATGAAAGAATTGCTATTTTAGAAACTTGTGCTATCCATGATAATCAAACCCATAGGATTGGTAAACTTGAAGAAGCTATGGGAACATTGGGTTCAACTTTTTCTTCTCTTAAATTTAAGGAGAAAGCTTATGTGGGCAAGGAGCAAAAATTCATGTATGTCTCTAAGGTACCTAAACCAAAGTATTATTATAAGCCTAAAATTGATAAAACCCTTAGTACCACTATGGGAAATTTAGATAATGGAGCAACTAAGGTACCCTCTGCAAAAAGTTGTGTTTGTAAGGAAAATTATGATGTTGATGCTTCATCTCTCGATGTTACTTGATTCACACTTTCTGCGCCTAGCTGAAAGGCGTTAAAGAAAAGCGCTTATGGGAGACAACCCATCATTTTACTACAGCACTTTTATTTTATATTTGAGTCTTGGAAGTTGTTACTACTGTAGCAACCTCTCTTTATCTTTATTTTATTGCATTGTTGTGCCAAGTAAAGTCTTTGATAGTAATGTTGATACTAGATTTGGATTACTACGCAGAAACAGATTTCTTACTGTCACGAAATTGAGCAGCCCCGTCTGTAGATAACTCATAAAATTCTGCCAATTTACGTGTGTGATCCACAGATATGTACGCAACTTTCATTCAATTTGAGCTTTTTCATCTGAGCAAGTTAAGTGCCCCAGAAAAATTCGTCTTTACGGACTGTTCTGTTTTGACGGATTCTGCCTTTTATTTCGCATTGCCTGTTTTGCTATGTTTGATGGATTTCTTTGTTCCATTAACTTTCAGTAGCTTTGTGCAATGTCCAGAAGTGTTAAGAATGATTATGTCACCTCTGAATATATGAATTTTCAACTATGCACTAACCCTCTAATGAGTTTATTTCAAGTTTGGTGTGGAGGAAGTTTTCAAAGGTCAAGAGAGGAGGATGATACAATATGATCAAGAAGAGTGAAAAGTATAAGCTTGGGGATGCCCCCGTGGTTCATCCCTGCATATTTCAAGAAGACTCAAGCATCTAAGCTTGGGGATGCCCAAGGCATCCCCTTCTTCATCGACAACTTATCAGGTCACCTCTAGTGAAACTATATTTTTATTCAGTCACATCTTATGTGCTTTACTTGGAGCGTCTGTTTGTTTTTGTTTTTGTTTTTATTTGAATAAAATCGGATCCTAGCATTTTTTGTATGGGAGAGAGACACGCTCCGCTGTTGCATATGAACACATGTGTTCTTAGTGCTACTTTTAATGTTCATGGCGAATGTTGAAAACTGCTTCATTCATTGTTATATGGTTGGAAACGGAAAATGCTTCATGTGGTAATTGGTATAATGTCTTGAATAATTTGATACTTGGAAATTGTTGTGCTCATATAGATCATGTTTAAGCTCTTGCATCATGTACTTTGCACCTATTAATGAAGAACTACATAGAGCTTGCTAAAATTTGGTTTGCATGATTGGTCTCTCTAAGTCTAGATATTTTCTGGTTAAGGTGTTTGAACAACAAGGAAGACAGTGTAGAGTCTTATAATGCTTGCAATATGTGCCTATGTGAGTTTTGTTGTACCGGTTTATACTTGAGTTTGCTTCAAACAACCTTGTTAGCCTAAGCCTTGTACTGAGAGGGAACTCTTCTCGTGCATCCAAATCCTTGAGCCAAAACTATGCCATTTGTGTCCACCATACCTACCTACCACATGGTATTTCTCTGCCATTCCAAAGTACATTACTTGAGTGCTACCTTTTAAATTCTATTCTTTGCCTTTACAATACATAGCTCATGGGAAAATAGCCTTAAAAACTATTGTGATATTGAATATGCTGCTATGTATCTTATTTCTTATAAGTTGCTTGTTGAGCGGTAACCATGTTTCTGGGGACGCCATCAACTATTACACCTTTGTTGAATATCATGTGAGTTGCTATGCATGTTCGTCTTGTCTGAAGTAAGGGCGATTTTCATGATCAAATGGTTTGAGTATGCATATTGTTAGAGAAGAACATTGGGCCGCTAACTAAAGCCATGAATCATGGTGGAAGTTTCAGTTTGGACACAAATCCTCAATCTCTTATGAGAATATTATCTATTGTTGAATGCTTAAGCATTAAAAAGAGGAGTCCATTATCTGTTGTCTATGTTGTCCCGGTATGGGTGTCTAAGTTGAGAATAATCAAAAGCGAGAAATCCAATGCGAACTTCCTCTTTAGACCCTTGTACAAGCGGCATAGAGGTACCCCTTTGTGACACTTGGTTGAAACATATGTTATGCAATGATAATCCGTGTTAATCCAAGCTAATTAGGACAAGGTGCAGGCACTATTAGTATTCTATGCATGAGGCTTGCAACTTATAGGATATCTTATACATAACACATATGAATTATTACTACCGTTGACAAAATTGTTTCTATGTTTTCAAAATAAAAGCTCTAGCACAAAAATAGTAATCCATGCTTCCCTCTGCGAAGGGCCATTCTTCTACTTTATGTTGAGTCAGTTTACCTACTTCTTTCTATCTTAGAAGCAAACACTTGTTAACCGTGTGCATTGATTCCTACATGTTTACCTATTGCACTTGTTATATTGCTTTATGTTGACAATTATCCATGAGATATACATGTTGAAGTTGAAAGCAACCGCTGAAACTTATATCTTCGTTTGTGTTGTTTCAAAACTTTCTACTAAGAATCTATTGCTTTATGAGTTAACTCTTATGCAAGTCTTATTGATGCTTGTCTTGAAAGTACTATTCATGAAAAGTCTTTGCTATATGATTCGGTTGTTTAACCATTGTCTTTACCATTGCTTCGAATCGCTGCATTCATCTCATATGCTTTACAATAGTATTGATCAAGATTATGATAGCATGTCACTTAAGAAATTATCCTTGTTATCGTTTACCTACTCGAGGGTGAGTAGGAACTAAGCTTGGGGATGCTTGATACGTCTCAAACGTATCCATAATTTCTTATGTTCCATGCTACTTTTATGATGATACTCACATGATTTATACACACTTTATGTCATTATTATGCATTTTCCGGCACTAACCTATGGACGAGATGCCGAAGAGCCAGTTGCTGTTTTCTGCTGTTTTTGGTTTCAGAAATCCTACAAAGAAATATTCTCGGAATTGGACGAAAATAACGCCCAGGGTCTTATTTTTCCATGAAGCTTCCAGAAGACCGGAGAGGATACGAAGTGGGGCCACGAGGCGCCGCCACCATAGGGCCGCGCGGCCTAAGGGGGGCCCCTCGTCAGCCCTCCGACGCTGCCCTTCCGCCTACTTAAAGCCTTCGTCGCGAAACCCTCTGTACCAAGAGCTAGGATACGGAAAACCTTCTAGAGACGCAGCCGCCGCCAATCCCATCTCGGGGGATTCAGGAGATCGCCTCCGGTACCCTGCCGGAGAGGGGAATCATCTCCCGGAGGACTCTTCATCGCCATGATCGCCTCCGGATCGATGTGTGAGTAGTTCACCCCTGGACTATGGGTCCATAGCAGTAGCTAGATGGTTGTCTTCTCCTCATTGTGCTATCATGTTAGATCTTGTGAGCTGCCTATCATGTTCAAGATCATCTATTTGTAATGCTACATGTTGTGTTTGTTGGGATCCGATGAATATGGAATACTATGTCAAGTTGATTATCAATCTATCATATGTGTTGTTTATGTTAATAAATACTCCCTCTTGGAGTTACAAGTATCAACTTGGCCAGAGCCTCTACTAGCAACGGAGAGCATGCAAGAACATAAACAACATATATGATAGATTGATAATCAACTTGACATAGTATTAAATATTCATCGGATCCCAACAAACACAACATGTAGCATTACAAATAGATAATCTTGATCATGATAGGCAGCTCACAAGATCTAACATGATAGCACAATGAGGAGAAGACAACCATCTAGCTACTGCTATGGACCCATAGTCCAGGGGTGAACTACTCACACATCGATCCGGAGGCGATCATGGCGATGAAGAGCCCTCCGGGAGATGATTCCCTCTCCGGCAGGGTGCCGGAGGCGATCTCCTGAATCCCCCGAGATGGGATTGGCGGCGGCTGCGTCTCTGGAAGGTTTTCCGTATCGTGGCTCTCGGTACAGAGGGTTTCGCGACGAAGGCTTTAAGTAGGCGGAAGGGCAGAGTCGGAGGGCTGACAGGGGCCCCACACGCTAGGGCGGCGTCGCCCCACTTCGTAATCCTTTCGGTCTTCTGGAAGCTTCGTGGAAAAATAAGACCCTGGGCGTTGATTTCGTCCAATTCCGAGAATATTTCCTTTGTAGGATTTCTGAAACCAAAAACAGCAGAAAACAACAACTGGCTCTTCGGCATCTCGTCAATAGGTTAGTGCCGGAAAATGCATAATAATGACATACAATGTGTATAAAACATGTGAGTATCATCATAAAAGTAGCATGGAACATAAGAAATTATAGATACGTTTGAGACGTATCAAGCATCCCCAAGCTTAGTTCCTACTCGCCCTCGAGTAGGTAAACGATAACAAGGATAATTTCTGAAGTGACATGCTATCATAATCTTGATCAATACTATTGTAAAGCATATGAGATGAATGCAGCGATTCGAAGCAATGATGAAGACAATGAGTAAACAACTGAATCATATAGCAAAGACTTTTCATGAATAATACTTTCAAGACAAGCATCAATAAGACTTGCATAAGAGTTAACTCATAAGCAATAAATTCTTAGTAGAAAGCCTTGAAGCAACACAAAGGAAGATATAAGTTTCAGCGGTTGCTTTCAACTTCAACATGTATATCTCATGGATAATTGTCAACACAAAGTAATATAACAAGTGCAATAGGTAAACATGTAAGAATCAATGCACACAGTTTACACAAGTGTTTGCTTCTAAGATAGAAAGAATAGGTAAACTGACTCAACAATAAAATAGAAGAATGACCCTTCGCAGAGGGAAGCATGGATTACTATTTTTGTGCTAGAGCTTTTCATTTTGAAAACATAGAAACAATTTTGTCAACGGTAGTAATAAATCATATGTGTTATGTATAAGATATCCTATAAGTTGCAAGCCTCATGCATAGAATACTAATAGTGCTCGCACCTTGTCCTAATTAGCTTGGATTAACACGGATTATCATTGCATAACATATGTTTCAACCAAGTGTCACAAAGGGGTACCTCTATGCCGCCTGTACAGAGGTCTAAGGAGAAAGTTCGCATTGGATTTCTCGCTTTTGATTATTCTCAACTTAGACATCCATATCGGGACAACATAGACAACAGATAATGGACTCCTCTTTTAATGCTTAAGCATTTAACAACAGATAATATTCTCATAAGAGATTTAGGATTTGTGTCCAAACTGAAACTTCCACCATGATTCATGGCTTTAGTTAGTGGCCCAATGTTCTTCTCTAACAATATGCATACTCAAACCATTTGATCATGAAAATCACCCTTACTTCAGACAAGACGAACATGCATAGCAACTCACATGATATTCAACAAAGGTAAAAGTTGATGGCGTCCCTAGAAACATGTTTACCGCTCAACAAGCAACTTATTAAGAAATACGATACATAAGTACATATTCTTCACCACAATAGTTTTTAAGGCTATTTTCCCATGAGCTATGTATTGTAAAGGCAAAGAATAGAATTTTAAAGGTAGCACTCAAGTAATGTACTTTGGAATGGCAGAGAAATACCATGTGGTAGGTAGGTATGGCGGACACAAATGGCATCGATTTTGGCTCAAGGATTTGGATGCACGAGAAGAATTCCTCTCAATACAAGGCTTAGGCTAGCAAGGTTGTTTGAAGCAAACTCAAGTATAAAACGGTGCAGCAAGACTCACATATGAACATATTGTAAGCATTATAAGACTTTACATCGTCTCCTTGTTGTTCAAACACCTTAACTAGAAAATATCTAGACTTAGAGACCAATCATGCAAACCAAATTTTAACAAGCTCTATGTAGTTCTTCATTAATAGGTGGAAAGTACATGATGCAAGAGCTTAAACATGATCCATATGAGCACAACAATTGCCAAGTATCAAATTATTCAAGACATTATACTAATTACCACATGCGGCATTTTGTGTTTCCAACCATATATCAATAAACGAAGTAGTTCAACCTTCGCCATGAACATTAAAAGTAGCACTAAGAACACATGTGTTCATACGAAACAGCGGAGCGTGTCTCTCTCCCAAACAAAGAATGCTAGGATCCGATTTTATTCAAACAAAAACAAAAACAAAAGCAAACAGACGCTCCAAGTAAAGCACATAAGATGTGACTGAATAAAAATATAGTTTCACTAGAGGTGACCTGATAAGTTGTCGATGAAGAAGGGGATGCCTTGGGCATCCCCAAGCTTAGATGCTTGAGTCTTCTTAAAATATGCAGGGATGAACCACGGGGGCATCCCCAAGCTTAGACTTTTCACTCTTCTTGATCATATTGTATCATCCTCCTCTCTTGACCCTTGAAAACTTCCTCCACACCAAACTCGAAACAAACTAATTAGAGGGTTAGTGCATAATTGAAAATTCATATATTCAGAGGTGACATAATCATTATTAACACTTCTGGACATTGCACAAAGCTACTGAAAGTTAATGGAACAAAGAAATCAATGAAGCATAGCAAAACAGGCAATGCGAAATAAAAGGCAGAATCTGTCAAAACAGAACAGTCCGTAAAGACGAATTTTTCTGGGGCACTTAACTTGCTCAGATGAAAAAGCTCAAATTTAATGAAAGTTGCGTACATATCTGAGGATCACACACGTAAATTGGCAGAATTTTATGAGTTATCTATAGACGGGGCTGCTCAATTTTGTGACAGTAAGAAATCTGTTTCTGCGCAGTAATCCAAATCTAGTATCAACATTACTATCAAAGACTTTACTTGGCACAACAATGCAATAAAAGAAAGATAAGGAGAGGTTGCTACAGTAGTAACAACTTCCAAGACTCAAATATAAAACAAAAGTGCTGTAGTAAAAACATACATGGGTTATCTCCCAAGAAGTGCTTTCCTTTAACGCCTTTCAGCTAGGCGCAGAAAGTGTGAATCAAGTAACATCAAGAGATGAAGCATCAACATCATAATTTGTTCTAATAATAGAATCATAAGGTAACTTCATTCTCTTTCTAGGGAAGTGTTCCATACCTTTCTTGAGAGTAAATTGATATTTAATATTACCTTCCTTCATATCAATGGTAGCACCAACAGTTCGAAGAAAAGGTCTTCCCAATATAATGGGACAAGATGCATTGCATTCAATATCCAAGACAACAAAATCAACGGGGACAAGGTTATTGTTAACCATAATACGAACATTATAAATCCTCCCCAAAGGTTTCTTTATAGCATTATCAGCAAGATTAACATCCAAATAACAATTTTTCAATGGTGGCAAGTCAAGCATATAATAGATTTTCTTAGGCATAACAGAAATATTTGCACCAAGATCACATAAAGCATTACAATTAAAATCATTGACCCTCATCTTAATGATGGGCTCCCAACCATCTTCTAACTTCCTAGGAATAGAAGTTTCAAGTTTTAGTTTCTCTTCTCTAGCTTTTATGAGAGCATTTGTAATATGTTTTGTAAAGGCCAAATTTATAGCACTAGCATTGGGACTTTTAGCAAGTTTTTGTAAGAACTTTATAACTTCAGAGATGTGATAATCATAGAAATCTAAACCATTATGATCTACAGCAATGGGATCATTGTCCCCAATATTTTGAAAAATTTCAGCAGTTTTATCACAAACAGTTTCAGCAGTTTTAGCAGTTTCAAGCAGTTTTGTATGCTTTGCATTAGGAGTAGAAACATTGCCAACACCAATTATTTTACCATTGATAGTAGGAGGTGTAGAAACATGTGAAGCATTATCATTACTAGTGGTGGTAATAGTCCAAACTTTAGCTACATTACTCTCTTTAGCAAGTTTTTCGTTTTCTTCTCTTTCCCACCTAGCATGCAATTCAACAATCAATCTAATATTTTCATTAATTCGAACTTGTATGGCGTTTGCTGTAGTAAAATTTTTATTATCATTATCCTTATTAGGCATAACTTTCAATTTTAAAAGATCAACATCAGCAGCAAGACTATCAACCTTAGAAGCAAGAATATCAATTTTACCAAGCTTTTCTTCAACAGATTTGTTAAAAGCAGTTTGTGTACTAATAAATTCTTTAAGCATGGCTTCAAGACCAGGGGGTACACTCCTATTATTGTTGTAAGAATTCCCATAAGAATTACCATAACCATTACTATTAGCAGAAGGATATGGCCTATAGTTGTTACCAGAATTATTCCTATAAGCATTGTTGTTGAAATTATTACTTTTAATGAAGTTCACATCAACATGTTCTTCTTGGGCAACCAATGAAGCTAAAGGAACATTATTAGGATCAACATTAGATCTACCATTCACAAGCATAGACATAATCACATCAATCTTATCACTCAAGGAGGAGGTTTCTTCAACAGAATTTACCTTCTTACCTTGTGGAGCCCTTTCCGTGTGCCATTCAGAGTAATTTATCATCATATCATCAAGAAGCTTTGTCGCCGCCCCCAAAGTGATGGACATAAAGGTACCTCCAGCAGCTGAATCCAATAGGTTCCGCGAAGAAAAATTCAATCCTGCATAGAAGGTTTGGATGATCGTCCAAGTAGTTAGTCCATGGGTAGGGCAATTCTTCACCAAAGATTTCATTCTTTCCCATGCTTGAGCAACATGTTCATTATCCAATTGCTTAAAATTCTTTATGCTACTTCTCAAAGATATAATTTTAGCAGGAGGATAATATCTACCAATAAAAGCATCCTTACATTTAGTCCATGAATCAATACTATTCTTAGGCAAAGATAGCAACCAATCTTTAGCTCTTCCTCTTAAGGAGAAAGGAAACAATTTCAGTTTTATAATATCACCATCTACATCCTTATACTTTTGCATTTCACAAAGTTCAACAAAATTATTAAGATGGGCAGCAGCATCATCAGAACTAACACCAGAAAATTGCTCTCTCATGACAAGATTTAGTAAAGCAGGTTTAATTTCAAAAAATTCTGTTGTAGTAGCAGGTGGAGCAATAGGTGTGCATAGGAAATCATTATTATTTTGTGCTAGTGAAGTCACACAACTTAGTGTTTTCAGGAGTATTCATTTTAACAGTAGTAAATAAAGCAAACTAAATAAAGTAAATGCAAGTAACTAATTTTTTGTGTGTTTTTAATATAGAGAACAAGACAGTAAATAAAGTAAAACTAGCAACTAATTTTTTTGTGTTTTCGATATAGAGAACAAACAAAGCAGTAAATAAAATAAAGTAAAGAAAGACAAAAACAAAGTAAAGAGATTGGATGTTGGAGACTCTCCTTGCAGCGTGTCTTGATCTCCCCGGCAACGGCGCCAGAAAAAGTGCTTGATGCGTGCAGTTGACACACGTCCGTTGGAAACCCCAAGAGGAAGGTGTGATGCGTACAGTAGCAAGTTTTCCCTCAGTAAGAAACCAAGGTTATCGAACTAGTAGGAGTCAAGGAACACGTGAAGGTTGTTGGTGACGGAGTGTAGTGCGGCGCAACACCAGGGATTCTGGCGCCAACGTGGAACCTGCACAACACAATCAAAGTACTTTGCCCCAACGTAACAGTGAGGTTGTCAATCTCACCGGCTTGCTGTAAACAAAGGATTAACCGTATAGTGTGGAAGATGATGTTTGTTTGCGAAGAACAGTAAGGAACAAGTATTGCAGTAGATTGTATTTCAGATGTAAAGAATGGACCGGGGTCCACAGTTCACTAGTGGTGTCTCTCCCATAAGATAAATAGCATGTTGGGTGAACGAATTACAGTTGGGCAATTGACAAATAAAGAAGGCATAACAATGCATATACATATATCATGATGAGTACTATGATATTTAATCAGGGCATTACGACAAAGTACATAGACCGCTATCCAGCATGCATCTATGCCTAAAAAGTCCACCTTCAGGTTATCATCCGAACCCCTTCCGGTATTAAGTTGCAAACAACAGACAATTGCATTAAGTATGGTGCGTAATGTAATCAACACAAATATCCTTAGACAAAGCATCGATGTTTTATCCCTAGTGGCAACAGCACATCCACAACCTTAGAACTTTCTGTCACTGTCCCAGATTCAATGGAGGCATGAACCCACTATCGAGCATAAATACTCCCTCTTGGAGTTACAAGTATCAACTTGGCCAGAGCCTGTACTAGCAACGGAGAGCATGCAAGAACATAAACAACATATATGATAGATTGATAATCAACTTGACATAGTATTCAATATTCATCGGATCCCAACAAACACAACATGTAGCATTACAAATAGATGATCTTGATCATGATAGGCAGCTCACAAGATCTAACATGATAGCACAATGAGGAGAAGACAACCATCTAGCTACTGCTATGGACCCATAGTCTAGGGGTGAACTACTCACACATCGATCCGGAGGCGATCATGGCGATGAAGAGCCCTCCGGGAGATGATTCCCCTCTCCGGCAGGGTGCCGGAGGCGATCTCCTGAATCCCCCGATATGGGATTGGCGGCGGCTGCGTCTCTGGAAGGTTTTCTGTATCGTGGCTCTCAGTACAGAGGGTTTCGCGACGAAGGCTTTAAGTAGGCGGAAGGGCGGAGACGGAGGGCTGACAGGGGCCCCACACGCTAGGGCGGCGCGGGCCCACCCTTGGCCCCGCGGCCCTGGTGTGGCGGCGCCTCGTCGCCCCACTTTGTAATCCTTTCGGTCTTCTGGAAGATTCGTGGAAAAATAAGACCCTGGGCGTTGATTTCATCCAATTCCGAGAATATTTCCTTTGTAGGATTTCTGAAACCAAAAACAGCAGAAAACAACAACTGGCTCTTCGGCATCTCGTCAATAGGTTAGTGCCGGAAAATGCATAATAATGACATATAATGTGTATAAAACATGTGAGTATCATCATAAAAGTAGCATGGAACATAACAAATTATAGATACGTTTGAGACGTATCAGACCCCGGTCCATTCTTTACATCTGAAATACAATCTACTGCAATACTTGTTCTTTACTGTTCTTCGCAAACAAACATCATCTTCCACACTATACGGTTAATCCTTTGTTTTCAGCAAGCCGGTGAGATTGACAACCTCACTGTTACGTTGGGGCAAAGTACTTTGATTGTGTTGTGCAGGTTCCACGTTGGCGCCGGAATCCCTGGTGTTGCGCCGCATTACACTCCGTCACCAACAACCTTCACGTGCTCCTTGACTCCTACTGGTTCGATAACCTTGGTTTCTTACTGAGGGAAAACTTGCTACTGTACGCATCACACCTTCCTCTTGGGGTTCCCAACGGATGTGTGTCAACTGCACGCATCAATGGCGTTCGAGCCTCTTAAAGGGACGCTGCCGGCGGCCATTTCCCCGACCAAACCATTGCCACATCCCACACTATCCACCCCACCGACGCCATGGGGAAGAAATGCTGGCCGTTCCGCAAGACCAAGAACGACCACGAGTCTAGCGGCTCGCGGTCCGGCAAAAAGGCACGGGTTAGCCGGTACGTCCGCGTCGACTTCGCGCGGCAGCTATGGGAGGAAAACCGGCCGGTACCATGGCCGGACGCGAACTTGCCGGGAGGGGGCTGGTACCTCAACTCGAGGCGCGTGCCGGTTCCCCCCGTGCCGCGCGAGGGCCGAGAGCGGCGGGACGAGGTGCGCCGCCGCCGAGCGATCTTGCCGCCGAATCTGCGGGAGGATCCGGCGTACGCGCTGAACTCCTACAACTGGATTTCAGTCGGGACATGGGAGTTCGACGCGCGCCGCCGCGCTGGCTACCTCGGCGACGTAGACTACTTCGAGCGCGAGATCGCCGCAGAAGAAGAAGAGAACGACCAGGAGGACGCAGACGAGGATGAGGATGAGGACGAGGACGTGAACATGGCACACTACGACCATGACGCCGGCGGGCCGGCGTGGGATCCGGAGACCAAGCCGCCGGACATTTCCGAGGAGGAGGCCATTGCCATGGCATTGGCCAACAGCGAGCAGGCCAAGCTCAACGAGCTCGCTTTGTGGGATGGGCTCGCAATCCAGCTCCGCGAGTCAGCGCTCGCGCAGGGGAGGCCGGCGACTCCTCCGGCCACGCCGATGCGTTCCAACGACCGCGCTCCGCCTGCTGCTCTGGCGTGGGATCCCTGGCCACAGCCTCCTGCCCATGCGGCGGTACCTCCTCCACCATCGGCGGACGAGCTTGCATGGCAGACGCCGGAGTTCATTGACCTCGTCAGTGACGACGACCAGTAGGCAGCACCTACTTTTAGCACACCTTTATGGCTTTTTTATGTTTTTTTATTAATGTAAATTATGGCTTCATGAATGAAAAAAAAAATTATGCGTCGTGCCGCTGGAGCCACCCCCGACGCAAACGGACGCCCGGACAATTTCGACCATTTGGGCCGACGCAAACGATCACGACGCGTCCGTTTGGACGTCCGAAATACGTCGTGCCGCTGGAGATGCCCTTAGCACAAATGTGTTCGTTATCCCCATTCTTGCAGTTCCAGCACATGAATGCAGTAATAAATATAGGATTAGGGCATCTCCAACGGCGCGACGCAAACGGACGACCGTTTGCGTCCGCTGTGACCGAAAATGCGTCTGGGTCCTGCTCCAGCGGGGCGACGCAAAGTTAGCCCAAATATGCGCCAGGTTTGCGTCTCCGCGGACGTTGCGCGGTCGCGGAAAGTGTCCGCGTTCGGTGCATCCGAGCCCGGTCGGCAGTTACTAGGTAAGCTAATACTTTTTTCATTACTATTGATTGGCCAAAAGGACCATCTTTACAGAGATGGTTAGTCGAGTTAACCTAAAACTACAACGGTCGTACCTACTCGCCGTCGCGCGGCCTACACCGGCCTCGGTTACTCGCAGTCGCGCGGCCTACTTGTCATTGCCTAATCGACGGTGCCTCGGAGGAGGGATCCTCACGAGGGGGAGAAGAAGTAGGGACCATAGGGCGGAGTGCACACGGGACGGTGGTACGCGATTTACCCAGCTTCGGGACACCTGCACAATGACAGGGCCTACTGCTGCTTGTCTGGAATTATCTGGGCGCTTTCGCGACGTTACAATGGGTTGTGGTTGTGCCTCTAGGGCTCCCAGGATCCGGCTTATAAAGGCGCACGGATCTAGGGTTTACATGGAGAGTCCTACCCGGATACAGGTTTCCTAACTACGGTACAATGTCTTGCTGTGTACGTCAAGGATCCACCCTTCCATCTGTGTCGTATCGGATCCAGGTCCCTACTGGGCCTTCATGGATCCGGGTTCCTCCAAAAGGTTGGTCGGATCCGGCTCCCTGCTCCTGGGCCGGACATCTTCCGTCAAGATCAACAGCAACTGGGCCGCCCAATGGGCCACATGCCTCATCACCATCTGTGGGCCACCCGGGCTTGCCGGATCTAGGCACTGTCGATGGTACACCCATGAAGTATACCCACAACAGTAGCCCCCAGAGTTCTCCGAGTTTTGCCTACTGTCTCCGCCTTGCTAGTCCATCATGGTCTCCGACAATATCGGTAACGCGGAGAAACTTGAAGAACTCCAACTTCACATTTTCTTCTTTTCCCAACTTTTAGTCGGAAAATGCTCCCATTCTGCGGGACTTCATCCATCGACGATTCGAAATACGTTTCCGGGTTACCCCCCTGCTTGCGAATGAGAGCCAACTTATCTTCACGCAATCACCCGGAATCTTAAAAGACTCAAACGGTTCCGCCAATTCTGGCGCCATTTTCGCGCGATTTGTGCGGTAACTTATCTCTAGCCATTTTTACCGTTTAGGGTTTGGGACACGTGTCACGCATCCAACGGTGCGACGCTTGCATTCCGACCACAGGATGCGGAGCACGAATCTCGTCCCTCCGGCCTATAAATATTCGCCGTCGACCCCTAATCCTCATTCACCCCCTTTTCTACCTCTCTGCGAAGCGCCGCCTCGAGCTTCCTCTCCGCCGTGCCGGAATCTCGCCGGAGCTTCGCCGGAGCTGCTTCGCCGCCGCACGGTGTTCATCCTGTTCTTAACTCCAGCGAGCCACCGCGCAGAAACCTCGTCGCCGGCGACTCCGACCACCGCGGACTCCATCACGGTGAGCTCTCGAGCTTTGTTCTCGTGCCGTAGTCGGTAGGGATGAACGTTAGGTTGACGACGCTGGATCCGACTAAGGAATGTTTTCCGCCAATGTCTTTTCTTCAGATGTCTTCAACGACTCCGCCTCCAACCTCTGAACCTATCCTGGCAACGCCGATCTCCTCCGCCCCTCCACCCTTCGTCCCAGTCAGGCTGGATCCTTCAAAGTATTCCGGCAAGGAGGCTGAAGGGACTTCTGCTAACCCGGAGAAAGCCTCCGGGGCGGATCAGGCGGAGCACAAGGCGGAAGAAATCGTCAAAAAATCGAAGGCTCGTCAACGAGACTCTGAAGCCAAGGGAAAATGGTGGCCCTGTACCACCACTGAGATGGAGCTGAAAAACCTCGAGGCGGAGGGCTTCCTGCAACCCGGAAGCTGGAGGTCAGTTCCGAACGCCTTAGCTCCAGCTCCGGAGGACAACGAGATGGTGCTGACGAAAGCACTGGTGGAGCGGGGCTTCTTCCTGGAGATCCTGAAGGTCTATGGGCTCCAGCCCCATAACATTTCTCCGAACAGCGTGCTCGCGATCAGCAATCACGTCACCCTCTGTGAGGGCCATCTCCGGGTAATTCCCGAGCTCTCCCTGTTCCAATATTACTTCACTGTCAAGAAGGAGAGGATCCGACAGTCCACCGAGCTAGCAACATGCGGATCCATCACCTTCATGATCCGCCCGGGCCGCGTCTACCCCCACACCGACCGCCACGAATCCACGCGGTACTGGTCTGGGGGCTTCTTCTACTTGAAGGACGTCTCCGACCCATCGAGCACAAGAAAATTGCCGCCGTTCAAGAACTGCCCCGCCACCGAGCTTCCGGCATGGTCGTACTGCCCCCACCTCTCCGAGTCGCCCCAGCTCACACGCGCCGTCAGGCGGATCTGCAAGCTAACGGAGGAGGGGCTGGCAGGGAAGGACTTGACCCTTTCCTGGTTCACCAAGTGGATCCAGCCGCTCCAACACAGGGACCACCTGATGTTCCAGTACACAGGGCGCGACGACCCAATGCGCGCCACAAAAGACAATCTTTCCGCCGACGCCATCGACAAGAGGATCCGGCTCCTCATCAAGACTTCGCGTGAACTTCACGTTCACGCGTGTAATAAAGACATTCACATGAATGGTTCCGGAACTGCGGTACATCGTCTTGACTTTAGTCCATTGTTTCTCTTCGCATTCAAACTTTTGTCTAAGTACTGGCTCTGCACCAAAGCTCGAAGCCCTCGAGGAAGGCAACCTCGGAACCCTCCTCCGAGTTCCTCACGCGGGCAATACTGACCCGGAGGCCGCATCGGAGGCGGAAGCCCCTGAAGCACCACGTCCATCCAAGAGGAAGAGAGCTGCCCCCTCCAGTCCTTCGGCCAAACGTGCCCGCGAAGTGCCTAGCATCGCGCCAACGTGCAAGGCGGAGGCGGAGAAAAAGCGCCTCAAGCTTATTGACACCAGCAACCGAGCCCAAACGGACATCCACCAGTTCTTCGGACCTTCCGGGTAAGTGCAAAGTCTCCAAAGGAAAATTCTTCCGCCATCGTGAATCAGCACATACTTAATCGTAACGCTCTTTTCTTTCCGCGACAGAAGTTCCGAAAACCAGCCCCCCAAGGCCCGTAAAGCCCCCAAGAAGAAGACTAAGCCATCTCCGGCTTCCATACCAGTCACACCAGAAGTCGGAGTTCCACCCAAGGCTGCTTCAGCCGCCAAGCCGGATCCTAAGGACGTCATCAACGTTGATGACATCCCTGAAGATCCGATCGCCGAGACTGCACAAGGCGACTCCGGCAAGGGGGCCTCCTCATCTGTTCCTCCGCCTGAGCAACCCACCGCTACTTCCGCCGAGCCTACGGCCGAACAATACGAGCAGAAAGTGCAGCTAATCCATGCCACTGGCGCATCCCAGACTCCGTCGCTGCAGAAGCTCCCCCTCTCTCAACGTCATGCGGGAATTTCAGCCATGATGGAGAAGGTGTGGGGGCCTGCGGATACAGAGATGAAGGAGCTCTCCGACCTCGAGAGCGAGCTCAAGGTCTTCTTTGCTAAGCATAAGGAGGTGCGCCAGGTAACACTAGCCCCCAAGCATTGGTTCAGACATTTTTTCCGTGTAACATGTGTTAGCCGATGCTTTACTCAACATTAATCTTAGACGGAAATTTGAAATTTTCTCGATCCAAAACTTTGAACTCCTCGCCAGCCCCCAGAATTTTGAATTTCCGGCTAAATCCTTTCTGCGTCTCAGAGCACACGGAAGCTGCACGAAGATCTGCGCGTCCATGTGCTGGAGCAGATGACGGAAATAGAAGGGCTGCGCCAGACTGCTGAGAATAGCCGTCAAGCTGTGCTCCGCCTGGAGACCCGATTGAAGGGTGAGAAATCCGAGTTGCTTAAATTTGTACTGTATGAGCCACCATAGTGTATAACTTATGTGATGTTCTGTTTTCAGAAGAAACTGACAAGCGCCCCACCATCGATGCCTTATCCGCCAAGGTCCAAGTATTGGAGGCGGAGAATGAAACTCTGAAGAACTTCTTGAAAGAGTCCTCCGAGAAGGAAACTAAAGAAAAGAAGGAGCTCTCCGAGAAACATTCCCGTGAGATGGCGGAACTGGCTGACAAACTCAAGAAGAGCCAACAGAGGGTGACCACCCTGGCGGCCAAGAACAAGAGCCAGGAGGCAGAGGCGGAAGCTATTGACAAGTTGATCTTCCGTAAGGACCCTTTTTGTTATTGTCTTGACTCCGGCTTCCTCAAAATTTTCTCTGTCCGCGGAAGAAACTGATCTTTTTTACTTTGCAGCAAGCCTAGGCTTTGAATGGACCAAAGATTCAACCCTCAAAAGGACTGAGGCATATGAAGAAGCACGGAGTTCAATCGATGACCTCGTCGAAGCCTGCCGCGGAATTGCCAAGTCCCTTAACCTGAAGAGAGCCAAGACAACGGTGATTGACCGCATGACGAAACTCATGCGGAACGTGCCGGAACTTATCAAGGATTGGCAGGAATCTTCATCTCGCGGAGTCGCTGCCCTCGTGGTAGCCAACTGCAAGGCGCACTTCCCCACCATGAGATTTGCAGATGTCGCACGCGGAGTCCCCAAGGATACCGTCATGAGACATCTCCTCGCGGAAGCCATGGGATTTGATCGCCTTTTTGCTGGACGAGTTAACCACTCATTCTGGTACAACAAATATGATCTTCCCAAAGGCTTTTCCGACCCGGAGGAGGAGGAAGAAGAAGCTGCCGAGGAGGGCGACGAGGAAGGCTCCGGGTCAAGTGTTGACCAAGACGAAGAAAGCTCCGACTTCGACGACGGCCGCTCAGGCGGTGGCTCGGATGATGGCTCCGCCTACATAGCTTCGGATGAAGAGCAGTCCTCCGAGAACCTGTGAAACAATGAGAACTGATGCATCACTTTTGACCCCGGAGTGGGTTTGTAATGAATAACTTAAATTTTTAAGTAGCTAGGGACGAAAACATGTTATGCGCGGGCGGAGAACACTTATCCTACTATCCGTTTATTTGCATGTTTCGTTTTGTTGGAAAGCAAGTGCTGATTTCTATGTTTTCCAGCTTACTCGCTTGATCTTCCACGAGCCGGAAAACCTTTAGCCGGAAACGCTCGCCAGCGGCGACGAAGCCCAATGGCAATCCGTCAATAACCGCGGAAACAAGCCCCCAGCCGAGGTGCCGGAAATCGCTACTAGGAATCCACGAGTCCGCAACAGAAAAAATTTCCATTAGAAAACTTAAGCTTACGTCCTAAAGGACGATTTTGAGAAATCGCAACTTTCATACACGCCTAGGCGGAAACATCCAGCTCTGCGGTTTTAGTCGGAAAAAGCATACACGATCTAAAATGAACAAGTAAAGGAGGTAAAAGACTCAAAGAGTGAACCATAAGCTTTATTTGATTGATCATGTATAACTATTACAGAGTTTGTAACTCGGAAAAAATACGCTAAGTGTAGAAAGGACGTAGCTGTGCGATGTTCCAGGGGCGATCTGTCTCGTCGTAGATGTCATCCGGATCCTCACGCTTGCGTTTCCGGTGCCAATTAGCAGGACTGTCCTTCAGCTCTCGGAAATCAACAAGGTAGTACGATCCGTTATGAAGCACTTTGCTAACGACGAAGGGTCCTTCCCATGGAGACTGCAGCTTATGGTCTTTCACCTGCCGAAGGCGGAGGACCAGGTCTCCTGTCATGAAAGAGCGATTCCGAACTCGACGACTGTGATAACGTTGGAGCTTCTGCTGGTAGATGGCGGAGCGCTGGTCAGCTAAATTCCGAGCTTCCTCGATCAGGTCCACAGATAGCTGTCTGGCCTCGTCAGCTATTTCTTCATTGAAGGCGGAAACTCGCGGCGAATCGTGGATGATGTCAGAGGGAAGCACGGCTTCGGATCCGTATACCAGGAAAAATGGGGTAAACCCTGTTGACCTGTTAGGGGTAGTTCGCAAACTCCACAAGACAGCTTCCAACTCGTCAGCCCAAGCTCCAGCTGCTCGTCGCAGCGGTTCTTCAAGGCGTGGCTTAATTGCTGATAATTTTAGGCAGTTAGCCCTTTCAACTTGACCATTGGATTGTGGGTGAGCCACAGATTCAAGGTCCAGCCGAATCCCTACTGTCTCACAATAATCCTTCAATTCTCCCTGTGCGAAGTTTGTGCCATTATCTGTGATTATGCTGTGTGGGATGCCGAATCTCATCACGAGGCTGCAGACGAATTTTAGTGTCGTAGCACCGTCGGCTTTTCTCACTGGCTTAGCCTCGATCCATTTGCTGAACTTGTCAACAGCGACCAAGAGGTATTCAAAACCGCCAGGAGATGATCTTTTTAACTTACCAACCATATCGAGCCCCCAGACCGCAAACGGCCAGGTGATAGGTATGGTCTTCAGCTCTTGGGCTGGAGCATTTGGTTGAGTAGCATAGTACTGACAACCTCGGCAGGTTTTTACCAACTTGTCAGCATCTTCTTTAGCTGTGAGCCAGTAAAATCCTAGCCGGAAAGCTTTGGCAACGAGGGACCTGGGAGCGGCGTGATGCCCGCAATCCCCTGCGTGGATCTCTCTGAGTATTTCAATGCCATCTTGGCTGGAGACGTATTTGAGGAAAACTCCCGTTGCGCTTCGTTTGTAGAGCTGTCCATCAACGATTGTGTAGGATCTTGCTCATCTGATGATCTGTCGTGCTAGGACCTCGTCCTCCGGCAACTTTTGATCAATGAGATAGTCCAGGAAAGGCTGGGTCCAAGCCGGAATGATAGCCATCACTTCCTTTGCCGGAGATACTGCCACTTCTGGATTTTCCGGGTTAGCGCCCTTTACTGAGGGTATCCGTAGGTGCTCCAGGAAAATGCCAGGCGGAATTTGCTTCCTGCCGGATCCGAGCTTGGATAGCATGTCTGCCGCTGCGTTATCGTCTCTCCTGACGTACTTGACTTCGTATCCGAGGAAGCACTTAGCGATCTCGTCAACTTCGTCTCTATAGGCCGCCATGACGGAGTTTCTGGCGTTCCAGGTTCCGGCTACTTGTTGTGCCACCAAGTCGGAATCTCCACAGCATATAATGTGCTTGATCCCGATTTCCTTAGCGATGCGCAGACCGTGTAGTAGAGCCTCGTAATCCGCCATATTGTTTGTAGCTTCGAAGTGGATCTGCAGAACATACTGCAGTTCTTCTCCGGTAGGGGACTTCAGGGTGACTCCGGCTCCTGAGCCTTGATGCTGCTTGGATCCATCGAAGTGCATGACCCATGTTTCTGGTTCCGGCTCCAGACTTGCATCCGGAGCTTCTGTCCAATCTGCGACGAAATCTGCCAAGACTTGGGATTTAACCGCAGTCCTAGGTTTGTAGGCGATGTCGAAGGCGGATAATTTGATGCCCCATTTAGCCGTACGTCCTGTTGCGTCAGCGTTGTTGAGAATCGTCGACAGCGGAGCCTTGCTCACAACTATTACTGGGTGCTCTTGGAAGTAATGTCTCAGCTTCCGGCTACCTAGGAACACTCCATAAGCTAGCTTCTGAAAGTGAGGGTATCTTTGCTTTGACTCCGTCAGTACCTCGCTAATGTAATAGACTGGTCTTTGGACGTCATATTCATGACCTTCTTCCTTTCGCTCCACCACGATGACGAGACTGATGACTTTGTTGGTAGCTGCCAGATAAAGGAGCATTGGCTCTGACTCTGCTGGGGCTGCCAAGATAGGTGGGGAGGTGAGTATTTCCTTCAACCCCCGAAGAGCTGCGTCAGCTGCGTCGTCCCAGACGAATTTGTCTGTTTTCTTTAGCAGCTTGTACAAAGGTAGCGCCTTCTCGCCAAGATGACTAACAAACCTACTGATTGCTGCGACACAACCAGTTAGTCGTTGCACATCTTTGAGACAAGTTGGCCGTTTGATACACAGGATTGCCTTGATTTTTTCCGGGTTAACCTCAATGCTCTTTGAGAGACTATGAAGCCAAGGAGTTTTCCGGCTGGCACGCCAAAGACGCACTTCAGCGGATTCAACATCATCTTGTACCTGCGGAGATTGTCGAAGGTTTCTGTGAGGTCGCTGATCAAGTCGGATCCTTTCCGGGTCAAGACCGCGATGTCGTCGACGTAAGCGTGCACGTTCCGGCCGATTTGGTCCTTCAGGCACCGCTGCATCGTACGTTGGTAGGTGGCACCTGCATTTTTCAAACCAAAGGGCATGGTGACATAGCAGTAAGTGCCGAAGGGGGTGATGAACGAAGTCGCCTTTTGGTCAGACTCCTTCATCCGGATCTGATGATACCCAGAATACGCATCAAGAAAACACAGAAGTTCCGCCCCCGCCGTCGAATCAATGACTTGGTCAATGCGCGGCAAGGGGAACGGATCCTTCAGGCAATGCTTGTTCAAGCCGGAGTAATCGATGCACATTCTTAGTATTTCAGTGTTGTTTTTGGGTACAAGGACGGGATTTGCGACCCAATTAGTGTGGATAACTTCTATTACAAAACCTGCCTCTAGTAACTTAGCTAGTTCCATTCCTATGGCGCGACGCTTCTTATCTCCAAAGCGTCGCATAGCTTGCTTCACCGGTTTAGCCCCCGGATTTATGTTGAGGTAGTGCTCGGCGAGTTCCCTAGGTACTCCGGACATGTCAGAAGGTTGCCATGCGAAGATATCCATGTTAGCGCGGAGGAACTCGACGAGCGCGTCTTCCTATTTGGGGTCCATGTTGGCTCCGACTGAAACCTGCTTGGAAGGGTCGCCTACAATGAGGTCGTGCTTCTTGGTTTCTATCGCGGCCTTGAAGGAGGTCTTCTGTTCATAGATCTGCTTCTTGGTGGTCTGCATCTCAGTCGGATCCACCGCGGCTCTGTAGCCTTGTAGCTCTTCTCCAGATATCACAGACTCTGCGAAGGCGGCTTCGCCTAACTCGCATTCATGAGCCTTCTTGTAGTCTCCGGATACGGTAATCATACCTTTGGGACCCGGGATCTTGAGTTTGTTGTAGATGTAGCACGCTCTAGCGTGAAACTTGTGGTAGGTGGGCCTGCCAAAGATGACGTGATAGGAGCTCTTGAAGGGCACGACCTCAAACGTGATCATTTCTTGGCGGAAGTTATTTGCGTCGCCGAAAGCCACGGGAAGTCTGATGCTGCCCAAGGAGTTTGCCTTTTTACCCGGAACCACACCATGAAATTCAGTGGTGCTGTGCTTTAGTTGTTCCTTGGTAAGGTTCATCCGCTCCAAAGTTTCCAGGTACATTATGTTTAGGCTGGCTCCTCCATCCATGAGGCACTTGGAGAAATCATACCCGTCGATGCGGGGACTTACAACCAAGGCGTAGCACTCTTTCGGAATGACAGTAGGATGATCCTTTCTGTCAAACGTACACGGAGTTTCCGACCACCTGACGTACTGCGGCACAGCTAATGGCGTTCAGGATCCGGAGAGCTGATTTGCTTGCACGGACTGTTGGAGTTCCAAGGAAGGTGTGGTATGCGCCCGCACTTTTTTTGTCGAATGGGTTAGGTTTAGCTGCGGATCCGGCTTTGGGATCCGGCGAAGCGTCGTCCTCGTCCATCGCCTCGGAACTATCTTCATCCTTGTCCTTGTTCTTGCCCTTGCCTCCTTTGCCTCGTGGGCGGTGCTTCCGGGCTCGCTTGTATCCTGCTTCCGGGTCAGATTTTAGGTCATTGACCCACTTGTAGTTGCGGTTTGTGTGAGTGGACTTCCCTGTGGCCGGATCCAGGTGGGCCAGGCAAGGCATGTCTCTGTACTCTTCATAAGTTTGGGGGCGCGGGTTCTGGCAGCAGTGACCTCATCGCCACGCTGCTGGCCCCTTCCAGCTCCACCACCGCGGCCGCGGCCTCTTCCGCCTCCTTGGCCTCCGCGCTGGAAGGCCATGGCGATCAAGTCGGATCCACCGCTCTTTTGGTCATCAGGGTTTTTCCGCTTGGTGTCGTTGCTGCTGCCGTTATCACGGTTCTTCTTTTGCTGGTGCAGGGGGGATTGCTGTAGCTGCTAGATCTCCGCCTGCGTCGTCATCGGCGGCAGTATGATCACTGGCGATGGTGATCATGTCATCCAAAGTCAGCTTATTTGCATTGACCAAGCAGGTCAGCTTGTGCCGCAGCAGTCCTCCTCGCTGCAAGCCACCAATGAAGGCGTGCATTGCTGTGCGGTTATCGATGTTCTCGCACTCGTTTCTGCATGCTAACCATCGGGTGAGGAAATTCCTCGATGTTTCACCCTTCTTCTGGATACATGCCTGCAGGTCGCTTGTTGTGGCAGGTCTCTTGTAGGTGCCCCTGAAGTGTTTCTCGAAAGCGTTCTTCAGGTCAAACCATCAAAAGATGGAGTTCTTCTCGAGGTCGCTGAGCCAGATCCAGGCTGGACCTACAAGGTACAGCTGAAGCATGCGGCAGGCAATGTTAGGGGTTCCTCCGGTGAAGGTTACAGCATTATAGTAATCCTCAATCCAGGTATCCGGCCTTTCCGTGCCATCATAATTCTTCAGGTTTCCGGGTAGCTTGAGATTCATCCTTGGCTTTGGTTCCTCTCGAATCATCCTGCCAAAGCATTTTGGGCCAATGTAGTCAGATCTGTACTCATTGAGGCGTTCTCGGGCATCGCGTGGGCCGCCGCCTGGGGTTTTTGAGCGGGAGCGGGATCTTCGGCCACCGCCTCCGCCTCCGGCTCCGCCGCTAGGTGGCGGTGAAGGGGACCTGCGAGGGGGCCTGTAAGATTTTTTGCTTCCGCCTTGTGAATCCCGGCGGTCTTCCCGAGGCTCGCTCCGGCTTCGGTGGCTACCTTCACCTTGGAGATAGTCTCCTCCGTCGTTCCGGCTCCGGCGAGGATCTGGCTCACGTTCCGCGTTCCGGCTCCTCCTGGGCTCCGGCTCGCGATCATTGTTCCGGCTCCTTCTGGGCTCGGGCTCATGATCGTTGTTCTGGTTCCGACGTGGTTCCGGCGTGCGCGCCCTGGTCCTTGGCGGCGGCATATTGTCGCGGATGTTAATTCCACCAGCCCCATGGGGCCTGGTGTTTCCGGCTGGACTGCGACGGCGAGGTGGCGGGGGACGGTGGGCGCCAACTGTCATTGCCTAATCGACGGTGCCTCGGAGGAGGGATCCTCACGAGGGGGAGAAGAAGTAGGGACCATAGGGCGGAGTGCACACGGGACGGTGGTACGCGATTTACCCAGCTTCGGAACACCTGCACAATGACAGGGCCTACTGCTGCTTGTCTGGAATTATCTGGGCGCTTTCGCGATGTTACAATGAGTTGTGGTTGTGCCTCTAGGGCTCCCAGGATCTGGCTTATAAAGGCGCACGGATCTAGGGTTTACATGGAGAGTCCTACCCGGATACAGGTTTCCTAACTACGGTACAATGTCTTGCCATGTACGTCAAGGATCCACCCTTCCATCTATGTCGTACCGGATCCAGGTCCCTACTGGGCCTTCATGGATCCGGGTTCCTCCAAAAGTTTGGTCGGATCCGGCTCCCTGCTCCTGGGCCGGACATCTTCCGTCAGGATCAACAGCAACTGGGCCGCCCGATGGGCCACATGCCTCATCACCATCTGTGGGCCACCCGGGCTTGCCGGATCTAGGCACTGTCGATGGTACACCCATGAAGTATACCCACAACACTACTACTGGCCGCCGGAGGGGCCAGCGCCGTCGTCGAAGCGCGAGCGCTTCGCGCACTCCGCACGCCGGGCACGCCGCAGATTGGTGACCACCTCCTGCCTGCGGCGTTCGAGGGCCTCGGCCAAAGAGGAGTCCCACAGGACTGCCCTAGCCATAGAGCTGGCCCCCTCCTCCGCAGCCGCCGCCTGGGCCGACGCCTCCTCCACCGCCGCCTGGGCCGTCGAAACTTGCCAATGTATTGGACACGCGCGGAAACGACCGTCGTCGCGCGGGAACAGTTAATCGCCGGTGGCTGTCCTCAACGGGGCGTAAAACGCCATTAACGAGCTTGACACTGTCTCTGCTAAAAATATGCGTCCACACCGCTGGAGATACCCCCGACGCAAACGGTCACCCTGGGCCGCATGGCGTCCGGACATCCGAAATGCGTCGGCCCTTTGGAGATGCCCATATGCGCAAAGCTAGCCACATTTATCGAGGTTGAATAGGCAAATTGATTCATTCTAGTTCTGAGTTCTGACCGAGAAGTGCACGTACACTGATAAGAGTAGTTTTTATTGGTACGTAAGTAGAAAAAGAATCAGATGCATCTTGCACAATATTAAAGATATATATACTCCCTCCGGTTCATATTAATTGACTCTAATATGGATGTATCTAGACACATTTTAGTTCTAGATACATTCATATTGAAGTCAATTAATATGAATCGGAGGGAGTACATGAATTTAGATTCTTCATATGTTACATAGAAATTGAACGGGCATAAGCTATTAAAAATCAACATATCTCTAACCAGGATGGGTTGGATAGATGTAGCAAATGGTTCGGCAGTGAAGTTATCTCATCATCATTTATATTGTGGGCGATAACATGTTCGATGCTTGCAATTTAGCTACCAGTTACATGTTTTGTTGTTTGCTTTCTAGATTTGGCATTTGCACAAAAGAGGTCCAAGATTAACAAATAAAAATAACACCTATATGCATCATCGTTTGTATCGTTAGATAAGAAGTCGTAAGAAACTCACATGACCTATATTGTGGTAAGTGTAACATCTTTTTCGTGGTATTTTAGTAATCATTAGACTATTATATACCCATTTTGCCGAACTTGACACATGTTTCAGCATTTTTTTTTTCAAAAAGGAAGCAAAGCCACTAGCCTCTAGATCGATTGATACAAAAAAAGATAATTTACTACAATGCCTTTACGGAATCTACATGAAAAACATAAAAGATACAACCTGGCCTCTTCTCAAAGAAACATGATTACAAACAGCACCCTGCGGAACTAATCCTATTTGTACATAACTACTTTGCATATATGGTGTTTTCTTAAATAATTTTAGCACATAATAATATCCGTAAGCAACTATAAACCAAGCTGGTATCACATTCCAGCATGAAGAGGGTACCTTTTTTCCTTTTCTTGCACAAAATAGAAGATATATATAAGATCTTAAAAAAATCAAGCATATCTTTAACCGACCTATCCGAATTCAGTAACCACTGGGGATCCAGCTAACTCATTGAGGCATAAAGGAAGAGTGTATCTTGCTTATTTTTTCCCCTAGACTTTGCAATTAGAGCCCATCAATCTTTGGGAAAGTTAAAAGCGTACCTTCCTATGAAGTGGTACTTGATCATGGTGGGACCGGGCAGTGCTAATTCTGCATCAATCTTGTGCATGAGCATGACGTCCCATTTTTTTATGAAGTGGTACTTGTTTGTCCTTCTATTTTTAGTAAGTATGTCATATACCTCTACACAAAAGGCTAGACCTAAAATATTAGCACTTGTAGTATCAAATTAAGGTGGACCACTCTGAAAAACAGTGGTTAATTTATTAGCTCTTTGCAATTACCAGAGCATACGCACATATCATGCCCTCACAAAGATGAACGGCTAGAGGAAGTGGTACCGATTTGGAAGGAAACAGATTGCAAAGGTTGGTCGTGTCTTTGCATTAACGAAGACAAATCTTCAGGCGACCCCACAGTTCGGATTTCCTTGATCATCGAAGCCCCGACACGTTATGAGGTAGAGTCGTAGAGATATTGGAACCGAAACTCCAAATCAAATGAAAAATCAGTGACAAAGACAAGAGTGGCCAAATAATTCAAGTCGATGTGTGCAAGAAAATGGAGTCTTCCCCTCTAATGAAGTTGTTAAAGTGATCATAAGTTCATAACTCTGACTGTTCAGATATTTTTCTTCTCAGCCGGAGCCGTCTGATGCAGATGTTTTCAACACCTTTTATTTGCATAGACCTCATGTTTATATTAGATGTTACTTAATTAGCTGTGATTTGGAAACAACTGTTTCTAAAAATATTAAACAAGGCAAAAGACCAGCCATTTCATTAGTTAAGAAGATAACAGTTGGAAGTTAACTATTAAAAACCGGCCTCAGAGCATCTCTAATAGTTACCGTAAACAGGCTAAAACTGTAAAATAACCACTAATTTGAACTGGATAACGCTATACTAGAAAACTCGCCACACTTTGCATTCCTCTGACTCCCCGTTACATTTATACAAGGGGATCGGCGGATCGTGCCGTTGTGGCCTTGCCCACTATACTACAATATCGGTGGATCTAAAACTACCTCTAGACTAAGTCATATTACAATCGAACGGTATATACAATCTCGTGTCAGTTCATGCACAAAGACTACACTTCAACAATTTGAAGATTCAGTTAGGAAACGGCGCCGATCAGTTACTGTAAACGGGGCGACCTGACTAAAAACTTTAAAGGCCGTGCAAAAATCCGCTAGTCAGCCCGTAATAGTACGGGACGGAAGGCCGAATTGCACGCGATGGATTTTTTAATTAGCTCCCCCCTCGCGCCCAACCGCCGTCGCTGCCATTCTACGTGCCCCCACCGTCTTTTACAACACCGCCGCCAGATCTAGGCGCGATGAGCCTCAACTCTAACCCGCCGGCCATCGGATCTAGCTTGCCGCTTCCGCCACTGTTGTGGGCATAACCCTTCGGGTACCCGACATTGCCCTACCCAATGCAAACCATTATGGAGGTGGACCAGCACATGGACTCGATAAGCTGGACCTGCACGTAATATCGGCTTGGACTACAAAAAAGAGGACTCCAATACATATTCTACTATAACTCTTGTAAACCCTAGCATGGTTGCATATATATAAAGCCAGGCAGGGGCACCCCTTGAGGGCATTCAATACCTAAGATCATACACGCGATACGTCTAGACATCGCAACCCGCATATTAGAACTAGTCTAGATACAACTCCGCCTATGGCGGCCCCCTGTAAATATATTATCATATAGTGGATTGCTAGTAGGACGTAGCGATCCTCCACCACGAGGACGTGAACCTGGGTACGTCGTGCCTACTCTCGCTCCCGGAATCTTCATCGTCGCCTTCCGTCAACCCTAAGTCCCTCATGGTGGGCATTGCCGAGGAGCCACCTCATCAGCTACCCTCTCCCGTGGTGACCGTGTCTCCCGGGGCGGGCGAAGGTCAGTCGAGCTCCGCTGACGTTGCGAACATGGTTGCGGCAATGAGCATTAAGAAGCGGGGGCGCTCGGGTATACACGTGGTCCCGCAAGGAGGTGATGCAAGCACTAGTACTCTCCTGGCGGTCCATGCTCGGGCGCCGGCAGCAGCCAAGCCGAGTAGGGTGGTCCACCCAAAAATTCAGTAAGCAGGGCCGAGGGAGACAAAGACGAAGAATACGGTCCACCGCAGCGCCCTCCGGCTGCCATCCACTGCCTCTCCGTCTTCCAATGTCGACAACGCAAACGGTGCCCCAACATGCTCGACGATGGGTCCAGAAGGTAAGAAAATTCTACCCTCGAGTCCGTTGATTTGTGCACGGGTACTAATCTCTGATTGTTTTAGAACTGTCGATTCTTCCTTCATGGATATCTTAGAGGAGGTTGACATTGCCGATCCTCCACTCGCTTCGTTCGGTGGTAACGGTGTTGGGGATGATGTCAACGGTGAGGGGGACAACGATGAGGACGATGAGGCGACCGAGGGGGACGACGATGAGGTGGTCGAGGTCGATGTGGGTAAAGAAGATAAGAAGGGCCGTCAACTACAACATGATAGAAGATGCAAATTTGTGCCGGTCTTGGGCGGCCGTGGGGATGGATGCATTGTCCGGCATGGATCAAACCGGGAAGCGGTATTGACAACACATTGACGATAAGTTTCACAAACTGATGCCTTGTATACGCCAACCAGTTGATCGCACATACCGATCCCTCCAATGCCGTTGGGACGTGATCAAACCGGCATGTAGCCATTGGGCAGCGGCTATGTACCAAACTACGTCGAATCCTCCTTGTGGCGTAACTATCCACAAATATGTGAGTCCATTGTACATCTCATGTATGTCAACTATTGTTTGGTGATAATAACTTGATGATTTCATCCTTGTTTTGTATTGTAGGAGCGCATTGCGGATGTTAGGTATGAAGACATGATCGGCGGCAAGGGAAAAAGCTTTGCATTCAAACACTGCTTTGATGTGCTCGAACACGTTCCCAAGTGGCAATTGAGGGATAAAGAAACAACACCGAAGAAAGGGTCAATGGTTAACATGGATGATAGTGAGGATGAGAAAGATGGAAGAAACAATGACACGCCCGAGGAAAGCAAGAAGCCAAATAGAGGATGGAGCTATGCATCATTGTTGAGGGACAAATTCGATCAAATGATGAAGTCGAAGGAGGCAATGGCGTTTAAGTGGTGGTGCATCGGCTACTCATGGAGGTAGTGGAGATGAAGGTGTCGACCGTGGTGGCACATCGGCTACTCATTGAGGTGGTGGCGATGAGGTGTCTCCGTTTGATTTGGGTGACGAAAAGTGCACCAACTTTTTGCTATGAACTATGCTCGATTTGCTATGAACTATGCATCGATTATTTGCATTTGAAAATTTGTGATATTGAACTTGCATATGAAATCTATGAAAAACCCTGGTTTTACGGGTTAGTATGCTGCTGGCGCAGAATAGAGCCCTCAAACCGAACCCGTAAAATAGAATATCCTTTGTTCATGCTAGTGGTTTCTCGACCCGTAAACACGAGTTCTATGACCCTAAACTTGCGTTTTACAGATCACATAGTTACGGATATGCTCTAAAAGACCAAGCACACTCGTCGATCGTCATGAAACACCACCGCCGCAAAGGTATACACCACGCTCTGGCTATTCACTGACTCACATTACATGCACCACTGAAGCGAAGGTCTTTATTAAGCATTGAGGTTGCATGCTCTAGTCCGTTAGTCTTTTTGTTTTCAAACGGGGGCAAAAACCTTGTCCCAATCTATTAATGAAGAAAAAGTAATTTAACATTACTCTCCTGACCCAAACTATTCGCACTCGCAGTTATCCACAAGTTCCGGACTGTCGCTGTACGCCTACGAGAAATTTACTGAACTCTGTACATGTTCCAATTTATCTGATAGCAGTATCTATCTACCTAGCCAGCAGTATCTTCTTCTTTTGGGCCGCCCCCCACGTAACTCAGCAAACGCCACCACGACGCTTGTCCCGTCCATTTGTCCAATCGTGCAACCGAATGGCATCAAGAAATCTGAACTCTCCGTTACCTTTAAGCAACTTACTACTCGTACGCCCTCTGCTTTCTCGCCGCACCTCGACTTACCTGAGGATTGTGGATTCCGGGATGGCGATGTCGCTGACAAAACAAGTGCCAGCATCATGGCCTCTTCGGTTCGTACTTGGACACAGGTGAGCTCCTCGTGACTGGCACTGCCCATGCTCCGATGCAGCACGGCACGACACAGTGGAGCTCGGGCGTCGCTGTCGCTCGTCGGCGCGAACACTTGAGATGCCTCGCGCTACGGCATCGGTGTGATCGCGACCGATCGGTGCCCCGGCCTCGCGTGCTGTCTCAGCGGTGTAAAAGTGCTGAAGATTGGCGTGCTCAAGGGTCGGCGACGGCGACCTATGAAGATCGGATGCTGATGCCGTGGTCAGGTTAATTACGTGCTGTACGTTGGTTACCTTTTCCTGCTTGGCCTCATCAGGGTCGAAAGATAAACGTGACCTTCAACAAATTAAACTGTTTGCAAAATAAATGATAATAGAGAAAAACTATATGCTTTTTGTTGCCACAATCTTGCCGCTCTTTTTTTTTTTCTCTCAAGCCTATCCGCCATCTACATTCTGTCTTGGAGGATCAAAACCGAATAGAAGTTTTGCACTAGGGCAATGTCCATGGCTTCCGCACCAAGGAGGGCATGACGGATTTAGTATGACCCAAAAGTTGCATGTTGTATGCTGTTTTCAAAGGGTAGAACACATCATTCGTGAGCTTCCAGTTCCAAACAATCGTGTCCGGATTGTCTTGCACTAATTGCACCGCTTGGAGCATTTCCCATAGCAGAAGTGCAAGGTGTTCTTTGCGGACGAATTAATATGCCACCCAAAACTCGTCGTGTAAGGCTTTGCTACCCAAGCAGTTATTTTTTCTGTTTTGAGTTGTCAAAATATGGGAGGAGCAATATCCTTAGGTCGCATTCTGTTTTTCCCTCATAAAATTATGTTTTTCCCCACCTCCAACGGTGGCCTTGTGGCGTCCGCATAGAGAGCGCGGTCATCCAAAGTGTAAGGAGTCCCATGGTCCCACTCGTGCCATATGACCATCTTACGCGAAGAGCTGAAGCAAAGTTCTCAAGGCTGAGAATACCAAGGCCACTACTATCTTTCGGTTTGCAAACCGTCTTAAGAGCATCTCCACTTGTTGGGCCTGCCCACGACGAAATCCGGACGAAACAACCGCCGGATTGGACGAAATAAAGTCGTGGGGAGTACCGTATTTCCAGTCGTCCACCCGGAGTTCGGCGGACATAGTTTAAATTCAAACAAACCGTCGTCCCGCGCTACAAATACGGCCAGTTGATCGGCAAAAAGACCAGCAAAAGGATCAGCCATAGATCGGCGATAGGAGGGAAATTACACGGAAACAGGCTCATCGGCAGTCCCGGCTGGCACGGCGGTGTCCGACGGACCAGTTTCCTCACACGCCGTGGTCGGCGGCTTGGCGCAATCGGCAGCAGGCAGCGGCAGTCGACGTCGAAGCAGCGGCAGTCGGCGTCGAAGCAGCGGCAGTCGACGTCGAAGCAGCGGCAGTCGACGGCGTAGACGGTGAGGAAGACGAGGTAGGAGCCGGCGGAGACGATGAAGAACTGGCCGGAGTGGGTCGGAGGATGTCGCTGCGGTGGCCCTGGTACCAAATCCTCGTCTCCTCGTCCATCAGATCCGTGTTCCCGCCCATCAGAAACGCCAAGTCAGTGTTCCTCTTCTTCGCCGCCGTCGTCGTCTTCAGCAGGGCGATCCGGGCGCCTTGGTTGGCGAGCATCTCCCGCCACCTGCCATCGAACTTGTCGTCCCTCCCGGCGGCGTGCGTCCTCGCGTCGGCCCAGCACATATCGAACGACTCCTGCAGCCTGTCGGCGGGATTGCCCGTCTTTTTGAGCTCTTTGAGCTTCTTCTGGCCGAGTTCCTGGCGCCCATCCGCCGAGCCAGCCGCCGGAGCGTCGGGGTTGTACTGCTCGGTCTTGCTCTTCGAGAGGGTCTTGCGGGTTTCCGCCCACTTCTCGCACTTCTCGATGCGGGCGTAAACGTTCAGGAACTTGAACTGCATGCTGATGTCTACGCACGCTTCTATTCCTGTAGACAGTGTTGGGCCTCCAAGAGCAGAGGTTTGTAGAACGGCAGCAAGTTTCCCTTAAGTGGATCACCCAAGGTTTATCGAACTCAGGGAGGAAGAGGTCAAAGATATCCCTCTCAAGCAACCCTGCAATCACGATACAAGAAGTCTCTTGTGTCCCCAACACACGTAATACACTTGTCAGATGTATAGGTGCACTAGTTCGGTGAAGAGATAGTGAAATACAAGTAATATGGATGTATATGAGTGGTAATAGCAATCTGAATAAAATATGGCAGCGAGTAAACATGCAACAGAACAGTAAATAAACGGAGTTTAAGTGCTTGGAAACAAGGCCTAGGGATCATACTTTCACTAGTGGACACTCTCGACATTGATCACATAATAAAACCACTCTACACTCTCTTGTTGGATGATGAACACCATTCATTGTGTAGGGCTACAAGAGCACCTCAATGCCGGAGTTAACAAGCTCCACAACATTCAATGTTCATATTTAAATAACCTTAGAGTGCATAATAGATCATTGCAATTATACCGAGTACTAACATAGCATGCACACTGTCACCATCACACTATGAAAGGAGGAATAGATCACATCAATACTATCATAGTAATAGTTAACTCCATAATCTACAAGAGATTACAATCATAACCTACGCCAAGTACTACATGATGCACACACTGTTACCATTACATCATGAAGGAGGAATAGAGTACTTTAATAACATCACTAGAGTAACACATAGATGAATAGTGATACAAAACTCATATGAATCTCAATCATGTAGGGCAGCTCATGAGATCATTGTATTGAAGTACATAGGAGAGAGATTAACCACATAGCTACCGGTACAGCCATTAGCCTCGATGGAGAACTACTCCCTCCTCATGGGAGACAGCAACGGTGATGAAGATGGCGGTGGTGTCGATGGAGATGCCTTTCAGGGGCACTTCCCCGTCCCGGAGGCGTGCCGGAACAGAGACTCCTGTCCCCCAGATCTTGGCTTCGCGATGGCAGCGGCTCTGAAAGGTTTCTCGTACCGTGGCTTTTCCGTCTCGAAGATTTAGGTCAGGGGGCTTCTTATAGGCGAAGAGGCTGAGTCGGAAGGTGAAAGAACATTTCCCGCCCTTTTGGGTTTTGTGTGTTTGACGTCAACACTATGTATATTTTTATGTGTGTTGATGTAGACAGGTACAAGCCATCAAAAATTATGTTAGATCGGTGTATTGGTTTAGCTGTTCTGAAGTTCTGCAGGTTTTCTGTATCTGGCGGAAGTTCCGGCATAATCTGGCGGAAGTTCCGGCCTGACTTTTTCAGCAGAAGCTTCTCAGCGCCGTCTGTGCTCAGTTTTTCTCTTCAGGACCGGAAGTTCCGGTGGAGTTGGCCGGAAGTTCCGGTCAGCGGAACTTCCGCCCAACTTCCGGGCAAGTTCCGGAATTCCGAGTTTGTGGCTCAGTATAGTCCAGTAAGGTTTTCGCAAGTTTCCGGAACTTGGCCGGAACTTCCGGCCACCGGAAGTTCTGCCCAAGTTCCGCCCCTTCTTTTGCTTTGCAGGAATTTTATCAAGGGCGGAAGTTCCGGCCCGAATGGCCGGTACTTCCGGTGGAAGCCGGAACTTCCGGCCATCCTGGCCGGAACTTCCGGTGTAAGTGGAATTCGTCCCCAACGGTCAGATCTGAAAGCTCCACCCATATAAATAGCTTTCTTCTCCAAAGGGACAAGTTGCTCAATCATTGCACAAGAAATCTGCCAAGCTTCATCACCATTAGAGCCACCTCAAGAAACACAAGATTTGCAAGATCTCCTTCCTCCCCCAACCAAAGCTCTTGATCTTTGGAGATTCGAAGGAGAAGCCACCGATCTACATCCTCACCGAAGCGATTCTCATTTCCCCCTCATTTGTTTGAGGGATCTCATGCTAGTGTTCCTATTTAGTTCCCTAGTTGGTTTGTGTTGATGTGTTGTTGTTGATTGTTGTATTGTTACAGATTTGGGAGCCTCCAATTCGGTTGTGGATGTGTGCCCCAAGAACCTTGTAAAGGCCCGGTTTCCGCCTCGAGGAAATCCCTTAGTGGAAGTGGGCTAGGCCTTCGTGGCGTTGCTCACAGGAGATCTGAGTGAAGCCTTCGTGGCTGTTGGTTTGGCTTGCGTAGCAACCACACTCCTCCAAACGTAGACGTACCTTCTTGCAAAGGAAGGGAACTACGGGAATCATCTCCGTGTCATCGCGTGCTCCACTCTCGGTTACCTCTATCCCACTCTATCTCTTATATATTGCGTAGCTATATCTTGCCTAGTTGATAACCTTGTCATATAGGTAAATTCACTTAGTTGCATATCTAGAAAATTTACCTTTGTGTCAAGCCTAAATTGAAAAAGAACTAAAAATTGGTTAGCACCTATTCACCCCCCCCCCCTCTAGGTGCGGCATACGATCCTTTCAATTGGTATCAGAGCCTCGGCTCTTATTTCGGGCTTAACCGCCTACGAGTATGCCGGACGATGGGGCTTCGGAAGAGGCCGGTAAGATGGTCACCATGGAGGACATCAATTCGTTGAGATCCTCCATGGACGCTCAAATGGAAAGCATGAGAAAAATGATTTCCGAGCTTTTGACTCCGGTCCTTCCTAAGGCTCCCACCGTAGAGGTAAAGGACACGGGTGTGTTAGAAGAGGGAGGTGCTTCGGCATTACCCTCCTCTACTAAACCCGTGGAAGGTGATAACTTAAACACTAACAAATCTCCCATTGCATCTCCTAGGGATACTAGTGGAGGTTAGAGCTACAATCGAGTAGCTCCACCGTTTCTATCTCCCGATATACCGGTTCCTCATCCCCATTTGAACATTCGTGGAGACCCACCTAAGTTTTCCGTTGAGAATTTCGATACTTGGCGATTTGAGTTTCGCTCTCATGTTTGCAGTGCCTCCAATGAACTTTGGAGAATCATCTTGGAAGGCTTCAACCCTTACAACCCCGACAAGTTGACTAGAAGAGAAGCGGTTGATAGTCAACTCAACAACACCGCCTTGCACATGATTCAAACTAGTGTGGGGACAAAGGATTTGCCTCGTGTTCGGAACTACACCACCGCCAAGGAAGCTTGGGAAGGCTTGGCCGCTAGTTGCATTGGAAGTGAGAGTATGAGAAGGAACAAGTATAATGCTCTTCGGAATCAAGCCGAAGGATTCATGAGGCTACCGGATGAAGATCATCAAGTCATGTATTCAAGACTTCTCATCGTTGCCGACTCCTTCCGGCTTATTGGTGCAACCCACATCAATGACTCTTGGATCAAGGAGAAGTACATTGAATGCATGATGCCGTATGTACCCATTGATGTCAAGACCCTTGTTGGGAGAGAATGCTATTCATCTCTCTCATCTCAAGATGCCGTGCACGAGATGCAAGCCCTCAAGGTGCTCGAGCAAAACTCTCATGATTCCCTCAATCGTGCCATTGGGATGTCAAAAGGGAACAATCTTGCCTTGACGGTCAACTCCATTGAAGAAGTGATTCCTCAAGAATCTTATAGGGCATCTTGGAGCATGTCCTATCCGGAAGATTTGCAATGCCACTACCATGACCACATGGCCTTCCATGCAAAGTCGTTTTGGATTGATCCGTCCAAGGCCAAGGAAGACAACATCAAGAGAAACAACAAAAGTGGGTTCACTAGCTTTGGTCCAAAGACAAGATCATGCTACAATTGTGATGACAAGCGCCACTTCATTGCCGAATGCCCCTATGAGAATAGAGAGCTTCATAATGGGAGGCTCATTCCCAAGGACAAGAGCAAAGACACAAAGGGCAAATATTCAAAAGCCCCCAACAAGAAATTCTACAACAACAAGACCAAGAAGGGCAAGAGGCCCTCAAGAGTTGTGCTAGTAACAAAGAAAGAATATTCTTCTGATGAAGTGGGAAGCTCTAGTAGTGAGGAAGATGAAGAAAGCTCAAAGGAGTTGGCCGCCATCGTCACCACCAACATTCCCTCTTCATCTCTCTTTGACTCTCCCAATGAGAATCTTCATATCAAGAATGCACATTGCTTCATGGCAAGGTCCTCCTTGGACACATCTATTGTGCTATCAACTCAAGAAGAGTATATATACCTCCGGAGATGATGATGTTGATGATGAAGAAGATGCAACCTCTAATGGATTGGTCGCTCTTGCCTCTCTCTCCACTAACTCTTCATCACCAAGTGAATCCCCCAATGAGGTCATTCATGTGGAGGAAAAAAGTTGCCTCATGGCTAAATCCTCCGAGGTATCATCCCCTAACCCCTCTATGCCTAACATATCTAGTGATCTAGGGGTTGATGATGCTAGTCTAAAAGTGAAACAAGAAATGCTAGAGTTTGATGATTTCATTCTCAACCTACAAGGTAACACTAAAAAGCATGTTTCAAATCTCATGGTTCGTATAGCTCAACAAAGTGATATTCTTGAGAAAAAGGGTCAAATAGAGAGAGAAGATTCTCTTGAAATCCATGCTCTTAAAAATGCTCTTGAGGAAAGTCAAGAAACTATATATAGCTTTTCTTGAGGAGAGGCTAGAAACTCTTGAAGAGCCTCAAGATAAAATTAACAAGCTCACAAAAGCTAGAGATCTTGCTAGGGCTAAGTCTAAAGTGCTTAAAAAGGAAAAGGCCCAATTTGAGGTTGATCATGAGAAACTTGTGAAAGATCTAGATGAACTAGACAAAGCTCACAAAGCTTTGAAGAGTGAATATACTCTCTTATCCAAGTCTTATGAGCAACTTCAAATTAGGCTTGCCTCATATGATGTGCCTAGTTCCTCTACTCCTTCATGTGATCATGCAAATGTTATTGAGGAAAATGCTAGGTTGAAGGATGAACTTGCTAAGGCCTCCTCTCCCCAAAGTAAATTTTCGTTGGATGATCTCTTGAGTAAGCAAAGATCAAACAATGGGAAGGAGGGCCTTGGTTATGGGGCCAAGGCAAAGAAGGCAAACAAGCAAAAGGTCAAGCCCGCACAAGAGAAGAAGAAAGATATCACTAATGGTGAAGCCCCTAAGGGCAAAACCATGAATGATGATGATGTGGGAAATGCTAACCCTCACTATATTTTATTTAAAGATTATTATGGTGATGTTTATGCTAAATATGTTGGCCCATATGATGGTTATGTTGCTTGGTCTATTTGGGTCCCAAAGACCCTTGTTGCTAACAAAAGAGGACCCATTGAGAAATGGGTACCTAAATCCAAGAATTGATCTCATGTAGGACTATGCCGCCGGAGGGTCAAAATGGGTACTTGATAGTGGATGTACAAGTCATATGACCGGCGGCAAGAACCTCGTCAAGGAGTTGAGGCCCAATACAAATAATATCACCGTCTCCTTTGGCGATAATTCTACATCCGAGGTAATCGGTTTTGGCAAGGTTGTGGTTGCACACAACATTACTCTTGTGGATGTCATGCTTGTCAAAACCCTTGGTTACAATTTGCTCTCCGTTTCCGCCCTTGGCAAGATGGGTTTCGCCGTCTTTATTGATAATGATATTGTGGTCCTCTTGTGGAGCAAGACTCTAAAAGTCGCTTTCGTTGGGTATCGCGAACATAACTTGTATGTGGTGGACTTTTCGGGGACCACCACTTCAAGTGCGATGTGCCTATTCGGAAAGGCGGATGTGGGTTGGTTGTGGCATCGCCGCCTAGCCCATGTCAACATGAGAACTCTGCAAAGTCTTCACAAGGGGAACCATATTGTGGGACTAATGGAAAATGTTTCTTTTGCCAAAGATCGTGTTTGTAGGGCTTGTGTTGAAGGCAAAATGCATGACTCTCCGCATCCAAGCAAGACTATCATCTCTTCCAAGAGGATCTTGGAGCTCCTTCATGTGGATCTCTTTGGTCCCGTTACTCATGCAAGTCTTGGTGCGAAGAAACATTGCTTGGTGATTGTTGATGATTACTCAAGATACACTTGGGTCTACTTTCTCAAGACGAAAGATGAGACTCAACAAATATTCATTGACTTTGCTACCGAGGTGCAATGCCAACACAACCTCCTCATTATGGCAATAAGAAGTGACAACGGCTCCGAGTTCAAGAACTATACACTCAATGATTTTCTTAGTGATGAGGGGATACGTCATCAATATTCCGCTGCTTACACCCCTCAATAAAATGGTGTTGCGGAGAGGAAGAACCGGACTCTTATGGATATGGCAAGATCTATGATGGCGGAGTATAAATCCCGCTATAACTTTTGGGCCGAAGCCATCTCCACCGCTTGCCACTCTTCTAACCGGCTCTATCTCCGCAAGGGATTGAACAAGACTCCATATGAAATACTCACCGGCAACAAGCCCAATATCTCATACTTCAAGGTGTTCGGTTGTAAGTGTTTCTATAAAATCAAAGAGTCCGTTTGTCTAAATTTGCTCCTAAAGCTTTGGAGGGTATATTTGTTGGTTACGGTGCCGAATCTCACACTTATAGAGTCTTTGATGTATCCTCCGGGATTATCATTGAATCTTGTAGTGTGAAGTTCGAAGAAAATGATGGCTCCCAAGTGGGGCAAGTTGATGTATGTGCAGGTGATGAAATACCTCAAGATGCCATAGTAAGAATGGGTGTGGGATTTTTCCGCCCCATTGAGGGACACGGTGTGGCATCTCGGGAAGAACTATGCTCTACCACGGTGGAGCCCTCATCCTCTCAACATCAACAAACCCCATCTCTTGAAGCAAATAATGCACCAACCCAAGAACAAGAACAAAACCCTCCCTCTTGTGTGCAAGATCAAGGACAAGATCAAGGACAAGATCAACCACGGATTCATGATGGATCCGATGAATATCCTTTCAACATTCTACTCTCACCGGATAATGTCCAAGATCAAGCACATGAGGATGAGCAACCTCAAGTAATTGAGGAAGCTCAAGTTGAAGGTCAAGATGGGGACCCAAATGATCAAGTTGATCAAGTGACACCTCCAAGGCCAAGAAGAACCAAGGAGGAGATCGAGGCCCGTCGTTTAGCAAGAAGAGATAGGACCCTTGAAATTCGTGGACACACTCATGACAAGGTCCTTGGTGATGTTCGAGCAAAAGTCTCCACAAGAAGGCAATTGGCTAACTTTAGCAATCATCATGCTTATATCTCCGTAGTGGAACCCAAGAAAGTGTTTGAAGCCCTTGAAGATTCGGATTGGGTGGAAGCTATGCATGAGGAACTCAACAACTTCAAGCGCAACAAAGTGTGGACCTTAGTAAAGAAGCCAAAGGAGTGCCGCAATGTTATAGGCACTAAATGGATATTCAAGAACAAGCAAGATGAGTTTGGAAATATTGTGAGGAACAAGGCAAGATTGGTGGCTCAAGGTTTCTCTCAAGTTGAAGGGATTGACTTTGGAGAGACCTATGCTCCCGTGGCTCGTCTTGAGTCCATCCGTATCCTTCTTGCTTATGCATCGCATCATAACTTTAAGTTACAACAAATGGATGTGAAAAGTGCTTTTCTTAATGGTCCTTTGCATGAAGAGGTGTATGTTAAGCAAGCCCCGGGGTTCGAGGATCTCAACTTTCCTAACCATGTCTACAAGCTTGATAAAGCACTTTATGGTCTCAAACAAGCTCCTAGAGCTTGGTACGAGCACCTTAAGGAATTGTTGATAGACCGTGGGTTTGATGTTGGGCTAATCGACCCCACTCTTTTTACTAAGAGGGTCAATGGGGAGCTTTTCGTTTGCCAATTATATGTTGATGATATTATATTTGGCTCTACTAACAAAGCTTTCAATGATGAATTCTCAAAGCTTATGACCGATAGGTTTGAGATGTCTATGATGGGAGAGATGAAGTTCTTCCTCGGTTTTGAGATCAAGCAATTGAGGGAAGGAACCTTCATCAATCAAGCAAAATATCTCCAAGACATGCTCAAGAGGTTCAAGATGACCGAGTTGAAGGGTGTGGCCACTCCTATGGTTACCAAATGTCATCTTGCATTAGATCCCAATGGTAAAGAGGTGGATCAAAAGGTATATCGCTCCATGATTGGATCCTTGCTTTACCTTTGTGCATCTAGACCGGACATAGTGTTGAGTGTTGGTGTGTGTGCAAGGTATCAAGCTTCTCCTAAGGAGAGCCACATGATGGCTCTCAAAAGAATCTTTCGATATTTGGTTGATACCCCAAGATATGGTATTTGGTACCCCAAAGGCTCAAGTTTTATTCTCAATGGATACACCGATGCGGATTGGGCGGGTGACAAGGATGATAGGAAATCAACTTCCGGGGCTTGCCAATTCCTTGGTAGGTCCTTGGTGTGTTGGTCTTCTAAGAAGCAAAATTACATATCTCTCTCCACCGCCGAAGTCGAATATGTTGCCGCCGCAAGTGGATGCACTCAATTGTTATGGATGAGGCAAACTTTAAAGGAATACGGTGTCATTTGTGACAAAGTGCCTCTATTATGTGACAATGAAAGTGCCATCAAGATTGCCTATAATCCGGTGCAACATTCAAGAACGAAGCATATTGAGATCCGGAATCATTTCATTAGGGATCATGTTGCCCGTGGTGATATTGAGCTTATCTATGTTCCTACCAAAGATCAACTTGCCGATATATTCACGAAGCCTCTTGATGAAGCAAGGTTCTCTTATTTGAGGAATGAGCTAAATATCATTGATTCAAGGAGTATAGCTTGACCATCTTGCAAACACACCTTTGTCTCAAAACGTTATTTAGTTTAGATGTGGGCATGGAGATAGGGGGAGTGCGGTTTAAATTATTGAGCTATCCCTCCCCCCATAATGCCAACATTAAAGATTTCATTCTCGTTATATCATATGTTGATATGTGAGCTTAAATGATGAGTATTGGTTTGGACCCAAGATATATCTTCGCGGTGCCATATCATAACACTCATATATGGTGGCCTAGGCCACCGCACTTTTCTTCGCGAAGAGTTGGAGTTGTTTAGATCTTCATTGGATTTTATTGACATCTCCTTGTTTATGGGAAATCACTCATTTTTGGCCTTCATTTGCATTATTTGCAAAAATAAGTGATCATGTACCATCTCACAGTTTGGCGTATCTGTCCTAAGCCTATCTCATCTAAGACATATCCTTCACCTTCTCCAAGTGCACCTTGTTCGTGTCAAAATCCTGTTTTTGGGCACAGTTTCCTGTTCCACTGGAAGTTCCGGTCGTTTCTACCGGTACTTCCGGCCGGTATCCTTTTCGCCAGTTCTGCCCTGTTCGTGTCCAGCCTGGGTGGTTCCTGAGAGACCGGAAGTTCCGGCTCCAACGAGCGGAACTTCCGGCCTTAAGTGGCCACTATATAACTGGGCCGAACGGGTGAGCAGTTCCATCTTCCTCACTTTTCCCCTTTCCAAGATCTATTTGGTGGTGCTCCTCCCCTGTGACGGCTGCTGCTCCTCCGGCCGAATCTGCCTCCTCCGGCGCTCCCCGCCGGATCGTCTCCATGGATCGGCATCCTCTCCCTCTTCTCCTCCATGGCTCCCCCCGGTTTGTGCCCTCTCCCTCTCTATGTGTGGGTAGACCTCACTAGATGAAATATAGGGCATACTCTAGGCAAAGCTATGGTAGAAATCCTCTAGATGCCTTTCCTCTACTAGATCGTGCTTAGGATGTCGTGGTAATGCGGTTCTCTTAGCCATTGCCTCAGATCTGGTGAGAAACTGCCGCTGTTTTCGAACAGCCGGAAGTTCCGGCCCTTCACGCCGAAACTTCCGCCGGTTCTCACCGGAACTTCCGGCCAGGCGATTTTTTCTGCTGTTACCCGATATCCTGTGCATGCTCTGGTGTTTGGCCTCCTTGCTTATGTGCTTTCATTCATCATTCCTATCTTTTTGATTCCGTTATCAGGTGGTTCCAAGAAGAGAGGCAAGGATCATGTGGATGAGGTTGAGGAAGAGCTTGAGCAAACCCGACCATCCAAGCTCACCGCTCGCCAGCAAGCTGCAGCTGCTCAGAGGCTCAAGTCACCGGCTGTTCGTGGGAAGAACATACATATATCAGTGAAGGGCATGCAATATAATGAGTACAAGGAGCTCCGTGACATAAACCCTTACCTCACCCCTCAGAACAATAGGGTTGGGGATAAGCGGTTCCACAACAAGTCCCAAGAGGAGATATTCTATGAGATCTACATTCCATTCAAGAAGGGGGTAGCCCCTCAACATGCTATTGACACCGGGAAGATGGCCGCTAACAAGTACTTTGAAGAAGCTTATGCTTTGTGTGGAGAGTTTGGGCTCTATCCCATTATGGAGCTCAACAAGGACTATGACGTTGGGTTGATTCAACGGTTCTATGCCACCGTCCACTTTGAGCAAGATGAAGCAAGAACATTTCGGTGGATGACTCATGAGAGGCTCCTTGAGTCTAACTTGGCAAAGTTTGGAGCCGCCCTTGGATACCCTCGCTACCCGGGTGTTAATGCAAATGGTTGGAGGTGCCATGATAGCTCATGGGCTCAAACAAGGGAAGTCTTGGAGCACCTCTACATCCCCGGTTGGGGTGTTCCGGGCAAGAGTGCGGAACTTCTCCCCACTTGGGATATTATGCTTAGAGTCTACCGGGAAACCATTGGACCAAAGGGTGGCAACCTTGATGAGCTACATCTTTATGAAGTGGATCTTATGGCGAACTCTTTTGCTAAGAAGGGCACCGGTGAGAAGCTTGATGTGATGGACTACATCTATCATGAGATGTGGTCATGTGTGATGGAGAAGAAGCTTCCCGCCTTTGCTCCGTACATTATGAAGCTCATTGAGGACACTTGGATGGATACTTGCAATGCTAGACTCGTTCAATCCATTCCACTCACTCTCACATCCCATGAAGTGAAGTCATTGAGGGCCAAGCGCCACAACTCTCCTCTTGAAGATGTTAACCCCATGGATGAGAAGCCACCTAGTTGGGCTTCCAAGCTAGCACGCCGCATGAGACAGATCTTTTGCCTCACCTCTGCAGTCAACCAACGTCAGTATCAGCAGTATGTTGAAGCCAAGAAGTCAAGGGTTCGTCAGAAGAGCATCATGAGGGCACTTGAGGTGGAAGTGTCTCCCCCCGGATCCGAGGAGAATGTCACTCCGGAAGCTGAGTGGGTCTCTCGTTATGGTGTCCCTCTTCCTCTGGATGGCCTTGAGATCGAGTCTCCTCCTCACACTCCTCCCTACCCCAGCGCTTCATCGAACCTCCCTCCCGGCTGGGCTAACGCCGACCCTTGGGGCGCGTAGATTCTCCTTTTCCTTTTTGGTGCTTTGGTGCCAAAGGGGGAGAGTGAGACCTTATTAGGTTGCTCTTCGGTGGGTATTTGCATGGGGGAGTCACAAGCTCGTGTTGGCTTTGGTTTTTATTGCTTGTGATTCTAGTTATCTTTATGGTGTCGAACTATGTCTTAGCTATTTGGTTTGTAAACTCTATCTATGTGCTTGGAACCTTATTTGTGTATGGTAAACTCCGTATGTGAGTCTTCCTTGGTTATCTATGTGTGCATGATCTTATTATCCATATGCTTATCACTATGTTGTATTGCTAACCCTTGGAAGACGGATGCAAGATATAGGGGGAGCTTCTTATGTACCATTGCTCATATCTAGGGGGAGCTCCTCTATATCTCTCACATTGTTGTTTACATTATCTATTCCTTGCAAATACTTGTGTTGTCATCAAACACCAAAAAGGGGGAGATTGAAAGAACATTTCCCGCCCTTTTGGGTTTTGTGTGTTTGACGTCAACACTATGTATATTTTTATGTGTGTTGATGTAGATAGGTACAAGCCATCAAAAATTATGTTGGATCGGTGTATTGGTTTAGCTGTTCTGAAGTTCTGCAGGTTTTCTGTATCTGGCGAAAGTTCCGGCATAATCTGGCGGAAGTTTCGGCCTGACTTTTTCAGCAGAAGCTTCTCAGCGCTGTCTGTGCTCAGTTTTTCTCTTCAGGACCGGAAGTTCCGGTGGAGTTGGCCGGAAGTTTCGGTCAGCGGAACTTCCGCCCAACTTCCGAGCAAGTTCCGGAATTCCGAGTTTGTGGCTCAGTATAGTCCAGTAAGGTTTTCGCAAGTTTCCGGAACTTGGCCGGAACTTCCGGCCACCGGAAGTTCCGCCCCTTCTTTTGCTTTGCAGGAATTTTATCAAGGGCGGAAGTTCCGGCCCGAATGGCCGGTACTTCCGGTGGAAGCCGAAACTTCCGGCCATCCTGGCCGAAACTTCCGGTGTAAGTGGAATTCGTCCCCAACGGCCAGATCTGAAAGCTCCACCCATATAAATAGCTTTCTTCTCCAAAGGGACAAGTTGCTCAATCATTGCACAAGAAATCTGCCAACCTTCATCACCATTAGAGCCACCTCAAGAAACACAAGATTTGCAAGATCTCCTTCCTCCCCCAACCAAAGCTCTTGATCTTTGGAGATTCGAAGGAGAAGCCACCGATCTACATCCTCACCGAAGCGATTCTCATTTCCCCCTCATTTGTTTGAGGGATCTCATGCTAGTGTTCCTATTTGGTTCCCTAGTTGATTTGTGTTGATGTGTTGTTGTTGATTGTTGTATTGTTACAGATTTGGGAGCCTCCAATTCGGTTGTGGATGTGTGCCCCAAGAACCTTGTAAAGGCCCGGTTTCCGCCTCGAGGAAATCCCTTAGTGGAAGTGGGCTAGGCCTTCGTGGCGTTGCTCACAGGAGATCTGAGTGAAGCCTTCGTGGCTGTTGGTTTGGCTTGCGTAGCAACCACACTCCTCCAAACGTAGACGTACCTTCTTGCAAAGGAAGGAAACTACGGGAATCATCTCCGTGTCATCGCGTGCTCCACTCTCGGTTACCTCTATCCCACTCTATCTCTTATATATTGCGTAGCTATATCTTGCCTAGTTGATAACCTTGTCATATAGGTAAATTCACTTAGTTGCATATCTAGAAAATTTACCTTTGTGTCAAGCCTAAATTGAAAAAGAACTAAAAATTGGTTAGCACCTATTCACCCCCCCCCCCTCTAGGTGCGGCATACGATCCTTTCAGAAGGGCTACGGGGGACCCACACAGTAGGGGGCGCGCCCCCCTCTCTGGCCGCGCCGCCTTGGTGTGTGGAGGCCCTGGGCCTCCCCTCTGGTGCCTCTCCGGTGTTCTGGAAGCTTCGTGGAAATATAAGATCGTGGGCCTTGATTTCGTCCAATTCCGAGAATATTTCCTTACTAGGATTTCAGAAACCAAAAACGGCAGAAAACAGGAACTGGCACTTCGGCATCTCGTTAATAGGTTAGTTCCGGAAAACGCATCAAAACGATATAAAGTGTGAACAAAACATGTAGGTATTGTCATAAAACTAGCATGGAACATAAGAAATTATAGATACGTTTGAGACGTATCAAGCATCCCCAAGCTTAGTTCATACTCGCCCTCGAGTAGGTAAACGATAACAATGATAATTTCTTAAGTGACATGCTATCATAATCTTGATCAATACTATTGTAAAGCACATGAGATGAATGCAGCGATTCGAAGCAATGATGAAGACAACGAGTAAACAACTGAATCATATAGCAAAGACTTTTCATGAATAGTACTTTCAAGACAAGCATCAATAAGACTTGCATAAGAGTTAACTCATAAAGCAATAGATTCAAAGTAGAAGGTATTGAAGCAACACAAAGGATGATTAAGTTTCAGCAATTGCTTTCAACTTGTAACATGTATATCTCATGGATAGTTGTCAACATAAAGTAATATAACAAGTGCAATAAGTAAACATGTAAGAATCAATGCACACAGTTGATACAAGTGTTTGCTTCTAAGATAGAAAGAAGTGGGTGAACTGACTCAACATAAAGTTAAAGAATGGCCCTTCGCAGAGGGAAGCATGGATTACTATTTTTGTGCTAGAGCTTTTCATTTTGAAAACATAGAAACAATTTTGTCAACGGTAGTAATAAATCATATGTGTTATGTATAAGATATCCTATAAGTTGCAAGCCTCATGCATAGTATACCAATAGTGCTCGCACCTTGTCCTAATTAGCTTGGATTAACATGGATTATCATTGCATAGCATATGTTTCAACCAAGGGTCACAAAGGGGTACCTCTATGCCGCCTGTACAGAGGTCTAAGGAGAAAGTTCGCATTGGATTTCTCGCTTTTGATTATTCTCAACTTAGACATCCATACCGGGACAACATAGGCAACAGATAATGGACTCCTCTTTAATGCATAAGCATTCAACAACAGATAAAATTCTCATAAGAGATTGAGGATTAATTGTCCAAACTGAAACTTCCACCATGATTCATGGCTTTAGTTAGCGGCCCAATGTTCTTCTCTAACAATATGCATACTCAAACCATTTGATCATGAAAATCGCCCTTACTTCAGACAAGACGAACATGCATAGAAACTCACATGATATTCAACAAAGGTGTAAAAGTTGATGGCGTCCCCAGAAACATGGTTACCGCTCAACAAGCAACTTATAAGAAATAAGATACATAGCAACATATTCAATACCACAATAGTTTTAAGGCTATTTTCCCATGAGCTATATATTGCGAAGACAAAGAATAGAATTTTAAAGGTAGCACTCAAGTAATGTACTTTGGAATGGCGGAGAAATACCATGTAGTAGGTAGGTATGGTGGACACAAATGGCATAGTTTTTGGCTCAAGGATTTGGATGCACGAGAAGAATTCCTCTCAATACAAGGCTAGGCTAGCAAGGTTGTTTGAAGCAAACTCAAGTATAAAACGGTGCAGCAAGACTCACATATGAACATATTGTAAGCATTATAAGACTTTACATCGTCTTCCTTGTTGTTCAAACACCTTAACCAGAAAATATCTAGACTCTAGAGACCAATCATGCAAACCAAATTTTAACAAGCTCTATGTAGTTCTTCATTAATAGGTGCAAAGTACATGATGCAAGAGCTTAAACATGATCTATATGAGCACAACAATTGCCAAGTATCAAATTATTCAAGACATTATACCAATTACCACATGAAGCATTTTCTGTTTCCAACCATATAGCAATTAACGAAGCGGTTTTCAACTCCGCCATGAACATTAAAGATAGAACTAAGAACACCAGTGTTCATATGAAAAAGCGGAGCGTGTCTCTCTCCCACACAAGCATGAATTTATTCAGAGAATGAAAATAACAAAACGAAAATAAAAGCACATAGATGCTCCAAGTAAAGTACATAAGATGTGACCGAATAAAAATATAGTTTCAAGAGAAGAAACCTGATAAGTTGTTGATGAAGAAGGGGATGCCTTGGGCATCCCCAAGCTTAGACGCTTGAGTCTTCTTGAAATATGCAGGGATGAACCACGGGGGCATCCCCAAGCTTAGACTTTTCACTCTTCTTGATGATAGTATATCATCCTCTCTCTTCACCCTTGAAAACTTCCTCCACACCAAACTTAAAACAAACTCAATAGAGGGTTAGTGCATAATCAAAAATTCACATGTTCAGAGGTAACACAATCATTCTTAACACTTCTGGACATTGCCCAAAGCTACTGGAAGTCAATGGAACAAAGAAATCCATCCAACACAGCAAAAGAGGCAATGCGAAATAAAAGGCAGAATCTGTCAAAACAGAACAGTCCGTAAAGACGAATTTTTTAGAGGCACTGGACTTTTCCAGATGAAAATGCTCAAATTGAATGAAAGTTGCGTACATATCTGAGGATCACGCACGTAAATTGGCAGATTTTTCTGAGTTACCTACAACTGCCCAAATTCGTGACAGACAGAAATCTATTTCTGCGCAGTAATCCAAATCTAGTATGAACCTTACTATCAAAGACTTTACTTGGCACAACAATGCAATAAAATAAGATAAGGAGAGGTTGCTACAGTAGTAACAACTTCCAAGACTCAACAAAACAGTAGCAAAATAAAGACATGTGTTATCTCCCAAGAAGTGCTTTCTTTATAGCCATTAAGATGGGCTCAGTAATTTTAATGATGCACTCCCAAGAAATAAGAGTTGAAGCAAAAGAGAGCATCAAAAAGCAAATTCAAAACACATTTAAGTCTAACCCACTTCCTATGAAAAGGAATCTTGTAGATAAACAAATTCATGAAGCATAATACAACAAGCATAGGAAGATAAAACCAGTATAACTTCAAGATTCTCAACACAAAGAGGGGAAACTTAATATTATTAAGATGCATATAACCATGTTTCCCTCTCTCATAATAACTTTCAGTGGCATCAAGAACAAATTCAACAATATAAGTATCACATAAAGCATTCTTATTCACATGCATAAAAGTATCATTACTCTCCACATAATCATAATCAATTTTATTAGTTGTAGTGGGAGCAAATTCGACAAAGTAGCTATCATTATTATTCTCATCAAGTGTAGGAGGCATAGTATAATCATAATAAAATTTACTCTCCATAGTAGGCGGCATCAAAAGACCACTATCATTATAATCATCATAAATAGGAGGCAAAGTATCATCAAAGAAAATTTTCTCCTCAATGCTTGGGGGACTAAAAATATCATGCTCATCAAAACCAGCTTCCCCAAGCTTAGAATTTTCCATATCATTAGCAACAATGGTGTTCAAAGCGTTCATACTAATATCATTGCTACTAGCATGCAAATAAGATTCCATAGGTTTTTTAATTTTCGCATTAAACCATTCATGTCTTGACTCAGGAAATAGTTTAAAAAGCTCACATATGTTTTCCATTATGCCTTACTAGTGTAAACAAGAAACCAAAAGATGCAATTGCAGGATCTAAAGGAAATAGCTTCGAGCACTTACAACGGCAACAGAAAAGTACTTAGTTACCTGGGACCGGAGTATGAGTGGCTTTTACCTTTCCTCCCCGGCAACGGCGCCAGAAAAGTGCTTGATGTCTACGCACGCTTCTATTCCTGTAGACAGTGTTGGGCCTCCAAGAGTAGAGGTTTGTAGAACAGCAGCAAGTTTCCCTTAAGTGGATCACCCAAGGTTTATCGAACTCAGGGAGGAAGAGGTCAAAGATATCCCTCTCAAGCAACCCTGCAATCACGATACAAGAAGTCTCTTGTGTCCCCAACACACCTAATACACTTGTCAGATGTATAGGTGCACTAGTTCGGCGAAGAGATAGTGAAATACAAGTAATATGGATGTATATGAGTGGTAATAGCAATCTGAATAAAATATTGCAGCGAGTAAACATGCAACAGAACAGTAAATAAACGGAGTTTCAGTGCTTGGAAACAAGGCCTAGGGATCATACTTTCACTAGTGGACACTCTCGACATTGATCACATAATAAAACCACTCTACACTCTCTTGTTGGATGATGAACACCATTCATTGTGTAGGGCTACAAGAGCACCTCAATGCCGGAGTTAACAAGCTCCACAACATTCAATGTTCATATTTAAATAACCTTAGAGTGCATAATAGATCATTGCAATTATACCGAGTACTAACATAGCATGCACACTGTCACCATCACACTATGAAAGGAGGAATAGATCACATCAATACTATCATAGTAATAGTTAACTCCATAATCTACAAGAGATTACAATCATAACCTACGCCAAGTACTACATGATGCACACACTGTCACCATTACATCATGAAGGAGGAATAGAGTACTTTAATAACATCACTAGAGTAACACATAGATGAATAGTGATACAAAACTCATATGAATCTCAATCATGTAGGGCAGCTCATGAGATCATTGTATTGAAGTACATAGGAGAGAGATTAACCACATAGCTACCGGTACAGCCCTTAGCCTCGATGGAGAACTACTCCCTCCTCATGGGAGACAACAGCGGTGATGAAGATGGCGGTGGTGTCGATGGAGATGCCTTCCAGGGGCACTTCCCCGTCCCGGAGGCGTGCCGGAACAGAGACTCCTGTCCCCCAGATCTTGGCTTCGCGATGGCGGCGGCTCTGAAAGGTTTCTCGTACCGTGGCTTTTCCGTCTCGAAGATTTAGGTCAGGGGGTTCTTATAGGCGAAGAGGCGGAGTCGGAAGGGCTATGGGGGACCCACACAGTAGGGGGGCGCGCCCCCCTCTCTGGCCGCGCCGCCTTGGTGTGTGGAGGCCCTGGGCCGCCCCTCTGGTGCCTCTCCGGTGTTCTGGAAGCTTCGTGGAAATATAAGATCGTGGGCCTTGATTTCGTCCAATTCCGAGAATATTTCCTTACTAGGATTTCAGAAACCAAAAACAGCAGAAAACAGGAACTGGCACTTCGGCATCTCGTTAATAGGTTAGTTCCGGAAAACGCGTCAAAATGATATAAAGTGTGAACAAAACATGTAGGTATTGTCATAAAACTAGCATGGAACATAAGAAATTATAGATACGTTTGAGACGTATCACATGCCCGTGTCGTCCACGTACATGTCCAAAGCACGACGCAGCTGGGGAAAAAGAGCACGGCGATACGGGTCAGCTCACGACGATCTTCACGGTGCACAGCTAACCTCGCTGATGCAGGGTCGACGGAGCATACCTTTTGTTCCAAGTCGTGGCCGCTTATCGGCCGTTCTTCGACCTCCTCCTGTATGCCGTGCCATTTGCTGCACGTTGTCTGTATGATCCCCCAATGGGTGGCCATTGCCCTGTCTCCCCAGTTCATGATCGTCTTCCTGAAGTAGGGATCGACGAGTTTACGTTCGTCCAACGCCTGCTTCACTCGAAGCCAATATGTGTCGAACGACTGATTGGCCCCGGTTATGCCGTTCATGGACACGGTCATCCAAGCTTCGGTGAGGCACTCCTCTTCCTTCGGCGTCCATTTGATACGCGGTTCGGCAAGCGGCGAGTCCTTCTTCCTCTTCTTCTTTCCCTTCGACAGGTTGGAGGTGGCTTTAGTTGGCTGTTCTTCTTCTTCGTCTTGTTCTTCGACGGCTTGGCTTCCGTCGGCCACATCCTCCACATACTCGTTGCGCGCTGCGACAGCTACCGTCGCCCTCGCCTCCTCTTGCGTGAAGAACCCCGGGCTCGCAGCGGCGGCGGCCATGAAGAACCCCGGGCTCGCAGCGGCGGCCATGGAGCCGGAGGTGATCATCTCGTGGATCTCCTCGTCGTTCGGCGCCGCCATCGCACCGAACGGGAGCGGCCCTCATCGCAGGGCCGGCGAGGTGCCCTCGTACTGGTTCCCGCTGCCGACGTCGAGCTCGGGCGGCGACGGCGTGAACCTGGACGGTTGGACGTAGGCGCCCTCTTGGAACATGGCAGGCGGCGACGGCGAATAGATCGAAGGGGAGAAAGTCGACGGGGAACTGCTTGTACCTTGCGTCAGCCATTGGCCGGGGAACATGGCGCCGCCGCCGTGAGCATGGCCCATGCTCATGGCCATGCTGATCTTCATCGCTTGTTCGTCCTGGGCCGCCGCCGCCCTCTTGGCGGCGGCTTTTTTCACCCTCTCCACCCTGCCGCTTGTTTCGAGCTCGCGCCGGATCTTGTCCGCCGCCCACTCTGCGTTCGACATACCCGGCGGCCGCACCTTCTTCGCCCGCGGCTTCCTCTCCTTCGGCGGCATGGTGGTGGACGAGAAGACGAGGAGGAGAACGATGGTGGACGAGAAGGGACGGGAACTGGAACTGGAAGACGAGGAGGAGAATGGCCAAATTCGGCGGGAGAGTTTGGGGATATGCAAGCAAATTGGAGGGAAATCGACAGGATTTGGCTTTCCTGTCGCCGACTACGAGGGTCCACACGACGTTTCGCGCCAAATTCTTTCGTCCGGAGTCCCCGAGCGCGCCCCGGGGGACCGGGGATTGCGTGGGCTCGCCGGATGGATGAAGGGCCAAATCCGGACGAAAACGAGGAACCGGGGGCACGACTGTAGGATAACGTTGCATAGAAAAAAAAATTCCTACCGCGAACATGCAATCCAAGCCAAGATGCAATCTAGAAGATGGTAGCAACGAGGGGGTATCGAGTCTCACCCTTGAAGAGATTCCAAAGCCTACAAGATGAGGCTCTTGTTGCTGCGGTAGACGTTCACTTGCCGCTTGCAAAAGCGCGTAGAAGATCTTGATCACGATCGGTTCCGGCGCCACGAACGGGCAGCACCTCCGTACTCGGTCACACGTTCGGTTGTGGATGAAGACGACGTCCACCTCCCCGTTCCAGCGGGCAGCGGAAGTAGTAGCTCCTCTTGAATCCGACAGCACGACGGCGTGGTGTCGGTGGTGGTGGAGAAATCCGGCGGAGCTTCGCTTAAGCGTGCGGGATGTGGTGGAGGAGAGAGACCGCTAGGGTTTGGGGAGAGAGGGGGGTTGGGCGCCGGCCCTCTAAGGGGTGCGGCCAAGGCTGAGGCTTGAAGTAATCAGCCCCCTCTCCTATGCCCCTCATTATATAGGTGGAAGCACCAAGAGTTCTAGTCCAAATCTTCGAATAAGACCCCAACACTAAAACCTCCCATATGTGGGAAACCTACTCAAGGAGGGAGTCCTACCCAAGGTGGGACTCCCACCTTTCCTTGAGGTGGGTTGGCCGGCCACCCTAGGGGAGTCCACCTTGGACTCCTCCCCTTTAGGGTTGGCTGGTCATGCAAGGTGGAGTCCCTCCGGGACTCTACTTTCCATGGTGATTTCTTCCGGACTTTTCTAGAACCTTCTAGAACCTGCCATAAATGCACCGGATCATTTCCAAACTTGGAATATGACTTCCTATATATGAATCTTATTCTCCGGACCATTCCGGAACTCCTCGTGATGTCCGGGATCTCATCCGGGACTCCGAATAAATATTCGAACTCCATTCCATATTCAAGTTCTACCATTTCAACATCCAACTTTAAGTGTGTCACCCTACGGTTCGTGAACTATGCGGACATGGTTGAGTACTCACTCCGACCAATAACCAATAGCGGGATCTGGAGATCCATAATGGCTCCCACACATTCAACGATGACTTTAGTGATCGAATGAACCATTCACATACAATACCAATTCCCTTTGTCACGCGATATTTTACTTGTCCGAGGTTTGATCTTCGGTATCACTCTATACCTTGTTCAACCTCGTCTCCTGACAAGTACTCTTTACTCGTACCGTGGTATGTGGTCTCTTATGAACTCATTCATATGCTTGCAAGACATTAGACGACATTCCACCGAGAGGGCCCAGAGTATATCTATCCGTCATCGGGATGGACAAATCCCACTGTTGATCCATATGCCTCAACTCATACTTTCCGGATACTTAATCCCACCTTTATAACCACCCATTTACGCAGTGGCGTTTGGTGTAATCAAAGTACCTTTCCGGTATAAGTGATTTACATGATCTCATGGTCATAAGGACTAGGTAACTATGTATCGAAAGCTTATAGCAAATAACTTAATGACGAGATCTTATGCTACGCTTAATTGGGTGTGTCCATTACATCATTCATATAATGATATAACCTTGTTATTAATAACATCCAATGTTCATGATTATGAAACTAATCATCCATTAATCAACAAGCTAGTTTAAGAGGCATACTAGGGACTTCTTGTTGTCTACATATCACACATGTACTAATGTTTCGGTTAATACAATTATAGCATGATATATAAACATTTATCATAAACATAAAGATATAAATAATAACCACTTTATTATTGCCTCTAGGGCATATCTCCTTCAGCGACTGGGCCGAATTTCGCCATCCGGATGGGAAAAACGTCGCTCGGGGGGCCTCGTCGGGGAGACGAGTGGAGATGCTCTAACTCACTTTACACATTCCACTGGTAACCTTCTCACATGTTTTCCAAAGAAAGTTTCTTTTTATTCATAGGGATCCCAAGAACGGTGTGATGAAGTAAATTGCAATGTCATCAATGACCCACTTCACTAAAGTGGAATGGGCACCCATGGTGACATGCTTCCCAAGTCTTTTTTTTTTGAAAGGAATACGGTAGGGGAAACCCTACAGTGATTTTGTTTTTTTAAATAATAAGAACCCAAATTCGCGTCCCTGGAGACTTGAACCTGGGTGGCTGAGTTGTACATCCACTTCCCTAACCAAGTGAGCTGGGCTCACTTCTTAATGCTTCCCAAGTCAAGGGACAAGTTTTGCGACAACTTTACATCCTAAAGGTTGCAAGCGGATTCTCTTTAGTGATTATACTTTATGGGGAAGCTCTTGCGGGAGGCCGGGATGGGCTTGTAGGATATGGTCAAGGTTAAGTTCCTCACAACGAGTAGGAGCCATTTGACTTTTGCCGCAATTTGTGACAAGCCATTTGACCTCTCCGAATTCCCCAAGTGGTAGAAGAAATCAATATAGTTCTTGTTGGGGCCACGAAAATGGCGGCGTCATCCGCATATAGTGATGTGTGTAAACCGCATATAGTGATGTGTGAACCGCATGTATATTGACATTGATTATTAATATTTGGTAAAACTATTTTTTTACTTTGAATAAATCTAAAATTCATGGTAATATACAGCGGATGTAATAAGTTGTGCAAACTGACAAGTTGTCAGGCTTGGCAAGGAATCCAAGCATGTAAACCATTCTCCTACAATCCAGGATAACATATTTCTCCATTTGGAGCTAGCTAGGATATATCAGACTGAAGCCATCCATCGTTAGCCCGCACCCCCTCTGGCCGCACCCCATGGAGGCTCGAGGGGCGATCCCCCATCGCGCGCTAGCAACCCCTGCGCCGGCCCTCCTCGCCGCCACAGCCGCCGACCCCGGCCGCGGTGGTGGTGGGCCCAACCACGAAACATTTGTCTGGGGTCGGTGGTAGCCATGGATGGCTGCACGGGCTGCTGGGGTGGCGGCAGGAGGCGTGTCTGTGGTGAGGCGATCTAGGCGGAGCCCTGGGTCGGGGTGGCGGCGGTGGTTGCCACCGGAGGCGCGCCGTGCTGGCGGCAGAGGTGCAGGGGGATGGGCCGGTTGGGCAAACCCTAGATCAGTTCAACCCTTATCCTCTCCGCTGTTTTGGCTGTCGATGGTGGAGGGCCGGTTGCTGGACTGCAGGGCGCTGTTGGCGAGGTCTTCTTCGCCTAGTGTCTCCGGCTTTGTCTTGGCCGTCCCGGGATGGTCGGCGCCGTTGGGGTCCGATCTGAATAAAGGCGATGGTCCTCAGATTCTTCTCACACCAAGTTGAAGATCCGTCGGAGGCTTGTTCCCACCAGTCTGGATGGATTGTAGTGTTCCAGAAGGCTCTGCCAGCGAAATTCATTGTGCGAATAATGCCTGAAGATTGCTAGATTGGGTGGTTTCGGTTGTGCGCACCCATGTTTTTTATTTGGACGTTTTGGTTTCAGAGGGAGCGCTTTGAAGTTCTGTTGGTTGTTAATATCATGTATCTCGTTTTCGTTCCATGGTGCTAGCGGAGAAGGTCATGAAGCTGAGATCGGTGGAATAACAATGGTTGTCAGATTTTGGTTGTGAGGTGGAATTGGCTTGGTGTTTCGTGAGTTGAAACAACGAGTGGTATGTGGGGGCGACTGCACAGGAGAAGTTCAGAGTCTTATCTTTCAGGGTGAAAATCCAAGATCTGGCCTTAATTGATTGTGCCTGGCCATGTTCTTATTGAAGGAATTGTTTTGAGAGTGAGGACTTTCTTTAGGGTGAAAACCTAAGATCTATGATCAGGCAACGACAACATTTGTGCACTGTTTCCTTCTTGAAGGCTTCGCTTATGTAGAAGCTAATCTTCTGGTGTTGTTTTGGTGGTGTCAGTGTTGCTATTTCAAGTTATGGATCTCTCTAGTGGGATTTTTTCTTTTTTTTGTAATTCTTCTCTTTTTTTTAGCTGTGTGCATCCTTTATGTCATTAGGTATGATATTATTGCAGATGCTGGATCTAATTGGTATCCCCACGATATTAATATATTCTCCAAGATATTAATATATATTCTTTATCGAAAAGCTAGGATATATTCGCAGGGTCGCAAGGGATATTATAGAAGCGTCCCTGCAAGAAAGAGTGGCCCAGATTCGGTAGCGTCAGCGTGAACTCACGGGAGAAAAAACATATCAATTCCTGTGTGCACTGATCTGAACTGTACATGCACTAAACAAGAACACACGACATGATCGACTACTAATCATAAGGGATTAATTAGGTCGTGATACAATGTTATAGGTCGGGGCCGGTTTAGTTATAAAACGCCGAATATACTAGCAGAAAAGGCCAGTTTCCCAACTGGGGCGAGTGAGCTCTTAAATGTTGTGAAAGTGGTCGGCTTTCAATGGATGCACCGGTGGGCATACAACATGCAACTTTTTGGTCATACAACATGCGAAACGGGCACTCACTTACAAATATTATATAACAACTTTCTTATAAACCACTCCACATCTCTCTAATTAGCAATGTGTGGGATAAATTTTAGTTCCACCCTTGCCATACATGAATGGATCAAAGAAAATTTCAGAATTTGTATTAGGTTCTAGGCTTAAACCCAAGACCAAATTCCAACAATTTTGTTTTCCTCTTTTTTCAACCTATCTGTTATCCACACTGTAACTTTGAGGATCGACCAAATAAAAGTCTTGCACTTGGAACGTGTCCATGGCTTCCAACAAGGAGGGCATGAATGATTTAGTATGACCAAAAAACTGCATATTGTACGCTGCTTTTAAAAGAGTAGCACCCATCATTCATGATCTTCCAAACAATCGTGTCTGGAGTGCCTTCACTAATTGCACCACTTAGACTCTTAGAGCATTTCCCAAATTTCGTAGAAAATTTTTTTTTTGAGGGTTCACCGGGAGGAGCAAAAGGCTCCCACCTGAATGTTTTTGTATTCCTTCAGTTCATCACAGGATCGGGCGAACGCCCCAATTTGAGCAGCAGTACAAAGGGGTAGAGAGAGACATCTCCCAACGCCAAGGGGGAGAGCTCAAAAACACACACACTGGGGTTAAAACTATATGGTCGCTCGGGGAGGAGAAAGGTGAGCCAAAGATCGACGTTGTCACGACAAGCAAAAGGCAGCCGCGCACGCCAAAGCACGGCATCATCCCGGCACCTTTTGAGGACGAGGCGTAGGGACGGTGTCAGCCCGTTGAAGACCACGTCGTTTCTGTGCTTCCACAAGTGCCACACGCAGAGGAGGCGGAGCGTCGAGGCCGTCCGGGGACGCGCAGCTGCAGGCAGCACACAGGTGCCAGCACCCGAAGCATCAAGCGCAGGGTCGGGAGCCACACCAATGGCGGACCAGAAGTTTTGGGCGAAGGGGCAGCCGAAGAAGATGTGGCCAGCCGTTTCAGACGAGGCGGGGCAGATGGGGCAGCCGCTGTCGGCGAGAGCAATGATCCCCTTCCGCAGGAGGTTTGCCCTGCATTGGATCCGGCTTCTGACCAGCAGCCACCCGAAGAATTTGACCTTGGAGGGAGCATAGCTACGCCACACGAAGTCGTGGTGCTCATCCAGCACGCCCCCGTAGTTGCACAGGCAGTAGAGTGAGGCCGTTTGGAGACGCCCGCCGGCGCGGCCGCAAAGGGGGATCTTGCGCACGTCCACGCCCTCGGTCAGGCGGGTAGCGGCGGAGACACGCTCCAATTCCTCCTTCTGGCGGGCGGAGACGGTGGAAAGCCTAGGAGTCAGGATGGGGGCGAGCCCACCCACGATTGCAAAGTGTGCCCCATGGATAGACTATCATGCGAATTAATTTGTGTCACCCAAAACTATCCGTGTAAGGGTTTGGCCCGAAATGGGGGCAGCAATAACATTAGCTCGCATTCCATTTAGCCAATCCGCCTCTATGCCCCCGCCTGCCCTTGAGGCGCCCGCAAAGAGAACGCTGTCATGAGATTCAAAGGAATCTTATCGTTCCACTTAGGCCATACAACCATCTCATGTGAAGAGCCCAAGCAAATTTCTCAAGGTTGAGAACCCTAAGACCACCACGATATTTTAGATTTTCAAACCATCACCTAATTCACTTTACACTTTTCACCTCTGACCTTATCGCATGCCGCCTAAATAAAAGCTCTTCTTATACTATCAATCTTTATGAGCACTTCCATATGGATCTCAAACATGTCGATAAAGTAAACTGCAATGCTAGTGAGGACCGACTTCACTAAAGTGGAACAGGCCGCCCTTGTTGACATGCTTCCTTAGTCAATAGATAAGTTTTGCGGCAACTTTATATTCTAAAAGGTTGCAACTGGATTCTCCTGAGTTGTGAACGATAGCGGTAGGCCAAGATACTTTATGTGGAAGCTCTCGTATGGGAAGAAGGCTTGTAGGATGGTCAAGGTTAAAATCCCTAACAATGAATAGGAGTCACTTAACTTTTGTAGCAATATGTGACAAGCCCGATGACCCTGATGCAAAGTAGTAGAAGAAAAAAATATCATTTCTTGTTGGGGCCAAAAGAATGGCGGCGTTATCGACATACAGTGAGGTGTGAATTGTAGGTGTATTCACATTGACAATTAATATTTGATCATATTATATAACTTTTTACTTTGAATAAATCTAAAATGCGTGGTGATTAGAGCGGATGGAATATGTTGCGCTGACTGACAAGTTACCAGCCTTGTCAAGTAATCAAAGCATGTAATCCATTCTCCTACAATCGAGGATAACAGAATAACCGATTACTCCCTTTAGAGTTTAGAGCTAGCAGGAATATATACTCGCGGGGTTACTATAGGAGCGTCACACCAAATTAATTAGGTGATTTCAGTGCCAGCTCTCGATCAATCGAGGGCATCAAAACTTTTGATTCAAAAGCACACACAAACACGGTAGTAAGGCTTTGTCCTTTTGCCTTTGCCAGGAAAGAGTGGCCCAGATTCGGTAGCGTCAGCGTTTACTCACGGAGAAGAAATCAGTTTAATTCCTGTGTGCACTGAACCTGAACTGTACATGCACTAAACAAGAACACACGACTACTAATCATAAGAGCATCTTCAGCCGCGTCCCCCAAAGGGATTTGGGGCGCGCCGGACAAAAAATGCGTTTCAGCCGCGTCCCCCGAAGCCCATTTTTGTCCGGCGCGCCCCGATACGGTGTCCGGCGTCCCGAGCCCGTCCCCGTCCCACAGGGGACGCACCGGGGATGCCGGACACACCGAAAAGCGAGGCGGGGAGTGGCGGGGCCGATCCGTCAGCGGCACAATTAATTTTAACCTAACCGTCGCCTACCTCGCGACGAAAGTTATTGGCGCGCAGCGACGGTGCAGTTCCTGCAGCGACGGTGCAGTTCCCGCAGAGGGCGCAGCGACGCGTCCCGTCGCGCCTAGCTCTGCGTGCCGGCGTTAATGAGCGCCACCGCTCATCCGCCTCCCTCCAGCCTATAAAAAGGGGCGCATCTCATCGTCCCTCTCACACACAAACCCTAGCGCCTCTCTCCCAAACCCTAGCCGCCACCATCTCTCAACAAGACTCGACGCTATGTCTGGTAGAGGCGGAGGCCGACCTCGCGGCCGCGGCCGTGGTCGTGGTCGTGGTCGTGGCCGCGGCATAGCTGAACGCTCGCCGTCGCCTCCCACGCCGTCGTCTTCATCGTCGGAGATGGACGTGGAGCCGGACGTGCTGTTCGAGTTCGTCCTCGTCCTCAAGGGCGACCCGCGCGGCATCCAGAGGCTGCCGGACTCCTTCGCCGAGTACGTCGGCGGTGTACGCCCGCGCAAGATGCATCTGCGGGAGGCTTCATGCGGCTACTACCGGTGGATCGTCGACGCGATCTACGACGCGCGCGGCAAGATGTACCTCAACATCGGCTGAGAGAAGTTCGCGCGCCACCACAGCCTCGAAGCCGGCTTCATCCTCCTGTTCTCTTACTTCGGCAACAGGGACATGAGCGTCAAGGTCTTCGACGAGAGGCGCTGCCGCCGGGACTACCACGGCGACAGGGACTCCCACGGCGATAGCACCGACGAGGAGGACGACTGAGTGTTGTTTCTTCGCAGCGAATACGTGCACGGAGGTTCCTGCCTGTTCGCCTCATCGGTAGAACCAACAAGGGCACCATCCTCCCGCTGGATTTTCCAGTTTAGGTGACTGGGTGTGCCCTCGAGTGTTCTTTCTTAGCAGCGAACACAGGAAACCTCCGATGCACGGCCTAGTTAGGTTTAGTTTATTTGCAATATTTTATATTTGTGTCCACCACGGTTCCAACTATGTATTAGTTTGTGGAAACCACGTTCCCAATTATGTATTAGTTTGTGGAAATTGAAATAAAAATGCCAAAAAAAGTATTTTAAATGTTTGGGGGAGGCGTTTGGGGGACGCGGCTGGGGAGCGACGTCCCCCAAAGGCGGCACGAACAAAATACGTCCCCCAAACGCTCAATTCGGCGCGGTTTGGGGGACGCGGCTGGAGATGCTCTAAGGGGTTTATTAGGTTGTCATACTCATACATTGTTAGGTCGCACCGGTTTAGTTATAACGGGCGATGTCCAGTATATCTAGGAGTATCTGCTAGTAGGAAAGGCCAGTTTCCCAACTGAAGCGAGTGAGCTATTAAATGTTGCGTAAGTGGTCGGCATCAGTGGATGCACCGGTGGGCATGAATCATGATGCAGCACAACTATTGGCCTCTTGGAATAGTAATTTGATGTATCGATTTCATGACACAGATCGATGCGCTTGCTAACCATGGATTTTTTTTAGCTCCTCTCTGCTGGCTGCATTGTACGTACCCTGCTGATTATGCTTTTTGTTCATGGCAAACGGAGGCAGAGGAGGTGCCAAATCGAAAGGGCCTTTTGCCATGAAAATGAACACTCGCCATACGGATCCGGTGCCAGAGCGGTACCACTCGAAACGGAGAGCACCGCCCCGAACACCAGTGAGGCCATACGTCAGGTTAATCTCGCAGAGAGGAGGAGCTGGGTGGCGTTGAGGACTTGAGGCAGGTCAATTGTTTTGGCAGAGTATCGCAGGTTTACAGTGGGTTAATTTAGGGTTTCTCACTGTGATGGGTCTTGCATCGCGCCTTGCCCTGCCTGTGCCTGACGTGGTATGCCAACGGACGCCGTGGTTGTTTCCGGGTGAATGGAAGAACGGCCCCTGGAGCAGGGTAGGGTAGGAACCAGTCGGCGGCAAGGCAACTTTCGCGCGCCGCTCTCTGGCTTTCCGTTGGTGCGTGAGTGAGGCCCGTACCGGCGTGTCAGCCGCGCGCCTTGTCGTCACTGGCGTTGCTACTGCGGCAAGCACTGGTCGGACAGCGACGCCGCCGAGGTGGTCCGCCGCTAGCTTGCCCGGTAGGGCGTGTAGCCCGGGCCAGGCATCATCGCCGGACATGCGTATGCCAACGGGGTGGACACTGACTGATAGGGGCATCGGCATCCTGCCGTTGCCAAGGCCGAACACCAGCGGTGGGTATTGCCTTGTCGGCCAACGAGACCAGCAATCTTGTCGACCTTATGACCGACTAAGGGACAAGCAAGGCCGGCGCAAGTGGCAGCCACCACGGCGGAGGAGGCGAGAGCAGCACGAGTCTCTCATGGTGGGCATTGCCGAGGAGCCACCACGTCACTACCTCTTAAAAATGGCGTCACTACCTCTTAAAAATGGCGGCCACACTACCTTATCTTCACTTGCTGGCACGGAAGTCCGTCGCTGCCCTTGCCAACATTGGCGGAGAAGGTAAGGCAGTGCCATTAACGCGGCACAGAAAATCGCCAAGGACGCTGCCTGCCAGTAAAAGCTAGCAAAAGCCGAAGCGAGTGTGTCACTGCCAAACGGGACCGATGGAGAAAGGCGCGGATAGGCATGCTAACCGCGTTCTGTCCACAGCGACGCATTTGCAACCCAAATTTAGGCTGCAAATAGGATTGGTCCGCGGACACGATGATCTTTATACGTCGAGCCGCTAGGCTGGGTATTGGCTCAGCATGTCCGTTTTGACGCGAACAAACATGTTTGGTCCGTTTGCGTCGGGCCGCTCGACTCCAGCAGCACGACCCATAACAGCGACACAAATCATCCAATTATATCTATTTATTGAGTCACGGTCCATTCTGTCTGCGGTTTATTTAAAAAAATCCTGGCTACATCACTGGGTTGCGTACTTAGTTTGGGGACAATTTGCTAAAGCAAATTGATGTAGTGAACTCAGAACCCGGAGAAGTTGATGCTGACAGACTCAGGCGATGATGGTGGCGACGGGATGGTGGTTCTAGCCTCGACCCCCACGTCTTCCTCGCCTGCCTTGGCCACACACTAGGCCCGGCGGGGGGGGATCCTAGACGCCCTTGCCTCGATCCTATACCAGCGGAAATGACTACCGCGATGCCTGTGGTGATGCTGGGGATGAAAGAAGATGGAAGTGTGGAAGGAAATAGCCGAAGGTGGCCTATAAAAAGATCAAAGCATTGGATGTTGGCGTGGAGGCTGAAGCGCCAGCATTGATAAATCCAGGCGGCTAGCACAGATATGGGGCAGCGGCCAGTGTAGACGGCGCGGCCATCTTTGGAGTAAGCCTTCCTCCGCCGATGGCTAGGAAAAGACCTTTGATTCATGTGGGAGAACACAGGAAGAGGTGCACGATGTCTGTCCAGACGGAGTAATGCTACACCTACGGACATTTTTTACAAAATATTCCTACGGACTCAAATTTGGCACAGCACGCAATTAGAGAAATCAGTTACTGGCCCGGATTTCCAGGGAGCATTCAGAATTCAACCAACCTAATCAATACACATCAGCGCGTAGATCATCCGTAACACACCCAGTCCGTAAGTACAGGATTACCGGTCCAGACGCACCCACTTTCTAAATTTGATGAACGGGGACGGATCGATCCGTCTTAATCGCACCATTGAAGCATGCACCCGGTCCTCATGTCGACAGAGCTAGTTACATCATGCGGGCTGAAGATGTCGTTAGAGCATCTCCAACAAGCGCGCTATACAGGCCGCGCGCTATATAAGCAGCCGATTTGCACCTTCAGACCGCGAAATCGTCCCTCTAGCAGGCATTGTGTACGGCGCGGCGCTGCAAATTTTTTTGGGCGTGGGCCGGTTTGCCATATCCCAAGCGCTAAACTTTGGGCTCCGGCTGCAGCGCACGGCATCGCTCGACGCGCGCGCGAAGAAACCCTGCGCTGAAACTTCCCCCCGCGCCTCGCTGCCCCACCGCCCAATCCTCGCCTCCGCGCGGCCGCCGGTGCAATTCCGGTGATGCAAGCGCCCTCCGGCACCCCACCGACCCCTCCCTACTCCATTCCACCTGCCGCCGCCTCCATCGCGCTGCCGCCCCATGCGCCAAACCCTAGCGCTGGCGCCGACGCCAGCAACACAACCGCCGTGGCCCGCGCTCTCTTCTTCCCGCCGCGCCCGACGCTGCACACAAGCGCCGCCGCCGCGCAGGTGGCCACCGCGCAGGTCCCCGGCAAGGCGCGGGCGCTGCCGAGGAGGAAGGTGTCGGCGTCCAAACGCCCGTCCGCAGCAGCGGGCGCCGGTAACCTGCCGCTGAAGAAAGTGAAGGCGACCGCGACCCGCTGCGCGCAGCCTCCACCGCCGCCTCCACCAATGAACCATCCGTCGCCACCGCCGCCGCCTCCATCCACCGACCCATTTAAAGGATTCGTAGCATAGAAAACAAAAAATTTCCTACCGCAAGAACGAAACACAAGCCAAGATCTAATCTAGAAGACGGTAGCAACGAGGGGATCACGAGACTAACCCTTGAAGATTTCCAAAGCCTACGAGATTAGATCTCGTTGTTGCAGAAGATGATCACTTGCCGCTTTCAAAAGCGCGTAGAAGATCTTGACGGTGCCACAATCGGGGCAGCACCTCCGTACTCGGTCACACGTACGGTGTTGATGAAGACGACGTCCTCCTCCCCATTCCAGCGGGCAGCGGAAGTAGTAGATCCTCCTCGGAATCCCGACAGCACGACGGCGTGGTGGCGGTGGTGGTGGAGAACTCCGGCAGGGCTTCGCTTAAGCGCTACTAGAGGTGTATGAGGAGGAGGGGTGGCTAGGGTTTTGGAGAGAGAGGGGGCTAGGGCGCCGGCCATGGGAGCCCTAGGTGGTGTGGCCAAGTCTGGGTTGCCCCCTCCCTCTCCTCCTCATTATATAGGTGGAACACCCAAGGGTTTGCCCAAAGATCTGAATAAGACCCCAATTCAAAAGCTGCCATATGGACGAAACCTAGAGGGACAGGAACTCTCCCCTTCCCCCCTTGTTGGCCGGCCAAGGAGGTGGAGTCCTCCATGGACTCCACCCTCCCACTTGGTTCGCTGGTTGGATTTGGTGGAGTCCAACCGGACCTCCACCTTCCATGGTGATTTCATCCGGAAGGTTCTAGAACATTCTAGCGCCTTCCATAAATGCACCGGATCATTTCCAAACTTGGAAAGTGACTTCCTATATATGAATCTTATTCTCCGGATCATTCCGGACCTCCTCGTGATGTCCTGGATCCCATCCGAGACTCCGAACAAACATTCGAACTTCATTCCATATTCCATATCTACTTAAAACGACATCAAACCTTAAGTGTGTCACCCTATGGTTCGTGAACTATGCAGACATGGTTGCGACTCTTCTCCGACCAATAACCAATAGCGGGATCTGGAGATCCATAATGGCTCCCACATATTCAACGATAACATAGTGATCGACTGAACCATTTACATACGATACCGATTCCCTTTGTCTCGCGATATTTTACTTGTTCGAGGTTAGATCATCGGTATCTCTATACCTTGTTCAACCTCGTCTCCGACAAGTACTCTTTACTCGTACCGTGGTATATCATCTCTTATGAACCATTCATATGCTTGCAAGCTAATCAGACGACATTCCACCGAGAGGGCCTAGAGTATATCTATCCGTCATCGGGATGGACAATATCCCACTCTTGATCCATATGCCTCAACTCATACTTTCCGAATACCTAATCCCACCTTTATAACCACCCATTTACGCAGTGGCGTTTGATGTAATCAAAGTACCCTTCCGGTATAAGTGATTTACATGATCTCATGGTCGAAGGACTAGGTAACTATGTATCGAAAGCTTATAGCAAATTGAACTTATGATCTTATGCTACGCTTATTTGGGTGTGTCCATTACATCATTCATCAATGACATAACCTTGTTATTAATAACATCCAATGTTCATGATCACGAAACCATGATCATCTATTAATCAACAAGCTAGTTATACAAGAGGCCTACTAGGGACTCCTTGTTGTTTACATAACACACATGTATCAATGTTTCGGTTAATACAATTTTAGCATGGTATGCAAACATTATCATAAACACAAAGATATATTATAATAACCATTTTATTATTGCCTCTTGGGCATATCTCCAACACCCATCCGGCACACATACGGTGTTCGAGGAAGTGCCGGAGAGGTAAAGAACACTTCTTTTTATCTAAATTTTAGTTTAGATGCATACATAGCCAGGGAATCATGAATTTTATTGCAATGTAGAGTCGATGATGAGGCTTTCATGGAGGCAATGAATGTTGTATCTTCGTTTATGCATGATGACACCGTTGAGGCATGGGAGGAATATGAGGATGTCGATGAGGAAGGAGATGGGTTGATTGAACCGCACCCTCCCGGTCGGTCGGCGAACTTCACCATAGAGGAGGACAAGTTGCTTTGCAAGACATGGTTGACAATTGGGATAGATCCAGCAACCGGTACCGATTAAACAAGAGACACCTATTGGATGAGGATGAAGGAGTACTTCGACGCCAACAATACAAGTGGGAACGAGCGAAGCATGCGTTCTCTTCGGTCTCGTTGGTCGGGCATCAACACCGATTGCCAAAAGTGGGCGGGCGTGCAAGCCAATGTTGATGTCATTAACCCAAGTGGCACAAATGACATGGATAGGGTAAGCAGGTGTACTACTATGTTGACGATATGGCTCATATGAGATGGATACGGTTATTGTTCATATGGCTCATCTATTCTCTTTTGCTTGCTTCGTAGAACTCTATGGCTCAAAGACTGTTTAGAGATGTGGGAAAGAAGAACAAGAAAAGCAACAAGATTGTTGGCAAGCCATTAACCATGCATCATTGCTATGAAGTGCTAGGAAATGAAAAAAAGTGGAAGACCCGCGGGAAATTGGATGCGGCAACCATGGCCGTTAATGCAACCGGTGAAGCAACAATCATCGATGATGATGATTCAAGTGACGAATGCAAGAAGAGAAGCTCCACTCCTCACTCGGTGAACAATGCAAGGAGGAATGTGCTTGGTAGGAACACCGCCAAAGATATGAAGGGAAAGAAGGCCGGAGATGATGACATTACCATTGCTATGGAAATGATTGCAAATGCAAGATTGCAAGCAAATGGAGATAGGAAGGTGGGAAGAAACTTGGAAAAAGAGGCTATGGATGCTATGGAGGCTCGGCAAGCCGCTTTGGAGGAGAGGCTAGCCGCCAACGAGGAGAGGAAGTTGGCTTTGGAGGAGAAGAAGCAAACCAACGAGGAGCATCTACGCCTAGTGGAGGAGGAGAGGAAGCTTTTCTTGATGGATACTTCCCACATGGATGAGAGGCAAAATAAGTACATCAACCTTGCTCGCGACGAAGTGTTGGCCAAGAAGAGATTGTTGATAGCCAACATGAACACACCCCGGCCGACATGTTTGGAGGAGGCATGGCCGGTATGGGAGGCATGTCCGACATGGGAGGACCAAGCTATGGAGGAGTCTTCGGAGGGACTATGGGAGCATCGGTGAGTGCTGCGTATGGAGCCATGTGAGCACCACCGGGAGGATTCGTGGCCTCTATGGATCCTACTATTCCTCCTTTAAGCCAAGATGTCGATGAAGAAGAAGCAAAAGAAGACGATGACTTGGAAAATGCGGAAGTGTGAGATTCTATCTTGCATTTGTGATATGCAAATTGTGTGTCGCACTTTGTGTCCATTTGAACCATATGTTGTGTGTGATTGTTGAACTACGTCATGTTGTGTGTCGTTCTTAAACTATGTGATGTGTGTGTTGCACTTTGTGTTCATTTAAACTATGGTAGATCATTTGTTTCATAATTTATGTGAGTATTTGATCTTGCTGAATTCATAGTAGTGTAGAAAGTTGTTTTCCGCTGGCGCGCCGCTGTATTTTGGAGCGCCGGGCGGAGGAACTTTTTTGGCGCCCGCGCACACGCTTTATTTTATAGCGTTCGACGGGGGGGGGGGGGGGGGGGAATTCAGCGCAGCGCGCGGTAAACATTTACAGCGTGGCCGCAGCGACGTATAGCACGCCGAAATATAGTACGTGTGTTGGAGATACTCTTAGGGTGGAGGTCCGTTTGCCGGCCGGACGCGTTAGCTACGTGGTGTTGACGGATCTTTGGATATGACGCTGGTTCACTCACCTTTAAATACTTGGGTATTCCAATTCATTATAGAAAGCTCAGGAATTTTGATTGGTATGCGGTGGAAACCCGATTTGAGAGCAAGTTGGGATGCTAGAAAGGGAAATAATTATCCTATGGTGATAGGTTAGTCCTTATCAATTCAGTCTTAACTAGCTTACCAATGTTTATGCTGTCCTTCCTACAGATACCTATTGGGGTAAGGAAACGTTTGGACTTTTATAGATCAAGATTTTTTTGGCAATCCGATGAACAAAAAAGGAAATATAGATTCACAAAATAGAATATTGTATGTAGACCTAAAGATCAAGGGGGATTAGGTATTGAGGCTCTCGAAATCAAGAAGAGATGTTTATTAAGTAAATGGATTTTTAAACTTCTTAATGATGACGGGGTGTGGCAAAAATTGCTATAAGCCAAATACTTAAGACATAAGACCCTATCCGAGGTTCAAGTTAAGCCTACTGACTCTCCCTTTTGGAAGGGATTGATGGGGGTTAAAGACGATTTTATTTCTAGTGGTTTCTTTAAAGTGGGTAATGGAAAAGGCATGCGTTTTTGGGAAGAAATATGGCTAGGAAAAGTTTCATTAGCGCGGCAATATCCCTCTTTATATAATATTGTGCATCACAAAAATGTAATAGTAGCTCATGTGTTAGCTTAAACCCCTCTGAAAATTAGTTTTTGGCGGGTATTGAATGGTAACAAATGGAATTCATGGTTACATTTGTGTCGCAAATTAATGATGGTAAATTTGAATGAAGAAAAAGATCGTTTTGTTTGGAACCTCTCACTAAATGGCTTGTTTACGGTCAAGTCTATGTATGAGGATCTTATGAGTGACCACACCCCCTTTTTTGCGAAAGTATCTCTGGAAGGTTAAAATTTCTCTAAGATAAAGATTTTCATGTGGTTTATGAGTAATAAAGTTTTGTTAACTAAGGATAATTTAGCTAAAAGACAATGGAATAGGTGCAGGAAATGTGTTTTCTGTGAAGATGAGGAAACTATTCAGCACCTTTTCATTCAGTGTCCTCTAGCTAAGATTCTTTGGCGCATAGTAAATTTCACATATGATCTTCCACCCCCAACCAATATTACTAATATGTTTGGTAATTGGTTGAATGGAGTAGATAGGCAATCTAAGACTTTTATCCGCATTGGGGTTTCTGCCTTGTGTTGGTCTATATGGAGGGTCAGAAATGATATTATCTTTAACAAAAAATAATCTTTTCACTTCTTGCAGGTTATCAATATGGTGTCTCATTGGGTCCAGCTTTGGGCTCTCATATCGCCGGAGGGACAGGGCTGCTATGGTTTCTGGATGCACACGGCTCCAGATGGTCGCTCAGAATACTTGGTACCAAGCTGGCTGGTGTCTGATGTCTACGTTCCCCCTCCTTTCCTGTAGACAGTGTTGGGCCTCCAAGAGCAGAGGTTTGTAGAACAGCAGCAAGTTTTCCCTTAAGTGGATCACCCAAGGTTTATCGAACTCAGGGAGGAAGAGGTCAAAGATATCCCTCTCATGCAACCCTGCAACCACAAAGCAAGAAGTCTCTTGTGTCCCCAACACACCTAATAGGTGCACTAGTTCGGCGAAGAGATAGTGAAATACAGGTGGTATAAATATATGTGAGCAGTAGCAACGGTGCCAGAAAATAGCTTGCTGGCGTGTAGTTGATGGTGGTAGTATTGCAGCAGTAGTAACGCAGTAAAACAGTAAACAAGCAGCGATAGCAGTATTTAGAAACAAGGCCTAGGGATTACACTTTCACTAGTGGACACTCTCAACATTGATCACATAACAGAATAGATAAATGCATACTCTACACTTTTGTTGGATGATGAACACATTGCGTAGGATTACACGGACCCTCAATGCCGGAGTTAACAAGCTCCACAATTACTGTTCATATTTTAGTAACCTTATAGTGTAAGATAGATCAACAGACTAAACCAAGTACTAACATAGCATGCACACTGTCACCTTCATGCATATGTAGGAGGAATAGATCACATCAATATTATCATAGCAATAGTTAACTTCGCAATCTACAAGAGATCATGATCATAGCATAAACCAAGTACTAACACGGTGCACACACTGTCACCTTTACACACGTGCAGGAGGAATAGAACTACTTTAATAACTTTGCTAGAGTAGCACATAGATAGTAGTGATACAAAACTCATATGAATCTCAATCATGTAAAGCAGCTCATGAGATTATTGTATTGAGGTACATGGGAGAGAGATGAACCACATAGCTACAGCGAAGCCCTCAGCCTCGGGGGTGGATTACTCCCTCCTCATCATGGAGGCAGCGATGGCGGTGAAGATGGCGGTGAAGACGGCGGTGGAGATGGCTCCGGGGGCAATTCCCCGTCCGGCAGGGTGCCGGAACAGAGAGTTCTGTCCCCCGAATTGGAGTTTCGCGACGGTGGCGGCGCCCCTGGAGTCTTTCTGGAGTTTCGTCAATTGGTGTCGAAGTTTTAGGTCACGACGGCTTAAATAGGCGAAGAATCGGAGTCGGAGGGGCCACGGGCTGCCCAAACCATAGGGGGGCGCGCCCCCCCCCTTGGGCCGCGCCGCCCTAGGGTGTGGGGCCCCCCTGGCACCCCTCTGGCCTTTCTCCGGTGCTCTGGAAGCTTCGCGAAATTATAAGATCCCCGGAATTGATTTCGTCCGATTCCGAAAATATTTCCTTACTAGGATTTCTGAAACCAAAAACAGCAGAAAACAGCAACTGGCCTCTCGGCATCTCGTCAATAGGTTAGTTCCGGAAAACGCATAAAAATGATATAAAGTGTGAACAAAACATGTTGGTATTGTCATAAAACAAGCATGGAACATCGGAAATTATAGATACGTTGGAGACGTATCAGCATCCCCAAGCTTAGTTCCTACTCGTCCTCGAGTAGGTAAACGATAAAAGATAATTTCTGAGGTGACATGCTACCAACATAATCTTAATCATACCATTGTAAAGCATATGAGATGAATGCAGCGATTCGAAACAATGTAAATGCAATGAGTAAACAATTGAATCATATAGCAAAGACTTTTCATGAATAGTACTTTCGAGACAAACATCAATAAGTCTTGCATAAGAGTTACTCATAAAGCAATAAATTCATAGTAGAGACATTGAAGCAACACAATGGAAGATTAAGTTTCAGCGGTTGCTTTCAACTTGTAACATGTATATCTCACGGATAGTTGTCAATGCAGAGCAATATAACAAATGCAATAAGCAAGTATGTAAGAATCAATGCACAGTTCACACAAATATTTGCTTCTTGAGGTAGAGAGAGATAGGCGAACTGACTCAACAATAAAAGTAAAAGAATGGTCCTTCAAAGAGGAAAGCATCGATTGCTATATTTGTGCTAGAGCTTTTATTTTGAAAACATGAAACAATTTTGTCAACGGTAGTAATAAAGCATATGTATCATGTAAATTATATCTTACAAGTTGCAAGCCTCATGCATAGTATACTAATAGTGCCCGCACCTTGTCCTAATTAGCTTGGACTACCGGATCATCACAATGCAAATGTTTTGACCAAGTGTCACAAAGGGGTACCTCTATGCCGCCTGTACAAAGGTCTAAGGAGAAAGCTCGCATTGGATTTCTCGCTATTGATTATTCTCAACTTAGACGTCCATACCGGGACAACATAGACAACAGATAATGGACTCCTCTTTTATGCATAAGCATGTAACAACAATTAATAATTTTCTCATTTGAGATTGAGGATATATGTCCAAAACTGAAACTTCCACCATGGATCATGGCTTTAGTTAGCGGCCCAATGTTCTTCTCTAACAATATGCATGCTTAACCATAAGGTGGTAGATCTCTCTTACTTCAGACAAGACGGACATGCATAGCAACTCACATGAAATTCAACAAAGAGTAGTTGATGGCGTCCCCAGTAAACATGGTTATCGCACAACAAGCAACTTAATAAGAGATAAAGTGCATAATTACATATTCAATACCACAATAGTTTTTAAGCTATTTGTCCCATGAGCTATATATTGCAAAGGTGAATGATGGAATTTTAAAGGTAGCACTCAAGCAATTTACTTTGGAATGGCAGGAAATACCATGTAGTAGGTAGGTATGGTGGACACAAATGGCATAGTGTTGTTTGGCTCAAGGATTTGGATGCATGAGAAGTATTCCCTCTCGATACAAGGTTTAGGCTAGCAAGGTTGTTTGAAGCAAACACAAGCACAAACTAGTATAGCAAAACTCACATAAAAGACATATTACAAGCATTATAAGACTATACATCGTCTTCCTTGTTGTTCAAACACCTCACTAGAAAATATCTAGACTCTAGAGAAACCACTCATGCAAACCAAATTTTAACAAGCTCTATGTATTTCTTCACTAATAGGTGCAAAGTATATGATGCAAGAGCTTAAACAAGAGCACAACAATTGCCAAATATCAAGTTATTCAAGACATCATACCAATTACTACATGTAGCATTTTCTGTTTCCAACCATATAATAATTAACGAAGTAGTTTCAACCTTCGCCATGAAAATTAAAAGCTAAGAACACATGTGTTCATACGAACCAGCGGAGCGTGTCTCTCTCCCACACAAGCATTTATTCAAACAAGAACAGAAACAAAAGCACACAGACGCTCCAAGTAAAGTACATAAGATGTGACAGAATAAAAATATAGTTTCAAGAGAAGGAACCTGATAATTTGTCGATGAAGAAGGGGATGCCTTGGGCATCCCCAAGCTTAGACGCTTGAGTCTTCTTGATATATGCAGGGGTGAACCACCGGGGCATCCCCAAGCTTAGAGCTTTCACTCTTCTTGATCGTAGTATATCATCCTCCTCTCTTGACCCTTGAAAACTTCCTCCACACCAAACTCGAAACAAACTCATTAGAGGGTTAGTGCATAATTAAAAATTCACATGTTCAGAGATAACACAATCATTCTTAACACTTCTGGACATTGCCCAAAGCTACTGAAAGGTAATGGAACAAAGAAATCCACCCAACACAGCGAAAGAAGCAATGCGAAATAAAAGGCAGAATCTGTCAAAACAGAACAGTCCGTAAAGATGAATTTTAAAAGGGCACCAGACTTGCTCAAATGAAAATGCTCAAATTGAATGAAAGTTGCGTACATATCTGAGGATCACTCACGTAAATTTTCATAATTTTCTGAGTTACCTACAGAGAATTTTGCCCAGATTCGTGACAGCAAAGAAATCTGTTTCTGCGCAGTAATCCAAATCTAGTATGAACTTTTCTATCAACGACTTTACTTGACACAACAAAACACAAAACTAAGATAAGGAGAGGTTGCTACAGTACTAAACAACTTCCAAGACACAAATAAAAACAAAGTACTGTAGCAAAATAACACATGGGTTATCTCCCAAGAAGTTCTTTTCTTTATAGCCATTAAGATGGGCTCAGCAGTTTTAATGATGCACTCATAAGAAATAGTAGTTGAAGCGAAAGAGAGCTTCAAGAGGCAAATTCAAAACACATTTAAGTCTAACATGCTTCCTATGAAGAGGAATCTTGTACACAAATGAATTCATGAAGAACAAAGTGACAAGCATAAGAGGATAAAACACGAGTAACTTCAAGATTCTCAACATAAAGAGGGGAAACTTAATATTATTAAGATGCATATAACCATATTTCCCTCTCTCATAATAACTTTCAGTAGCATCATTGATGAAATCCACAATATACCCATCACTTAAAACATTCTTATCATGGTTCATATGCATAGAAGTATCATTAATTTTGGCATAAGGAGAGTTCTTTTCATTAATAGTAATTGGAGCAGGATTATTATCAAGAATTTGAATATGGTAAACAAGTTGCATATTAAGGGAATTGTTTTTGGTAACCCAATCATGACTATGACAAGTTTCATAAGGATAGTTATAACCTATATCATAGCATTCTTTATAATAATCATCAAAGATCGGAGGCACAGTGTCATCATAAGAAATAGAATAGTTATCTTTCACAGTCGGTTTATCTATGACCATACCATCATTGTTATTAGAAGGAGATGTATCAAGAACATAATGACCAGTAGCAAAAGGATTTTCAAACACCTCTTCCCCAAGCTTAGAGCTTTCTATATCATTATGGGAGGAAGCATGGATAGCACTGACACTATGGCAATTATTATCATCTTCAGAATTAGTTTCCCAGAGATTTGTAATATCAAAAGTAGAGTGCTCATTCAAATCATGATCGCTAATGTATGTAAAGGGCATAGGAAGATCATCATATTCAGATTCATTATCACAATAATCATTAGGAGCAACATACTTACGGTTACCTAGCGTTATCTCATTCACGCGGGGATACGCCGTTACCTCTTTCTTTTTATTCTACTTCTTCTTCTTCTTCGTTCCCTTCTTCTTCTTCTTCTCTTCCTTCTCCTCGTTCCCTTCTTTAGGAGGAAGAGGCTTGAAGGGTAGCTTGTCCGCATAACCTGTTTTACTTTCAGAAACAATAGAAGAAACTTGGGAGGATTCCTCCTTTCCATTAATTAGTTCAAAACACATGGCGGTCCTATCATATTTTGGCAAGGTGTCATCTTCTAAAATATTTTGTATGTAAGTATTTGTATGGCTATTATCAATACAATAAGAAAAACACCCATGCAGGACATCATCAATATCAAGATCACTCATATGTAACAAAGAGATTTTTTTCGACAGTTCTTCACACCCCAAAAATAAAGTAAGTTCATCATGCTGATTAGGAGTAATTTCATCATCACAATACAAATTTGCAGCACTCATTGGGTTCAAATTATCATTGGAGGAGCATTGAAAATTAAAATTACCCACTTCATGGCAAACTTCACAAATAAAACGATAGAGGGCACAAACTTTTTTACCAAGATCATCTAGAGCCCTAAACCACTTTCTAGTTTTTTCATTAATATGATGGATGCAATATTCATCTTTGACTTGATTAATTCCACAAGGTCTATGCATTCCACAAAAATTAACATGCTTATAAGAAATAGCATTCTTAGGAGTTTGAGCATGCTTATTGCAATAATTAACAACAATTTGATTCTTCATGCAAGCCTCTTTAAAAGGTTCATGATACTTATCAAAATTCTTCTTAGGCAATTCAAAATGAGAAGCAAAGGCTTTATAAAGATTTACAGCAACTTGAGAGTCAAGACCATAAGTAGCACTCATATTTCGAAATTTATCGGTATCCATAAAAGCTTCAATGCATTCATAATCATAATTTATACCTGACTCTTTACCTTCATTGTTCTCCCATCCTTCAGCGTTGTCCTCAATCCGATCGAGAAGATCCCACCTAGCTTCAACCTCCTTGCTTGTGAAAGATCCCTCCGAACACGCGTCCAGATAGTCCTTGTGTTGTCCTGAAAGCCTCGCATAAAAATTATTAACAATAACATTACGGGGGAGCTCATGAATGGGACATTTGAGCATTAGTGACTTCAATCTCCCCCACGCTTGAGAAATACTCTCTCCATCACGAGGATAAAAGTTATAAATATAATTCCTATCAATATGCACTTCATGAGGAGGATAAAATTTAGAATAAAAGAGAGATGCAATTTCCTCCCAACCAAGAGAATGCCTATTCTCCAACAATTTATACCAATGCGCCGCTGCAGTACAAATAAACGGAGAATAGCTTCTTCTTCACTTCATCCATAGAGATACCTGCACACTTCAATAACCCGCATAATTCGTGCAAAAACAGTAAATGATCTCTAGGATGGACAGTTCCATCCCCTTTATAGTGATTGTCCATAACACGTTCAATAATTTTCATAGGTATTTTATACGGAATACTTTCAGCAGGTGGATTCAAAATATCAGAAGCATCATTAGAATTATCGCATATGGGAGATAAAGCATTATCAGAACTAATTTTCTCCCCTAAAGATGGGAAGCTAAAAAGATCACAAAAACTAGCTTCCCCAAGCTTAGACTTCTCCATAGCATTAGCAGTAATTGCATTCATACTAATAACATCGCTACTAACATGCAAATAAGGTTCCATAGGTTTTTTAATTTTCGCATCAAACAATTCTAAATCAGGAAAAAGATTAAAAAGCTCACCAATTTTTTTGTTGTTTTCCATTATGCCTAGCTAGTGTAAACAAGAAACAAAAAGTTGCAATTGCAGGATCTAAAGGAAATAGCTTCGAGTACTTACAATGGCGGAAAATAGCTTGGTAGCCGAGGTCCGGAGTGTGAGTACCTTTTTACCTTTCCTCCCCGGCAACGGCGCCAGAAAAGTGCTTGATGTCTACGTTCCCCCTCCTTTCCTGTAGACAGTGTTGGGCCTCCAAGAGCAGAGGTTTGTAGAACAGCAGCAAGTTTTCCCTTAAGTGGATCACCCAAGGTTTATCGAACTCAGGGAGGAAGAGGTCAAAGATATCCCTCTCATGCAACCCTGCAACCACAAAGCAAGAAGTCTCTTGTGTCCCCAACACACCTAATAGGTGCACTAGTTCGGCGAAGAGATAGTGAAATACAGGTGGTATAAATATATGTGAGCAGTAGCAACGGTGCCAGAAAATAGCTTGCTGGCGTGTAGTTGATGGTGGTAGTATTGCAGCAGTAGTAACGCAGTAAAACAGTAAACAAGCAGCGATAGCAGTATTTAGAAACAAGGCCTAGGGATTACACTTTCACTAGTGGACACTCTCAACATTGATCACATAACAGAATAGATAAATGCATACTCTACACTTTTGTTGGATGATGAACACATTGCGTAGGATTACACGAACCCTCAATGCCGGAGTTAACAAGCTCCACAATTACTGTTCATATTTTAGTAACCTTATAGTGTAAGATAGATCAACAGACTAAACCAAGTACTAACATAGCATGCACACTGTCACCTTCATGCATATGTAGGAGGAATAGATCACATCAATATTATCATAGCAATAGTTAACTTCGCAATCTACAAGAGATCATGATCATAGCATAAACCAAGTACTAACACGGTGCACACACTGTCACCTTTACACACGTGCAGGAGGAATAGAACTACTTTAATAACTTTGCTAGAGTAGCACATAGATAGTAGTGATACAAAACTCATATGAATCTCAATCATGTAAAGCAGCTCATGAGATTATTGTATTGAGGTACATGGGAGAGAGATGAACCACATAGCTACAGCGAAGCCCTCAGCCTCGGGGGTGGATTACTCCCTCCTCATCATGGAGGCAGCGATGGCGGTGAAGATGGCGGTGAAGACGGCGGTGGAGATGGCTCCGGGGGCAATTCCCCGTCCGGCAGGGTGCCGGAACAGAGAGTTTTGTCCCCCGAATTGGAGTTTCGCGACGGTGGCGGCGCCCCTGGAGTCTTTCTGGAGTTTCGTCAATTGGTGTCGAAGTTTTAGGTCACGACGGCTTAAATAGGCGAAGAATCGGAGTCGGAGGGGCCACGGGCTGCCCAAACCATAGGGGGGCGCGCCCCCCCCTTGGGCCGCGCCGCCCTAGGGTGTGGGGCCCCCCCTGGCACCCCTCTGGCCTTTCTCCGGTGCTCTGGAAGCTTCGCGAAATTATAAGATCCCCGGAATTGATTTCGTCCGATTCCGAAAATATTTCCTTACTAGGATTTCTGAAACCAAAAACAGCAGAAAACAGCAACTGGCCTCTCGGCATCTCGTCAATAGGTTAGTTCCGGAAAACGCATAAAAATGATATAAAGTGTGAACAAAACATGTTGGTATTGTCATAAAACAAGCATGGAACATCGGAAATTATAGATACGTTGGGCGAACATCACGGGACGATGTCAACTTGATGATCTGTTGCCACCTGTAACGGCAGGCCATTTCGGGATCAATCGGGTCACGCTGATTGATGGTCTTAATTAGAGTAGCAGCCCCGATCGGGGCACCGCCTTCTCTAGAACCAAAAGGCTGGCTCTTGCGATCCACAGTGTGGTATGATCGACGCCGTGATCTGACACGGAGAGCAATAATGCATGGGTCAACCTCAGTTCGATCGTGCCAAATTCCAATCGTCGATACTTAATTATCCGATCGACAGCTCCATTTCTAGCAATGGAATTAGTAATACTTGCGCATTAGCTGTCGCGGGGACATTACCACCGCCACGTAACCACGACATGCTACAGTCAGGTCCATGTCCAGCAATGCAAGCATATAAAAAGGCTACTGCTACTATTTTTTTTGAGAGTACGCGAACGCGTACCTTACTTTTATAAAAGATAGAGTATATATACAAGAGAGGCATGCTATGACAAACAAAGCAAACCAAGCACCTCCCAAACACACGCACACAGCTACTCTCTAACCATTATCGAACACTCCCTCCCCTACCCTATGGGCCTGCCTAATCAACCGAAACTCCTCCAAGATTCGAGCAACCAAGGTATAAGCAGTGTACTGTCTTTGCACGTTGTAAAAGCAGTGCGCATTCCTGTTCTTCCAAACACCATGGCAAACGGTACAAACCAAACCATCAAACCATTTCCTGTCGTTGTTGCTGAACCTCGCCCTCTCCCGAGTCCACCAGCTCTGAATCGTGCTGTCCGTCGTGGGAATCTCGAAATTTAGCCGGAGGGCCTGGCGGCAGAGATGCCAGACCTCCCTAGCGAACACACATTGCACCAGGATGTGCTCGGCGGTATCTTCTTCTTGGAGGCACACAAAGCAAGGGGACGAGTGTGCTTGCAAGCCGTGCCGCAGCCTTCGGTCCGAGGTCCAGATCCTATGCTGAGCAGCCAACCAGATGATACTATTATTATTATCCCTTAAGAAATCAAAGTCGAGCTTATACGGACATTAGTGGCCGCCAAGGGGACATTATTGCCACGTGCTAGGAGGACATGCTAGATTTTCCCCGGCTCGAGAGGCCACGCCTGCTCGACGGGTCACACCGGTCACCAATGGGGGCAAACTTCCTCACAAGTTCTTAGTACTACATCGTCAATCTTCTTTTTGAAACTGTATCCGGTAAAAACGTTGGATTGGACGAATGGAAGACATCGTTTGGTGGTGCCATTTTCAGGTCTTTTCATAGTCGCACCCCCAAACGTAGAGTTGAATATTTTTCAACAAAATATTACTGTAATATTTTTTTATACTCCGTACATGATTTATTCACTTACATAAAAGAATAGAAGTAAAACATACACCATACTCAAAGACCTTGGCTGTCATCCTAAAATCTAAACAGAGGCTTCTGCCTATCGTCATTATCGTGGTCGTCGCTTTCGCTGCTGTCGTTGTTGTCGTGGTAGTATCTGCAACACATCATGTCGTCGAACACCTTCACGTGAAGCTCACCGTCACCTCCATACATGAAATTCAGTAAGCAACTGATCTCCAAGAAGTCGGCACGGCCAGCGGCTCCCAACCGTTGTGGAGGTACATCTGACCTTGCCCATCTAATAGGACATCGACGGGCTACCGACAAAAACCTTAGCCGGCTTCCCGCGGCTGCACCTCGGCCAGCTCCCGACTGTCGAGAAATCACACGAACTTCTTTGGGAGTCTCTTTTTACCGAAAGGATCTTCAATGATGAGGATGACAAACTCGAAGAACTCCATATGTCGTGGAAGTATTTCATCTCCTCCTCCATCGACGACAGTGAGCGCGCAGGCGACAGTTACCCTGCAGGTGATGGTGATAAACCGCGGCGGCCCCTGCCCCGACCGCGGCCACAGCTACCCTTCATGGAGTGCATAGGGAAAATGTGGAGGGATTTGCTAGGTTGCGGAGGAGCAGCACTAAGTTTGTGGATGTGAGGCGCTAGGGTTGTGCGATGAGGGGGCGATGCGTGAACATCCTAACTTAAACGCCGAAGACAAGCGAGGTGGTGGTGTTAATGACCGGTGTGCATGGCCATGCGCGACGAGAAGTCTTCCAAACCGGCCACGTGCGACGGGACATCATTCTACGTGCCAGGGGTGGGGTAGGGGCCAACGTCGCCGCGAAACCTATACACGGCTTCTCCAAAGGTAGGTAACGGGTTTAAAGCGTCGACACGCGGCATGGAAATCCTGCATCACTAACGGGACGGGTCCGTCACTCGCCACGCCTCTCCGTGTTACGTCGAGAGGCGTTCTTGCAACAACCCTATGTAGCGAGGACAAGATTGGGTGCCAGGTACTTTATTAGACCGCGGTGAACTGAAAGAGGCTTTGAAATGCGCGCCTAACGCAGTCAAGTGTCTGTTGTGCCCCATATCCTTTATAAACGCTACTAGCAATGCGACTAAATGTGCTCTTGCTGTTGGGTTGATCTCCTCGTCCTCGACCGAATGGTCGAGCACGCCCTTGTCTCGCGTCCTGATCAGGGGCGCCCAACCACATCTGGTTGGTGGGCCTCCCGTCAAAAGCGCCATATTAAAGAGGTGGGGGCTGGGGCACGGACGTCAAGGTTCATATGGCTCATCTATTCTCTTTTGCTTGCTTCGTAGAACTCTATGGCTCAAAGACTGTTTAGAGATGTGGGAAAGAAGAACAAGAAAGGCAACAAGATTGTTGGCAAGCCATTAACCATGCATCATTGCTATGAAGTGCTAGGAAATGAAAAAAAGTGGAAGACCCGCGGGAAATTGGATGCGGCAACCATGGCCGTTAATGCAACCGGTGAAGCAACAATCATCGATGATGATGATTCAAGTGACGAATGCAAGAAGAGAAGCTCCACTCCTCACTCGGTGAACAATGCAAGGAGGAATATGCTTGGTAGGAACACCGCCAAAGATATGAAGGGAAAGAAGGCCGGAGATGATGACATTACCATTGCTATGGAAATGATTGCAAATGCAAGATTGCAAGCAAATGGAGATAGGAAGGTGGGAAGAAACTTGGAAAAAGAGGCTATGGATGCTATGGAGGCTTGGCAAGCCGCTTTGGAGGAGAGGCTAGCCGCCAACGAGGAGAGGAAGTTGGCTTTGGAGGAGAAGAAGCAAACCAACGAGGAGCATCTACGCCTAGTGGAGGAGGAGAGGAAGCTTTTCTTGATGGATACTTCCCACATGGATGAGAGGCAAAATAAGTACATCAACCTTGCTCTCGACGAAGTGTTGGCCAAGAAGAGATTGTTGATAGCCAACATGAACACACCCCCGGCCGACATGTTTGGAGGAGGCTGATACGTCTCCAACGTATCGATAATTTCTTATGTTCCATGCCACATTATTGATGTTATCTACATGTTTTATGCACACTTTATGTCATATTCGTGCATTTTCTGGAACTAACCTATTAACAAGATGCCGAAGTGCCAGTTGCTGTTTTCTGCTGTTTTTTGTTTCAGAAATCCTAGTAACGAAATATTCTCGGAATTGGACGAAATCAACGCCCAGGGTCCTATTTTGCCACGAAGCTTCCAGAAGTCCGAAGAGGAGACGAAGTGGGGCCACGAGGGGGCCACACCCTAGGGCGGCGCGGCCCCCCCCCCTTGGCTGCGCGGCCCTGTGGTGTGGGGCCCTCGTGCCGCCTCCTGACCTGCCCTTCCGCCTACTTAAAGCCTCCGTCGCGAAACCCCCAGTACTGAGAGCCACGATACGGAAAACCTTCCAGAGACGCCGCCGCCGCTGATCCCATCTCGGGGGATCCAGGAGATCGCCTCCGGCACCCTGCCGGAGAGGGGAATCATCTCCCGGAGGACTCTACGCCGCCATGGTCGCCTCCGGAGTGATGTGTGAGTAGTCTACCCCTGGACTATGGGTCCATAGCAGTAGCTAGATGGTTGTCTTCTCCCCATTGTGCTTCATTGTCGGATCTTGTGAGCTGCCTAACATGATCAAGATCATCTATCTGTAATTATATATGTTGCGTTTGTTGGGATCCGATGAATAGAGAATACTTGTTATGTTGATTATCAAAGCTATGTCTATGTGTTGTTTATGATCTTGCATGCTCTCCGTTATTAGTAGATGCTCTGGCCAAGTTGATGCTAGTAACTCCAAGAGGGAGTATTTATGCTCGATAGTGGGTTCATGTCTCCGTGAATCTGGAGGGGTGACAAGAACCTCTAAGGTTATGGATGTGCTGTTGCCACTAGGGATAAAACATTGGTGCTATGTTCAAGGATGTAGTCACTAATTACATTACGCGCAATACTTAATGCAATTGTCTGTTGTTAGCAACTTAATACTGGAGGGGTTCGGATGATAACCTTGAAGGTGGACTTTTTAGGCATAGATGCATGCTGGATAGCGGTCTATGTACTTTGTCGTAATGCCCAATTAAATCTCACTATACTCATCATAATATGTATGTGCATGGTCATGCCCTCTTTATTTGTCAATTGCCCAACTGTAATTTGTTCACCCAACATGCTGTTTATCTTATGGGAGAGACACCTCTAGTGAACTGTGGACCCCGGTCCAATTTTCTATACTGAAATACAATCTACTGCAGTACTGTTCTACTGTTTTTCTGCAAACAATCATCTTCCACACAATACGGTTAATCCTTTGTTACAGCAAGCCGGTGAGATTGACAACCTCACTGTTTCGTTGGGGCAAAGTACTTTGGTTGTGTTGTGCAGGTTCCACGTTGGCGCCGGAATCCCTGGTGTTGCGCCGCACTACATCCCACCGCCATCAACCTTCAACGTGCTTCTTGGCTCCTCCTGGTTCGATAAACCTTGGTTTCTTTCTGAGGGAAAACTTGCTGCTGTGCGCATCATACCTTCCTCTTGGGGTTCCCAACGAACGTGTGAGTTACACGCCATCAAGCTCTTTTTCTGGCGCCGTTGCCGGGGAGATCAAGACACGCTGCAAGGGGAGTCTCCACTTCCCAATCTCTTTACTTTGTTTTTGTCTTGCTTAGTTTTATTTACTACTTTGTTTGCTGCACTAAATCAAAATATAAAAAAATTAGTTGCTAGTTTTACTTTATTTGCTATCTTGTTTGCTATATCAAAAACACAAAAAAATTAGTTACTCGCATTTACTTTATTATCATGTCTAGTCCCGTAGTTGTTACTCTATCACCTGAGGAATCGATCTTCACCTTTAAACAAGGAGGTGAAGAGAATTTTAAAGAAGCATGGTCTAGAATTTTTGATGCTTATAGTAAAACTGAACCTAAAATGACCTTAAGTTTGCTTCTTAGTAATTTCTATTTCGGGCTTATTCTTCGCTATAGATATGCCTTAGATGCTGTAGTGGGAGGAGATTTCCTTCATTGTGATGGGGATCAAGCTTTTAATGCTATAAGGAAATTGATTACATCATTTAGCTCCGATAATAATTTTGATCCATCTCATGCTAGCATGCATAATAGATTAAACACTATTGAAACAAATATATCCTGTTTAAAAGAAGTGTATAATCGAATTCGCGAATATTATGATTATGTTCCATTAAGCTTCGAACCTTCAATGTGGGTGCCTACTGTTAAAGCTACTATTGGTGGTGAAACTTTTCCTACTCGTTGTGATATTATGTCCGAGTTTTGCCTCATGCCTGAAAAATTTTATAAATCTTTGACACTTTGGGGACTTACTGAAGGGGGAGAAGAAATAACTCTTACGGATAACTCTGTTGTAATTCCTATGGGTATAGCTGAAGGTGTTTTCACAACCTTTTTTGGAAGGACGGTATCCACTGATTATCTCGTTATTGAATGTGTAGGGACAGGACAAATCACGCTTGGAAGATCCCTGCTGAAACTCATGGGAGCAGTCATAGATGTTGGGAAAGGCACTCTAAATTTTACCTCTACACCCGGATGCGGTCATGTATTCCCTAGACCAAAGAGTAGGAATAAGAGTAAGAAAGGTAAGAGCAACACCCCTGGTAAGAATGCCGATGCACCACCCTCCGATAATACTTGATACACACTTTCTGCGCCTAGCTGAAAGGCGTTAAAGAAAAGCGCTTATGGGAGACAACCCATGGTTTTTACCTACAGTACTTTGTTTTTATTTTGTGTCTTGGAAGTTGTTTACTACTGTAGCAACCTCTCCTTATCTTAGTTTAGTGTTTTGTTGTGCCAAGTAAAGTCGTTGATAGAAAAGTTCATACTAGATTTGGATTACTGCGCAGAAACAGATTTCTTTGCTGTCACGAATCTGGGCTGTTTTATCTGTAGGTAACTCAGAAAATTATGCCAATTTACGTGAGTGATCCTCAGATATGTACGCAACTTTCATTCAATTTGAGCATTTTCATTTGAGCAAGTCTGGTGCCTCGATAAAATTCGTCAATACGAACTGTTCTGTTTTGACAGATTCTGCCTTTTATTTCGCATTGCCTCTTTTGCTATGTTGGATGAATTTCTTTGATCCATTAATGTCCAGTAGCTTTATGCAATGTCCAGAAGTGTTAATAATGATTGTGTCACCTCTGAACATGTTAATTTTTTATTGTCGCTAACCCTCTAATGAGTTGTTCTAAGTTTGGTGTGGAGGAAGTTTTCAAGGATCAAGAGAGGAGTATGATGCAACATGATCAAGGAGAGTGAAAGCTCTAAGCTTGGGGATGCCCCGGTGGTTCACCCCTGCATATATCAAGAAGACTCAAGCGTCTAAGCTTGGGGATGCCCAAGGCATCAGCTTCTTCATCGACAACATTATCAGGTTCCTCCCCTGAAACTATATTTTTATTCCATCACATCTTATGTGCTTTGCTTGGAGCGTCGGTTTGTTTTTGTTTTTTGTTTTGTTTGAATAAAATGGATCCTAGCATTCACTTTATGGGAAAGAGACACGCTCCGCTGTAGCATATGGACAAATATGTCCTTAGTTTCTACTCATAGTATTCATGGCGAAGTTTCTTCTTCGTTAAATTGTTATATGGTTGGAATTGGAAAATGATACATGTAGTAATTGCTATTAATGTCTTGGGTAATGTGATACTTGGCAATTGTTGTGCTCATGTTTAAGATCTTGCATCATATGCTTTGCACCCATTAATGAAGAAATACATAGAGCATGCTAAAATTTGGTTTGCATATTTGGTTTCTCTAAGGTCTAGATAATTTCTAGTATTGAGTTTGAACAACAAGGAAGACGGTGTAGAGTCTTATAATGTTTTCAATATGTCTTTTATGTGAGTTTTGCTGCACCGGTTCATCCTTGTGTTTGTTTCAAATAAGTCTTGCTAGCCTAAACCTTGTATCGAGAGGGAATACTTCTCATGCATCCAAAATACTTGAGCCAACCACTATGCCATTTGTGTCCACCATACCTACCTACTACATGGTATTTTCCACCATTCCAAAGTAAATTGTTTGAGTGCTACCTTTAAAATTCCATTATTCACCTTTGCAATATATAGCTCATGGGACAAATAGCTTAAAAACTATTGTGGTATTGAATATGTACTTATGCACTTTATCTCTTATTAAGTTGCTTGTTGTGCGATAACCATGTTCACTGGGGACGCCATCAACTACTCTTTGTTGAATTTCATGTGAGTTGCTATGCATGTTCGTCTTGTCTGAAGTAAGAGCGATCTACCACCCTATGGTTAAGCATGCATATTGTTAGAGAAGAACATTGGGCCGCTAACTAAAGCCATGATCCATGGTGGAAGTTTCAGTTTTGGACATATATTCTCAATCTCATATGAGAAGAATTATTAATTGTTGTTACATGCTTATGCATAAAAGAGGAGTCAATTATCTGTTGTCTATGTTGTCCCGGTATGGATGTCTAAGTTGAGAATAATCAATAGCGAGAAATCCAATGCGAGCTTTCTCCTTAGACCTTTGTACAGGCGGCATAGAGGTACCCCTTTGTGACACTTGGTTAAAACATGTGCATTGTGATGATCCGGTAGTCCAAGCTAATTAGGACAAGGTGCGGGCACTATTAGTATACTATGCATGAGGCTTGCAACTTGTAAGATATAATTTACATGATACATATGCTTTATTACTACCGTTGACAAAATTGTTTCATGTTTTCAAAATTAAAGCTCTAGCACAAATATAGCAATCGATGCTTTTCCTCTATGGAGGACAATTCTTTTACTTTCATTGTTGAGTCAGTTCACCTATTTCTCTCCACCTCAAGAAGCAAACACTTGTGTGAACTGTGCATTGATTTCTACATACTTGCTTATTGCACTTATTATATTACTCTATGTTGACAATATCCATGAGATATACATGTTATGAGTTGAAAGCAACCGCTGAAACTTAATCTTCTTTTGTGTTGCTTCAATGCTTTTACTATGAATTATTGCTTTATGAGTTAACTCTTATGCAAGACTTATTGATGCTTGTCTTGAAGTGCTATTCATGAAAAGTCTTTGCTTTATGATTCACTTGTTTACTCATGTCATATACATTGTTTTGATCGCTGCATTCACTACATATGCTTTACAAATAGTATGATCAAGGTTATGATGGCATGTCACTCCAGAAATTATCTGTGTTATCGGTTTACCTGCTCGGGACAAGCAGAACTAAGCTTGGGGATGCTGATACGTCTCCAACGTATCGATAATTTCTTATGTTCCATGCCACATTATTGATGTTATCTACATGTTTTATGCACACTTTATGTCATATTCGTGCATTTTCTGGAACTAACCTATTAACAAGATGCCGAAGTGCCAGTTGCTGTTTTCTGCTGTTTTTGGTTTCAGAAATCCAAGTAACGAAATATTCTCGGAATTGGACGAAATCAACGCCCAGGGTCCTATTTTGCCACGAAGCTTCCAGAAGTCCGAAGAGGAGACGAAGTGGAGCCACGAGGGGGCCACACCCTAGGGCGGCGCGGCCCCCCCCCCCTTGGCCGCGCGGCCCTGTGGTGTGGGGCCCTCGTGCCGCCTCCTGACCTGCCCTTCCGCCTACTTAAAGCCTCCGTCGCGAAACCCCCAGTACCGAGAGCCACGATACGGAAAACCTTCCAGAGACGCCGCCGCCGCTGATCCCATCTCGGGGGATCCAGGAGATCGCCTCCGCACCCCGCCGGAGAGGGGAATCATCTCCCGGAGGACTCTACGCCGCCATGGTCGCCTCCGGAGTGATGTGTGAGTAGTCTACCCCTGGACTATGGGTCCATAGCAGTAGCTAGATGGTTGTCTTCTCCCCATTGTGCTTCATTGTCGGATCTTGTGAGCTGCCTAACATGATCAAGATCATCTATCTGTAATTATATATGTTGCGTTTGTTGGGATCCGATGAATAGAGAATACTTGTTATGTTGATTATCAAAGCTATGTCTATGTGTTGTTTATGATCTTGCATGCTCTCCGTTATTAGTAGATGCTCTGGCCAAGTTGATGCTAGTAACTCCAAGAGGGAGTATTTATGCTCGATAGTGGGTTCATGTCTCCGTGAATCTGGAGGGGTGACAAGAACCTCTAAGGTTATGGATGTGCTGTTGCCACTAGGGATAAAACATTGGTGCTATGTTCAAGGATGTAGTCACTAATTACATTACGCGCAATACTTAATGCAATTGTCTGTTGTTAGCAACTTAATACTGGAGGGGGTTCGGATGATAACCTGAAGGTGGACTTTTTAGGCATAGATGCATGCTGGATAGCGGTCTATGTACTTTGTCGTAATGCCCAATTAAATCTCACTATACTCATCATAATATGTATGTGCATGGTCATGCCCTCTTTATTTGTCAATTGCCCAACTGTAATTTGTTCACCCAACATGCTGTTTGTCTTATGGGAGAGACACCTCTAGTGAACTGTGGACCCCGGTCCAATTCTCTATACTGAAATACAATCTCTTGCAACATCGTTTTCTACTGTTTTTCTGCAAACAATCATCTTCCACACAATACGGTTAATCCTTTGTTACAGCAAGCCGGTGAGATTGACAACCTCACTGTTTCGTTGGGACAAAGTACTTTGGTTATGTTGTGCAGGTTCCACGTTGGCGCCGGAATCCCTGGTGTTGCGCCGCACTACATCCCGCCGCCATCAACCTTCAACGTGCTTCTTGGCTCCTCCTGGTTCGATAAACCTTGGTTTCTTTCTGAGGGAAAACTTGCTGCTGTGCGCATCATACCTTCCTCTTGGGGTTCCCAACGAACGTGTGAGTTACACGCCATCAGAGGCATGGCCGGTATGGGAGGCATGTCCGACATGGGAGGACCAAGCTATGGAGGAGTCTTCGGAGGGACTATGGGAGCATCGGTGAGTGCTGCGTATGGAGCCATGTGAGCACCACCGGGAGGATTCGTGGCCTCTATGGATCCTACTATTCCTCCTTTAAGCCAAGATGTCGATGAAGAAGAAGCAAAAGAAGGCGATGGCTTGGAAAATGCGGAAGTGTGAGATTCTATCTTGCATTTGTGATATGCAAATTGTGTGTTGCACTTTGTGTCCATTTGAACCATATGTTGTGTGTGATTGTTGAACTACGTCATGTTGTGTGTCGTTCTTAAACTATATGATGTGTGTGTTGCACTTTGTGTTCATTTAAACTATGGTAGATCATTTGTTTCATAATTTATGTGAGTATTTGATCTTGCTGAATTCATAGTAGTGTAGAAAGTTGTTTTCCGCCGGCGCGCCGCTGTATTTTGGAGCACCGGGCGGAGGAACTTTTTTGGCGCCCGCGCACACGCTTTATTTTATAGCGTTCGACGGGGGGGAAATTCAGCGCAGCGCGCGGTAAACATTTACAGCGTGGCCGCAGCGACGTATAGCACACCGAAATATAGTACGTGTGTTGGAGATACTCTTAGGGTGGAGGTCCGTTTGCCGGCCGGACGCGTTAGCTACGTGGTGTTGACGGATCTTTGGATATGACGCTGGTTCACTCACCTTTAAATACTTGGGTATTCCAATTCATTATAGAAAGCTCAGGAATTTTGATTGGTATGCGGTGGAAACCCGATTTGAGAGCAAGTTGGGATGCTAGAAAGGGAAATAATAATCCTATGGTGATAGGTTAGTCCTTATCAATTCAGTCTTAACTAGCTTACCAATGTTTATGCTGTCCTTCCTACAGATACCTATTGGGGTAAGGAAACATTTGGACTTTTATAGATCAAGATTTTTTGGCAATCCGATGAACAAAAAAGGAAATATAGACTCACAAAATAGAATATTGTATGTAGACCTAAAGATCAAGGGGGATTAGGTATTGAGGCTCTCGAAATCAAGAAGAGATGTTTATTAAGTAAATGGATTTTTAAACTTCTTAATGATGACGGGGTGTGGCAAAAATTGCTATAAGCCAAATACTTAAGACATAAGACCCTATCCGAGGTCCAAGTTAAGCCTACTGACTCTCCCTTTTGGAAGGGATTGATGAGGGTTAAAGATGATTTTATTTCTAGTGGTTTCTTTAAAGTGGGTAATGGAAAAGGCACGCGTTTTTGGGAAGATATATGGCTAGGAAAAGTTTCATTAGCGCGGCAATATCACTCTTTATATAATATTGTGCATCACAAAAATGTAATAGTAGCTCATGTGTTAGCTTAAACCCCTCTGAAAATTAGTTTTTGGCGGGTATTGAATGGTAACAAATGGAATTCATGGTTACATTTGTGTCGCAAATTAATGATGGTAAATTTGAATGAAGAAAAAGATCGTTTTGTTTGGAACCTCTCACCAAATGGCTTGTTTACGGTCAAGTCTATGTATGAGGATCTTATGAGTGACCACACCCCCTTTTTTGCGAAAGTATCTCTGGAAGGTTAAAATTTCTCTAAGATAAAGATTTTCATGTGGTTTATGAGTAATAAAGTTTTGTTAACTAAGGATAATTTAGCTAAAAGACAATGGAATAGGTGCAGGAAATGTGTTTTCTGTGAAGATGAGGAAACTATTCAGCACCTTTTCATTCAGTGTCCTCTAGCTAAGATTCTTTGGCGCATAGTAAATTTCACATATGATCTTCCACCCCCAACCAATATTACTAATATGTTTGGTAATTGGTTGAATGGAGTAGATAGGCAATCTAAGACTTTTATCCGCATTGGGGTTTCTGCCTTGTGTTGGTCTATATGGAGGGTCAGAAATGATATTATCTTTAACAAAAAATAATCTTTTCACTTCTTGCAGGTTATCAATATGGTGTCTCATTGGGTCCAGCTTTGGGCTCTCGTATCGCCGGAGGGACAGGGCTGCTATGGTTTCTGGATGCACACGGCTCCAGATGGTCGCTCAGAATACTTGGTACCAAGCTGGCTGGTGTCATACTAGGAGACTACTTTGAAGTGTGTTCAGAGTAGTTTATACTTTTTTCGCTGTTTGATTTTTATATGCCGATGCTTGAATTGTAACACAATACTACTGAATTTGTATCTTTTTAATAAATGACCGTGTCATCATCATCATCATGATGCAGAGACCGCGCGGCGGCACGCGCGCGTGGGCTACGGGCGAACATCACGGGACGATGTCAACTTGATGATCTGTTGCCGCCTGTAACGGCAGGCCATTTCGGGATCAATCGGGTCACGCTGATTGATGGTCTTAATTAGAGTAGCAGCCCCGATCGGGGCACCGCCTTCTCTAGAACCAAAAGGCTGGCTCTTGCGATCCACAGTGTGGTATGATCGATGCCGTGATCTGACACGGCGAGCAATAATGCATGGGTCAACCTCAGTTCGATCGTGCCAAATTCCAATCGTCGATACTTAATTATCCGATCGACAGCTCCATTTCTAGCAATGGAATTAGTAATACTTGCGCATTAGCTGTCGCGGGGACATTACCATCGCCACGTAACCACGACATGCTATAGTCAGGTCCATGTCCAGCAATGCAAGCATATAAAAAGGCTACTGCTACTATTTTTTTTTTTTTGAGAGTACGCGAACGCGTACCTTACTTTTATAGAAGATAGAGTATATATACAAGAGAGGCATGCTATGACAAACAAAGCAAACCAAGCACCTCCCAAACACACGCACACAGCTACTCTCTAACCATTATCGAACACTCCCTCCCCTACCCTATGGGCCTGCCTAATCAACTGAAACTCCTCCAAGATTCAAGCAACCAAGGTATGAGCCGTGTACTGTCTCTGCACGTTGTGAAAGCAGTGCGCATTCCTGTTCTTCCAAACACCATGGCAAACGGTACAAACCAAACCATCAAACCATTTCCTGTCCTTGTTGCTGAACCTCGCCCTCTCCCGAGTCCACCAGCTCTGAATCGTGCTGTCCGTCGTGGGAATCTCGAAATTTAGCCGGAGGGCCTGGCGGCAGAGATGCCAGACCTCCCTAGCGAACACACATTGCACCAGGATGTGCTCGGCGGTATCTTCTTCTTGGAGGCACACAAAGCAAGGGGACGAGTGTGCTTGCAAGCCGTGCCGCAGCCTTCGGTCCGAGGTCCAGATCCTATGCTGAGCAGCCAACCAGATGATACTATTATTATTATCCCTTAAGAAATCAAAGTCGAGCTTATACGGACATTAGTGGCCGCCAAGGGGACATTATTGCCACGTACTAGGAGGACATGCTAGATTTTCCCCGGCTCGAGAGGCCACGCCTGCTCGACGGGTCACACCGGTCACCAATGGGGGCAAACTTCCTCACAAGTTCTTAGTACTACATCGTCAGTCTTCTTTTTGAAACTGTATCCGGTAAAAACGTTGGATTGGACGAATGGAAGACGTCGTTTGGTGGTGCCATTTTCAGGTCTTTTCATAGTCGCGCCCCCAAACGTAGAGTTGAATATTTTTCAACAAAATATTACTGTAATATTTTTTTATACTCCGTACATGATTTATTCACTTACATAAAAGAATAGAAGTAAAACATACACCATACTCAAAGACCTTGGCTGTCATCCTAAAATCTAAACAGAGGCTTCTGCCTATCGTCATTATCGTGGTCGTCGCTTTCGCTGCTGTCGTTGTTGTCGTGGTAGTATCTGCAACAAATCATGTCGTCGAACACCTTCACGTGAAGCTCACCGTCACCTCCATACATGAAATTCAGTAAGCAACTGATCTCCAAGAAGTGGGCGCGGCCAACGGCTCCCAACCGTTGTGGAGGTACATCTGACCTTGCCCGTCTAATAGGACATCGACGGGCTACCGACAAAAACCTTAGCCGGCTTCCCGCGGCTGCACCTCGGCCAGCTCCCGACTGTCGAGAAATCACACGAACTTCTTTGGGAGTCTCTTTTTGCCGAAAGGATCTTCAATGATGAGGATGACAAACTCGAAGAACTCCATATGTCGTGGAAGTATTTCATCTCCTCCTCCATCGACGACAGTGAGCGCGCAGGCGACAGTTACCCTGCAGGTGATGGTGATAAACCGCGGCGGCCCCTGCCCCGACCGCGGCCACAGCTACCCTTCATGGAGTGCATAGGGAAAATGTGGAGGGATTTGCTAGGTTGCGGAGGAGCAGCACTAAGTTTGTGGATGTGAGGCGCTAGGGTTGTGCGATGAGGGGGCGATGCGTGAACATCCTAACTTAAACGCCGAAGACAAGCGAGGTGGTGGTGGTAATGACCGGTGTGCATGGCCATGCGCGACGAGAAGTCTTCCATCCGGGCCACGTGCGACGGGACATCATTCTACGTGCCAGGGGTGGGGTAGGGGCCAACGTCGCCGCGAAACCTATACACGGCTTCTCCAAAGGTAGGTAACGGGTTTAAAGCGTCGACACGCGGCATGGAAATCCTGCATCACTAACGGGACGGGTCCGTCACTCGCCACGCCTCTCCGTGTTACGTCGAGAGGCGTTCTTGCAACAACCCTATGTAGCGAGGACAAGATTGGGTGCCAGGTACTTTATTAGACCGCGGTGAACTGAAAGAGGCTTTGAAATGCGCGCCTGACGCAGTCAAGTGTCTGTTGTGCCCCATATCCTTTATAAACGCTACTAGCAATGCGACTAAATGTGCTCTTGCTGTTGGGTTGATCTCCTCGTCCTCGACCGAATGGTCGAGCACGACCTTGTCTCGCGTCCTGATCGGGGGCGCCCAACCACATCTGGTTGGTGGGCCTCCCGTCAAAAGCGCCATATTAAAGAGGTGGGGGCTGGGGCACGGACGTCAAGGTTCATCCGCTGCCAGCCTCCCCACCGACACACAAACCTAAGAACGATCTGGTGCGGCGCTGTAGCAGCGGGAAGCAACACCGACATTGCCGCCAATCCTCCGTCACCACCATGGCGTGCTCCTCGTCGACCAAGCCCGACGGTATGCCACCATGTTTCCCCTCTCTTTTTCGTTCCTGGTTAGCCTAGAAACATACTCACTAGATGCAGAAAGTAGAGATCCTAATAGCACTAACAATGGTAGCAGAGCTTAGCCTAGTTCGTTGATGTAGTTGAGATAGAAACTAAACCGGGATAGAATAAAAAAGAAGTTTTTTTGGCAAACCCTAACCTTAGATCGGATATATCCCGAGTAGAACACGTTCTTGATGAGGGGGAGGGGAAGAGAGAGGGAGGCGGCAACCTTGCCGGCATCCACCTACCCGCGAGCTCCGAGAAGTGGCCTCCGCCTCCGCAGTGGCGCTGCACTATGGCACCGCGGCCAGTCCACTCGACGGCGGCGCGCTCACCCGCAAGGGGAACGCGCCGGCGAGAGGATCGGCTACGGTGCCGCCCGCCTCCACGCGCGATGGCCTGCTTCGGCGGCCACCGTCATCTTCCGCGTCTCCTCACTCCGCCGTGTTGGGTGAGAGTGAGAGGCAGAGGGAGGAGAAAGTGAGGGCTAGGGTTTCAGCACTGGCTCTTCGAGCGGTTTTGTTCGGCCGAACCTGGCGCGCAGTCGTCGGATCGCATCCGATGGCCAGGAGCTGCTCTCGGGCCCAAGGAAGAGACAGAGAGGCCGTGCACCGGTTGTTGGGCTCAGCCCATCTAGCGACGCGGGTCCGTTTTGACCTCCCTGCACGTTTTCCTTTAACAGAGAGACAAGAGAAGAAGGGACCATCCGGGCTGTATGACTTTTTTTTTCCAGTAACAGTTTTATGTTTTATTTTTTGGAAATAGTTTAGTAACAAGAATAAAAGTATGTTATGAAACTTTTCCTGTCGGCTAAAATTCGAAAAATTAAGTTAAGTTTTCGCTGTGCTAGTTAAATTGAATACATATTTAATTTTCCTAATTGAATTGGAACCAACGTGAAAAAATGAATTAGGAAATGAGAGTTAGTTTTTAGTATGATTATTTTATTTAATGATCAACATTGTTAATAAAATTATATTCCGCAAAATTCAGTGTTATCATTATTGGTTCTATTTCTGCCCAACACTGGTGTAGAAATTATTATTGAGAAGTGCCATGTTTCAATTTGACCAACATTGCATTAACTCATTTTGATGAAAATTTTGTTTCATGAAACCCTATGAGTTTTAACTTGGCTATTGAGCCCCTAAATGGAGGGAGCTATGGCTCATGGCAAGAGAAGATTGAGATGGGCTTGCTTTGCTTGACCTCGACTTGGCACTGATAGAAATTTGTCCCATAGAATCTAAGGACCCCGTGAGGGGCGACAAACAAAGTGAAGTTGACTTCAACAAAATGGTTCATAACCATGGACCAATAAGAATTAAGTATGATCTTGATCATGCTAAGTGGGATTCGTCCAACAGAAAGTGCCTGATGGTGATTAAGAGCTCCATTTTGGAGGCTATAAGGGGAGCAATCCCACAATGTGACACCGCTAGTGAGTACCTGAAAAATGTAGAGAGAAAGTTTACCGGGTCTTCCAAGGCCTATGCTAGCACTCTCATAAGAAAGCTTGTCACTACAAAGTACACTGGTGGTGGAGTAAGATATCACATATTGAGGATGAACAATATGTCTTCCAAGCTCAAGTCTATGGACATGGAGCTTCCAGAACAGTTCATCATCCATCTGATCTTTGCCTCACTTCTTAAAGAATTTGAGATATTTGCTGTGAATTACAATGCACAACCAGAAAAGTGGACCATTGAGAAGAGATTGCCATGTCTGTGCAAAAAGAATAGAGGATCAAGGGACAATCTGGTGATTCTGTCAATTACCTAAGCCCAACCAAGAAGAGGAACTTTCAGAGTTCCATGCTACAAGGGAAAACTCAGTGGAATCCCTCTTCTTTTAGGCCGCATGGAAAGGCTCATGATCACCAACTGCAAGAGGAGGCGGCCAAGGACACTTGCAAGCGGTGCAAGGAAAAGGGCCACTACCAGAAAGACTGTGTAGCATTCCTGAAACATCCATTCAAGAAAGGTGAGGATTCAATTACATTTGTAGATGAATCCTTGTTTTTAAGTTATGCAAAATCTACTTGGTGGATTGACTCGGGTGCAACTGTTCATGTTGCAATTTCACTACATGGATTCTGTATGAGACAAACCCTGCAAAGAGGAGAAAGATGCATTAAAGTTGCAAACGGCATCTAAGCTGAAGTCGAAGCCATTGGAGATCTCCCATTAGTATTAGAAAATGGCTTTGTACTTTTATTAATAGATTTACTTTATGTATCCTATTTGCATCGAAACTTAATAAGTGTATCGCGTTTAGATGATGATGGTTTTGCTTGCCATTTGGGTGATGGTCAATGTAAGATCAAATTTAATAATAAGATTGTTGGTCTTGCCTTTATACAAGACAAGCTTTATTTGTTGTCACTTTGTGAGAATGTGAATGTTTTAAGCGATGAGAATGAGAATGCCTGCACATCCCTGAATGTAAATAATAAGCGGAAGAGAATTGATGAAGTCTCTTCGAAATTATGGCACTGACGTTTAGGCCATATTTCGAGGGGGGAATAGAATTCTTAGTAAATGAATCAATCCTTCCGCCTATGGAATTGTTGAATTTAGAACAATGCATCGATTGCATTAAAGGAAAGTTTGTAATGAACACTAAGAAGGACGCCAAAAGAAGCACATGAGTTTTAGAAATAATTCATACGGATATATGCGGGCCGTTTTCTGTGAAATCTGTGGATGGCTGTGATTCTTTCATAACCTTCACGGATGATTATTTCATGTTATGGTTATATTTATCCCATTAAAGAGCGTTAGAATCATTGGATAAATTCAAGATATTCAAGGCTGAAGTAGAAAATCAGCATAGCTTAAATATTAAAATAGTAAGGTCTAACCGTGGTGGGGAGTACTACGGTTGGCGCACCCCATATGGCCAAGTTCATGGACCGTTCGCAAGGTTTCTACAGGAATATGACATAGTTTTCCAGTATTCTACACCGGGCGAGCCTCAACGGAATGGAGTAACTAAAAGACGAAACCATACCTTGATGGATATGGTGAGAAGCATGTTAAGTTACTCCACTTTACCAGTTAGTTTGTGGATGGAGGCGTTAAAAACCGCTATTCACCTACTTGATCAACTTACTAGTAAGTCGGTGTGTAAAACACCATATGAGTTGTGGACTAGTCGAGAACCTTCACTCAATTATTTCCGAGTGTGGGGCTATCCAGCTGAGGCCAAACTCTTCAACCCAAACATTGGAAAATTAGATCCTAAGACAGTAAGTTGTCATTTTATTGACTACCCAGACAAGTCAAAAGGTTATCGTTTCTATTATCCAGATAGACTTACTAAGTTTGTAGAAACGAGACATGTTGTGTTTCTGGAGGATGAGATAATCAGGGGGAGCAAGGTATCCCGAGAAATCAACCTTGAGGAGAAGCGTGTGTATGCACCCACTCCGATGATCTAGGAACCAGTTTTCTTGATACCGACTGCTACTGCACCGACACATGACAATATCACTACGAAACCTGTTGTTAGTTCTCATGTGGCAACAACGAATAAAAATGAAGAGCATGTTACCACACATGAGGAAGAGTTACAACAGCCCCACATAGAAAATGTGCCAGATGTTGAGACCCTTAGAAGGTCTCAAAGAGAGAGAAAGCCATCTATTCCTAAAGATTTTGAAATCTATTTCAATGAAGAAGTTCAAATGGAGGGTTATCCCACCACATTTGAAGAAGCCTCAAGAAGTGCTCACTCGTCGAAGTGGTTTGAAGCCATGGAAGATGAAATGAGTAGCAACAAAGTCTGGGATTTAGAAAAAAAAATCTAAAGGAGCCAAACTGTAGGCTATAAATGGGTCTACAAAACAAAGTGTGACTCTAGAGGAAATATTGAAAGATATAAAGCACGACTTGTTGCAAAGGGTTTCACTCAAAGAGAAGAAATAGACTACAATGAGACATTTTCTCCGGTTTCCCGAAAGGGTTCTTTTAGAATCATAATGGCTTTAGTGACGCACTATGATTTAGAGTTGCATTAGATGAATGTAAAGATGGCTTTCCTAAATGGAGACTTGGAGAAAAATATTTACATGACACGACCCAAAGGTTTTGTCGTGGAAGGAAAAATATATATGGGATGCCATCTGAAGAAAACCATTTATGAATTAAAACAAGCCTCTATGCAATGGTACTTGAAGTTTCATGAGAAAATTAAAAGGTTTGAGGTCAATGAGAATAGGAAGGACAATTGCGTATATGCAAAGTTTAAGAATGGGAAATTCATTTTCCTTATCCTATATGTGGATAACATTCTACTCGCTAGTAGTGATGTTAGTCTACTATTGGATACGAAGAAGTTCTTGTCCTCAAACTTCGATATGAAAGATCTTGGTGAAGCTTTATTTGTTATAGGAATTGATATTCACCGAGATAGAGAAAGTGGGATTTTTGGACTATCGCAAAAGGCATACTTAGAGAAGATTCTAAAGAAGTATGGTATGCATGCAAGTAATTTCATGCCTGCTCCTATAGTCAAGGGAGATAGATTTGGGAACTTTTAATGTCCCAGGAACCAATATGAGATTGATCAAATTAAAGCGGTTACATATACTTCAGCTGTCGGAAGCTTGATGTATGCTCAAGTATGTACGCACCCTGACTTAGCTTTTGCTACCGAGGTACTTGGCAGATTCCAAAGTAATCCAGAAATAGATCACTGAAAAAGAGTGAAGAAAACATTACGTTATGCGCAAGACACAAAAGGACTCATGCTAACATACATAAAAACTGATTTAAAATGGAAAGGTGTGTAGTAGCTCTTAAATCTGATGGTGCGTAACTGGCCATTATGACGAGCCATGCTCTATATGCTAATCTATGATGAAATGGGTAGGCAGAAAAGTTTAAGTTTAAGATTAAAGTAAGATGAGATAAGGGGGAGAATGTTGGGTTGATCTCCTCGTCCTCGACCCAATGGTCGAACACACCTTGTCTCGCGCCCTGTTCAGGGGCACCCAACCACGTCTGGTTGGTGGGCCCCCGTCGCTAGCACCATATTAAAGAGGTGGGTGCCGTGGCACGTACGACAAGGTTCGTTCGCTGCTAGCCTCCCCACCAACACACAAACCCTAAGACCACCCGATCTGGTGTGGCGCTGTAGCGGCGGGAAGAACCACCGACATCGTCACCAATCCTCCGTCGCCACCATAGCGAGCTCCTTGTCGACCAAGCCCAACGGTATGCCACCCTATTTTCCCTCTCGTTTTCGTTCCCGGTTAGCCTAGAAACATACTCACCAGATGCAGCAACTAGAGACCCTAATATTGCATACTCCGATCGCGACGTTCTCCTGCAAAATCTCAATCCGTATCCCTCCTTTCTTCTGCTTCATCATTGCATTTCCTCAGCGAGCATGGATGAGAAAACACGACGGGTCGATCGAGGTAGCAAATTAAAGACGGCATCTCCCGCTCTGAATCTTCGTCGTGGCAGGACCGCTCGTCCGCACCGGCACTTGTTAAGCTGATGCCGACGCCGATGCCGTTCTCGCGTAAGAACGACGGCCTCCTCGATCATCTCTCGTGTCACCTTCAGGCTGGTGCACGAACACTGCGGCAAAATTAAGCCTAGTGATGATTTGCTCCGGGTCGACAGCGATGGCGAATAAACTCGCAGCGGCGATCGCTAGTGATCACATACGTCGTCCCGGGGTGTTGTGTAGTGGCACGTACTACGTCCGTGCCCGAATGTTGAACCCGTGCAAGCTTGGCACGACCGTACGTACGGTAGTCTAAGCCGACACGCTAAAGAAACTCGTCTTTCAGTATGGGACTACGTGTCTAGAGGTAATCATATGATCTAACATTGCAACAGTTCAAGGTTTAGGCGGTAGAATCGGACGGAGATTTGATGCACATGGGGGTAGTGATCTCATTATTAAAAAAAATCAAAACTCATATTTATAATTTTTAAAAAATTCTAAAAATAAATCATGATATATCTAGTAATGTATCTTATAATCATGCAAATTTTTAATTGAAAATACTATATATTTTAAGCTACACAAAAATAACAAAATTGTACATCTGAGCATAGGGATTTCAAATCTCTAAAAATGACGTCATTTTTGTGCAAGTCAGAATACAAAACATTTGAAGTTGAGATTTTGCATGTTAGTGGCATATATCATTATCTACTTTTAGAATTTCGTTTCATAATTTTTTTAAACCTATAAATATAAATTTTTAATTTTTTTTCTAATATGGCGAGAGCACTGGTGCTCGGGGGGCAAAATGAATTTTCTGGTAGAATCCTCTAAATTTGAGCTAGTGTGGCTTACATATCTCTTCATTACGGGGTCTTTTTTTTTAGAGGATACTGGATCTTCTAGAGTGCATATATTTAGGTTTGTAAATAGTCTAGATATTTCCGTTAAGTGATGAAGATGATTTGAAATAGTGGCCACCAAGTCTACACAAATCATGTTCATTGTACTATTTGTCGATGTTTTCTCACATGTATCATAGTATCACACAAAGGCAAGATAAGAAACCGGTGCTATTGTGCTCTAATAATGGAAAAGACTTCATCTTCTATTCATAATTGTTAAAAAAATCAATAAGAATGTGAACTCCTTTCCTTTATTTATTTAATTGAGAGGGGATTTGGTGACTAGGTGTATACGTGAGCACCCTCTAGATGCCACACGATCTGCGTTGAGATCCGGTTCTCGTCAATTGGATCTGTTGCCTTGACGTTGTCTTATCCATCACTAAGCGTACTTGGCGTGGGTCCTACGTGATTTGAAAGTGCATCTGGCCCACTATTTGAATTCAAAAGGTGGGTCCTACGTGATTTGGAAGTGTTGTTAGTGCTGATGTGGTTTGCTGACCCAACAATGATGGTAACAGTGGATTGCTAGATGTGACACGTGTCAACCAATGGATGCATGCTCACGTATACACCCGGTCACTAGGCTTCTTTTGTTATTTTGAAACAAGTAATTCTTTCAAGATTAAATTAGTACGGACCGAAAGTCTAGTTATATCACAAATTTAAATAATGGGATCAACTTGAAAGCACATTCTCCTTGATTATTTAAATGTAATAATTAGTGTTGTCTAACTTAGGGCTTGCCATTTGTTCAGTTCAATGATAATTTTGTGGGAAATAACTAGACATCAGACAAACAAATAGGTTTTAGATGTCGATATTACCTAGATGTATGTAACTATCTATATATTTTGGTTGTTATATTAAGTTAAAAGGAATGACATTCATTTTGAGAGTTGAAATTGTTAGAATAAATGTACGGTTCAGATTAGGAGATATAATTAGGTTAACGATCTTCTTGTACTCCAAGTCTTCGTGCCTTTGTACCTCTATATATACCCACAAAGGGTCATGGCAATAAACACACAATTCTAGGGTCTACAATTTCTATAGAAATATTATGAATGATGAGTTACTTCAAAGACACGCCCGGCACTAATGAGAGTGATTCGAGCGAATCAAAAAAATGACTAGAGAATGGTAGTAAAATGAAAGAACAAGGATAGGCCAAACAAGTTCATTGGATAAACTATGCAACTGAACTTGCAATAATTAGAGGCCACATGAAAACAACAATGTCAAATTTACAAGATGATGAAATCTATGCTTGATTACAAATTTGCAGTTTTCCAATTATTGTACTTCTCCATCTTGTCGAGAGGTGCTTGTTGGTTCCCTTAACACTGGTTGAGTAAGGTAATGACAAGTGATCTTACTATACAAGCACAACGCCAAAGCAATACTGACACTAGTAGAAAACAGGGCTTTCGTCCAGCACATCGGGAGCTTTAGTCCCGGTGTAAAAAGAAACTAGGACTAATGGATCGTATTAGTCCCGGTTCAATCTAGAAAACCTTTAGTCCCGGTTCGTTTGCCAACCGGGACTAAAGGGGTGACGGCAGGCTGCCTCCGGGGCAAAAGGCTTTACTCCCGGTTGGTAGGGACTAAAGGTCTATTTAGTCCCGGTTCGTTTTACCAACCGGGACTAAATACCCCCCCCCCCCCCCCCCCCGAAAATCCAGCTGTTGGAGACTTTCGAGGGCCGGATAATCCGGCCTAAGTTGAGGCCGGATAATCCGCCCCCACCAAAAAGTCCGGCCCTGGGGAAATTCCGGGAAAATGTCCGGCCAAAAATCCGGCCCATGTCCAGGGTAGTACTGAGCCACATCGCCAAAAGTCCTTAGCCGATTTTTGGGGGCCGAATATTTTGCAAATATCCGTCCCGGATTATCCGGCCTGGTGAAACTTTTTCTGCTTCCTTTTGTCTTGTTTTTTCACACAAGACACCCACATATATGTATATATATAATCTCTGCAACACTTCACAAACATTAGAGTATCAAATGTATTGACATCAAACACTTCAAAACATAATGTGAGAGATGTTCTTTCAGTCACCTTAGGAAACCGCAGGATCAACATAATAACAAGTAATACACCTTGCAGATAAATACCAACCTCATATATATGATAAAGCAATATAGGTTCAATATTGAAATCATGTCACTCGGGCCCTAGTAACAAGCATTAAACATAGGAAAGGTGTAACAACACTCATACAAGAATTTCTTCAATACGAACACCTAAAATCTCGATACATATTGAGGATTACATGATCAATCTTATCCAAAATCCATCCACCTCTTCAGCCTACAGAGAACTACTCACTCATGGTGATGGAGAGTGAGTACATGATGGTTGGTGATGATGGCGGTGGCGGTGATGATGAAGAAGCCCTCGAAATCCCTCTCTCCGGGGTGGAGAGCAGGATCAATCTGGCCCCCGAAACGAAGATCGTGGTCTTGGCGGCGTCGTGTGCTTCTAGAGTGATATGGATATCCAGGCCTGGTACTCTAGGACAGCCATTGAGATGATAAGTGGGTCTAAGGTTGTACCAGTATTTTATTATAGTCTTGTTATTAGGAGATAATAATGTATCCAGGTCATGTGGTTGGCCAATTAGGTTAAATTAGTGTTGCATTTGGTATTGGGCCTGTCCAAGCCAAACCAGGTTAGGCCCAAGTGGGGCGCCCCAGCCTAGCAAGGCTGGCCGGCCATCTCTTTCCCTCATATAAGGAAGTGGGGTGCCTAGGGTTTAGGATAGACAAGTTTAGACTAAAGATTAGGGTTTTCCCCATTGCGTGTGTTCACGTGTATCATCCCTCCGGGGGTACGGCATTGCCGTTTATCTATTATATCCGCTGCGAAGGTTCTTGTGTTCATCAAGGATTATCCAGCTCTGGGTTTGAGGCGTATCGTTCATCGATCCGTTGCTTGCTGGATTCGTTCCCTCTTCTTCAGGCTGCGTTCATTGCGTTGTTGGGAGGATTCTCTACCTCAGGTCTCGCTGTGAAAGATCGGGCAACACTCTAGGAGGATCCGCTGGGTTCCCCCTCATCATCTGGTATCAGAGCACTGGGTTGATCACGATGAGGTTTTGTTGATCGATCTCTTTGGATCGGTTTGCATCGGAGAAGATTGGCTCTAGATCGGAGGAGTTTGGCTCTCGGTCGAAGTAGGTTGGTTGGAGGAAGTTAGGCATTGTTTGGTGCAGTTTGGAGGTCATCCATGGCTGTTTCGGAGGTCAAAATCGCGAAAATTTGCGTCTGGAATCGGGAAGAGGAAGATGTTTCGCGGCGCGCCCCAGTGCCAGGGCCGGCCGACCGGAACATGGACCGGCCGTGCCGGTCAACCAGCCGGTCAACCAGCCGGTCAACCGGGCTATAGACCGGGCCCAGCCGGCCCAGACTGGGCTAGGCGCTGACGCCAACCGGGGCAGCTACTGTGCCGCCCAGACGCGCGGCCGGCCACCAGGCCGGTCTGACCGGGCTCCAGGCCGGTCGTGCCGGCGCCCAGGCCGGTCCAACCAGACCCTGGGCCGGCCCATCCGGTTCCCAGGCTGGTCCAACCGGGCTCTGGGCCGGGCGAGCTGCTGTTTCTGCTGTTTCTCCGTCGATATTGGCTGTTACTGCTGGTGATGCTACTTCGTTTCCGGGCAATGTTCTGGGTATGAGGTGTACTCTTCCGAAGAAGTCTGGTAAGGTTTTCAATGACTATCTGGACTGCTTCAAGGGAGAACAGCGTTCGTCGTCCAGTCTTCGTTGGTACCTACACCGTCTTGCGACAGTTCAGGAGTATGAAGATTGGGAGAGGAACATGGAGTTGGGTTTTGCTCGATGTCACACATACAATAGGAAGTTCAATAGTTCTTATGCATATGTTCTTGCTCTACGGCGTGTGGACGAGGCATTAGAACGTTGCTGGCATGATGCGGTGGACAGAGGTGAATTTGCTGAAACTTGGGAGGATTACAAAACTTTTCTTCATAGTGGTTTTGTGTTACCATACATGGAGGAGAGTGAGCAGCCATCCCAAGTTGTACATGCAATAGAGAAAGTGGACAAGTGCATAGTTCCTATTCAGGAGATTGTTCCACTACCAACAGTCACTAAGGTCGAGGTGAAATCTTCAGAGGAGAGGAAACCTGGCTCTGATACCAAGAGCACTACTGTGACTGTTGAGGAGGATGTACCATTGAGCGGGCTGAATATGCAACTCAAGAGGGTACAAGGTGATGCTTGCAAGACAGTTGACAAGGGTCAGCGGTGGAGTTTGTTTCAGACTCAATGCTATATCAAGGGCAAGGCTTGCAAGTTGATGATTGATGGTGGAAGCTGTACTAATGGCATTAGCAAGGCGATGGTGGCAGCGTTGGGGTTGTCTACATGGACCTAAACATCTTGAGTGGTTGAATAGCTGTGGTATGCTAAAGATTACTCATAAGGTGCGTGTGCCATTTACAGTTGATGATTATGTTGATGAGATAGATTGCGATGTGTTGCCATTGGAGGTGTGTGGATTGCTACTTGGACGTCCTTGGTAGAATGATCGCAATGTGACACATGTTGGGCGAGCAAATACATATTATTTTATGCATGGTGGCAAACAGCGGACTTTGAAGCCTATGGGTGATGATCATATCAAGTCCAATGTCGAGGGTGCTCCTCGGCAATGCCCTCCGATAGGGGCTTAGGGTTGATGGAATCCTGCAAGCTGACACGAGACATCGGTTCACAGACAAGCGGGGAGAGCGATTTACCCAGGTTCGGGGCCCTCGATGAGGTAAAACCCTTACGTCCTGCCTGTCTGTTCTTCATTATGATGATAATGGGTTACAATGGGGTGCCGAATAGTTCGGCTGAGATCTCGTCGAGATAGCTAAGTACTAGGGTAACCTAGGTCTAAGCTTCTGTTGGCTAAGATCGCTAAGATTGATTGTGTCTCCCGACAGCCCCTCTCCTGGCCTTTATATAGGAGGCCAGGTCTCAAGAGGTCTAATCGAGTACGACTAGGTTTACAGTAGATCTATCTCCAGACTTTCCTTGTTCGGCTCCTTCCGTGTCTTGTACTTTAAGGAATCTTCCGCCGCACCGTCCTAGCGGCCCACCTCACCATCGAGTGCTTCATGGGCCTCCAACTAAGAAATACAGGATAGGGCAACATTGGTTACCCGAAGGGTAATGCCCACGTCAGTAGCCCCCGAGTGTCTAGCCGAACATAGTTCGGGTAGAGACTGAAGCATGTCTTCTTCCGATGTCCTTCTCCTTAATCGTTCTTGTTTCCCTTCTGACTGCATCATCTTCTTTTATCGGGTGCGCGTCAGCGCTCCCGATGGGAGTAGCCCCCGAGTCTAGGTACGGATGCTTGCAATCCGTGCGTAGACTCAAGTTGCACTACTCGAACATTTTTCTCTGCCGAAGTTTTTCTGCAAATATTTGTAGGTCATCCGATATATTTTTCTTATGCAAGGGATAATGAGTAACGTGCCCAACTTTTGCTGGTTAACTGCCGATGTCAAAACAACATTACCCTACACAGAATCAAGTCCCCGGGCATGATCCTGGAGTGCGAAAAAAGTTCTGTCGGGTGCGCGTCCAGCGCTCCCGATGGGAGTAGCCCCCGAGTCTGGGCACGGGTGCTTGGAACCGGGTGCAGACTCAGGTCGAGCAATCATCTCTTCTTTCAAGGCTTATTTCTTCGAGTCTTCATTCTGTCTGGTGCGCGTCCAGCGCTCCCGATGGGAGTAGCCCCCGAGTCCAGGTGCGGATGCTGGCAATCCGTGCGTGGACTCAAATTGATCACCCGATACCTTTCCCCCTTTTTTTTATTCCTTCGACTGTCTTTGACAGCACCCATGATGTCATTGATGATGCGCCGCTGCCGTAGCTTGATTGACAAGATTTGACCTAACGGGCCCACCCTAGTTCTGCGCGGGCAGTTTTTAGGATTTGACCAGTGCACGCGCAGCGACCGAGGCGTTTCCTCGATTTTCGCGCGACGTGGGAATAATGGGCCGCCGGTTCCATTCCCTTTTCGAGCGCCACGTGTACAGCCAGATTCGCTCCACCTCCCACGACGTCTGTGGAGTTATGGCCACGATCTCACGCAAATTCTTACGGCATAAATAGAGGGCTTCCTCGTTTTCACTTTTTTACGCCTCCCACTGCTCATCTTCTTCGCCCGTCCTTTCCTGCTTCCTCTGTCCTTCCCTCAAAGCTTCAGACGCCATGGGCAAGAAGAAGGGTGCGAGCACTTCAGACGCGGCCAGAGTTAGCCGCGATTGGGTCGCTTCCGCCATTTCCAACCGTGACATCAACAAGCTGCGCGCCCTCGGCTTCATCTCCGCATCTGAGGATGATATTCGTCTTCCAGGTGCGGTTTCTCGCCCAAAGCCCCCGAAGGGTTTCACTGTCATGTTCGTTGCCTATTTGTTCTGTGGTCTTTCCCTTCCGGCACACGAGTTCCTTCGCTCCCTTCTTTTCTTTTACGGGATCCAGCTCTGGCAGCTGACCCCAAACTCCATCCTCCACCTTTCTATCTTCGTCACTGTTCGCGAGGCCTTCCTCGGCATTGACCCTCACTGGGGTCTTTGGAGGAAGATCTTCTACGTGAAGCGTCACAACGACAACAATGGTCCTCCCGTCGTAGGCGGCGTCGGTTTTGTTGTTAGGAAGGAAGTCGATTATCTCGATTACCCGATGAAGGAATCCGTCCAAGGCTCGCGCAACAAATGGTTTTATCTGCGAGACCCTTTGGTGCCTGGACGGCGCTCAAACCTCCCTCCTTTTGAAGATAAACTGATAGCTAAGCCGAAGAAGTCCTGGCAAAACGCCCTTTCTCCCGAAGAGAGAGCGACAGCCGACAAGCTATTCGACCAGATCGTCACCCTGAAGAATATGGGAGGCTTGACGATGTGCGGCACTGAGGTGGTCTCAGTGTTTTTACAACGTCGAGTGCAACCGTTAATGTCTCGACCCCACCAACTATGGCTTTACACGGGCAAATACGATAGGTCTAGAGTCTGCTCTGCCGACCTTTCGGCTGAAGACCTCCGAGATGAAGTCCACCGCTTGACGTGCCTTAGCATGAGGGACAACATTGTCCTTACATCGGCTCGTCCTCCTTATGATTTCGACCATCTTCCGGCCGAGGTAATCTTCTGTTGTTTTTTCGCTTGCTGTTGTCACTCCTTTTTCCTTTTTGTCTCACAAATTTCTTTTCTTCGACAGGCCCCCGCCGTTGCTCAATGCTATCCTCCTACACCCGAAAGCGGTGTGGTGCTAGAGAATGACGATGATGATTCTGAGGGGACCGAGGACGCTCAGCATGCCCTCGAGGACAGCGATGTCCAAGAGGAAGAAGCTGCTGAGGATGATGCCTTCGTCAGGAGCAGGCGCCGTAAGCAGATACACGACGATCTCATTACAACGGCTGAATCAAGTCCTAGTGGAGGAGATAATGATGCCGATGAAACTACTTCGCCTCCTCCTGCTAAGAAGAGTTCAACAAGTTTCTTCGCAGGCGAGGATGACCTGGACCTGTGAGCTTCTATACTCTTTTCTCGATTTGTTTCCTATCATTTTGTATGCTAACCGTGCACTGCACTTAAGTAGCTCTGATGATGATGATGATGAAGTTCCTCTCGCGAAGAGGGCCAAATTAGTCTCTGGGAAAGCGGCATCGGCTAAGGAATCGAACCCCTCTCCCGCCAAGTCGACGCCTCCGTCGCGAACGGGTGTAGAGAAGATTCCAGTGTCGAGAGTTATCCCTCCTGGCGATGCTCCCACTCCGTCGGCTGGTCGTGATCATGTAAGTATTTATTTTGCCTTGTTTTTGCCGAATTTTCCTCATGTCGACTGAATCTCCCTGATTTTCCTTGCGACAGCCGGTTTATGCTACAGTCGATGGTGTGATTGATTTCGCCGAACAGTTTACCCGACTGGAGGCTGAAAACGTCCAGCTTCGGAAGACTGTCAAATCTTCAGCTGATCAGGTGCTGGAAGCCAACAGGCTCGCCACCGATGCCAAGAAGGAAAATGCCTTGTTGAAGGAGGAGCTGACGAAGCTGAAGAAGCAGATGAAGGATGAGCAAGATGCCAGGCGTGTGACAGCGGCTGCAGTCGATAAAAAGGAAGGTGTTCTCCATGAATCCGTCAAAGATTTATTGGGTAAGGTTCATGACACATAATTTTCATTTCTGATACATCCTCTTTGGCTGCTGATCTTTCCTTTCTTTCAGAGGCCGCTGATGCGTGCAGTTAACACACGTCCGTTGGGAACCCCAAGAGGAAGGTGTGATGCAGACAGTAGCAAGTTTTCCCTCAGAAAGAAACCAAGGTTTATCGAACCAGGAGGAGCCAAGAAGCACGTTGAAGGTTGATGGCGGTGGAGTGTAGTGCGGCGCAACACCAGGGATTCCGGCGCCAACGTGGAACCTGCACAACACAACCAAAGTACTTTGCCCCAACGTAACAGTGAGGTTGTCAATCTCACCGGCTTGCTGTGAACAAAGGATTAACCGTATTGTGTCGAAGATGATTGTTTGCGAAGAACAGTAAAGAACAAGTATTGCAGTAGATTGAATTTCAGATGTAAAGAATAGGACCGGGGTCCACAGTTCACTAGCGGTGTCTCTCCCATAAGATAAATAGCATGTTGGGTGAACAAATTACAGTTGGGCAATTGACAAATAAAGAAGGCATAACAATGCACATACATATATCATGATGAGTACTATGAGATTTAATCAGGGCATTACGACAAAGTACATAGACCGCCATCAAGCATGCATCTATGCCTAAAAAGTCCACTTTCAGGTTATCATCCGAACCCCTTCCGGTATTAAGTTGCAAGCAACAGACAATTGCATTAAGTATGGTGCGTAATGTAATCAACACAAATATCCTTAGACAAAGCATCGATGTTTTATCCCTAGTGGCAACAGCACATCCACAACCTTAGAACTTGTCATCCGTCCCAGATTTAATGGAGGCATGAACCCACTATCGAGCATAAATACTCCCTCTTGGAGTTACAAGTATCAACTTGGCCAGAGCCTCTACTAGCAACGGAGAGCATGCAAGAACATAAGCAACTCATATATGATAGAATGATAATCAACTTGACATAGTATTCAATATCCATCGGATCCCAACAAACACAACATGTAGGATTACAAATAAACGATCTTGATCATGATAGGCAGCTCACAAGATCGAACATGCTAGCACAATTAGGAGAAGATGACCATCTAGCTACTGCTATGGACCCATGGTCCAGGGGTGAACTACTCACACATCGATCCGGAGGCGATCATGGCGATGAAGAGACCTCCGGGAGATGATTCCCCTCTCCGGCAGGGTGCCGGAGGCGATCTCCTGAATCCCCCGAGATGGGATTGGCGGCGGCTGCGTCTTTGGAAGGTTTTCCGTATCGTGGCTCTTGGTACTGGGGGTTTCCGCCCTAGTGTGTGGCCGCCTCGTGGCCCCACTTCTTATCCTCTTCGGTCTTCTGGAAGCTTCGTGTGAAAATCGGACCCTGGGCGTTGATTTCGTCCAATTCCGAGAATATTTCCTTACTAGGAATTCTGAAACCAAAAACAGCAGAAAACAGCAACTGGCTCTTCGGCATCTCGTCAATAGGTTAGTGCCGGAAAATGCATAATAACGACATATAATGTGTATAAAACATGTGAGTATCATCATAAAAGTATCATGGAACATAAGAAATTATAGATATGTTTGGGACGTATCTGCCGCCGATATAACCGTCACTCGACGCCATCAGCTTCGGGTGGACTCCACATCCGATGCATTTTCACTTGCTGCTGAGTCAAATGTCCAAGTCCTTGGACTGCTGCAAAAGACCAAAGGAGCGTTGTCGAGGCTGTACTCGATGATCTTCCCGAAGATGAAGCAGGACAAGACTCTCGACGAGATGGCGGATGCTTTCCTCGTTGATCCTTCCGAGCCTGTGGAGGTATTGAAACGCCGTAACCGCTTATTTGGGGCGGTTCTTACCTTCCAGTTGCTTATGGGTCATGGGATGGGGTCAGAATTGGAGAAGTTATCTAAGGCATTGCCTGTCGATGATGACAACCATTTAGTCGACCTCGAGCCTTTTAAAAGATCGGCAGTAATTTGTGCCAATCAACTTCTGAAGCTGGTAGATGAAGCACAAGCCAAGCCTATTCCTGGATCTGCCCCTGCTTCATCATCGGCGAACCCTCGAACTTTTTATTTGACTTGTTGTAAATAAGATCAACCGTAACTTTGACGTAGTCCAGTTTTATTTCGGCTCTGTTGCCAATTCGAACATCCTTTTGAATGTATTATATATGTCAAGTACTCCCGATGGGAGTTTTTATGTTAATGCTGGCCTGAACTGGGGACTGCGCTGCAGATTCCTTCAACTTCTTCCCGTGCCGAGCTTTTCCCGAACCCTTCGAGTAATGATGAATCGGGCCTTGTTCGTCGCTTGCGTGACCAAGTGTCTTGTCTAAATAAAGACATTGCTTCTCTTCGGGCGATGGCAGCCTTGGTGAAGAAAAAGGGGGAGATAGCGACTGCTATCGAACAATACGCTCTCGATGGTCTTCATGTTGCTACCGAAAGTTTGGGCTGTAAGTGTTAGCCCATCTTTTGATTCCTGACATAGCCTGAATGTTCTTTTAACTGATACTCGTTCCTTTCCAGTCGTGGCTTCGGATGCAACTGAGGAGAACAAGAAGATCCATGACGAGGTCGAGGCGATGACTGACGTTGTGCACCCGAATCACGGTTTATGGCAGCATCGTCCGAAGGCTGTTGTCATGGCGAAGTTTAAGTATCGGGTGGGGAAGGCGCATTATTACTTTGATAAGTTCCACGCTCATGTCACGATGGTTTGGAACACCTTGTTCCCTCTGGACCAAGCACCCGAAACCTTATCTGCCTTGTTCACCCGATTCAAGTCTCCCGAAAGAATTCGACAGTTGGTACGGAAAGAACTCCTGGCTGGTGCTGAGCTTGCCTTTGCTTCGATATTGGCGTGCCATCCGTCTTTAGACTTGGGAGCCGTGGCCAACACTGAGAGGAGCTTAGGCCAATACTATGATGTTGCTAGAGGTCCTGCTTACACCATTGTTTCTCGGATGGAGTCGTGCCTTGAGAAGGATCTGAAGGCCCACTGGGACCGGGGAGCCCGATCATGAATGTAATAACCTTATACCTGCATAAGATTGTTTTGTATGAATTTACTGCGTACGTTGCACGCTATGTTAGTTTGATTGATGTTTTATTGTCGAGGGCGGCTGAGTGATCAGTTCAACCTGCTCTCTCGACGGCTTCGTTGAATTATGCAATGTTATTGCGAAGCCTATATGTAAGTTTTGTAATAGCGAGACCCATCGACTTAGTCGAGGGAATTAGACGCTTGGCTTCATCACGCGGTGCACCGGTTTGAGCCTTATTTTGTGATAATGTAACCGACTGCAGCACTCGTGTATTTACTCGAGGCTTGGATTGGTTGTTTGTGTGCATCATTAATCTTAGCTCCCGTTGAGAGTATTTAATTAATGACACTGTGTAAGCTTATTTTTAGGCCAGCGCTCCCGATGGGAGTAAGAGCCAATGGCGAGGCCCCATAAAGTATGTTCGGGTGATAGGGCCTGGAGCAAGAAAAAAGGTAGAGAACCTGATTAGAACTTTTATTCATAATTCAAAAGCAACCTTAAGGGCTATCGAGTAATTAAAAACAATCGTATCCTATGTATAGAACCGTCGCAAGTGTGCGACGTTCCATGGATTCTCAACGTCTTTTCCGGAAGCTGGGTTTTTTAGCCGATAGGCTCCTCCTGGTATCACTTCAGTGACGATATATGGTCCTTCCCATGAGGATTCGAGCTTCAAGGGTCTCTCTTGCTTCAGCTGAAGTACCATATCTCCGACATTAAAGCTTCGACTGCGTATTCGTCGGCTGTGATAATTTCTCAGCGCCTGCTGGTATACCGTCGTTCTTGCCAAGGCGATGTCTCGTGCCTCGTCGAGGAGGTCCACAGCGTCCTGTAGCACGGTATTGGAAGAGGATTCCGTGTATGCTGTCACCCGAGGTGCTTCAAACCGAACGGCGGCTGGCAGGACTGCCTCGGCTCCATGCACCAAGAAGAATGGGGTGTACTGAGTCGACCTGTTGGGTGTAGTGCGCAAACTCCAGAGTACGGATGGCAATTCTTCGACCCAAGCTCCAGCTGCACCTGTAAGGCGTTTCTTGAGGCCATCCCGTATGAGACCGTTGATCCTTTCCGCCTGGCCATTGGTCTGTGGGTGGGCCACTGATGCAAACTTTAGTTTGATTCCTCCGTCATCGCAAAATTTTCGAAATTCTTTGGAGTCGAAGTTGGTTCCATTGTCTGTGACGATACTATGAGGCATACCAAATCGACAAGTTATTCCCCTGAAGAATTGGACTGCTATTTTTGCTTTTTGGTTTCGCACTGGTACTGCCTCGATCCACTTTGTGAATTTGTCGACTACGACCAATAGATACGTGTGTCCTCCAGGCGATGATCTTGGCAATGGTCCAACTTGGTCGAGTCCCCATTGAGAAAACGGCCACGTCAGAGGTATTGTCATTAGGTCTGTGGCAGGGGCGTGTGGTTTCGGTGAAAATCGCTGACAGGGGTCGCACTTCATGACCAGATCTCGAGCATCCGATGCCGCTGTTGGCCAGTAAAATCCCGCTCTGAAGGCCTTCGCCACAAGGGCCCTGCTTCCTGCGTGATGTCCGCAAGTTCCTTCGTGTATCTCGCGCAATAGTGCTCTTCCGTCGTCAATGGCAATGCATCTTTGGAAAATACCGGAAATGCTGCGCTTCTAAAGTTCACCGTTTACTATGGTGAAGGCTTTCGATCGTCTAACGATTCGTCTTGCTTCTATCGGGTCCTCTGGTAATTCCTGCTTCGTTAGATACGCTAGGAACGGCTTGGTCCATAGTGGCTCGAGGAGGAGGACTTGTTCGGCAGGGGGAGTCGGAGATTCTTCGGCAGCTTGCTGCGAGCTCGCCTTTAATTCATCAGCCGACCGTTCGGGAGGTACCGACGCCTTCTCTTTTATCGATCGTTGAGTGATCACTTCGTAAAACACTCCGTCTGGAATAGGGGAGCACATGGACCCGATGTTTGCCAAAGTGTCGGCTTCCTCGTTGCTGGCTCTACCGATATGTTTGAGCTCACATCCTTCGAATTTAGCTTCCATATTTTGATACTGCTGCCGATAGGCGATCATGTTATCGCTGACTGCGTCGCACAAGTTCATCGACTGCTGCACCACCAAGTTTGAATCTCCATAGATTTCCAGACGAGTTGCCCCGCATGCCTTTGCCATTTTCATTCCGTGCAGCAGTGCTTCGTATTCTGCTTCATTGTTCGTCGGCAGTGAGAAATTCATACGTAGTATGTACTTCATCTTATCTCCCTGTGGTGATATCAGCACCACTCCTGCTCCTACACCTGTGCTTCGTTTTGACCCGTCAAAGTACATTATCCACGATCCCGACATGTCGGGTGCTGCTGGTGTCTGTGATTGGATCCAGTCTGCCACGAAATCTGAGAGGATTTGGAATTTTATCGCTGTTCGATTGACGTAGGTTATATCGTGTGGCGCTATCTCGATAGCCCATTGGGACACTCGACCTGTGGCCTCTGGGTTGGTCATTATGTTCTTCAGTGGTGCTTCGCTCACGACGGTAATCGGGTGCTCTGTGAAGTAGTGTCGTAACTTGCGAGCTGACCTCCACACTGCGTATGCCACTTCTGATGATGGGGGTACCTCTATCTTGCGGGTGTGAGCACCTCACTGAGGTAGTAAACGGACCTTTGCACGCCATGAACTCTCCCTGCTTCTTCTCGCTCGACGACCAAGACGCTGCTAAAGACTTGGGCTATCACAGCTATATACATTAGCAGTGTTTCCTTCTCCCGTGGGGTTACAAGGACTGGAGATGTCGATAGGATTTTCTTCAGGTTGTCGAAGGATTCCTGCGCCTCCTTTGTCCACTCGAATTTTTCTGATTTTTTCATCAAATTGTAGAAGGGCAAAGCTTTTTCTCCTAGCTTGGCGATGAACCTGCTGAGCGCTGCTAATCGTCCTGCCAGTTGCTGCACTTGGTGCAGATTCTTTGGCGGCTCCATGTCGAGAATAGCTTTGATCTTCAAAGGGTTGGCTTCAATCCCCCTGGCCGAGATGAAGTACCCTAGTACTTGCCCTCCTGGCACACCGAAGAAACATTTTTTGGGATTCAACTTGATTTTATACTTGTCTAAGTTGTCAAAAGTTTCCCGCAAATCATCGACGAGAGTGGCAATGTGCTTTGTTTTCACCACGATGTCATCAATGTAGACTTCGATGTTTCTCCCGATCTGCTCTCCGAGGTAGGCCTGCATGCAGCGTTGATAAGTTGCTCCTGCGTTTTTTAACCCGAATGTCATGACGTTGTAACAGAAAATGCCGTGTGGGGTGATGAACGCGGTTAGCTCCTGGTCTTCTTTCTTCAGCTTGATCTGATTATATCCGGAGTACGCATCAAGGAAGGAGAGGCGATCACATCCGGCTGTGGAGTCGACTATCTGATCAATGCGAGGCAGAGGGAAGTGGTCTTTCGGACAGTGTTTGTTGAGGCTGGTGTAGTCGATACACATACGCAAAGCGGTGGTGTCCTTTTTGGGCACCATAACAGGGTTGGCCACCCACTCAGATTCCTTGAGCTCTCGGATGAATCCTGCTTTACGGAGTCGATTGACTTCCTCGCCAATTGCTCTTTGATGTCTACGGGTGCTTCTATTCTTGTAGACAGTGTTGGGCCTCCAAGAGCAGAGGTTTGTAGAACAGCAGCAAGTTTCCCTTAAGTGGATCACCCAAGGTTTATCGAACTCAGGGAGGAAGAGGTCAAAGATATCCCTCTCATGCAACCCTGCAACCACAAAGCAAGAAGTCTCTTGTGTCCCCAACACACCTAATAGGTGCACTAGTTCGGCGAAGAGATAGTGAAATACAGGTGGTATGAATAAATGCGAGCAGTAGCAACGGCGCCAGAAAAGTGCTTGCTGGCGTGCAGTTGATGGTAGTAATATTGCAAGAAGTAAAGATGCAGTAAAACAGTAAACAAGCAGCTATAGCAGTATTTAGGAACAAGGCCTAGGGATCATACTTTCACTAGTGGACACTCTCAACATTGATCACATAACATAATAAATAAATAGATGCTAGACTCTACACCCTCTTGTTGGATGATGAACACCACTAATTGTGTAGGATTACACGAACCCTCAATGCCGGAGTTAACAAGCTCCACAATATTCAATGTTCATATTTAAATAACCTTAGAATGCATAACAGATCAACATAACCAAGCCAAGTACTAACATAGCATGCACACTGTCACCTTCACACTACGAAAGGAGGAATATATCACATCAATACTATCATAGCAATAGTTAACTTCATAATCTACAAGAGATCACAATCATAGCCTACGCCAAGTACTACACGATGCACACACTGTCACCATTACACCGTACAGGAGGAATAAACTACTTTAATAACATCACTAGAGTAGCACACAGATATATTGTGATACAAAACACATTGCAATCATAAAGAGATATAAATAAGCACTTCACTATGCCATTCATAACAGTGAATAAGTATTCTGTGAAATATAGCCTAAGAGACCCACACGGTGCACACACTGTCACCTTTACACACGTGGGACAAGGAGTCTCCGGAGATCACATAAGTAAAATCCACTTGACTAGCATAATGACATCTAGATTACAAGCATCATCATATGAATCTCAATCATGTAAGGCAGCTCATGAGATTATTGTATTGAAGCACATAGGAGAGAGATGAACCACATAGCTACCGGTACAGCCCCGAGCCTCGATGGAGAACTACTCCCTCCTCATGGGAGACAGCAGCGTTGATGAAGATGACGGTGGTGTCGATGGAGAAGCCTTCCGGGGGCACTTCCCCGTCCCGGCGGCGTGCCGGAACAGAGACTCCTGTCCCCCAGATCTTGGCTTCGCGATGGCGGCGGCTCTGGAAGGTTTTCTCTGGTTTCGTCGAACGTAATAGGGTTTTCGCGATGGAGACCTTAAGTAGGCGGAAGGGCAGGTCAGGGGGCCACACGAGGCGGCCACACAATAGGCCGGCGCGGCCCAAGCCCAGGCCGCGCCGCCTTGTTGTGTCGTCACCTCGTGGCCCCACTTCGTTTCCTCTTCGGTCTTCTAGAAGCTTCGTGGAAAAATAGGACCCTGGGCGTTGATTTCGTCCAATTCCGAGAATATTTCCTTACTAGGATTTCTGGAACCAAAAACAGCAGAAAACAGGAACTGGCCCTTCGGCATCTCGTCAATAGGTTAGTTCCGGAAAACGCATAAATATGACATATAATGTGTATAAAACATGTAGATATCATCAATAATGTGGCATGGAACATAAGAAATTATCGATACGTCGGAGACGTATCAGCATCCCCAAGCTTAGTTCCTGCTCGTCCCGAGCAGGTAAACGATAACAAAGATAATTTCTGGAGTGACATGCCATCATAACCTTGATCATACTATTGTAAGAATATGTAATGAATGCAGCGATCAAAACAATGGTAATGACATGAGTAAACAAATGAATCATAAAGCAAAGACTTTTCATGAATAGTACTTTCAAGACAAGCATCAATAAGTCTTGCATAAGAGTTAACTCATAAAGCAATAAATCAAAGTAAAGGTATTGAAGCAACACAGAGGAAGATTAAGTTTCAGCGGTTGCTTTCAACTTATAACATGTATATCTCATGGATAGTGTCAATGTAAAGTAATATAACAAGTGCAATATGCAAGTATGTAGGAATCAATGCACAGTTCACACAAGTGTTTGCTTCTTGAGGTGGAGAGAAATAGGTGAACTGACTCAACATAAAAGTAAAAGAAAGGTCCTTAAAAGAGGAAAGCATCGATTGCTATATTTGTGCTAGAGCTTTTATTTTGAAAACATGAAACAATTTTGTCAACGGTAGTAATAAAGCATATGTATCAGGTAAATTATATCCAAGTTGCAAGCCTCATGCATAGTATACTAATAGTGCCGCACCTTGTCCTAATTAGCTTCGGTTAACACTGATCATCATTGCATAACATATGTTTCAACCAAGCGTCACAATGGGTTACCTCTATGCCGCCTGTACAAGGGTCTAAGGAGAAAGTTCGCATTGGATTTCTCACTTTTGATCATTCTTCAACTTAGACACCCATACCGGGACAACATAGACAACAGATAATGGACTCCTCTTTTAATGCTTAAGCATTCAACAACAGTTAATATTCTCATAAGAGATTGAGGTTTTATGTCCAAACTGAAACTTCCACCATGATTCATGGCTTTAGTTAGCGGCCCAATGTTCTTCTCTAACAGTATGCATACTCAAACCATTTGATTGTGAAAACCGCCCTTACTTCAGACAAGACGAACATGCATAGCAACTCACATGATATTCAACAAAGAGTTGATGGCGTCCCCAGGAACATGGTTATCGCACAACAAGCAACTTAATAAGAGATAAAGTGCATAAGTACATATTTAATACCACAATAGTTTTTAAGGCTATTTTGTCCCATGAGCTATATATTGCAAAGGCGAATGATGGAAATTTAAAGGTAGCACTCAAGCAATTTACTTTGGAATGGCGGAGAAATACCATGTAGTAGGTAGGTATGGTGGACACAAATGGCATAGTGGTTGGCTCAAGGATTTTGGATGCATGAGAAGTATTCCCTCTCGATACAAGGTTTAGGCTAGCAAGGTTATTTGAAACAAACACAAGGATGAACCGGTGCACCAAAACTCACATAAAAGACATATTGTAAACATTATAAGACTCTACACCGTCTTCCTTGTTGTTCAAACTCTTTACTAGAAATTATCTAGACCTTAGAGAGACCAATTATGCAAACCAAATTTTAGCAAGCTCTATGTATTTCTTCATTAATGGGTGCAAAGTATATGATGCAAGAGCTTAAACATGAGCACAAAAATTGCCAAGTATCACATTATCCAAGACATTTTACCAATTACTACATGTAGCATTTCCCGTTTCCAACCATATAACAATTAACGAAGCAGTTTCAACCTTCGCCATGAACATTAAAAGCTAAGAACACATGTGTTCATATGAACCAGCGGAGCGTGTCTCTCTCCCACACAAGCATGATGGATCCTTATTCAAACACAAAACAAAAATAAAAGCACACAGACGCTCCAAGTAAAGTACATAAGATGTGACTGAATAAAAATATAGTTTCAAGAGAAGAACCTGATAAATTTGTCGATGAAGAAGGGGATGCCTTGGGCATCCCCAAGCTTAGATGCTTGAGTCTTCTTGAAATATGCAGGGATGAACCACCGGGGCATCCCAAGCTTAGAGCTTTCACTCTTCTTGATCACGTTGTATCATCCTCCTCTCTTGACCCTTGAAAACTTCCTCCACACCAAACTCGAAACAAACTCATTAGAGGGTTAGTGCATAATTAAAAATTCACATGTTCAGAGGCGACACAATCATTCTTAACACTTCTGGACATTGCCCAAAGCTACTGGAAGGTAATGGAACAAAGAAATCCACCCAACACAGCAAAAGAGGCAATGCGAAATAAAAGGCAGAATCTGTCAAAACAGAACAGTCCGTAAAGACGAATTTTAAAATGGCACCAGACTTGCTCAGATGAAAATGCCCAAATTGAATGAAAGTTGCGTACATATCTGAGGATCACTCAAGTAAATTGGCAGATTTTTCTGAGTTACCTACAGAGAATTAGGCCCAGATTCGTGACAGACAGAAATCTGTTTCTGTGCAGTAATCCAAATCTAGTATCAACCCTACTATCAAAGACTTTACTTGGCACAACAAAGCAAATAAAATAAGATAAGGAGAGGTTGCTACAGTAGTAACAACTTCCAAGACTCAAATATAAAACAAAAGTACTGTAGCAAAATAAACACATGGGTTATCTCCCAAGAAGTTCTTTCTTTATAGCCATTAAGATAGGCTCAGCAATTTTAATGATGCACTCGCAAGAAATAGTATTTGAAGCAAAAGAGAGCATCAAGAGGCAAATTCAAAACACATTTAAGCCTAACATGCTTCCTATGAAAAGGAATCTTGTAAATAAACAAGTTCATGAAGTATGATGCAACAAGCATAGAAAGATAGAACAAGTGTAGCTTCAAAAATTTCAGCATACAGAGAGGTGTTTTAGTAACATGAAAATTTTTACAACCATATTTTCCTCTCTCATAATAATATCCAGTGGCATCATGAGCAAACTCAACAATATAACTATCACATAAAGCATTCTTATCATGAGTCTTATGCATAAAATTATTACTCTCCACATAAGCATAATCAATTTTATTAGTTGTAGTGGGAGCAAATTCAACAAAGTAGCTATCATTATTATTCTCATCATCAAATATAGGAGGCATATTGTAATCATAATCAAATTTATCCTCCATAACAGGCGGTACTAAAAGACCAATATCATTATAATCATCATAAATAGGAGGCAAAGTATCATCAAAGTAAATTTTCTCCTCAATGCTTGGGGGACTAAAAATATCATGCTCATCAAAGCCAGCTTCCCCAAGCTTAAAATTTTCCACATCATTAGCAAAAATGGTGTTCAAAGCGTTCATACTAATATGTTCCATAGGTTTTTTAATTTTCGCATCAAACCATCCATGTCTTAAATCAGGAAATAGAATAAGAAGCTCATTGTTGTCTATTATGCCAAACTAGTGTAAACAAGAAACAAAAACATGCAATTGCAGGATCTAAAGGAAATAGCTTCGAGCACACACACAACGGTAACAGAAAAGTACTTTACCTGGGACCGGAGTATGAGTGCCTTTTACCTTTCCTCCCCGGCAACGGCGCCAGAAAAGTGCTTGATGTCTACGGGTGCTTCTATTCTTGTAGACAGTGTTGGGCCTCCAAGAGCAGAGGTTTGTAGAACAGCAGCAAGTTTCCCTTAAGTGGATCACCCAAGGTTTATCGAACTCAGGGAGGAAGAGGTCAAAGATATCCCTCTCATGCAACCCTGCAACCACAAAGCAAGAAGTCTCTTGTGTCCCCAACACACCTAATAGGTGCACTAGTTCGGCGAAGAGATAGTGAAATACAGGTGGTATGAATAAATGCGAGCAGTAGCAACGGCGGCAGAAAAGTGCTTGCTGGCGTGCAGTTGATGGTAGTAATATTGCAAGAAGTAAAGATGCAGTAAAATAGTAAACAAGCAGCTATAGCAGTATTTAGGAACAAGGCCTAGGGATCATACTTTCACTAGTGGACACTCTCAACATTGATCACATAACAGAATAAATAAATAGATGCTAGACTCTACACCCTCTTGTTGGATGATGAACACCACTAACTGTGTAGGATTACACGAACCCTCAATGCCGGAGTTAACAAGCTCCACAATATTCAATGTTCATATTTAAATAACCTTAGAGTGCATAACAAATCAACATAACCAAACCAAGTACTAACATAGCATGCACACTGTCACCTTCACACTACGAAAGGAGGAATAGATCACATCAATACTATCATAGCAATAGTTAACTTCATAATCTACAAGAGATCACAATCATAGCCTACGCCAAGTACTACACGATGCACACACTATCACCATTACACCGTGCAGGAGGAATAAACTACTTTAATAACATCACTAGAGTAGCACACAGATATATTGTGATACAAAACACATTGCAATCATAAAGAGATATAAATAAGCACTTCACTATGTCATTCATAACAGTGAATAAGTATTCTGTGAAATATAGCCTAAGAGACCCACACGGTGCACACACTGTCACCTTTACACACGTGGGACAAGGAGTCTCCGGAGATCACATAAGTAAAATCCACTTGACTAGCATAATGACATCTAGATTACAAGCATCATCATATGAATCTCAATCATGTAAGGCAGCTCATGAGATTATTGTATTGAAGCACATAGGAGAGAGATGAACCACATAGCTACCGGTACAGCCCCGAGCCTCGATGGAGAACTACTCCCTCCTCATGGGAGACAGCAGCGTTGATGAAGATGGCGGTGGTGTCGATGGAGAAGCCTTCCGGGGGCACTTCCCCGTCCCGGCGGCGTGCCGGAACAGAGACTCCTGTACCCCAGATCTTGGCTTCGCGATGGCGGCGGCTCTGGAAGGTTTTCTCTGGTTTCGTCGAACGTAATAGGGTTTTCGCGACGGAGACCTTAAGTAGGCGGAAGGGCAGGTCAGGGGGCCACACGAGGTGGCCACACAATAGGCCGGCGCGGCCCAAGCCCAGGCCGCGCCGCCTTGTTGTGTCGTCGCCTCGTGGCCCCACTTCGTTTCCTCTTCGGTCTTCTGGAAGCTTCGTGGAAAAATAGGACCCTGGGCGTTGATTTCGTCCAATTCCGAGAATATTTCCTTACTAGGATTTCTGGAACCAAAAACAGCAGAAAACAGGAACTGGCCCTTCGGCATCTCGTCAATAGGTTAGTTCCGGAAAACGCATAAATATGACATATAATGTGTATAAAACATGTAGATACCATCAATAATGTGGCATGGAACATAAGAAATTATCGATACGTCGGAGACGTATCACTCTTCTCTTAGGCTCAGAAAATCGGCGCATCGACTGCTGCACTGGTTTGGCTGTCGGATCAACATTAAGGGCGTGCTCAGCGAGTTCCCTGGGGATACCTGGCATGTCGGATGGTTCCCATGCAAATATCTCCCAGCGCTCACGGAGGAACTCGATGAGCGCGCCTTCCTATGCGACCGTAAGGTCAGCCGACGTATTGACCGTTTTCTTCGGGTCAGTGGGATGCACCTGCAGCTTCTTGGCTTCCTTTGTAGCATTGAACTCGTCGGAACTTACGTTTTTTTTGTCGGCTGGTGGTTGCGTATGATCTATGGCAGCGTCGATTGCATTAAGTTCTTCCTTGGCACCGAACTTCGAGGCGATCTTCTGGAACTCCCTATCGCAGGTGTCTGATCGAGCAAAGCTCCCATGAACGGTTATTGGGGTCCCGTTGTTGCCTGGCATCTTCAGTTTTAGGTGCGCATAATGAGGCACGGTCATGAATTTAGCAAACGCGGGCCTGCCAAGGATGGCGTGATATTGAGACTCCCAGTCGACTACTTCGAACTCGATCTTCTCTTTCCTGAAATTGGTGGGCGTACCGAAGACTACGTCCAATGATGTTTTACCAAGGGAGTAAGCGGGTCGGGTCGGTATAATGCCATGGAATCCTGTGTCAGACTCTCTTAGCATATCGACTGTTAGACCCATTGCTCTCATTGTGTTGGCGAATAGTAGGTTCAAGCCACTTCCTCCATCCATGAATACTTTGCTCATGTTGTACCCTCCAATCTGCGCCTCAAGGACAAGGGCTGCATGACTTGGTCTAGGGACGGCTTTCGGGTGGTCTGTCCTGTCGAAGGAGATGCTTTGTTCCGACCAGTCGATGAATTCGGGTGTGTCAACCATAGCAACTTCCGCATACTTCACTTCTCGCGAGAATTTCTTGATTTCCCTTTTTGAAAAGCTGGTTTTATGGATCATGTCGACCTGCCCGCGTGGTTCTAGGAATGCCTCGGCTGGTATATACTCGTCTCTTTCCATCGGTTCGTACGGCTCTGGTACATACGGTTCTGGATGATAACTGTAAGATCTTGCCCTCTTCTCCATTATGTGAACTCTTGATATAGCTTCGCCTCTAAGATCATCACAGAACTGTCGAATCTCCAGGAAGTGTCGGCAGTTCCTTAACAGGTGACTGGATTTCTCTCTACCGTCCTTCGGGTCAATGTAGGAGTGGAGGTAGCATGGTGCCTCGAGTTGCTCTGTGGCTGATAAGTATGGTGAACGGGTGCGGCCATGGATCGGTTGCTTGTCATGCTGTCCTCGTTCGGTCTGCCGAGGGTGAGTCGCTGTACGTTCTTCCTCTTCACGGCGCACATCCCTTTGTCTTTTCCTTCGTCCCGCTGCGAGGTCGAAACTTCCTCGGCTGCCTCCTTGCGCGTTCCCGGGCGGGATTTCCAAGGTTGCTACCGGAACGTCACCTGCCGTGCCGAGACTGAGGTTTTCGAGCCAGATGTACCTGCCCTAGGAAGGCGAAGGAAACCTCCGGAGTCGATGATGAAGTGAACACCTCCGAAAGTTGCGGTCATGTCGTCATGTGATTCTGTGGAGATCGGATGTGACGGCTTGAGATGTGGTACGAACTCAAAGGATCCGCAGCGGATCGGGTCTTTTGGATTTGGTGGCGTTGGCGACTCGAGTACGAACGCCGCAGATGTGACTGGTATTGCCGATGACCTGCCTTGTGCCGACAGGGTTCCCACAGACGGCGCCAATTGTCGAGGGTGCTCCTCGGCAATGCCCTCCGATAGGGGCTTAGGGTTGATGGAATCCTGCAAGCTGACACGAGACATCGGTTCACAAACAAGCGGGGAGAGCGATTTACCCAGGTTCGGGGCCCTCGATGAGGTAAAACCCTTGTTAAGCTTCATGCACTAGCCACTTGAACCAAAAGTCCGAACTGATGGAAAGGGCTAAGCAATCCACATATACACTTCACAACACCCCCACTCGCGTGTGATGGGAGAAGAGAAAGTCAACACGTGAAAGAAGAAGAGCACACCGAAACAGCGGTGGCTAAAGAGGGGGGCAACAGCAATTTTTAGGCTTAATTGCGAAAACCAGGATTTGAACTCGAGACCTGGGGCTCTGATACCATGTTAAGCTTCATGCACTAGCCACTTGAACCAAAAGTCCGAACTGATGGAAAGGGCTAAGCAATCCACATATACACTTCACAACAACCCTTACGTCATGCCTGTCTGTTCTTGATTATGATGATAATGGGTTACAATGGGGTGCCGAATAGTTCGGCTGAGATCTCGTCGAGATAGCTAAGTACTAGGGTAACCTAGGTCTAAGCTTTTGTTGGCTAAGATCGCTAAGATTGATTGTGTCCCCCGACAGCCCCTCTCCTGGCCTTTATATAGGAGGCCAGGTCTCAAGAGGTCTAATCGAGTACGACTAGGTTTACAGTAGATCTATCTCCAGACATTTCCTTGTTCGGCTCCTTCCGTGTCTTGTACTTTAAGGAATCTTCCGCCGCACCGTCCTAGCGGCCCACCTCGCCATCGAGTGCTTCATGGGCCTCCAACTAAGAAATACAGGATAGGGCAACATTGGTTACCCGAAGGGTAATGCCCACGTCATCCGATGTGGAGTTAGTGGTGCGTAAGGAGAAGTTACACAAGCCTAAAGTGCAGCAAGAGGTGCATGATGTTCCAAGCATTGATGTTGGTGATGTTTCAGCCATGCCTGTAGATGACAAGCCAGTTCTTGTTGGTGACAAGACGGATGAAGCTACACTTGTTGTTGATGTGGATGTTGCAGCATGTGCTACAGTTCCAGTTTGTGTTGATGCCAGTATACAGACTGATGATGTTTGTGTTGATGGTGTGTCAGTGCATATAGCGCAGATGCGTGTGGGAGGAGTGGGAGGCGAGCGCGTCAGTGGAGACAGTGGACAGCGGCACTACCGTGCTAGGAGTACTACAGTCCAGTGTTCCGCAACACCGCGGATGCATCGAGGCAAGGATGGACGTGTGAGACATCTATGTGGCCCAGGAATTACACATCTTGTGCAGGGTCATGTGCAGCGACACAGGGTTCCATCAAAATCTCGCAAGAAGAAGGAATTGGCGCCGAAGTACAAGCTCATGTGGAGAAGAAAGGAGGCGCCAAGTGCTGTATCAAGTCGAGAAGGCCGCGAGGGAGGATGTGGTGTGGAAGGCAAGCAAGACTTGAGGACGGCGAGGACGTGTCATGTTCATATCACGTCACCTTTTTCCAGAAGACCCTCACGCGTTGGGGACAACGCTTCTTGAAGAAGGGGAGAGATGATATGGATATCCATGCCTGGTACTCTAGGACAGCCATTGAGATGATAATTGGGTCTAAGGTTGTACCAGTATTTTATTATAGTCTTGTTATTAGGAGATAATAATGTAGCCAGGTCATGTGGTGGGCCAATTAGGTTAAATTAGTGTTGCGTTTGGTATTGGGCCTGTCCAAGCCAAACCAGGTTAGGCCCAAGTGGGGCGCCCCAGCCTAGCAAGGCTGGCCGGCCATCTCTTTCCCTCATATAAGGAGGTGGGGTGGCTAGGGTTTAGGATAGACAAGTTTAGGCTAAAGATTAGGGTTTTTCTCATTGCGTGTGTTCACGTGTATCATCCCTCCGGGGGTACGGCATTGCCGTTTATCTATTATATCCGCTGCGAAGGTTCTTGTGTTCATCAAGGATTATCTAGCTCTGGGTTTGAGGCGTATCGTTCATCGATCCGTTGCTTGCTGGATTCGTTCCCTCTTCTCCAGGCTGCGTTCATTGCGTTGTTGGGAGGATTCTCTACCCCAGGTTCTCGCTGTGAAAGATCGGGCAACACTCTAGGAGGATCCGCTGGGTTCCCCCTCATCATAGAGGGATCAGTTTTTACGGTATATAAGGCACTCGCGAAGGGGGAGGCGAGACGACGATCGAGGGCCGAACAGGCCTAGGTGGCGCGCCCAAGAGTTGGGGTGCGCCACCTGGTCTTGTTCGGGCGTCTTGGCTCCCCTCTTGTGATCCAAAGTTCCAGAGTCCTTCTTTTTGTGAAAAACTTCCGTGGTCATTTTCTCCGATTTTATTTCCTACGAAAACTTGACAAAAATGAGACTTTGCTAAAAACAATCAGATTCAACTGATTTTATCCAAGTATGATGAGATTTTGGAGTAATTCATTGAGCAAAGTGCTCGGAAAAGTACATACATTTGGGATGTATCACGCGGGTAAGGCGGTACATCCGCATCGAGTTTGTGTGCCGCCTCTGGGAGGAAAACCGGCCGTTGCCATGGTCGGATGCGAGCCTGCCAGGAGGAGGCTGGTACCTCAGCTCTAGGCAGGTCCCGGACCCTCCCATGCCACGCGAGGGCCGAGAGCGTAGTGACGAGGTCCGTTGCCGCCGAGCCATCTTTTCGGCCGATCTCCGAGAAGATTCGGTGTACGCGCTCAACTCCAACAACTAGATCTCGTTCTGTGCACGGGAGTTCGACGCACGCCGCCGAGCGAGATACCTCGGCGACGTCGACTACATTGACCGCTGCGAATGACAACGACAACGACGAGGGCGAGTACGACGGCGGCGATGTGGTGGAGGACGGCGACGCCTCCGAGGCCGAGTACGAGGCCTCGTTGGACGGCCATGTCCATGGCGGAGACAACGACCACGACGACGGCGGCCCGGCGTGGGATCCGAAGACCAAGCCGCCGGACATTAGTGAGGAGAAAGCCGTTGCCATCGCAATGACCAATAGGGAGCTCGACCAGCTCGCAAATGTGGGACGGCCTCGCCATCCAGCTTCGTGAGTCGTCGCTGGTGCAGGGGAGGCCGGCGACTCCTCCGACCACGCTGACACGTACTCAAAGGCGTGCGCCGGCTGCTGCTCCTTCGACAGCTTGGGATCTGTGTCCATCTTCACCATAGCCTCGTGCTCCGATGACGGTCTGGCAGCAGTCACCATAGGCTGCCATTTCTTCTCCACTGCCGGCGTACAAGCTCCCATGGCGAATGCCGGAGTTCAACGACCTCATTAGCGACGACGAGCAGTAGTCCGTAGCTAGATTTTAGCTTTTTGACGGATTTTTTAAATTATGTTATTTATGGGTTTTCAATGAAAAAAAATTATACGTCGGGCCACTAAAACACCTCTAGACGCAAACAAACATGTGATCGAATTTGATCATTTGACCCGACCCAAACGAACGAATTGCCCGTCCGTTTTGTACATTGTGCCGTTGGAGATGCCCTGATGCTCCACCCTACCTGCAACTATGGGGATATATACGGAAATGGGGAACGGAGAGCTGGATCTTTTTGAGAAGGGCGTAGCTGTCGACATATGCTGCACAAATATGCTTCTGCGTATGTGTCGTTTGGAGCGTAGCTGCAATCATGGTGGCAACGAGTGCCCGTGTATTCTCATTAGCACAAACGTGTTCGTTATGTCCATCTTGCAGTTACAACAGAGAAATACAGGAGTAAATTAGGCTTATGAGCAAAGTTAGCCACATTTGTCGAGATTAAATTGGCAAATGAACTTGTTGTAGCTCCGACCGAGACGTGCACGCTGTGATAAAACTGTTTTTTTACTGGTTCACAAGTAGAAAAAGAATCAGATGCATATTGCATAAAAATAGAGATATCTCTAACATATCTCTAAAATAAAGAATCAGATGCATATATTGAATAATATACGAATGTAGATCCGTCATATGTTACATATAAATTGACAATAAATATATCTCTAACTATGATAGGTTCAATAGATGTAGCAAATCATTGGGCGGTGAAGTTATCTCATAATCATTTGATAATGGGTGATAACATGTTCGATCTTGCAATTTAACTATCAGTTGCATGTCTTGTTGTTTGATTGTCTAGGTTTGGCATTATTTGTGCAAAAGAGGTCCAAGATTAACAAATAAAAATAAGACATATATATATCATTGTTGTTATCTTTATATAAGATGTAAGAGACTCGCATGACCTATATTGCGGTAAGTGTAACTTTTTTCGTAGCATTTTAGGAGTTACTTAGATTATTACCCACTATGAGATGATCCGCATGACCTACGGAGACAAATCTTCAGGTGACCGCACGGCTCGGATTTACGTGATGAGCGAAGCTCCACATGTTGTGAGGACGAGAGGTTGGAGCCGAAACGCCAAATCAAATGGCAAATTGCTGACAGAGACAAGAGTGACTAAATAATTGAAGTAGATCTGTGCAAGCAAATAGGAACGACGTTATTATGCGTAAGATCGAGGAAGTTCAGAGATGGGGTTTAGCTAAGCTGTTCTCTCGGAGTCATTCGGATTTCAAGAACCGCTTTTCTTGTCCTAGCGTGATGGATATTAGGCTTTGTTTTCTCTAGGGCACTTGTCACCCTCTATTGACAACAAAACTCTGTGGCTCGAGTTTTCTTGTCCTTTCTTCTATGCAATTAGGAGTAAGCTAGCAGGGTAAAATGGTGGAGCGGACTCCACCCTAAGATTTCGCCCAAGCCCATATGTCTTCTCTAGAAAATAGAAAAAATAGAAAAAAAAAGCCTAGCCCAAATAAGATCTGTCCCACCCTAGCAAAATATGATGTATATTCACCAGCTATTAGTACATCTTTCATGGTGTATTTTCGAAAGAAAAAAAAATCTGTGCAAGCAAATGGTGGCTTCCCCCTCTAATTAAGTTACTGAAGTGATCATAACCCAGTCCATTCAAAATACTTCTCATTTCACAGTAATTACCGTCTGATGTGCTGTAGTAGTACCTCTGTCTAAAAATAAGGGTATTAGTTTTGTTTAGATATAGATGTATCTTAAATTTAATTATAGATACGTTCGTATTTAGAAAAAGTTGACACCTATTTTTTAGACGGAGGAGGTAGATGTTTTCATCACTTTAGTATATTTTCTTGAACCTATTGTTTATACTAGATCTTATTCTATTTTCGATAAAAAAAACATCTTCCTACCAATGAGAAATTCACTGAACCCTGTCCATATTCCAAGTCATCTAGCAGTAGTATCTTCTTTTGGGCGATCCCCCACGTAACTCAGCAAACGCAACCACGACGCATGTTCCGTCCATTTGTCCAATCGCGGAACCGAATGGCATCTAGAGTACGGAGTAGGAATTTTAACACTCCGTTACCTTTAAGCAACTTACTACTCGCACATCCTTCGCTTTTCTCGGCGCACCTCTGCTCGTGGCGCGGAAAGCTGCCGTCCGGGCTGCATACACCCCGCCTTAACTGAGGATTCTGGATTCTGGGATGGCGATCTCGTTGACGAAAGAGGTGTCAGCTTCATGGCCTCTTCGGTGAGCTCCCCGTGACTGGCACTGCCGATGCGCCGATGCATCACGGCACGACACAGTGCCGCTAAGGTCAGGCGTCGCCGTCGTTCGTCGGCAGCCTCGATCACTTGGAGGTGCCTCGCGCTACGGCATCGTCGTGATCGTTATCGCCATGGATCGGCGCGTACTATCTCGGGGTGTAAAAGTGCGGAAGATTCGCGTACTCAAGAGCCGGCGGCTTAGGTAAGCGCTCGAGTAAGATCAGATGGTGACGCCATAGTCAGGTTAATTAGTTGGTCTCGTACGTCGGTTACCTTTTCCTGCTGAGCTTCATCAGGTAACAAATAGTTCAGCTACTTGAAGGGTTCGGAAAAATGAACATGACCTTCAGGAAATTAACAGACACAGAGAAATCTCTTCTCAACCTCCGCCACAGTTAAATAATGAAAAAAAGATTATAAACACACTCAAAGAGATGTGCAATTTTAACGTGGAAAATCCTCTCCAACAAACAAAGGTAAAAACCATGAAGATCAGTTCACTATATGAAGAATTATTACAAACATCATCATTATCTTATAATATGATAAACCCTAGTCGGGTAAAAGAGGTATAAATAGGTGGTGATCGTGATCTGTACTGGCGATAGGCCTCGCTCTGCTCGTCAGAAATTAGTCTTCTTTAAAATTTGGATCACAATATAACAGCAGCCAAAGATGCACATGACATAACTCATTACAACATTTTGATTCTCTATGAGTGGAGGGGAAGATTCCATCTTTGTCAACCATGATAGGCAGCTTGCTTCTCGACAAAAATGAAATCACCTTTGTAGTTACCGAGTAGCTTTTGATAAATCATGGGCAAATTGATACACAACTAAGGGTCATGCCAGGACCTCGAGTCTAAAGACATGGCATTTACATTGTACTTGATACAAATAGATGAGACTAATCGCCGTGTCTTGAGGATCCCAGGGCGACGGCTCTGGTTTGGTGGCGGCGTCATTCCCTTGCGATGGCGGGTCGTCTCCCTCAGCCCTGTTGGCAGCGTCCTCGCTATATGGTGGCGGTCGCCACTGTCGGGGTCGAGCTTGCGGGACGGTTGTCATCCATCTGCGGCCAAGAGTCTCTGGGGAAACCCTAGATCCTTTGAATCCGTCAATGGTGGAAAATCATGTCATACCCACTGTTGAGGCATCGTCTTGGAGATCTTGTCACAGCTGATGCATGTCGTCTCCTAACCCGGACTGCTCCAGGGGAAACCCTAGATCCGATCCCGGATCGGATGATGGCGCCATACTTCGTCGTTCTCCCTCCTGGGGGCATCATCTATGGAGCAGATGCAAGGTGGAGGGGTCCTGAGGTGGAGCGGCGTTTTTCTTTCGTGTCGATGATGGCGAGTCTCAACAGCGTGGTGGAGCGGGGTCTCACCATCAGATACGTCATGTTCGACGTGCGCAGAGTGGTGGAACTGTCTGGCGTCATGGTGGCGTTGGTGGCAGGCCTCGCAAGGTCATTCCATTGATCTCTGCTGAAGATGGTATGCGGAAGACGGTGGCGGCGAGGACTTCTGGAGCGTGTATGATGGCACACACTGAGAGTCTACCAGACCAGTTGTGCCACTTGCTCGCTATTGAGCGACTTGTCGAGGCCTTCGATTTTTAGATGATGCGTGTTGGAGTGATGTCAGGGTGTTGGATGTGTTCATGGACTCCCCTTTCATCGGTGTTGTAGGATTAACGAGTTGTCGCTAGTTTGGTGGCTTCCGTTCGATCTTTGTGATTCTTCTTGTAAGGTGTTGTGAACAATCTAATAAAAAAAGTTGTGTGCATCCCTTGAATGCAGAGGCTAGGGGTGATAATTTTCCCATTTCGAGAAAAAAAAAGTTACTAGTGTTCCTGCAACCAAATTAATTAGGTGCGTTCAGTGCTAGGTCTTGATCAATCGAGGGCATCCAAAGTACACACAAACATGTGATATCATAAGGCTCATCTTTCTGCCTTTGCCAGAAAAGAGTGGCCCAGATTCGGTAGCGTCAGCGTCAACTCACGGCAGAAGAAAACATCTTAATTCTAGTATGCACTGAACCCGAACCATGGTGCCTCCCTTCCTGCCTGCAGTAAACAAGAACAGACGACATGATCGACTCATAGTCATATGGTACTAATTAGGTCGTGATACATTGTTAGGTCGGGCCGGTTCAGTTGCAAAACGCCCAATACATCTAACTAATCGCAGAAAAGGCCGGTTTCCCAACTGGGGCGAAGGAGCTCTTAAAAGTTGCGAAAGTGGCCGGCTTTCAGTGGGTGCATCGGTGGGCATGAATCATGATGCGGCACAACAATTGGCCTCTTGGAATAGTAACTTTGATGTATCGATCTCATGATACAGATGCGCTTGCTAAATGCTAACCATTAATTTGTTTAGCTCCTCCGATGGTTGCATTTTGCATACCCCGCTAACTCTGTTTTGCCTTATGGCAAACGAAGACAAAAGAATGCCAAATCAAAAGGAGCTTTTGCCATGAAAATGAACACTCGCCATACGAATCCGGTGCCAAGAGAAGTACCACCCGAAAGCGAGAGCACCGCCCGTCCACTGTCGTTTGTGGCAATGATCGAGAAATGAAATGTAGTTCCAGTTCTGTCAACACACAAAGTTGTGTCGAAGTAAGCAAAATCGAAGCTTCGCTGGCTCGTGGCATCTCTAACGGATACCTTATAATTTAGATGATTAAACGTCTCTCCATTCTTTGAAGAAGTATATTTGTCTCTACATAAACGTGGTTCCTAACCGATCCTCAAAACTTAAATCCCTAGAACTCATAATTGGTTTGTACATTTCGTCGAACACTTTCGGTTTGGATACAAACTCAATTACAACACAAACTGCTTCAAAGCACTAAAGACTGCAAATCACGACTAAGATCACAATTGCACCAAAGACATATTGAAAGCAAATTTCTTTCTCTATGGCATGCATTTTTATTATTCTCATCTTCAACGTTTCTTTTCGTGCACCTTGTTCTTGTAGTCATCAACAATGTCGGTGATGTATAGCTCCAATTGCATTTTTTATCTTGTATTTTCTTCTTAGATTCTTCAATGTGCTTGAAGGACTCCTTCATCTTCCACATCTTCTCACTAGCTACATCGAGTTCACATTCCACCTTCTCCTTTTGGTCGACTATGAAGTTCAAATATTCTGCGATAGCCGTGTCCGAGTAGTTGCCGGCGCCGGTGGTGAACGCGGTGGTTATGTTGTCCGTGTTGGACCAGGTGACCATGTTTGCGGCCGGTGGACAAAGATCCCGGACGTTGGCCACGACCGAAGTTTGTTGGTAGGGATTTCGTTGATATCCCTCTCGATATATGTGATGTGACGCTAGCTCGGCAGTAGCAGAACTAAGGCATCTCCATCCACCACCACCTGCTCTGTTTTGGACCAAACCGAGGTCACCCTCGGTCCTGTTTGCACCAAATAGAAGAAACTGACCGTGTTGGCTGAGCTACCGGTTGATTCTGGTGATGGTGAGCGATTCTAAGTGAGGTGGGAGGGTGCGGAGGGTGCAAGGTGTCGACGGAGGCGTCGGCGACAATGTAGCGCGGTGCAGGGAGTGAGAGAACGCCACCGAAAATTGGAGGGTCAAAATTATACTCGACCACCACTTGGTCGAGTAAATATAGAAGAGCGTGAAACCATTGAGTATATTTTTTTACCCCGCTGACCGTTATAAGGACTCAGATAGGTGCCGATTTAAGGTGCCTCTAACTGATATCGGTTAGAGATACTGTGATGAAGTGGTTTCCTTGTAATCAAAGCGCTCCCTCCTGGGTCGTCCCCGCTAGGGCGACTCCGGAGGCGGCCGCCCCTGCTCACCCCCCCCCCCCCCCCCCCCTCAACGTCCCCTGGCCAGGCTGCTGCCGTCGGCGGCGGTGGCAGTGCCCTACCCGCCAAGCGATGGAGGGTAGTGGAGGTAGCTCGTCCACCGGCGCATCCGGGTGTGGAGGTGTTGCGGCGGGCGGGTTTGGCGCGGAAAATGAGGCAGCTAGGCGTCGGGTGCGGGTAGCCGGCGGTGGGCGACGGTCGCGCGGCAAGCTTGTGGTAGTGCGGGTCCGATATGGGCCCGTTTTGGGCCTAGAGGGCCTGGTCGTTCTGCTTCATCTTCTACGGTTTTCCACAACGACGGCTTTGGCTTATTCGTTCGGGTGACCATGGGCAGCGCCGCCAGGTTCCTGACCGGAGAACGCAACCTGCTGCCGAATCATCTTCTCCGTGGCCGCCATGGGCTTGGCGGCAACGACTTAGCGAGACGATTACGTCCTTCGTCGTAGTCGGGCGGCGGATGGCGGCGTGGGGACCGGTTCGTCCGTGTCGAAGAATAAAGGGTGGCGGTTCTAGGATTTTCTCGCACCAAGTTTGAAGATCTATCGGATACTTGTTCCAACTAGTCTGGGTGGATTGTCATGTTCCGGAAGGCCCTGCCGGCGAAATTCATTGTGCGAACAATGCCTGAAGATTGCTGGATTGGGTGGTTTTGGTCATGCGGACCCATGTTTTTTATCTGGTCATTTGGTTTCAGAGGGAGCGCCTGGAAGCTCTGCTGGCTGTTAATATCATGGAGCTCATTTTTCTTTTCATGGTGCTAGCGGAGAAGGTCATCACTTCCAGATCGGTGGAATAACTATGATGGTCGGATCTTGGTGTTGAGGTGGAATTGGCTTGGCGATTCGTGGCTTGTAACAGCGACTGGTATGTGGGGGCGGCTGCACAGAAGAAGGTCAGAATCCTATCTTTCAGGGTGAAAACTCAAGGTCTAGCTTTAATTGGTTGTGGCTGGCAAGGTTCTTGTTGAAGACATTGTTTTGAGAGAGATGACTTTCTTCGGGGTGAAACCTAAGATCTATGATCGGGCGACGACAGCGATTCTGCATTGTTTCCTTCTTGAGACGTCGCTTATGGAGAAGCTGAGCTTCTGGTGTTGTCTTGGTGGTGTTAGTGTTGCTGGTTCAAGTTATAGATCTCTGTAGTGGGACCTTTATTTTTCTGTAATTTTTTTTGTTGTTGTGTGCATCATTTATGTTACTAGGGCATGATACTGTTGCAGAAACTGAGCATGATTGGTATCTCCGTAATATTAATATGTGCTCTTTATCGAAAAAAATAGTTTTCTTGTGGTACGGCGGAAGATATCTGTAGGCTAGCGATGAACAAATCAAGGAGCATGACGCAACGGTCGTGTGGGTGGGTGTTTTTTCCTCTGTCGCCGCCCTTGCATCTCTCTGTGCTTTGCACGCATGGTTGACGTAACCGGTCCGTTGTCACCCAGCCTTTTAGCGGAAGCTCACTTTTAACCCCACTCGTGTAACTAAAGTTCCAAAGTCAAAAGAGGTAAAGACCACATGAGCGGGGTGTCAAGGTCATGTTACGTGCCAAAAGTTGAGCCCCGTTTTCTTATGTAGGAGGAAACAAAATCGGTCTCAGCTGTTGGGACAGCGACGCTCCTAGCTAATTTCAACTAAAAGATCGATCCGTCTGTTACGATTTATCGCAGGCCAATTGTTTAACAGAGGATCACAGTGGCAGTGGGTGACTCACTTGATGGGTCAGCGATTGTACCTCGCACTGTGCCTGTGCATGTGGTGTATGCCCATGGGCCGGGCGCACTGCGAGCATTCTACATTCGCTGCTCGATCTTGTGATTGTTTCGCTGTATGGAGTGCACCGGAGTAGGCAGTGGACCAGTCGGTGGCGACGCAACATTCGGCTTTCTGTTGGGTGCGTGCATACTGCATGCGTGCGTGACGCCCGTACCGGCGTGTCAGCCGCGCGCCTTGGAGCGGCCGGCGGGATTTTCACCAAGCCGGTGCACCGACCGGCGTGGCGTCCCTACTGTGGGCTGTGGCTGTGTCAACTGGCAAACACCATACCCGCCACATTGCAGGCACATTTTTGGGTTTCGTCGCCAATCAGCGACGCGCGCGCACGGGCAACTTGGAGCAGGCCGGACAGCGACGCCGCGCCGCCGAGGTGGTCCGCCGCTAGCTTTGGGCGGTAGGGCGTGTAGCCCGGGCTATTTGGTTGGAACTTTGAACCAATTAAGTTGGACGAATCGGGCAAAGGCTTCTTCTAGACAGCTGAGATCATGTTCCAAGACTGTTACGTCATCGGTCTAGCCCACTACGCATGACACACCGACGCGACACCGAGTCGATCGACCGTAGCGGCATCATACCGCAGCTCCCACTCGTCGGAAGCCTACGCACCGCGCGGCGACAAGAGGCACCCACGCGCGCGCGCGGCCACGTACGTCACGACGGCCGTTGCTTTTGGCTCGCGTTAGGCATGGAGCTCCCGCTTCCGGGACGACGGCGACCGCGCGCGCGCGCGTGGGTGACAGGCGAACATCATCCGGCCGGGACGATCTCGGATTGATGATCCGTGAATCGCCGGTAACGGCAGGCCGTTTCGGGGTCAGGCCACGTTCATGGCCTTAATTAGAGCAGCAGCGTTGGGGGCGCCGGCCGGCCGCCTTCTCCAGAAGCTAAAGGCCGGCTCTTGCGATCCACATTACCATGATCGACGATGTGATCTGACACGGCGAGCAATAATGGGTTAAGGAGGTCGACTCGATCGTGCCATATTCCAATCGATAGTTAATCATCTGACAGCTCCATGTCCAGCAAGGCAGCAATATGGAAGTACAGTACTCTGAGTCTCTGACTAGTAGCACTATGTGTTTCGCTTGCGCATTACTTGTCGCCAGGGGACATTACCATCGCCACGTAATTGCGACAAGCAAGATTTTCCTCGGCGCGAGAGGCCACGCTTCCCTGCCGAGTCACGCCGGCCATTATTACACTTCCCCAGCGAAGCACGGATGAGAAAACTCGACCGGTCGATCGATCGACCTAGCCAAGACGAACACGCACGCACGCTCGCCGGGCGCGGCGTCCGGCACGTGTGAACCGGCCGCCCCCACCGGCATCTTCGCTGGCACGAGAGCGCCTCCGTCCGCCGATGCCGGTCTCGCGTACGAACAACGACGACCACGATCGCCTGGCGCGCAGAATCCTCGCGTCCCCTTCAAGCGAGCAATGCGGCAAAATTAAGCGTGATGATTTGCTCCGGGGCGACAGCGACGGCGAATAAACTATCGCCGGAGGTGCCGGTGGCAATCGCTGGCTGGTGATCACGTCGACCGGGGGTGTTGAAGCCGTGCAAGCCCGTACGGACGTCCATCGTACGAGTACGAACGGCCGGCGAGTCTTTCCCTAGAGTGGGATGTGGCGACACAAACATGCATGCGTCTGATGCATGCTAGTACGGGACTGCGTTACAAAACCATTGCTCATTGCTGGGCGGCCTCGTCGTATTATCAAGTCCACGTTTTCATCGTACGCTACATAAGGTGCTGGCGTGCTGCCAAGGTTTGTCCACGTGCATGAAACCAGACACAGCCCCTCAACGGCGCCTACACATTTCCGTTGGCTGCAGAAGACGACCATGACAGAAAAATGTAACTAATGCTTTGCTACCTACTTTCTCCGTTCCATATTAGCTGTCGTTAGTTAATTTAGATGTGTGGGACAGTTTCTGCATAAACGGCCTAGTGGTGTCAATTGACCCCGATGGACATGGTAATTAAATTCTTTGGTAATTTAGATCTGAATCTCTAGTTGATTGATACAAGATGACCCCGATGACATGAAGCTGACCCTTTGCCCTGTTTTTTTTCCGGATAAAAGGAGATTTCATTACTTAGAAAAGGTTACAGAACGCTCAAGTTTTAGCTCCTGAAGCATGATATCAGGGCTTAAATCTAGCCATATGACAGTTTGGCTTTCTACTCTCGCTAAATTAGCGAGGCAGTGACTAACCCTAATCTGAGACCTATCCACTTTTACAAATTTGCAAATTCTATTTTAACTAGACAAGCGTTTAATCTCCAAAAAAATATGCATGAGTGATGATCGATCAAGAGAGTGGTCTTGGACCGTCGCAACTAGCTGGGAACAATCCGTGTCAATGATGATTGGCAACTGACGATATTGGAGGGATAGCATTAGTCCTTCCAAGCATGCTTGTATTTCTGCTTTTGTTTGGATATAGATATATCCGTAAAAGCGACAAGTACTATGTTAGGGAGGGACTACAAGCTAGTTCGGTTACAACTTTTTTTTGCAGCTGAAGAGAGGGTTTCCCCACTACATTTTTTTTATGTATCAAAGAAGTCCAAAGTTTGTACAAAAGTGAGGCTAGAGAAAAGCACCAAGTCACTAACACAATTCGATTATACCTTTTGGTTGGACACGGGAAAATCAAGAATGGTTTGAGTTTTGGTGTACCCACTTTCTAACCTTATAGAATTTATATTTAAAGTTTGAAAGTTTAGAAAAAATAGCAATGGTCCTAACATTTTTCAAATTTTCATGTTTTCACCACGCAAAATGCTATAGCATGGAAACAACTCCGTGTTTTCGGGTTCACTTGCATGCTTCTATAATTCACGGTCTAACAATCTTTCCTAATCGATAAAGCCACGAAAACATTCCTTGCTAGACTAGAAAAAGGAATGTGTATATTTTAAAGCTATATGTAAAAAAATCATTCTTTTTATGCTAGACTTTTGGTGCCAGTAATGTATTGGAGTATTCTAGATATTAATAGTCAGGAGTAACGTTAGTGATGTTAGAAAATATTATTTGGAACAACTATGTATTTTCTTGAAGATGTTCAAGAATCTATTTCCCATTGCTATTTATGGATGGTGGTCCTCCTAAGAATGACTTGGACATGTTGTGATGTTTTTTTATTGGATGAAGAGGTGTTCACTTTTTGATCATCAGTTATATTGATCACATTGCTTTTAATGGGAGACATGTCATGTAAAACTATAAAGCTTTGTGTGTCAGCCCATATATGGTGAATATTGTGATAAAAGCAATGGGCAAATATATGGAGGTGATAATTAGAATCATATGCACATTATTATGTGATGATGTGGATAACATGCATGATGAGACAAACTTTCATGAATAAATCTTAGCAGGATTTTGTTTTATAAAAATTATAAATGTGTAGAACTCTGACCTAGTTGGAAGATTGAACGTGTCATTCCTAGACATTGCGCCAACGGTAAAACAAAGCATGGTAAAACATTGAACTCATTACATTGTCCGATAGTTAGGCACACATCAATTAGCTAAAGCGAGGTAACCACTAACAAAACAAACTTGACATCACCAAGGCCGCCACCACCATCAAGACAAGCAAAACAAAATGTTGGACGAGAAACCGTCAGATCTAGAGCCGAAGATTTGTGGGACTGAAACACCACATACTTATCAATGTCGACCGTGTCGACCATGACAGTCACACCAAGATGACGAGGGAGGAGTGGAATTGTGTTTCATATAACGACATCTTCATCATCGGAACATCATAACACAGACAACACACAAATTCGACATAAGACAAAACACATCCTCACTTGAGACGTAAGAGCGCTTCCTCATCTCCCAAGATCGGAATAGACAGGTATTGAGTATTTCGATGTCAAACTCATGAGTTGATGCTTGACGATTCAAATGGTGTGTCCCTACGCAGTGTCCAGTGTGCGTTTAGTGATCTAAGATTCTCGTCATGTGGTGTTGGCAACTCAAGCGGCTATTCGACATATAGGTATGGTCTTCCGGGATTTCGCTTGAGTTTTGGAGAGAAATGCAAACAGTAGAGCTAAAAACGATGGATTTTAAGGTCTTCATGATAACGTTTTGTTTTATTGGGATTTTTTTTGGTCGTGCGCGTGTGTATCAGTGTCACTACTACGATGTGATCTACTGTCGAATGAAGTTAAGTTTTGTACCACCTTCCATCTATACACTATTCATCATTTAAATGAGTTAAAATGATGCAGCGGAGACCTTCCCTATTGTATTTAGCGTAAAAAATGATGTTTGCTGAAAAATGATATATCTAGGACGACCTGCATATGAGGGCATGTACAATGGTTGATAAGACGGTCTTATCTTGCCTTTTGATATGACAACAAAACATGGTATACAATGGGTTATTTTTTAGTCTTATCTTTAGCCCTGTGTATTCCTAAAAATATGGTGAGACATATTGTGCTAAGAAATGATCTCTTAGCCAAGAGATGGCAAGATCTTTTTTTGTTTCTCTCTCCTCCAACTCAGCAATTATCTTATGTGGCATTCCTAAGATAAAACTGCCCTGATGTATTGATAAAGCAAAAAAAAAATTAGCGCATAATTTGAGGCCGTTTTAGTTCAGGGTCAGCATTAATAAGAGTCTTTCTCTTTTTCGATCGTACTGATTCTGCGCCGGCCAATCGATGCATCGAGCCATTGCACCGTTTAGTACCCCCAAAGAATTCCAGGTTTTCCCAGGTAAGAAAAAGAATGTCTAGTTTGAAGGACGTGCATCGTACTGGCCGTGATCCTGTTTAGCCTTTCGAGGCCGGGAAAGATAGGCCATAACTGAGATCCTTGCTCTAAAGGGCAACTATGACATGACCTCTTAAATGTGGCCGGTCGTATCTTTCTCCGGCTACTCCAAACGGTCAACTCTCGAAGGAATCATTCTCTCCTCATCAGATATTCAAAAGAACTACAAGGGCCAACTTTGCTAGTAGCTCAAATAATTATAAAGATACTCGTGGCATTTCACAGATGAGGACACAATTTGGAAGGTCCACGTATGTAACAACAGTTTTGGTAACTTTGTATTGAATTAGCTTAATTCTTAATCAACTCTCATAAAATTCGATTGTGTTGCGATACGTGTTAGCCATAAGTCTAACTAAGAATTTAATATTTTTTCGTACACGTGAGATTTTACTATTGACACATGGGTTGCAACTGCGAAAGTGCACTCGGCGGTTGAATTGCTTCGTGATCCATGTTAGCCATAAGTTGAACATGAGTTGTAACGATGAAAAACGCATCAGGCCATTGGAATGACTCGTGATTTATGTTAAGCATGAGATGCAACATGTGCTACAACTAAAACTCAATGACTTTACTAATCGAGAATTAAGTTAATGTTGTCACTCTCATATAACAATGTCTTTGTCCGAACTTCAGCCACACATGACCCACCTTCAGTTCCAAGCATAATTATATGTTATCAACTTCGACCGATTTCACTTACTTATAAATAAAGAAGAAACTAAGATTGGTCATAATGGGAAGTAACTTAGACTAGTTTTTACTAGTCTAAGTTACTAGTTTAGGTTATTACCTTTATAGTGGGTAGTAACTTATACTACGTTGTAGACTCATCTTGCCTTGAGATGTGTGATGTTATGGTAACATAGCTAGTTACCACCTTACTCTCTTTCTTCATTTATTAGCATGCCATGTCACCAAAATGCCTTAAGATGTGTGAGGTTACTAGCTATGTTACTCCCAATATGAGCAGTCTAAAGACCCTGAATGAGTGGATGATAAACTAAGTGATGAAAAAATACATTCAAGAGCTGTAAGCTCAAGGCGTGGGCAATTAATTTACAAATCCCCTTGAAAATACTACCATCTGTATGCTAAATAACGGGCATTATTGTCCATGACGACAAGCTAAAGTAAGATATCACCACTGGCTGTCATTGGAGCTGGGTTCGAAACAGAAAGCAAACTTGGCATTTAGACCCATTAGTTTAGCGAATTATGTAGCCGTAGTCGCTTGCTAGACTGGGATTAAAATATTTTGGTTGGGCAGAAGGTTCGCTGACGGGATCGCATCATGGAGGGGGCTTGTTGTCACGCCCAGCAAAACGGCGGAATTGACACACGGCCAATCGACACGGGCAGTTCCTGGTACGTCGCCGTCGTTCATTCTTCCAACTAGCTAGTATACTCCACTCATCAAGCTCGGCGATTTCTTTTATTAATATCATCACCATTTTTTAACGAGGAATATATTTGACCACACATTGAGTTTCACACTTTCGCTGCTAGCTCTTGTACTAAACTAAGGTGGTGGAGTTTAAATTCTAAATTACAAACAAGCCCCTCGCAGATTCAAATCTTTTCCAAAATCAGCTTGGATTCAAAATCCTTCATCCATCCTCCGTCCTCCCCGCGATCATGTATCCCACCGTCGGGCACACTGGTAGAGAACAGATCTTCTCTACCGGTTCGGAAGAGGGTTTAGTCCCGGTTGGCCATCTAGGACTGCCAAAACGATGGATGCCAGGCAGATGTCGAGAGCGACCCGCTCCAGCTCTAGTGCCACAAAGGCGAGGACGGTTGCAAGCACAACTTGCGAGCCCAGCTCCCTCGCCATCATCATTCCCTGCCTCTGCAGCTCTTGAGAGCATCTCCACCAGGGCACCCCATAGTGGCCCCGATAGCTTTTGGGGGGTCGGTGGCCAAATGGGCTCACACCGGTGCGTCTCAAAAAGCGTGACGCGTTTTCGAGCCAAATAGAAGTGCAAGCAACCCCTTGCCGGCCCCTTCGTTGAGGGCGTGGATCGGGCGTGCCGGCGCCTCGCGGCACGTCAGAAACCGTGTGTGGGCTCCGCCTGCTTTCCCCACCTCCCACCCACGCCCGAGCCGACTCCCACCCCTCTAGATCTCCATCGCCGTTGTCACCGTCGCGCCCCTTCTTGCAATAGACATCGCCGCCTGTCTAGGAACCGCCGTCCATCGATACCGCCGCTACCCCCTCGACCGGCGGCTACTGTTTCGACCGGAACATAGGTCGCCGCCACCGACGCACAACCGCCTCGCCCACAAGGTGTTCACCGTATTGCCGTGATGGACAAAGACGACGAGATGGTGCTGCAGCTGTTCACGGAGTAGCAGAACGCTGCGGCTGTCCGGCGGCAATAGCAGCAGCTGATTCTGACAAGCTTCCTCCGCGTTCGATAGCCTTTGTTCGGCGTGCCTCGATGCGGCGGCTCAAAGCCAGGTAAGATGAGGAACGTCAACCGGCATCGTCAAGCTGGCACCATGCTGCTTGACTCTGACTACTTCACCGACGACGCGACTCATTCGTCGTAGGAATTTTTGCGCCGGTTTAGGATGAACAAGGATCTGTTCATGAAAAATGTATGAATAATTTCATTTCTATTTATTGTGAACTATATCAAAATATTGTATGAATAATTTATGTGATTGATATGTTGTTTCAAAATATTGTAAAAAGAAAAGAAAAGTTTTTGGAGCCACCGTATGGGGGGGCGTCGGTGTGGGAACAACATCTCCAAATGGAGGATGCAGTGCCGATGCCCCTCATACGGCTGTGTCGGCGCCCCTGCTGATGCCTATTTGGGAGGCACCGGTGGAGATTCTTTGAATTCTCACTTGTATGGTCTATGTATCGGTGGTAATGAATAATGAAATTCTTCATAGATTGGATTACCTCCGATAAAGATTTTTCTGGCAAGGAGATAGTGAGAAGAAAAAATATCGGTTGACAAAATGGAGTGTTGCATGCCGCCCCAAAGATCAAGGTCGACTTGGTATCCACGATCTAGAGATTAAGAACCAGGCCCTACTAGGTAATGGTTGGCTAGGTTCTTAACCGAGGACGGGGTATGGCAAAACTTGTTGAGGAGGAAGTATGTAGGCTCGAAAGCATTTTCTCAGGTTTCCTGGAAACCCGGAGATTCACATTTTTGGGCTGGCATTATGGCTACTAAGAAGCACTTCTTTCCACACGGGTCTTTCTTCATTAGGGATGGATCGGAAACTCGTTTCTGGCAGGATAAGTGGTTGTGGATAACTACACTCCGGGAACAGTATCCAGATTTATATAGGATCGTACGTCATAAGGATGTAACCTTTCAGAGGGTGATGGAAATCTCTCCACCATATATGACCTTCATACGTGGTGTACTCGGTCTCCGCTTAACCAACTGGAACGAACTGCTACAGAGATTAGTTTCAATCTAATTGGTCCAAGGAAAAGATCTATTCCGCTGGGAACTTACCAAAAATGGTAAATTCTTAGTGAGATCCATGTATGAAGCTGTAATTCAACCTATTCAACCGGTTTATAATAATAAAAGGATTTGGAAGCTGAGGATACTACTAAAGACTAAGGTCTTTGCTTGGTACCTACGCCGTGGTGATATCCTCACCAAAGATAACCTTGCAAAAAGGAGCTGGCATGGTTGTAAGAGATGTGTTTCTGTCACGAAGACAAGACAATTAAACACCTTTTCTTCCAGTGCCGGTTTGTCAAAGCTATATGGTTATGGTCAATCATTCAGATAGGATCTACCTTATACCCTCGGCGTAGCGTTGCAAATATTTTTAGCAATTGGCTAAATGGGATAAAGGTTAGGTTTAGGAGCCTTATCAGGGTGGGAGAGTTAGCCGTTATATGATCGCTCTGACTATGTAGAAATAACAAGGTTTTCAATGACATAAATTCTTCGTTTATGCAGGTAATTTACCGATCTACGGCTACGCTCCGTTTATGGTCGCCGCTTCAGCGCTTGGAGGACCGCGTGTCTACACGATTGAAAAATTCAGTCAAGGAGTTTATTATCCAACATGGGTGGCTGCATAGTCTGAGGATAGCGGCTCCTTCACCATGATTTGTTTGCCTGTTATGAGATGCTCTACTTGTAGTTGAACTTTTATGTTTGGATTGTATCCACGAATGGCTGTGTGCATACTAGTTATGCAGAGGACCGATGTATTACGTCAAACTTTGAAGTAATAAAAGCGCTCTTTTTTGAGGAAAAAAATGTATCGGTGATAATGACTAATGACAAATCAGATCTACTGTACAAGGCTGTTCCTAGCAATTTGTTCGTTTTAATCGCTGGGATAGCTAGCTTACCACGTGGTGGGTTGTCATGCCGAATGTCTGGATCTCAAGTTAATTGGAACAACTAACGATTGAGGCGCACGATATTTAATATTCATACCGCGACTGATTAAGACAGTGCCCGTTCCAATAGGGGAGGGCCATGTATACTAAAAAGGTCAGCTCTTCCGACACACGGATTAGGAAATCTGATTGGCAAAAGAAATGAAAAGAAGGTTTAATAAATGTGCGCCCGTGCTTGATGAGCTGATGATGATACACCAACACGAGAACTCTGTTTTCCGGCCGTCTGCGTTCAAACCTATATTTTGAGTTCGAAAGGTGTCTTTTCACACTAAAAATGTTGTAATTTCCTTGAAATGAATCATAGGTAAAGGTTTTTTTTTATGATGCAGAGGCTGGGAGTTATCCTCCTTTTTCTATGGTTTCTTCTTAGATTGTGCCCATCCTATCGATAAACCCGACAAGAACACCGGCCATGCCAGATTCTTAAGCAAAATAGTTGCTAAGTTTGGTTAAAGTATATGACCTAAACGATTTGGGCAACATTGGCATACAAGAAATAGTCCGCATACAAATAAATACCTACAACAAGGCTCCAAGAAATAGTCCGCATACAAATAAATAGTCCGCATACAACGATAATGTTACACAACAATGAGGTGAAGAGATGCCTACAATTCAATGTGATGGCTTTCACAAGGATCGCCATTCACAACATTGGCAGCACAGTCGACCATCCTCAACTTTCATTTGGGCAACATTCATCGCGGCCCCATGATCCTAAAGCATGACGGCACCTCTAATCGGTCGCGTGTTGTCTGCGCTGCCATGCCTCTAGCCCCACACTACCAAGAGACAAATTGATGAGAAATGTGAACGAGATTGGAGGTACAAAGGTGGAGGGATGAGGAAGGGAGTCCACACACGGGCACAGTGATTGTGAAGTGGGAGGTGGGAGGAGGAGAGGCTCTCGCAGGGAAAAGTTGATCGCCCCTAGTCGGTTAGTCATATATGGTCAATCTTGGGAGTGAAAATTGGTTTTATTTCTCATGACATAAATGATGCTCTCTATCAAATAATAATTGCTAAGTTTGGTTAAAGTATATGACCAACCGCTACCTTCAGAAAAATAGTACAGTGCAGATACTCATATACAATTGACATTTCAACTTGCACACAATTCAAAATTATACATCAGCACAGTTAACACAGCCTTTTTTTTAGGGGAAAGCAAAATACATTTTGAATAGAAATTGTGAACATCGTCCTGTTGCGAAAAAACGGGTTTCGAAGAGTAAGCCCTTGGTGTACTTCTGTCTAGATTAGTAAATTATTCGCAAAAGATTGATGTTCATATAATGTGCGGTGCTGTCTTCAAACCTGAAAGAACGCTAAGCAGGTATTTACATTGTGGTTCTGCCAAGTGTTGATGTAAAGTAAAACAATGATGTTAATATTGATGGAAATAGAGAACATAGTCCGTTCTGAATAGACGATATTCTAGACTTGTATGGGAGTAGGACACTACTTGAGGACTAAATTCCAGAAAGCAATACTACTCTATGAAACACGCGTCATCGATCTTATATCCTGCCTACTAAAGTTGGAGGACAAACATAAACTGTCTACATGATATAAACCGTTAATCACATGCCATATGCGTAGTTGGGTTGGTGTATCATTGTGTTTCAAATCCTAAAAGGGAAGCCAGAACAGACGCAGCGCATCCGGCCACCTACCAACAGATGTACAATGCTCTTATTTATTCAGAACCAAATCAGATTCAGGGCCTATATAAAAATAGCCATTAAACTAATGAAGCCACCATAACTTGATTCCAGTTCCCAACACTAACTGCATCTCTCTACCATCTCAACAAATGAAAAGAAAATTACTAGATGCATCGCTCTTGTAGGTTAAACAGGACATGGCCTCTGCATGCAAGCAGGGGCACTTCACAGTCACCAAGGGGATCCAAGAAGAATCGTTTCTTACAGTTTCAATTTTTACTAGTATTAAGTCCGATCCCGAGGGCGGCTGAATTAAGAAAAAGGAATGAACATTGAGAGCAAACAAGATGCATGTGCTAACATGAAACCTTGGTTTGGGGACATGTACCAGCTTAGGTTTTAGATCACGGCGCTCTAGAGTATGATGATCTGAAATTTATTGGCATTGCCCAGACTAGGATGAGAAAATTCTGCCGATCCGAACAAGAAGTTCAATGAGAGGTGCAGTAGTCATGTTGTTGAGTTTTATTCTTTCAAAGTTCCAATCAGATGGGCACTCTAGAAAGATACTTGGACTAGTGGTACATGCATTGCCATAGAGGCAAGGTAACTTGATCACGCAAGATTCAGAAGCCAATGGTCATTACGCTTCACTTTCGGCTAGTCCAATTAATCGACAGAGGAAATGAGGCAATCTAGCCATAAAGTCACTGTCGAGCAACACAGGTCAGAATCAACTCATTGGGTCGATCACGGTTGACAATTCTTCGACCATCTTCCCTGCTAATTGGAGCCTGATTTGGCATGTCGATTGGTTGATTGAATAATTCTAACGGCATCTTCAAGAGTAGAGAAGATTATTTTCTCTTCTCTCATCTAAGCTCAATGTTATTGTACATGCATGTTGGATTTATGTATTATATTTCCTGAGTGTATTTTTCTCGAGCAACCGAGTGGCCTTCTGAATACTAAACAAAATATATCAGACAAAATAAAACTAAAAGAACAACAAAGGTCTATGATAAAAGTAAAAGTTACATGAAATACTCTTATGTTCTCGTCCCAAGCTACATCGATCTTTTGTGTTTTGATTCCTCCAAACCTCCGGTAAAAACATCACAGTAGACAAAGAATGCACTAGCTAGACAGATTTCAAAGATTTTAAGGAGCAACTATAGTCACCCACCCTAGTTATGGGACCACTTTATATAGCCGCATGACATGTTGCAAAACTCGTCGATTCATTGTCTTACTTCCTGGTAAGAAGTTCACGAGCACAAAAGAGCATAACTTATACCAAACTTAACATGACCATCACCGCCACCAGAGCCAAGATAGGCCGAAGCACAATAAATCATTATATATAGCCATACCAATATGGGAATGGAGCAATGAGAATTTTTATTACACGTGATGTTGTCTCCACGGTCAAAACATCGACACACATGAGCATAAACCTAACAAAAGAAAATAAATACAATCTAAGTGTTGATTCGTGATTTCTATCTATCTCCTGGCACCATAATTTATCGCTAGAGACAAAAAGGATGCGACTATAGGAGCCGAGTTTTTTTTTTTGTCGTATACGTATCTGTCATCATTACTTTTATGTACTTTCTGTGGGAACGGACTTCGTGCATTAGTATTTCGATGATTATGATTTTTGTTTGGGAAATTTGTAGTATAGGTGCGCAAAGCGCACATTTACACTTTTTGATTTTTTCTTTTTTATATCTCGTGAATTATTAAATATTCTGATTTGATTTTTCTGCAAGTCACTCAAAAATAACAAATAGAATAGGGGAAAATAGTTTGGACTTTTTTTGCAATTTAAAATGTCAAATTATTTTAAAATTCAAAATAAATTCTTGAAATATATATATGTAATGACATAAAAAATCCAAAATATTTTTCCCAAATTCTAGTTATTATTTTTATGTGATCTGCAAAATTCCAAGTTCAAAGACTGTTTGGTGTGAGAGATACAAAAATGAGAAGTTGTTTGAGAGGAACAAAATAAAAGGTAGCACGAATCTTGATGCAATATAGATGGTATGGATATGGGTGCGCGCTGAGCACCTACTCTAAAAGTCCACTCTCTTTTTGTTTGTCCTCTCTAGTAATTTTTGCACACATTAATCTGGTGAATAAATTAAATAATACTCCCTCTGTTCCATTTTATAGTGCCTATAGTTTTTTGACAAGGAAATTAACGCAAGAGTATTTTTTACACAAGACCCCTAGCTGAACGATTTGAGATCAACACAAAATTTGGGAAATCCATATCTTACTAACTTACCATAACAAATTTGGGACCTAAACGATTTGGGAGCTGAACGGGAAGGGGGTAACTGAAAAAAAGCTAAGCTACAACCTTATATTCAGAAACAAATGCCAAAAATCTATAGGCACTATAGAAAGAAACGGAGGGAGTAATTCACATATGAAGACAAGACATGTTTTTTTAATAAAATTGAGATCATAGTGATCTATTGGACCCCATGACATCATCTCATCCTCAGGAGAGAACATTCTTCTCTCCTTTCTCTCTCTAACTCGTCAAAAAATTACATGGCGCTCCTTCTAAAAGATGGCATCCCATAGTTTCCGGGATGTAGCGGGACACTCCCCCCTCCCACCCCCTCCCCACCCCCCACACACACAAAGATAGGATGTAGAACCACTGATTGATGGTCGTTCTTCCATGGAATAAGTTCATGAGCAACAAAAAATCTTGGAGAATAAGTTACAAAACCAAATTTAACATGACCATTGGAAGCTCGAATAAAAAATAAAATCAACTATTGGCGGAGCCAAGATAGACGGAAGCTCGGATAAAAAATAAAATCAACTATTGGCGGAGCAAAGATACCTTAGGCTCCCCAATGTCGACCGCGTCGGATACTATAGTCACACTAGAATGGGGTTTGGAGCCATACGATCTTCATAACACGTGACATTCATCTTCTCCGTTGGAACATCATCGCACGGAAAAACACAACCCTGCCGTAGAAGAAAATAACTTCACTCTAGACGTGGATTGTGGCCAGTTTTCCCGTCTCTTGGTGCCACATTGATCGTGGGAGACTAGGAGGACCGACGGCAAGATTTCGGTTAGGTTTCCCTTGTTGTAACTTCTATGTAATTTCCATACCAAGCAGCTTCATGCAATATGGCGTTGCTTATCATATTTTTGTTCACTATAACAAATAATGCAAACATTAATGTGGTTATTAAATTAAACTCGAAGAGAATACATGTCTTGATGCGGACGATTAAGGGGGCTCGACGGTGATGCAGATAGGGCTACTTGACGGTAATGCGGACGGGGACGGGAAGTAGTGGCGTGGCATGGAGGAAGGGCGCGATGATACGTCCAAAACGTATCTACTTTCCCGAACACTTTTGCTATTGTTTTGCCTCTAATTTGTGTATTTTGGATACAAGTAACACGGACTAACGCTGTTTTCAGCAGAATTGTCCTGGTGTCTTATTTTTTTGCAGAAACTCAACTTTCAGGAAAATCCTCGGAAATAATTGCAATGGGCCTATTTTCACGGAAGATTGACGGAGCCAGAAGACGAGACAGAGGGGGGCCACGAGGCGCCCACCCCACAAGGCGGCGCGGTGGGCCCCTGGGCCGCGCCGCCCTATGGTGGCGACGCCTCGGGCAGCCCCCGATGCTCCCCTCTGGACTACTTAAGCCCTCTGACCTAAAACGCACGGGGGGTTCGACGAAATTGCCAGAAGACATCCAGAACTCCGCCGCCATCGCGAAACTCCGTCTCGGAACCAGAAACTCCGTTCTGGCACCCTGCCAGGACGAGGAATTGGAGGAGATCATCGCCATCATCACCACCGACGCCCCTCCATCGACCATCCATGTTTCCCCCATCCATGTGTGAGTAATTCCCCCGCTGTAGGCTGAAGGGGATGGTAGGGATTGGATGAGATTGTTCATGTAATAGCATAAGATCGTTAGGGCATAGTGCCTAGTATCCGTAGATGGTACTTTTATGATATTGTTGCAACTTGTTATGTGATACGTCTCCAACGTATCTATAATTTCTGATGTTCCATGCTTGTTTTATGACAATACCTACATGTTTTGCTCACACTTTATAATGATTTCATGCATTTTCCGGAACTAACCTATTAACTAGATGCCGAAGTGCCAGTTCCTGTTTTCTGCTGTTTTTGGTTCCAGAAAGGCTGTTCGGGCAATATTCTCGGAATTCGACGAAACGAAGACCAAACATCATAATTCACCGAGATGGACCAGGACACCGAAGAAGAGTCAGAGGGGAGGTCTGGGGCCCCCAGACCATAGGCCGGCGCGGCCTGGAGGGGGGCGCGCCGCCCTATGGGGTGGGCCCCCCAGGCGCCTCCTTGCGCCGCCTCTTCGCCTATAAGACCCCTCGTGACCTAAAACTTCGATACAGATTGACGAAACTCCAGAAAAACTCCAGGGGCGCCGCCGCCATCGCGAAACTCCGTTTCGGGGGACAGAAGTCTCTGTTCCGGCACCATGCCGGGACGGGGAAGTGCCCCCGGAAGCCATCTCCATCAACGCCACCGCCTCCATCATGCTCCGTGAGTAGTTCCCCCATGGACTACGGGTTCTAGCTGTAGCTAGTTGGTACTCTCTCTCCCATGTACTTCAATACAATGATCTCATGAGCTGCCTTACATGATTGAGATCCATCTGATGTAATCGGTGTTGTGTTTATTGGGATCCGATGAATTGTTACATTATGATCAGTCTATCTATATAAGTTTGTGAAGTTATTGTTGCTGCAATCTTGTTGTGTTTAATGCTTGTCACTAGTGCACGAGTGGCATGATCTTAGATTTAAGCTCTATATGTATTGCTTAGATTGTATCTACAAGTTGTTTGCACATGTCTATGTCCGGAACCCGAGGCCCCAGAGTGACAAAGAATCGGGATAATCGGAGGGGAAGGCTTAGGTATGAAGATCACATGTTTTCACCAAGTGTTAATGCTTTGCTCCGGTGCTCTATTAAAAGGAGTACCTTAATTGCCAGTAGATTCCCTTGAGGCCCGGCTGCCACCGGCTGGTAGGACAAAAGATGTTATACAAGTTTCTCATTGCGAGCACGTGTGACTATATATGGAAAACATGCCTACATGATTAATAATCTTGATGTTCTATCTTAATGCTTTCAATCCTATCAATTGCCCAACTGTAATTTGTTCACCCAACACTTGTCACTTGTTATTGGAGAGTTACCACTAGTGTAGATAGCTGGGAACCACGGTCCATCTCTCATCATCATATACTCGTTCTACATGTCATTGGAAGTAGTATCAACTATTTTCTGGTGCCATTGCCTTTGTGTTACTGTTACTGCTGCTGTGTTACTGTTACTACTCCTCTCATATTACTTCTGCTTTCACATCACCCCTGTTACTAGTGCTTTTCCAGGTGCAGCTGAATTGACAACTCAGTTGTTAAGGCTTATAAGTATTCTTTACCTCCCCTTGTGTCGAATCAATAAATTTGGGTTTTACTTCCCTCGAAGACTGTTGCGATCCCTTATACTTGTGGGTTATCAAGACTATTTTCTGGCGCCGTTGCCGGGGAGGCATAGCTCTACTCATAAGTTCACCTGGGGAGTACACTCTACGTCTCTCTTGTTTTTATTTTATTTTGTTTTGCTTAGTTTACCTTTGTCTAGTTTATTTGTGCTTAGTTTATTTCTGTCTAGTATTATTTTGCTTAGTTTACTTTTGTTTAGTTTCTTTTTGTCTTGTTTTATTATATACCCAAAAATCCATAAAATTTTGAAAAACCGAAAAATTAAAAACTGTTGTTATGGGAGAACCACAACCTATTTGGAGCTTATAGAATTATATAATAATTATAGAGAATCAAGAACGGGTAAAGTCATGAGTGATGTGATAGAAAAATTGAATACAATTGCTAAAATCTTGCTTAAACGCCATGATATAAACTGTTGCTCTAAACAGGTGTTATCACCAGATTTTAACCAAGTCAGAGGTGGGCCGTGATTGAGATGGGCTTGGAAGCTATGTACGTAAAATGGTCATGAATCGGCCTTGTACGAGAGTTTGGGCCAAGTGGCCCGTGTATCTGTAAAATATTATAGTAGATTCCATGTCGGTTAGGATTAAGACAGAGTTTAGTTCGTGCACGGTTGGGATTATTCCCAAATTAGAGAGTCTACGGACTATAAATATGTATCTAGGGTTATTGAGAAAAGAGGACGATCACATTCACAACAAATCAATCTAGGCGCATCGCCACCCCTTATTTCGAGGGTTTCTCCCGGGTAAGCAACATGCTGCCTAGATCGCATCGTGCGATCTAGGCAGTATCGGTTTATTCGTTCTTGGTGTTGCTCGTGCTGAAGCCTTTTTTATGGCGAGCAACACCCTTATCTCAGGTGTTTTGGGGTTGACGTCGATGCTTTCACGATGTACTTATTTAGCTACGCTATCCCTCAATATCTGGCTGCCCTAGGTGTAAGGGCAGCATCTTGCTTGTTCTTTAGCTAGTAGATCTAATCCGTTATAGTTGCTCCTTGTTCTTCAAGGATTGGTTTAATATCCGCATGTTTAGGCCTTATAAACGGGTTGAATGATCCGGTAGTGCGTAAGGTGTGGTTTATGAAGTCCTAAAGGGATTGTTCCGGGGATCAACTTCATGTTGGTTTTTAGGCCTCTTTAGGGTTAATTTTCCTATCATCTTACGTACCTGCTAGGCTCAACTACGCATAGGATGTTCCGGTTATGCGGTGAAAACCCTAGACTATCGTAGATTAGTTTAGCTTGGTTTTGTTTAAGCAGGATCCCCATGTTAATGTAAAATCCAACGTGTTCCATGGGGCAATCGGCTCTTAGAGCCGATCCACAGAGCAACCTAAGAGCCGATCGGGGCTCGTATTTAATGTTTACGTGTTTGCCATGCAGGAAACTAAGTCGAAGCAATCCATCACCTTCCTGACCAGGTATAGGTCAGGTGGCACGCCCTTGCATCAGCATCGGACGTGCGTACCAGGAGCATTGCGGGCCGTCGCCCGAGGGACCAGGGCCAACCGCAGTCCTGGGAGCCTCCCGGCTCTACGGTGTTACCCGTCGCTGCTCGCCGGTGGGTTTCGGACGGTAACACATTCTGGCACGCCCGGTGGGACTTTCAACGACAACGGCATCGACATCTGCCTCTGAGATGGCGGACGAACCAGTCAAGTACGAAGAGCTTCCTGAGGATCACAAGAAGAAGTATGATGAGATCAAAGCCATCTTCGAAGCCGATCTCATCGGCTCTTTCACAAAGACCCGTTCACATGGCATCAGGTGGAAAGGGTTCTCACCCGACGGTGCTCTCGATGGAGTAGATCTGTCTACCCCTTCAGAGGAACGCACCAGAGCTCTACGCCAAGAAGTTAATTACATGGCAGCTCATTCTCTTCACCGGCACTCTGAAAGCCTGGTGAACACTTTGGAGCGCATCACGGTCCGCGTGGTTCAGGAAATAATGAAGCACCAATATTCCCCGTCAGGCCCGGTCCTAGGGACTCACCAGGGAGAACTACCGTTCCAGACCAGGCCGCCGTTACCGTTCGCGCTTACAGCTCCAGAGCCACGGGGTTCGCCGGCTTTCGTCATCCACAAGATTGGAGGCGATCCTGCTGATTACCAGTTCATGCTGGAACCATCTAAGGAAATCCCGCACGGATACACGTGCATGTATGTGCCAGATTGCAATAATTTGGCGCGCACGAACCAGATTACAGCAGGAGTAATTTCTGGAGCCACAGGAGCAATTTCTGGAGTCACAGGAAGAATTACTGGAGGAGACGCCGATAAACAGGCGTGGCTAGCTAAGTACACCACCGCAGCAGATCATCAAAGTGCAGCCCCTGCAGCTCCTACAGTGGACCAGATCAGTGTGATCTTGAGAGACTAGTTCGGCATGGTGCCAAAGAGAAGGGCGATCGGCTATTCCAAGCCGTATCCTAATGAGTATGATCTAATACCACTGCCACCCAAATATCGGCTCCAAGAGTTCTCGAAGTTCAGTGGGTCAGAAGGCTCTAGCTCAATTGAACACGTGAGCCGATATTTGGCACAGTTGGGCATGATCTCAGCATCAGACCAGCTACGCGTGAGATTTTTCGCGCAGTCTCTCACTGGATCGGCTTTTGGGTGGTACACCTCGCTGCCCCCAGACTCAATCCGAACGTGGAAGCAGATGGAAGAACAGTTCCACGTGCAATATCACTCAGATGCTTCCGAGGCTGGCATTGCCGATTTGGCACAAGTGCGACAGAGGCGTGGAGAGACAGTGTCAGAGTACATTCAGCGCTTCAGAACTGTGAGGAACCGATGCTATTCGGCTCGTTTGAATGAGAAAGAAGCCGTTGATCTGGCAGTGATAGGTCTTGCATCGCCGATCAAGGACATAGCTTCTCAGGCAGAGTATACCTCCCTGGCGCATATTGTTCAGAAACTATCATTATATGAACAGCGTCATCCAGAATTGTACCAGGACAAGTTCAAACGCCCGGTAAGCTTGATCGAGGTAGAAGAAGATGACGATTCGGCAGGAGATCAGGAAGTGGCCGTGGCTGAATGGGCTCGGGGGGCAAACCCCGTGTCCTGCAAGTGGGTTAAACCACAAGGTCCTGCAAAAGGGTTCGACTTCGACGTGAGCAAAGCTGAGCAGATTTTCGACCTCTTGCTTAAAGAGAAGCAGCTGAAGTTACCCGAAGGCCATAGAGTCCCTACGGCCCAAGAGATGAACGGAAGGCCATACTGCAAGTGGCATCATTCGTTCACACATACCACCAGCGACTGCAAAGTGTTGCGTCAGCAGATCCAAATGGCGATAGAACAAGGTCGTCTGATTTTCAGCCAGTATGCCATGAAAGTGGACACGCAACCGTTCCCTGCTGTCAACATGGTGGAGTATAGTTACCCCACGAGGCGTCAGCCAGATTTCTCGTTCAGTATCAACATGGCAGGGCCTGTATACCACTCTGGCAAGGACAAAGAAGAGAGCAGTCGTTCTCGTGGCAAGGACAAGGAGGAGGCCGGTTCACGCGATCGGCCCCGATACGATGACAAATGGTACGTGACCGAGGAACAAGTGAGAAGCGTGCGGTACCAGCGACCACTCTCAGAGCACCTTCTGAACAAATATGAGCATCAGTATGACCAACGCCGGCGGTATGATACAGCCGATGACATAGCTCATCAGACTCCCGTAAATGATAGAAAATATCGTCGGTATAATAGAGATGACGAAGGATATGAGCGCCGCGCCAAGGGAAGGTCAAGGGAGCAAGAAGACATGGATCGTCACTGGGACTGCCCGTTCTTTAAACATTGCTGGGTGATACGTCTCCAACGTATCGATAATTTCTTATGTTCCATGCCACATTATTGATGTTAACTACATGTTTTATGCACACTTTATGTCATATTCATGCATTTTCTGGAACTAACCTATTAACAAGATGCCGAAGTGCCAGTTGCTGTTTTTGGTTTCAGAAATCCTAGTAAAGAAATATTCTCGGAATTGGACGAAATCAACGCCCAGGGTCCTATTTTGCCACGAAGCTTCCAGAAGACCGAAGAGGAGACGAAGTGGGGCCACGAGGTGGCCAAACCCTAGGGCGGCGCGGCCCCCCCTTGGCCGCGCGGCCCTATGGTGTGGGCCCCTCGTGCCGCCTCCTGACCTGCCCTTCCGCCTACTTAAAGCCTCCGTCGCGAAACCCCATGACGAGAGCCACGATACGGAAAACCTTACTGAGACGCCGCCGCCGCCAATCCCATCTCGGGGGATTCTGGAGATCTCCTCCGGCACCCTGCCGAAGAGGGGATTCATCTCCCGGAGGACTCTACGCCGCCATGGTCGCCTCCGGAGTGATGAGTGAGTAGTCCACCCCTGGACTATGGGTCCATAGCAGTAGCTAGATGGTTGTCTTCTCCTCATTGTGCTTCATTGTTGGATCTTGTGAGCTGCCTAACATGATCAAGATCATCTATCTGTAATTCTATATGTTGCGTTTGTTGGGATCCGATGAATAGAGAATACTTGTTATGTTGATTATCAAATTTATATCTATGTGTTGTTTATGATCTTGCATGCTCTCTGTTACTAGTAGATGCTCTGGCCAAGTAGATGCTTGTAACTCCAAGAGGGAGTATTTATGCTCGATAGTGGGTTCATGTCTCCGTGAATGCAGGACGATGTGAGAAAGTTCTAAGATTATGGATGTGCTGTTGCCACTAGGGATAAAACATTGATGCTATGTCTAAGGATGTAGTTATTGATTACATTACGCGCAATACTTAATGCAATTGTCTGTTATTTTCAACTTAATACTGGAGGGGGTTCGGATGATAACCTGAAGGTGGACTTTTTAGGCATAGATGCATGCTGGATAGCGGTCTATGTACTTTGTCGTAATGCCCAATTAAATCTCACAATACTCATTATAATATGTATGTGCATGGTCATGCCCTCTCTATTTGTCAATTGCCCAACTGTAATTTGTTCACCCAACATGCTGTTTATCTTATGGGAGAGACACCTCTAGTGAACTGTGGACCCCGGTCCAATTATCTTTACTGAAATACAATCTACAATATCGTTCTCTTGTTTTCTACAAACAATCATCATCCACACTATACATCTAATCCTTTGTTACAGCAAGCCGGTGAGATTGACAACCTCACTGTTTCGTTGGGGCAAAGTACTTTTTTTGTGTTGTGCAGGTTCCACGTTGGCGCCGGAATCTCTGGTGTTGCGCCGCACTACATCCCGCCGCCATCAACCTTCAACGTGCTTCTTGACTCCTACTGGTTCGATTAAACCTTGGTTTCTTACTGAGGGAAACTTGCCGCTGTGCGCATCACACCTTCCTCTTGGGGTTCCCAACGGACGTGTCAACTACACGCATCACTGGGATTCAGGAATGAGCCGATTGCCGACAATCGAAAGCTGCCCAGAGTGTAGATCAAGGAAGAAGGACGCGGCAGATGTGTCAGTGTTCAAATGTCTAGGACCTCTCCCGCGTCGGAACAAACAAGCTGAGTCCTCTTGAGAGGAAGATCTCGAGGAGTTAGACGACGATGAAGAAGAAGAAGATAGGTACCACCGGCCAAGGTGGTGCCCTGATGGACTCAGTCACTCTCAGAAACGCAGGGTTCAGCGGCTATGTAGCTTGGAGGAAGCCGAGAGGTTATACCTGCACACGTTGAGGAAGGCACGGCCCGATCTGGCCGCGAAAATTCAGCAGAGTTTGGACGAGGAGGGCCGCCCACAGAAGCAAGAATGGCATCCCAAACCGAAAAAAGCCGATGATAAGACATCGGCTGGCGCCAACATGGTGTTCATACTTCCGTCAGAGTTTTGCGCTCCAAGCTCAGAAGAGGCATCTGTGGCACAACTTGACTGCGGCCCACGGCCAGTTGTCTTTGAAAAGCCGCGAGAAAGAAGCTACAGACATTAGAAGGCTTTGTACGTGAAAGGATATATCAACGGGCAGCCTGTCAACAAGATGCTGGTTGACACGGGAGCGGCAGTCAACATAATGCCGTATTCCATGCTACGACGCCTGGGACGCTCTAGCGCGGATCTGATCAAAACTAACGTCACATTGAGCGACTTCAACGGCCAAGCATCAGAAGCGCAAGGTGTTCTAAGCGTGGATCTGACAGTAGGCCGAAAAACCATCCCTACATCGTTCTTCATCGTCGATAGCAAGAGCACCTACGTCATCTTGCTAGGGAGAGATTGGATTCACGCCAATTGCTGCATTCCATCCACAATGCACCAATGCTTGATACAGTGGGATGGAGATGAAGTGGAGGTCGTCCATGCAGATGACACAGCCGAAATTTCAACGGCTGGCATGAACATTTGGGACGCGGTGGACCAAGAGCCACTCTCTGGAGTCAGTCTGGACGGTTGCGAGCGCATTGAGGTTACAAAAAACGGGGTGAGGCTGGTCTTATCCACTGGCCTGACAGTGTAACCGCACCAAAGTCACTAGACATAGGTAGCAAGGCCGATCCCTGCGATCAGCCCCAAAAAATAAAAGTAAGTTGTAAATCCGCATTAAGCAGTGCAATGAAAAAGGAGGCCAATTCAGGCAATCGGCCTATATTACCCTCATCATATATTTTGCATGTGTTCAGCATTGATCTAGCAGGTGATGGAAAGCTAGGGTATGGGTTTACATCGGCTGATGAGCTAGAAGAGATCAACATTGGTCCTGGGGATAAGCCACGACCAACATTTATCAGCAAGAAGTTGGATCCACATCTAAGGAGTCTGATGATAGCTCTGTTGAAAGAATATCCAGATTATTTTGCCTGGGATTATACAGAGATGCCCGGGTTGGACAGGAGCATCATCGAGCATCGGCTCCCTCTTAAGAAAGGATTTCGGCCGTTCCAGCAGCGAGCACGACAGATGAAGGCCGAAGTCTTGGAAGAAGTCAAAAAAGAGATTGAGAAAATGTTGGCTGCAGGGTTCATCAGGCCATGCAGGTATGCTGAGTGGATTTCCAGTGTCGTACCTGTGGAGAAAAAGGACGGCCGAATGCGCGTCGCCATAGATTTTCGAGATCTCAACAGAGCCACTCCAAAGGATGAGTACCCAATGCTGGTAGCAGAAACGTTGATCAACGCAGCTGCTGGTCATAAAGTGTTGAGTTTCATGGATGGCAACGCCGGTTACAACCAAATTTTTATGGCTCCAGAAGATATACATAAGACTGCATTCAGAGTACCAGGATCAGTGGGCTTGTTTGAATATGTGGTCATGACTTTTGGATTGAAGAACGCCGGCGCAACATATCAACGAGCCATGAATTACATCTTTCATGATCTGATCGGCAAATTGGTGGAGATCTACATCGATGATGTGGTAGTCAAGTCTGTCTCGATAGAAGGACACTTGGAGGATTTGCGGCGCATTTTGGACCGAACTAGGAAGTTCGGACTAAGAATGAACCCCAAGAAGTGTGCTTTTGGTGTGACGGCCGGTCAATTCCTGGGCTTCTTGGTTCACGAACGAGGAATCGAGATCGGCCTGAAGAGTCAGGAGGCAGTGCGCACAATGAAGCCGCCTACCACGAAGAAGGAACTGCAATGTCTCATCGGCAAAATTAATTTCGTCAGAAGATTCATCTCCAACCTATCAGGGCGGATCGAGCCGTTCATGGGACTAGTAAAAATCAAAGCCGATGAGGAATTTCACTGGGGGGCAGAGCAACAGCAAGTGTTCGACGAGATTAAGGAGTATCTAACGAAACCACCTGTGTTGGTGCCGCCCCAGCACGACATACCATTCTTTATCTATCTGTCAGTAGCCGATACTTCTATCGCCTCAGTAGTGGTGCAAGTCTACGACGGTCTGGAGAAAGTCGCGTTCTACCTCAGCAGAAGGATGTTGGATGCAGAAACCAGGTACCCTGAGATCGAAAAGTTGTGCCTATGCCTGTTCTTTACCTGCACCAAGCTTCGTCACGTTTTGCTGAACACGGAGATTATCATCATATGCAAATCAGACACATGTTGTCGGCTCCTGTGTTGAAAGGCCGACTCGGCAAATGGATGTTTGCATTGTCAGAATTTGATCTCCGGTATCAGCCTGCAAAGGCAGTCAAGGGACAAGCATTGGCCGATCTAATTGCTGAACGAATCAACACTGACATAGCCGCACTATCTGTACGTGCATGGGCCATGTTCTTCGATGGATCGGCTTGTAGTGATGGTTGTGGCATCGGCATTCTACTCGTGTCGCCTCGGGGGGCAACATACTCCTTCTCAATCAGGTTATCCACCCCTTGCACCAATAATGTCGCTGAGTATGAGGCAATACGCAAGGGAATGGAGTTGCTCTTGGAAGCCGGGGCGGAAGCGGTGGAACTCTTTGGAGATTCGAAGTTGGTGATTTCCCAGCTCACAGAGGAATACAAGTGCGAAAGTGGATCACTCTTTCCATTATGGGAGCAATGCCGTGAGCTGATGGCACAATTTAGGTACATAAACTTTAGTTGGATCCCAAGGTCACAAAATACCGAGGCCAACAACCTCGCACAAGTAGCATCAGGCTACAAGGACGTAACAGATGAAGACGATGTTCAAGTGCAGTTCCTGGAACAGGATGATTGGAGAGCCGATATCTTCAATTAGATTCGGCTCGGGGGGCACCTAAACGGATAAGGTACAAGGCCATGAAATATGTCCTTATAGGAGACGACATGTTCTACAGGACTTTGGAGGGATTACTTCTCAAATGCTTGGGACCAGTCGAGACGAATCGGCTCTTACACGAGGTACATGAAGGCGCCTGTGGAACTCACCAATCGGCTCATAAGATGAAGTGGCTAATCAGACGATCAGGTTTTTACTGGCCCACCATGCTTGAGGACTGCTTCAGGTACTATAAGGGATGCCAAGCGTGTCAGATGTTTGGGAAGATGCAGATGGTGCCCGCATCAGCAATGAACCCCATCATCAAGCCTTGGCCATTTAGAGGTTGGGGCATGGATATGATCGGCAAAATCCATCCTGCATCGAGCAAAGGCCACGAGTGGATTTTGGCCATTACAGATTACTTCACTAAATGGGTGGAGGCCGTCCCTATGAAGAAGGTAAAATCGGAAGATGTTGTCAATTTTGTGAAAGAACATGTCATTCATAGATTCGGAATTCCCCATACTATTACGACCGATGGAGGTTCGGTCTTTATTTCTAAAGAGTTCAGAAAGTTCTGTGACGACATGGGAATTAAGTTGATCCGATCGTCTCCATACTATGCTCAAGCAAATGGGCAAGCTGAAGCGTCCAACCAGAGCCTCATCAAGTTGATTAAAAGGAAAGTTGACGAGCACCCTAGACGTTGGCATGAAGTATTATCAGAAGCTTTATGGGCTTATCGTATGTCATGTCATGGGGCTATAAAAACTTCGCCATACCAGCTGGTTTATGGACAAGAAGCCGTATTGACTTGGGAAATTACGGCTGAATCGAGACGTGTTACGTTTCAGAATGACCTAACATCTGAAGAATATGCGGCCCTGATGAGTGATACTATTGAGGATCTAACGGAACTAAGACTTTGGTCATTGGAGAAGATTAAAGAGAATAAAGCCAAGGTAGCTCGCGCATATAATAAGAAGGTGAGACCAAAGGAGTTTCAGGTTGGTGATCTAGTATGGGAAGCTGTGATGCCGTTAGGAACTAAGGATAAAACATATGGTAAATGGTCTCCTAATTGGCACGGTCCGTACAGAGTCGACCAGGTCTTGAAGGGTAATGCATACATGCTCGAGCAGTTGGACGGGGTGAAATTCCCAGTAGCTGTCAATGGGCAACATCTCAAGAAATATTTCCCAAGCATGTGGGATGACGGGCAGTGAAATATGGAGGCCGATGCATAAAATCGGCCGGTAAAAAAATTGTTTACATACATGTTACAGCCGATGCACGGACATCGACTTCAGACTAAAGAGCCGATGCGCAGCCATCGACTCTAGAGGAACAAGCGCAACAGATTATTTTCAGGCCAGAGACCGTGGCATTGGGATGATTCTCCCGTTAAAATTCGTGGAGGGGTTAGATCTGTGCGTTTGGGATTTAAGGTTTGCACGGCCGCGAATTGGACCTGTTCAAACACAATTTGAGGGATCTGAGTTTATTTTCTCAGACGGAGGTTGCAGATTATCGTGAGAATAGGCAACTGAATCGGCAAGTTGGCCTGAATCGCGTGTTATGAGAAAAGCCGATGCGCTGCCATCGGCTTTTTACGTATTAACTTACTCTGACAATCGGCGAAATTGATGAAAGCAGAATCGATATAGGAACATTTTCTTCATTAATAGGAGGAATTTCTTACAAAGAAAGAGCCGGTTGCTTGAGGGAGGAAGAACAAAAGGAAGGTCTATTGACCAATCTACTACTACTACTAGTCCTATACTAGTATGGGCCGTCGCTGCCCTCGTCGTCGTCGTCGAAGCTTTCGTCGGCACAGCTGCCGGCGGGCTCCTCGTCGCTGCTGCTGTAGCCCTTGGCGGGGGCTCCGTACTCCTCCTCGTCGTCGTCGTCCGACCCGGCGCGGAAGCGCTTCGCCGGCGGGTAGTCCTCGAGGGAGTCGTCGTCCTCCTCCTCTTCTTCCTCCTCGTCGGAGGAGGTGAAGTCATCCCAGGAGAAGCGATCATCCTCGCTCTCCGCCTCCGACTCCCCATCGGCGAGGAATCGGAGGTCGTCCTCTCCGTCGGTCAAGGATTTGTTATCCTCGGACCAGACGGAGGAGTCATGGGACTTTTGGTCCCATTCCGCTGGGGCTTCGATGTCGTACGCCGCCATCCAATCCCATTCCGGCGTAGGCACGCGAGAGGAGGAAGAGGAAGACTGGAAGGAGAGACCCGATGAAGCGGAGGAGGAGGAGGAGGAAGACATGGCTACAGAAGAAGGGGGTTTTTGGGCCGATGGCTAGTACAGAGCAAGGGGATGAAGAGGCGAACTGTTCGGCGCGGTTAAATAAAGGGGATATAGTGGAGATTTAATGCCATAGCAATTTCCGAGGAAGTGGTGCCAAAAGACTGTCAAATCGTGCAGAGAAGTTGAGAAGGCAAGGTATCATGATGAAGGATACTGCGACGGTTCTGCTCTGCCACGACATGACCCTACGAAAAAAAACAGAGTGGTTTTGAAATTATCATTACCAAAACCAGGGGGGCATGTGTTATCACCAGATTTTAACCAAGTCAGAGGTGGGCCGTGATTGAGATGGGCTTGGAAGCTATGTACGTAAAACGGTCATGAATCGGCCTTGTACGAGAGTTTGGGCCAAGTGGCCCGTGTATCTGTAAAATATTATAGTAGATTCCATGTCGGTTAGGATTAAGACAGAGTTTAGTTCGTGCACGGTTGGGATTATTCCCAAATTAGAGAGTCTATGGACTATAAATATGTATCTAGGGTTATTGAGAAAAGAGGATGATCACGTTCACAACAAATCAATCTAGGCGCATCGCCACCCCTTGTTTCGAGGGTTTCTCCCGGGTAAGCAACATGCTACCTAGATCGCATCGTGCGATCTAGGCAGTATCGGTTTATTCGTTCTTGGTGTTGCTCGTGCTGAAGCCTTTTTGATGGCGAGCAACACCCTTATCTCAGGTGTTTTGGGGTTGACGTCGATGCTTTCACGATGTACTTGTTTAGCTACGCTATCCCTCAATATCTGGCTGCCCTAGGTGTAAGGGCAGCATCTTGCTTGTTCTTTAGCTAGTAGATCTAATCCGTTATAGTTGCTCCTTGTTCTTCAAGGATTGGTTTAATATCCGCATGGTTAGGCCTTATAAACGGGTTGAATGATCCGGTAGTGCGTAAGGTGTGGTTTATGAAGTCCTAAAGGGATTGTTCCGGGGATCAACTTCATGTTGGTTTTTAGGCCTCTTTAGGGTTAATTTTCCTATCATCTTACGTACCTGCTAGGCTCAACTACGCATTGGATGTTCCGGTTATGCGGTGAAAACCCTAGACTATCGTAGATTAGTTTAGCTTGGTTTTGTTTAAGCAGGATCCCCATGTTAATGTAAAATCCAACGTGTTCCATGGGGCAATCGGCTCTTAGAGCCGATCCACAGAGCAACCTAAGAGCCGATCGGGGCTCGTATTTAATGTTTACGTGTTTGCCATGCAGGAAACTAAGTCAAAGCAATCCATCACCTTCCTGACCAGGTATAGGTCAGGTGGCACGCCCTTGCATCAGCATCGGACGTGCGTACCAGGAGCATTGCGGGCCGTCGCCCGAGGGACCAGGGCCAACCGCAGTCCTGGGAGCCTCCCGGCTCTACGGTGTTACCCGTCGCTGCTTGCCAGTGGGTTTCGGACGGTAACAACAGGATACTAAACATCTTAAATTTCAATGTGGCTTTAGTGAGGAAGTTTTAATTAAGAACTATAATCGGAATAGCTATATTCATTTTGGGTTCGAAGAGGTAGAACAATTTGTCTTATTTTTGGGAGCCTCTGAGATAGAATCCTTCATGTCTAAAAATTATGAAACTTGTGTTGTTTGTAAGGACCTTAAAGATTATGTCTCTTCTATTCTTAATTTTTGCGTAGAAAGTTACAACGATAATCCTTATATCATTGATTATAAAGAGAGACTCATTAATGCACAAGAATGCACTCACAATTTGCAGGAACCAGTGGAAGAAGAAATTGATGAACCTGAAAGCTCATTGGATGAAAAAGAGGAGGAAATTGATGAACCTGAAAGCTCATTGGATGAAAAAGAAGAGGAGAGTCATGAACAAAAGGAGGAAGAATGGATTAGTGATACGTCTCCAACGTATCCATAATTTCTGATGTTCCATGCTTGTTTTATGACAATACCTACATGTTTTGCTCACACTTTATAATGTTTTTATGCGTTTTCCGGAACTAACCTATTAACAAGATGCCACAGTGCCAGTTCCTGTTTTCTGTTGTTTTTGGTTCCAGAAAGGTTGTTCGGGCAATATTCTCGGAATTCGACGAAACAAAGACCCAACATCTTATTTTTCCCGGAACCTTCCAGAAAGGCAAAGGGGGACCAGAGGGGAGCCCTGGGGGCCCCACACGTGTGGTCGGCGCGGCCCAAGGGGGCGCGCCGCACTACTGTGGGGAGGCCCCGTGGCCCCTCCGACTCCGTCTCTTCGCCTATATAAGCCCTTTCGACCTAAAAACTCGATACCGATTGACGAAACTCCAGAAAGACTCCAGGGGCGCCGCCACCATCGCGAAACTCCGTTTCGGGGGACAGAAGTCTCTGTTCCGGCACCCTGCCGGGACGGGGAAGTGCCCCCGGAAGCCATCTCCATCAACGCCACCGCCTCCATCATGCTCCGTGAGTAGTTCCCCCATGGACTACGGGTTCTAGCTGTAGCTAGTTGGTATTCTCTCCCCCATGTACTTCAATACAATGATCTCATGAGCTGCCTTACATGATTGAGATTCATCTGATGTAATCGGTGTTGTGTTTGTTGGGATCCGATGGATTGTTACATTATGATTAGTCTATCTATAAAGTTTGTGAAGTTATTGTTGCTGCAATCTTGTTGTGTTTAATGCTTGTCACTAGGGCCCGAGTGGCATGATCTTAGATTTAAGCTCTATACTTATTGCTTAGATTGTATCTACAAGTTGTATGCACATGTCTATGTCCGGAACCAAAGGACCCAAAGTGACAGAAATTGGGACAACTGGAGGGAAAGGCTTAGGTATGAGGATCACATGTTTTCACCAAGTGTTAATGCTTTGCTCTGGTGCTCTATTAAAAGGAGTACCTTAATTGCCAGTAGATTGCCTTGAGGCCCGGCTGCCACCGGCTGGTAGGACAAAAGATGTTGTACAAGTTTCTCATTGCGAGCACGTACGACTATATATGGAAAACATGCCTACATAATTAATAATCTTGATGTTCTGTCTTAATGCTATTTCAATCCTATCAATTGCCCAACTGTAATTTGTTCACCCAACACTTGTCACTTGTTATTGGAGAGTTACCACTAGTGTAGATAGCTGGGAACCCCGGTCCATCTCTCATCATCATATACTTGTTCTACATGTCACTGGAAGTAGTATCAACTATTTTCTGGTGCCATTGCCACTGTGTTACTATTACTGCTGCTGTGTTACTGTTACTACTGCTCTCATATTACTGCTGCTTTCACATCACCCCTGTTACTAGTGCTTTTCCAGGTGCAGCTGAATTGACAACTCAGTTGTTAAGGCTTATAAGTATTCTTTACCTCCCCTTGTGTCGAATCAATAAATTGGGTTTTACTTCCCGTGAAGACTGTTGCGATCCCCTATACTTGTGGGTTATCAAGACTATTTTCTGGCGCCGTTGCCGGGGACCGAGAAGCTACATGATAGCGTGTATACACACATCCGTTGGGAACCCCAAGAGGGAGGTGTGATGCGTATAGAAGCAAGTTTTCCCTCGGTAAGAAACCAAGGTTTATCGAACCAGTAGGAGCCAAGAAGCACGTTGAAGGTTGATGGCGGCGAGATGTAGTGCGGCGCAACACCAGGGATTCCGGCGCCAACGTGGAACCTGCACAACACAACCAAAGTACTTTGCCCCAACGAAACAGTGAGGTTGTCAATCTCACCGGCTTGCTGTTACAAAGGATTAGATGTATAGTGTGGATGATGATTGTTTGCAGAGAACAGTAAAACAAGTATTGCAGTAGATTGTATTTGATGTAAAAGAATGGACCGGGGTCCACAGTTTACTAGAGGTGTCTCTCCCATAAGATAAATAGCATGTTGGGTGAACAAATTACAGTTGGGCAATTGACAAATAGAGAGGGCATGACAATGCACATACATGACATGATGAATATTGTGAGATTCAATTGGGCATTACGACAAAGTACATAGACCGCTATCCAGCATGCATCTATGCCTAAAAAGTCCACTTTCAGGTTATCATCCGAACCCCTTCCGGTATTAAGTTGCAAGCAACAGACAATTGCATTAAGTATGGTGCGTAATGTAATCAATAACTATATCCTCGAACATAGCATCAATGTTTTATCCCTAGTGGCAACAACACATCCACAACCTTAGAACTTTCTGTCACTGTCCCAGATTTAATGGAGGCATGAACCCACTATCGAGCATAAATACTCCCTCTTGGAGTTACTAGCAAAAACTTGGCCAGAGCCTCTACTAACAACAGAGAGCATGCAAGATCATAAACAACACATAGGTAATAGATTGATAATCAACATAACATAGTATTCTCTATCCATCGGATCCCAACAAACACAACATATAGCATTACAGATAGATGATCTTGATCATGTTAGGCAGCTCACAAGATCCGACAATGAAGCACATGAGGAGAAGACAACCATCTAGCTACTGCTATGGACCCATAGTCCAGGGGTGAACTACTCACTCATCAATCCGGAGGCGACCATGGCGGTGTAGAGTCCTCCGGGAGATGAATCCCCTCTCCGGCAGGGTGCCGGAGGCGATCTCCTGAATCCCCCGAGATGGGATTGGCGGCGGCGGCGTCTCAGTAAGGTTTTCCGTATCGTGGCTCTCGGTCCTGGGGGTTTCGCGACGGAGGCTTTAAGTAGGCGGAAGGAGCAACGCGGGGGCCACACGAGGCCCACACACTAGGTCGGCGCGGCCAGGGCTGGGCCGCGCCGCCTGTGGTGTTGCCACCTCGTGGCCCCACATCCTTTACCCCACGGTCTTATGGAACCTTACTGCAAAAATAGGACCCAGGGCGTTGATTTCGTCCAAATACGAGAATAATTAATTACAAGGATTTCTGAAACCAAAAACAGCAGAAAACAAAGAATCGGCTCTTCGGCATCTCGATAATAGGTTAGTGCCGGAAAATGCATAATAATGACATATAATGTGTATAAAACATGTGAGTATCATCATAAAAGTAGCATGGAACATAAGAAATTATAGATACGTTTGAGATGTATCAAGCATCCCCAAGCTTAGTTCCTACTCGTCCCGAGTAGGTAAACGATAACAAAGATAATTTCTTAAGTGACAATGCTACCAACATAATCTTGATCAATACTATTGTAAGCACATGTAATGAATGCAGCGATCAAAACAATGGTAAATGTCATGAGTAAACAATTGAATCATAAAGCAAAGACTTTTCATGAATAGTACTTCAAGACAAGCATCAATAAGTCTTGCATAAGAGTTAACTCATAAAGCAATAATTCAAAGTAAAGGTATTGAAGCAACACAAAGGAAGATGAAGTTTCAGCGGTTGCTTTCAACTTGTAACATGTATATCTCATGGATATTGTCAATGTAAAGTAATATAACAAGTGCAATATGCAAGTATGTAGGAATCAATGCAGTTCACACAAGTGTTTGCTTCTTGAGGTGGAGAGAAATAGGTGAACTGACTCAACATAAAAGTAAAAGAATGGCCCTTCGCAGAGGGAAGCATTGATTGCTATATTTGTGCTAGAGCTTTGGTTTTGAAAACAAGAAACAATTTTGTCAACGGTAGTAATAAAGCATATGAGTTATGTAATTTATATCTTACAAGTTGCAAGTCTCATGCATAGTATACTAATAGTGCCCACACCTTGTCCTAATTAGCTTGGACTACCGGGATTATCGCAATGTACATGTTTTAACCAAGTGTCACAAAGGGGTACCTCTATGCCGCCTGTACAAAGGTCTAAGGAGAAAGCTCGCATTGGATTTCTCGCTATTGGTTATTCTCAACTTAGACATCCATACCGGGACAACATAGACAACAGATAATGGACTCCTCTTTTATGCATAAGCATGTAGCAACAATTATTTTTCTCATATGAGATTCAGGATCTATGTCCAAAACTGAAACTTCCACCATGGATCATGGCTTTAGTTAGCGGCCCAATGTTCTTCTCTAACAATATGCATGCTCTAACCATAAGGTGGTAGATCGCTCTTACTTCAGACAAGACGAACATGCATAGCAACTCACATGATATTCAACAAAGAGTAGTTGATGGCGTCCCCAGGAACATGGTTATCGCACAACAAGCAACTTAATAAGAGATAAAGTGCATAAGTACATATTCAATACCACAATAGTTTTTAGGCTATTTGTCCCATGAGCTATATATTGTAAAGGTAAAGGATAGAAATTTAAAGGTAGCACTCAAGCAATTTACTTTGGAATGGCGGAGAAATACCATGTGGTAGGTAGGTATGGTGGACACAAATGGCATAGTGGTTGGCTCAAGGATTTTGGATGCATGAGAAGTATTCCCTCTCGATACAAGGTTTAGGCTAGCAAGGTTATTTGAAACAAACACAAGGATGAACCGGTGCAGCAAAACTCACATAAAAGAAATATTGTAAACATTATAAGATTCTACACCGTCTTCCTTGTTGTTCAAACTCAATACTAGAAATTATCTAAACCTTAGAGAAACCAAACATGCAAATCACATTTTAGCATGCTCTATGTATTTCTTCATTAATAAGTGCAAAGTATATGATGCAAGAGCTTAAACATGAGCACAACAATTGCCAAGTATCACATTATTCAAGATATTATACCAATTACCACATATATCATTTTCAAATTCCAACCATATAACAATTTAACGAAGAAGAAACTTTCGCCATGAATACTATGAGTAAAGCCTAAGGACATATTTGTCCATATGCAACAGCGGAGCGTGTCTCTCTCCCACACAATGAATGCTAGGATCCATTTTATTCAAACAAAAACAAAAACAAAAACAAACCGACGCTCCAAGTAAAGTACATAAGATGTGACGGAATAAAAATATAGTTTCACTAGAGGAACCTGATAATGTTGTCGATGAAGAAGGGGATGCCTTGGGCATCACCAAGCTTAGACGCTTGAGTCTTCTTGATATATGCAGGGGTGAACCACCGGGGCATCCCCAAGCTTAGAGCTTTCACTCTCCTTGATCATAGTGTATATCATCCTCCTCTCTTGATCCTTGAAAACTTCCTCCACACCAAACTCGAAACAAACTCATTAGAGGGTTAGTGCATAATCAAAAACTCACATGTTCAGAGGTGACACAATCATTCTTTATACTTCTGGACATTGCACAAAGCTACTGAAAGTCAATGGAACAAAGAAATCCATCTAACATAGCAAAACAGGCAATGCAAAATAAAAGGCAGAATCTGTCAAAACAGAACAGTTCGTAAAGACGAATTTTTAACAGGCACCAGACTTGCTCAGATGAGAAAACTTAAAACTAATGAAAGTTGCGTACATATCTGGGGATCACGCACGTAAATTGGCATAATTTTCTGAGTTACCTACAGAGAATTTTACCCAGATTCGTGACAGCAAAGAAAACTGTTTCTGCGCAGTAATCCAAATCTAGTATCATACTTCTATTAGAGACTTTACTTGGCACAACAATGCAACAAAACTAAGATAAGGAGAGGTTGCTACAGTAGTAAACAACTTCCAAGACTCAAATATAAAAACAAAAATACTGTAGTAAAACATGGGTTGTCTCCCATAAGCGCTTTTCTTTAACGCCTTTCAGCTAGGCGCAGAAAGTGTGTATCAAGTATTATCAAGAGATGAAGCATCAACATCATAATTTGTTCTAATAATAGAATCAAAAGGTAACTACATTCTCTTTCTAGGGAAGTGTCCCATACCTTTCTTGAGAGGAAATTGATATTTAATATTACCTTCCTTCATATCAATGGTAGCACCAACAGTTCGAAGAAAAGGTCTTCCCAATATAATGGGACAAGATGCATTGCATTCAATATCAAAGACAACAAAATCAACGGGGACAAGGTTATTGTTAACGGTAATGCGAACATTATCAATTCTCCCCAAAGGTTTCTTTGTAGAGTTATCAGCAAGATTAACATCCAAATAACAATTTTTCAATGGTGGCAAGTCAAGCATATCATAAATTTTCTTAGGCATAACAGAAATACTTGCACCAAGATCACATAAAGCATTACAATCAAAGTCATTGACCTTCATCTTAATGATGGGCTCCCAACCATCCTCTAGCTTCCTTGGAATAGAAGCTTCGCGATTTAGTTTCTCTTCTCTAGCTTTTATGAGAGCATTTGTAATATGTTTCGTGAAAGCCAAATTTATAGTACTAGCATTAGGACTCTTAGCAAGTTTTTGTAAGAACTTTATAACTTCAGAGATATGACAATCATCAAAATCCAAATCATTATAATCTAAAGCAATGGGATCATTGTTCCCAATGTTGGAAAAAATTTCAGCAGTTTTATCACAGGCAGTTTCAGTAGTTTTAGCAGTTTCAGGCAGTTTTTCGCGCTTTGCATTAGAAGTGGAAACATTGCTAACACCAATTCTTTTATTATTATTAGTAGGAGGTGCAGCAACTTGTGTAGCATTAGCATTACTAGTGGTGGTAATAGTCCAAACTTTAGCTATATTATTCTCTTTAGCTAGTTTTTCATTTTCTTCTCTTTCCCACCTAGCATGCAGTTCAGTCATTAATCTTATATTCTCATTAATTCTAACTTGGATGGCATTTGCTGTAGTAATAATTTTATTTTCATTATCCCTATTAGGCATAACTTTCGATTTCAAAAGATCAACATCGTGACAAGACTATCGACTTTAGAAGCAAGTATATCAATTTTCCCAAGCTTTTCTTCAACAGATTTGTTGAAAGCAGTTTGTGTACTAATAAATTCTTTAAGCATGGCTTCAAGTCCAGGGGGTGTATTCCTATTATTGTTGTAAGAATTCCCATAAGAATTACCATAGCCGTTGCCACTATTATAAGGATATGGCCTATAGTTGTTACTAGAATTGTTCCGGTAAGCATTGTTGTTGAAATTATTATTTTTAATGTAGTTTACATCAACATGTTCTTCTTGTGCAACCAATGAAGCTAATGGAACATTATTAGGATCAATATTTGTCCTATCATTCACAAGCATAGACATAATAGCATCAATCTTATCACTCAAGGAAGAGGTTTCTTCGACATAATTTACCTTCTTACCTTGTGGAGCTTTTTCCGTGTGCCATTCAGAGTAATTAATCATCATATTATCAAGAAGCTTTGTTGCTTCACCAAGAGTGATGGACATAAAGGTACCTCCAGCAGCTGAATCCAATAGGTTCCGCGAAGAAAAATTCAGTCCTGCATAAAAGGTTTGGATGATCATCCAAGTAGTCAGTCCATGGGTTGGGCAATTTTTAACCAAAGATTTCATTCTTTCCCATGCTTGTGCAACATGCTCAGTATCTAATTGTTTAAAATTCATTATGCTACTCCTCAAAGATATAATTTTAGCAGGGGGATAATATCTACCAATAAAAGCATCCTTGCATTTAGTCCATGAATCAATACTATTCTTAGGCAGAGATAGCAACCAATCTTTAGCTCTTCCTCTTAATGAGAAAGGGAACAATTTTAATTTTATTATGTCACCATCTACATCTTTATACTTTTGCATTTCACAAAGTTCAACAAAATTATTGAGATGGGCAGCAGCATCATCAGAACTAACACCAGAAAATTGCTCTCGCATAACAAGATTCAGTAAAGCAGGTTTAATTTCAAAGAATTCCGCTGTAGTAGCAGGTGGAGCAATAGGTGTGCATAAGAAATCATTATTATTTGTGGTTGTGAAGTCACACAACTTAGTATTCTCAGCAGTATTCATTTTAGCAATAGTAAATAAAGTAAACTAGATAAAGTAAATGCAAGTAACTAATTTTTTTTGTGTTTTTAATATAGCAAACAAGATAGCAAGTAAAGTAAAACTAGCAACTAATTCTTTTTGTGTTTTGATTTAGTGCAGCAAACAAAGTAGTAAATAAAATAAAGCAAGACAAAAACAAAGTAAAGAGATTGGATTGTGAAGACTCCCCTTGCAGCGTGTCTTGATCTCCCCGGCAACGGCGCCAGAAAAAGAGCTTGATAGCGTGTATACACACGTCCGTTGGGAACCCCAAGAGGAAGGTGTGATGCGTATAGAAGCAAGTTTTCCCTCAGTAAGAAACCAAGGTTTATCGAACCAGTAGGAGCCAAGAAGCACGTTGAAGGTTGATGGCGGCGAGATGTAGTGCGGCGCAACACCAGGGATTCCGGCGCCAACGTGGAACCTGCACAACACAACCAAAGTACTTTGCCCCAACGAAACAGTGAGGTTGTCAATCTCACCGGCTTGCTGTTACAAAGGATTAGATGTATAGTGTGGATGATGATTGTTTGCAGAGAACAGTAAAACAAGTATTGCAGTAGATTGTATTCGATGTAAAAGAATGGACCGGGGTCCACAGTTCACTAGAGGTGTCTCTCCCATAAGATAAATAGCATGTTGGGTGAACAAATTACAGTTGGGCAATTGACAAATAGAGAGGGCATGACAATGCACATACATGACATGATGAATATTGTGAGATTCAATTGGGCATTACGACAAAGTACATAGACCGCTATCCAGCATGCATCTATGCCTAAAAAGTCCACTTTCAGGTTATCATCCGAACCCCTTCCGGTATTAAGTTGCAAGCAACAGACAATTGCATTAAGTATGGTGCGTAATGTAATCAATAACTATATCCTCGAACATAGCATCAATGTTTTATCCCTAGTGGCAACAACACATCCACAACCTTAGAACTTTCTGTCACCGTCCTGCATTTAATGGAGGCATGAACCCACTATCGAGCATAAATACTCCCTCTTGGAGTTACTAGCAAAAACTTGGCCGGAGCCTCTACTAACAACGGAGAGCATGCAAGATCATAAACAACACATAGGTAATAGATTGATAATCAACATAACATAGTATTCTCTATCCATCGGATCCCAACAAACACAACATATAGCATTACAGATAGATGATCTTGATCATGTTAGGCAGCTCACAAGATCCGACAATGAAGCACATGAGGAGAAGACAACCATCTAGCTACTGCTATGGACCCATAGTCCAGGGGTGAACTACTCACTCATCAATCTGGAGGCGACCATGGCGGTGTAGAGTCCTCCGGGAGATGAATCTCCTCTCCGGCAGGGTGCCGGAGGCGATCTCCTGAATCCCCCAAGATGGGATTGGTGGCGGCGGCATCTCAGTAAGGTTTTCCGTATCGTGGCTCTCGGTACTGGGGGTTTCGCGACGGAGGCTTTAAGTAGGCGGAAGGGCAACGCGGGGGGCCACACGAGGGGCCCACACACTAGGTCGGCGCGGCCAGGGGCTGGGCCGCGCCGCCCTGTGGTGTGGCCACCTCGTGGCCCCACTTCCTTTCCCCCTCTTTCTTCTGGAAGCTTCGTGCAAAAATAGGACCCTGGGCTTTGATTTCGTCCAATTCCGAGAATATTTCCTTACTAGGATTTCTGAAACCAAAAACAGCAGAAAACAACAACTGGCTCTTCGGCATCTCGTTAATAGGTTAGTGCCGGAAAATGCATAATAATGACATATAATGTGTATAAAACATGTGAGTATCATCATAAAAGTAGCATGGAACATAAGAAATTATAGATACGTTTGAGACGTATCACTACACAACAGGGATTTCCTCCCTCGTCAACCACGCGCCAGTCCTGGACAGCAATTAGCTACCCATTCCAACCTTCTAATGAGAGTAACTCTTTATCTCTTACACTATTTGATTGTCCTCCATGCTTACCAAATGAGGATAAATGTTATGTTCTTGTGGATTCTCTTGAAATATTACCTATGAGTAAAACTTGTGAGAATAATTATGCTACTGTTATCTATGATAATCCATGCTACTTCGATAAATCTTATGATAATGCTTTGTTTGTGCCTGATGTCGAAATGCATGGTACTAAACAATTTTGCTTAGCAAATGTTTATGATAAATCTCTAGATGATGGTCCTATGTTACTTGATAATATTAATTGTACTACTAATGAAAATGGGATTGGAGAGGTCTTGACTTTATCTAGGAGTCTGCGCAGTAATCCAAATCTAGTATCATACTTCTATTAGAGACTTTACTTGGCACAACAATGCAACAAAACTAAGATAAGGAGAGGTTGCTACAGTAGTAAACAACTTCCAAGACTCAAATATAAAAAAAAAATACTGTAGTAAAACATGGGTTGTCTCCCATAAGCGCTTTTCTTTAACGCCTTTCAGCTAGGCGCAGAAAGTGTGTATCAAGTATTATCAAGAGATGAAGCATCAACATCATAATTTGTTCTAATAATAGAATCAAAAGGTAACTACATTCTCTTTCTAGGGAAGTGTCCCATACCTTTCTTGAGAGGAAATTGATATTTAATATTACCTTCCTTCATATCAATGGTAGCACCAACAGTTCGAAGAAAAGGTCTTCCCAATATAATGGGACAAGATGCATTGCATTCAATATCAAAGACAACAAAATCAACGGGGACAAGGTTATTGTTAACGGTAATGCGAACATTATCAATTCTCCCCAAAGGTTTCTTTGTAGAGTTATCAGCAAGATTAACATCCAAATAACAATTTTTCAATGGTGGCAAGTCAAGCATATCATAAATTTTCTTAGGCATAACAGAAATACTTGCACCAAGATCACATAAAGCATTACAATCAAAGTCATTGACCTTCATCTTAATGATGGGCTCCCAACCATCCTCTAGCTTCCTTGGAATAGAAGCTTCGCGATTTAGTTTCTCTTCTCTAGCTTTTATGAGAGCATTTGTAATATGTTTCGTGAAAGCCAAATTTATAGTACTAGCATTAGGACTCTTAGCAAGTTTTTGTAAGAACTTTATAACTTCAGAGATATGACAATCATCAAAATCCAAATCATTATAATCTAAAGCAATGGGATCATTGTTCCCAATGTTGGAAAAAATTTCAGCAGTTTTATCACAGGCAGTTTCAGTAGTTTTAGCAGTTTCAGGCAGTTTTTCGCGCTTTGCATTAGAAGTGGAAACATTGCTAACACCAATTCTTTTATTATTATTAGTAGGAGGTGCAGCAACTTGTGTAGCATTAGCATTACTAGTGGTGGTAATAGTCCAAACTTTAGCTATATTATTCTCTTTAGCTAGTTTTTCATTTTCTTCTCTTTCCCACCTAGCATGCAGTTCAGCCATTAATCTTATATTCTCATTAATTCTAACTTGGATGGCATTTGCTGTAGTAATAATTTTATTTTCATTATCCCTATTAGGCATAACTTTCGATTTCAAAAGATCAACATCAGCAGCAAGACTATCGACTTTAGAAGCAAGTATATCAATTTTCCCAAGCTTTTCTTCAACAGATTTGTTGAAAGCAGTTTGTGTACTAATAAATTCTTTAAGCATGGCTTCAAGTCCAGGGGGTGTATTCCTATTATTGTTGTAAGAATTCCCATAAGAATTACCATAGCCGTTGCCACTATTATAAGGATATGGCCTATAGTTGTTACTAGAATTGTTCCGGTAAGCATTGTTGTTGAAATTATTATTTTTAATGTAGTTTACATCAACATGTTCTTCTTGTGCAACCAATGAAGCTAATGGAACATTATTAGGATCAATATTTGTCCTATCATTCACAAGCATAGACATAATAGCATCAATCTTATCACTCAAGGAAGAGGTTTCTTCGACAGAATTTACCTTCTTACCTTGTGGAGCTTTTTCCGTGTGCCATTCAGAGTAATTAATCATCATATTATCAAGAAGCTTTGTTGCTTCACCAAGAGTGATGGACATAAAGGTACCTCCAGCAGCTGAATCCAATAGGTTCCGCGAAGAAAAATTCAGTCCTGCATAAAAGGTTTGGATGATCATCCAAGTAGTCAGTCCATGGGTTGGGCAATTTTTAACCAAAGATTTCATTCTTTCCCATGCTTGTGCAACATGCTCAGTATCTAATTGTTTAAAATTCATTATGCTACTCCTCAAAGATATAATTTTAGCAGGGGGATAATATCTACCAATAAAAGCATCCTTGCATTTAGTCCATGAATCAATACTATTCTTAGGCAGAGATAGCAACCAATCTTTAGCTCTTCCTCTTAATGAGAAAGGGAACAATTTTAATTTTATTATGTCACCATCTACATCTTTATACTTTTGCATTTCACAAAGTTCAACAAAATTATTGAGATGGGCAGCAGCATCATCAGAACTAACACCAGAAAATTGCTCTCGCATAACAAGATTCAGTAAAGCAGGTTTAATTTCAAAGAATTCCGCTGTAGTAGCAGGTGGAGCAATAGGTGTGCATAAGAAATCATTATTATTTGTGGTTGTGAAGTCACACAACTTAGTATTCTCAGCAGTATTCATTTTAGCAATAGTAAATAAAGTAAACTAGATAAAGTAAATGCAAGTAACTAATTTTTTTTGTGTTTTTAATATAGCAAACAAGATAGCAAGTAAAGTAAAACTAGCAACTAATTCTTTTTTGTGTTTTGATTTAGTGCAGCAAACAAAGTAGTAAATAAAATAAAGCAAGACAAAAACAAAGTAAAGAGATTGGATTTAAAGCAAGACAAAAACAAAGTAAAGAGATTGGATTGTGAAGACTCCCCTTGCAGCGTGTCTTGATCTCCCCGGCAAAGGCGCCAGAAAAAGAGCTTGATAGCGTGTATACACACGTCCGTTGGGAACCCCAAGAGGAAGGTGTGATGCGTATAGAAGCAAGTTTTCCCTCAGTAAGAAACCAAGGTTTATCGAACCAGTAGGAGCCAAGAAGCACGTTGAAGGTTGATGGCGGCGAGATGTAGTGCGGCGCAACACCAGGGATTCCGGCGCCAACGTGGAACCTGCACAACACAACCAAAGTACTTTGCCCCAACGAAACAGTGAGGTTGTCAATCTCACCGGCTTGCTGTTACAAAGGATTAGATGTATAGTGTGGATGATGATTGTTTGCAGAGAACAGTAAAACAAGTATTGCAGTAGATTGTATTCGATGTAAAAGAATGGACCGGGGTCCACAGTTCACTAGAGGTGTCTCTCCCATAAGATAAATAGCATGTTGGGTGAACAAATTACAGTTGGGCAATTGACAAATAGAGAGGGCATGACAATGCACATACATGACATGATGAATATTGTGAGATTCAATTGGGCATTACGACAAAGTACATAGACCGCTATCCAGCATGCATCTATGCCTAAAAAGTCCACTTTCAGGTTATCATCCGAACCCCTTCCGGTATTAAGTTGCAAGCAACAGACAATTGCATTAAGTATGGTGCGTAATGTAATCAATAACTATATCCTCGAACATAGCATCAATGTTTTATCCCTAGTGGCAACAGCACATCCACAACCTTAGAACTTTTTGTCACTGTCCCAGATTTAATGGAGGCATGAACCCACTATCGAGCATAAATACTCCCTCTTGGAGTTACTAGCAAAAACTTGGCCAGAGCCTCTACTAACAACGGAGAGCATGCAAGATCATAAACAACACATAGGTAATAGATTGATAATCAACATAACATAGTATTCTCTATCCATCGGATCCCAACAAACACAACATATAGCATTACAGATAGATGATCTTGATCATGTTAGGCAGCTCACAAGATCCGACAATGAAGCACATGAGGAGAAGACAACCATCTAGCTACTGCTATGGACCCATAGTCCAGGGGTGAACTACTCACTCATCAATCTGGAGGCGACCATGGCGGTGTAGAGTCCTCCGGGAGATGAATCTCCTCTCCGGCAGGGTGCCGGAGGCGATCTCCTGAATCCCCCAAGATGGGATTGGCGGCGGCGGCATCTCAGTAAGGTTTTCCGTATCGTGGCTCTCGGTACTGGGGGTTTCGCGACGGAGGCTTTAAGTAGGCGGAAGGGCAACGCGGGGGGCCACACGAGGGGCCCACACACTAGGTCGGCGCGGCCAGGGGCTGGGCCGCGCCGCCCTGTGGTGTGGCCACCTCGTGGCCCCACTTCCTTTCCCCCTCTTTCTTCTGGAAGCTTCGTGCAAAAATAGGACCCTGGGCTTTGATTTCGTCCAATTCCGAGAATATTTCCTTACTAGGATTTCTGAAACCAAAAACAGCAGAAAACAACAACTGGCTCTTCGGCATCTCGTTAATAGGTTAGTGCCGGAAAATGCATAATAATGACATATAATGTGTATAAAACATGTGAGTATCATCATAAAAGTAGCATGGAACATAAGAAATTATAGATACGTTTGAGACGTATCACTACACAACAGGGATTTCCTCCCTCGTCAACCATGCGCCAGTCCTGGACAGCAATTAGCTACCCATTCCAACCTTCTAATGAGAGTAACTCTTTATCTCTTACACTATTTGATTGTCCTCCATGCTTACCAAATGAGGATAAATGTTATGTTCTTGTGGATTCTCTTGAAATATTACCTATGAGTAAAACTTGTGAGAATAATTATGCTACTGTTATCTATGATAATCCATGCTACTTCGATAAATCTTATGATAATGCTTTGTTTGTGCCTGATGTCGAAATGCATGGTACTAAACAATTTTGCTTAGCAAATGTTTATGATAAATCTCTAGATGATGGTCCTATGTTACTTGATAATATTAATTGTACTACTAATGAAAATGGGATTGGAGAGGTCTTGACTTTATCTAGGAGTCCCATATCTCTTGAGAATGATCAATCATCTTGTTATATTATTGATAAAAGTGGGTTTGAAAGTTTTAATCCCACTATTTTTGAGCTTGATAAAAATTATGTGTTTGTAGATCATGAAAAGCATGCTATAGGTGATAGTTATATTGTTGAGTTTGTTCATGAAGCTACTGAAAATTATTATGAGAGAGGAAAATATGGTTGTAGAAATTTTCATGGTACTAAAACACCTCTCTATATGCTGAAAATTTTGAAGTTACTCTTGTTTTATCTTCTTATGCTTGTCACTTTGATCTTCGTGAATTTATTTGTGTACAAGATTCCTATGCATAGGAAGCGGGTTAGACTTAAATGTGATTTGAACTTGCTTTTTGATGCTCTCCTTTGCTTCAACTCTTATTTCTTGCGAGTGCATCATTAAAACTGATGAGCCCATCTTAATGGCTATAAAGAAAGCACTTCTTGGGAGATAACCCATGTATTTATTTTGCTACTATTTTGTTGTGTCTTGGAAGTTGTTACTACTGTAGCAACCTCTTCTTATCTTTATTTTATTGCAATGTTGTGCCAAGTAAAGTCTCTAATAGAAGGTTGATGCTAGATTTGGATTTCTGCGTAGAAACAGATTTCTATCTATCACGAATTTGAGTAGCCCCTTCTGTAGGTAACTCAGAAAAATCTGCCAATTTACGTGAATGATCCTCAGATATGTACGCAACCTTCATTAGTTTTGAGTTTTCTGATTTGAGCAACGGAAGTACCTCTAAAAAATCCGTCTTTACTGGTTGTTCTGTTTTGGCAGATTCTGTCTCTTTTTTTTGCATTGTCTCTTGTGGACTTTAAGTAAGGCTTTCTAGACGTGGAGAGCTGTACCTAATGTTTTATTGAGTTCTTGCAATGTGTCACTACAGGACTAAAGTGGATTAAAGTTTTTTGAGTACTAACCCCTCTAATGAAGTTTATGAGAAGTTTGGTGTGAAGGAAGTTTTCAAGGGTCAAGAGAGGAGGATGATATATGATCAAGAAGAGTGAAAAGTCTAAGCTTGGGGATGCCCCCGTCGTTCATCCCTGCATATTTCAAGAAGACTCAAGCGTCTAAGCTTGGGGATGCCCAAGGCATCCCCTTCTTCATCAACAACTTATCAGGTCACTTCTATTGAAACTATATTTTTATTCGGTCACATCTTATGTGCTTTACTTGGAGCGTTTGTGTGTTTTTATTTTCGTTCATGTTTGAATAAATTCGGATCCTAGCAATCCTTATGTGGGAGAGAGACACGCTCCGCTTTTTCATATGAACACTGGTGTTCTTCGTTTTACTTTTAATGTTCATGACAAAAGTTGGAAGCTGTTGCATTTATTGTTATTTGGTTGGAAAGAGAAAATGCCTCATATTGTCTTGAATAATTTGATACTTGGCAATTGTTTTGAGCTCTCAAGTAGATCATGTTTAAGCTCATGCATCATGTAGTTTGAACCTATTAGTGGAGAACTACCGTAGAGCTTGTTGAAATTGGTTTGCATGATTGGTCTCTCTAAGGTCTAGATATTTTCTGGTAAAAGTGTTTAAGCAACAAGAAAGACAGTGTAGAGTCTTATAATGCTTGCAATATGTTCTTATGTAAGTTTTGCTGTACCGGTTCATACTTGTGTTTGCTTCAAACAACCTTGCTAGCCAAAGCCTTGTACTGAGAGGGAATGCTTCTCGTGCATCCAAAACCTTGAGCCAAAACCTATGCCATGTGTGTCCACCATAATTACCTACTATGTGGTATTTTTCTGCCATTCCAAGTAAATAATTCATGTGCTACCTTTAAACAATTCAAAAGTTATTATCTCTTATTTGTGTCAATGTTTTATAGCTCATGAGGAAGTATGTGGTGTTTTATCTTTCAATCTTGTTGGGCAACTTTCACCAATGGACTAGTGGCTTCATCCGCTTATCCAATAATTTTGCAAAAAGAGCTGGCAACGGGGTTCCCAGCCCCAATTAATTAACTTTCATTAATAATTCTCTTCACATGTTTTGCCCTGATTCATTAGTAAGCAACTTAATTTTGCAAATAGACACTCCTTCATGGTATGTGGATGTTGGAAGGCACCCGAGGATTCGGTTAGCCATGGCTTGTGTAAGCAAAAGGTTGGGAGGAGTGTCATCCATAAATAAAAACTAAAGTACATGTGTAAACAAAAGAGAAGAGGGATGAGCTACCTTGCTGGTAGAGATAACGTCTTTCATGGGAGCCGCTCTTTGAAAGTCTGTTTGATGAGGGGTTTAGAGTGCCCACTATCATTCGTTGACAACAACAAACACCTCTCAAAACTTTACTTTTATGCTCTCTATATGATTTCAAAACTTGAAAAGCTCTAGCACATGATTTAATCCCTGCTTCCCTCTGCGAAGGGCCTTTCTTCTACTTTATGTTGAGTCAGTTTACCTACTTCCTTCCATCTTAGAAGCAAACACTTGTGTCAACTGTGCAATGATTCTTACATACTTGCTTATTTGCACTCATCATATTACTCTGTGTTGATAATTATCCATGAGATATGCATGTTGAAAGTTGAAAGCAACTGATGAAACTTATATCTTCCTTTGTGTTGCTTCGATGCCTTTACTTTGAATTTATTGCTTTATGAGTTAACTCTTATGCAAGACTTTTGATGCTTGTCTTGAAAGTACTATTCATGAAAAGTTTTGCTATATGTTATCCATTTGATTAGCAAACTATAGATCGTTGCCTTGAGTCATGATACGTCTCCGACGTATCGATAATTTCTTATGTTCCATGCCACATTATTGATGTTATCTACATGTTTTATGCACACTTTATGTCATATTCGTGCATTTTCTGGAACTAACCTATTAACAAGATGCCGAAGTGCCGATTCTTGCTGTTTTCTGCTGTTTTTGGTTTCAGAAATCCTAGTAAGGAAATATTCTCGGAATTGGACGAAATCAAAGCCCAGGGGCCTATTTTCTCACGAAGCTTCCAGAAGTCCGAAGGAGAGACGAAGAGGGGCCACGGAGGGGCCACACTATAGGGCGGCGCGGCCCCCCCCTTGGCCGCGCGGCCCTGTGGTGTGGGGCCCCCGTGCCGCCTCTTGACCTGCCCTTTCGCCTATAAAAAGTCTCCGTGACAAAAACCCCAGTACCGAGAACCACGATACGGAAAACCTTCCCGGAGACGCCGCCGCCGCCGATCCCATCTCGGGGGATCCAGGAGATCACCTCCGGCACCCTGCCGGAGAGGGGAATCATCTCCCGGAGGACTCTACGCCGCCATGGTCGCCTCCGGTGTGATGTGTGAGTAGTCTACCCCTGGACTATGGGTCCATAGCAGTAGCTAGATGGTTGTCTTCTCCCCATTGTGCTATCATTGTCGGATCTTGTGAGCTGCCTAACATGATCAAGATCATCTATCTGTAATTCTATATGTTGCGTTTGTTGGGATCCGATGAATAGAGAATACTTGTTATGTTGATTATCAAAGCTATGCTTATGTGTTGTTTATGATCTTGCATGCTCTCCGTTATTAGTAGATGCTCTGGCCAAGTTGATGCTAGTAACTCCAAGAGGGAGTATTTATGCTCGATAGTGGGTTCATGCCTCTGTGAATGCGGAGGAGTGACAAGAACCACTAAGGTTATGGATGTCTTGTTGCCACTAGGGATAAAACATTAGTGCTATGTTCAAGGATGTAGTCACTAGTTACATTACGCGCAATACTTAATGCAATTGTCTGTTGTTAGCAACTTAATACCGGAGGGGGTTCGGATGATAACTCGAAGGTGGACTTTTTAGGCATAGATGCAGTTGGATGACGGTCTATGTACTTTGTCGTAATGCCCAATTAAATCTCACTATACTCATCATGATATGTATGTGCATGGTCATGCTCTCTTTATTTGTCAATTGCCCAACTGTAATTTGTTCACCCAACATGCTGTTCGTCTTATGGGAGAGACACCTCTAGTGAACAGTGGACCCCGGTCCAATTCTCTTTCTTGAAATACAATCTCGCAATCTGTTTCTACTGTTTTCGCAAACAATCATCTTTCACACAATACGGTTAATCCTTTGTTACAGCAAGCCGGTGAGATTGACAACCTCAACTTTGTTTCGTTGGGGCAAAGTACTTTGGTTGTGTTGTGCAGGTTCCACGTTGGCGCCGGAATCTGCGGTGTTGCGCCGCACTACATCCCGCCGCCATCAACCTTCAACGTGCTTCTTGGCTCCTCCTGGTTCGATAAACCTTGGTTTCTTTCTGAGGGAAAACTTGCTGCTGTGCGCATCATACCTTCCTCTTGGGGTGCCCAACGAACGTGTGAAATACACGCCATCAAGCATATTTTCTGGCGCCGTTGCCGGGGAGATCAAGACACGCTGCAAGGGGAGTCTCCACTTCTCAATCTCTTTACTTTGTTTTTGTCTTGCTTAGTTTTATTTACTACTTTGTTTGCTGCACTAAATCAAAATACAAAAAAATTAGTTGCTAGTTTTACTTTACTTGCTATCTTGTTTGCTATATCAAAAACACAAAAAAATTAGTTTACTTGCATTTACTTTACTTATTTCATCATGTTTCCTTTTAATTTTACCACAAAAGACATACCGGTAGGACGTGGGTCTATAGTTGGGAGAAATAATATAGAAGAATTTTTCAATCATGTTAGTACTATTGAAAATTTTGAAGATAGACACTTGGTAGACCTTGCGCCTACTTATGAAATTGCTGCTGCACATTTAGTTCGCTTGTTGGAAACTAAATTTGTTAATCTTAATCCTATAGTCCAACACATGTTCTTCACACTTGGCGATATGGAAGAAGGGGAAAAGAAAGATTTTGTATTAGAAACCCTTCTTAGAGAATTTGGTGGTTTAGCAAGAGAAGCTAGAAAGGTGTTTGCTAAATTCAATATGCTTGGTTCTCCAACTAATTTTGTTAGTCTCCTTGAAAAGATGGATATGGATAGAATAAGATTCACTAATAATATTGATGATAGAGGGGAGATCAAAGCACCAATACCATGTAAGCTCCTGGCTATGAATGATGCACTAGAAAATAACTATGCTTGGCTAGTTCCTGAAAATTTGTTTGATGAGAATAGCACGCCTAAGACTAATGAAAAGGGAGATGCTGAAACTTATGTATCCAATATACTATGCCTAGTTGAGAAAACCCCACACCCCGCTGTAGAAGTACCACCCTTCGATAATACTTGATACACACTTTCTGCGCCTAGCTGAAAGGCGTTAAAGAAAAGCGCTTATGGGAGACAACCCATGTTTTTACCTACAGTACTTTGTTTTTATTTTGTGTCTTGGAAGTTGTTTACTACTGTAGCAACCTCTCCTTATCTTAGTTTTGTGTTTTGTTGTGCCAAGTTAAGCCGTTGATAGAAAAGTAAGTACTAGATTTGGATTACTGCACAGTTCCAGATTTCTTTGCTGTCACGAATCTGGGTCCACCTCCCTGTAGGTAACTCAGAAAATTAAGCCAATTTACGTGCATGATCCTCAGATATGTACGCAACTTTCATTCAATTTGAGCATTTTCATTTGAGCAAGTCTGGTGCCATTTTAAAATTCGTCAATACGAACTGTTCTGTTTTGACAGATTCTGCCTTTTATTTCGCATTGCCTCTTTCGCTATGTTGGATGAATTTCTTTGATCCACTAATGTCCAGTAGCATTATGCAATGTCCAGAAGTGTTAAGAATGATTGTGTCACCTCTGAATATGTCAATTTATAATGTGCACTAACCCTCTAATGAGTTGTTTCGAGTTTGGTGTGGAGGAAGTTTTCAAGGATCAAGAGAGGAGTATGATGCAACATGATCAAGGAGAGTGAAAGCTCTAAGCTTGGGGATGCACCCGGTGGTTCACCCCTGCATATATCAAGAAGACTCAAGCGTCTAAGCTTGGGGATGCCCAAGGTATCCCCTTCTTCATCGACAACATTATCAGGTTCCTCCCCTGAAACTATATTTTTATTCCATCACATCTTATGTGCTTTTTCTTGGAGCGTCGGTTTGTTTTTGTTTTTGTTTTGTTTGAATAAAATGGATCCTAGCATTCACTTTATGGGAGAGATACACGCTCCGCTGTAGCATATGGACAAGTATGTCCTTGGTTTCTACTCATAGTATTCATGGCGAAGTTTCTCCTTCGTTAAATTGTTATATGGTTGGAATTGGAAAATGATACATGTAGTAATTGCTATAAATGTCTTGGGTAATGTGATACTTGGCAATTGTTGTGCTCATGATTAAGCTCTTGCATCATATGCTTTGCACCCATTAATGAAGAAATACATAGAGCATGCTAAAATTTGGTTTGCATATTTGGTTTCTCTAAGGTCTAGATAATTTCTAGTATTGAGTTTGAACAACAAGGAAGACGGTGTAGAGTCTTATAATGTTTTCAATATGTCTTTTATGTGAGTTTTGCTGCACCGGTTCATCCTTGTGTTTGTTTCAAATAAGCCTTGCTAGCCTAAACCTTGTATCGAGAGGGAATACTTCTCATGCATCCAAAATACTTGAGCCAACCACTATGCCATTTGTGTCCACCATACCTACCTACTACATGGTATTTTCCGCCATTCCAAAGTAAATTGCTTGAGTGCTACCTTTAAAATTCCATCATTCACCTTTGCAATATATAGCTCATGGGACAAATAGCTTTAAACTATTGTGGTATTGAATATGTAATTATGCACTTTATCTCTTATTAAGTTGCTTGTTGTGCGATAACCATGTTTACTGGGGACACCATCAACTACTCTTTGTTGAATTTCATGTGAGTTGCTATGCATGTTCGTCTTGTCTGAAGTAAGAGAGATCTACCACCATAGGGTTAAGCATGCATATGTTAGAGAAGAACATTGGGCCGCTAACTAAAGCCATGTTCCATGGTGGAAGTTTCAGTTTTGGACAACAATCCTCAAATCTCAAATGAGAAAATTATTAATTGTTGTTATATGCTTATGCATAAAAGAGGAGTCCATTATCTGTTGTCTATGTTGTCCCGGTATGGATGTCTAAGTTGAAGAATAATCAATAGCGAGAAATCCAATGCGAGCTTTCTCCTTAGACCTTTGTACAGGCGGCATAGAGGTACCCCTTTGTGACACTTGGTAAAAACAATGCATTGTGATGATCCGGTAGTCCAAGCTAATTAGGACAAGGTGCGGGCACTATTAGTATACTATGCATGAGGCTTGCAACTTGTAAGATATAATTTACATGATACATATGCTTTATTACTACCGTTGACAAAATTGTTTCATGTTTTCAAAATCAAAGCTCTAGCACAAATATAGCAATCGATGCTTTTCCTCTATGGAGGACCATTCTTTTACTTTCAATGTTGAGTCAGTTCACCTATTTCTCTCCACCTCAAGAAGCAAACACTTGTGTGAACTATGCATTGATTCCTACATACTTGCTTATTGCACTTATTATATTACTCTATGTTGACAATATCCATGAGATATACATGTTACAAGTTGAAAGCAACCGCTGAAACTTAATCTTCTTTTGTGTTGCTTCAATACCTTTACTTTGAATTATTGCTTTATGAGTTAACTCTTATGCAAGACTTATTGATACTTGTCTTGAAGTGCTATTCATGAAAAGTCTTTGCTATATGATTCAATTGTTTACTCATGTCATATACATTGTTTTGATCGCTGCATTCACTACATATGCTTTACAAATAGTATGATCAAGATTATGATGGCATGTCACTCCAGAAATTATCTGTGTTATCGTTTTACCTGCTCGGGACGAGCAGAACTAAGCTTGGGGATGCTGATACGTCTCCGACGTATTGATAATTTCTTATGTTCCATGCCACATTATTGATGTTATCTACATGTTTTATGCACACTTTATGTCATATTCGTGCATTTTCTCGGAACTAACCTATTAACAAGATGCCGAAGTGCCGATTGTCGTTTTCTGCTGTTTTTGGTTTCAGAAATCCTAGTAAGGAAATATTCTCGGAATTGGACGAAATCAAAGCCCAGGGGCCTATTTTCTCACGAAGCTTCCAGAAGTCCGAAGGAGAGACGAAGAGGGGCCACGGAGGGGCCACACTATAGGGCGGCGCGGCCCCCCCTTGGCCGCGCGGCCCTGTGGTGTGGGGCCCCCGTGCCGCCTCTTGACCTGCCCTTTCGCCTATAAAAAGTCTTCGTGACGAAAACCCCAGTACCCAGAACCACGATACGGAAAACCTTCCAGAGACGCCGCCGCCGCCGATCCCATCTCGGGGGATCCAGGAGATCGCCTCCGGCACCCTGCCGGAGAGGGGAATCATCTCCCGGAGGACTCTACGCCGCCATGGTCGCCTCCGGTGTGATGTGTGAGTAGTCTACCCCTGGACTATGGGTCCATAGCAGTAGCTAGATGGTTGTCTTCTCCCCATTGTGCTATCATTGTCGGATCTTGTGAGCTGCCTAACATGATCAAGATCATCTATCTGTAATTCTATATGTTGCGTTTGTTGGGATCCGATGAATAGAGAATACTTGTTATGTTGATTATCAAAGCTATGCTTATGTGTTGTTTATGATCTTGCATGCTCTCCGTTATTAGTAGATGCTCTGGCCAAGTTGATGCTAGTAACTCCAAGAGGGAGTATTTATGCTCGATAGTGGGTTCATGCCTCTGTGAATCTGGAGGAGTGACAAGAACCACTAAGGTTATGGATGTGCTGTTGCCACTAGGGATAAAACATTAGTGCTATGTTCAAGGATGTAGTCACTAGTTACATTACGCGCAATACTTAATGCAATTGTCTGTTGTTAGCAACTTAATACCGGAGGGGGTTCGGATGATAACTTTGAAGGTGGACTTTTTAGGCATAGATGCAGTTGGATGACGGTCTATGTACTTTGTCGTAATGCCCAATTAAATCTCACTATACTCATCATGATATGTATGTGCATGGTCATGCTCTCTTTATTTGTCAATTGCCCAACTGTAATTTGTTCACCCAACATGCTGTTCGTCTTATGGGAGAGACACCTCTAGTGAACTGTGGACCCCGGTCCAATTCTCTTTACTGAAATACAATCTACTGCAATCTGTTTCTACCGTTTTCGCAAACAATCATCTTCCACACAATACGGTTAATCCTTTGTTACAGCAAGCCGGTGAGATTGACAACCTCACTGTTTCGTTGGGGCAAAGTACTTTGGTTGTGTTGTGCAGGTTCCACGTTGGCGCCGGAATCTCTGGTGTTGCGCCGCACTACATCCCGCCGCCATCAACCTTCAACGTGCTTCTTGGCTCCTCCTGGTTCGATAAACCTTGGTTTCTTTCTGAGGGAAAACTTGCTGCTGTGCGCATCATACCTTCCTCTTGGGGTGCCCAACGAACGTGTGAAATACACGCCATCAAGTCACTTCATTCATATCATATGCTTTACAATAGTATGATCAAGGTTATGTAAGTAGCATGTCACTACAGAAATTATTCTTTTTATCGTTTACCTACTCGAGGGCGAGTAGGAACTAAGCTTGGGGATGCTGATACGTCTCCAACGTATCTATAATTTCTGATGTTCCATGCTTGTTTTACGACAATACCTACATGTTTTTCTCACACTTTATAATGATTTCATGCATTTTCCGGAACTAACCTATTAACAAGATGCCGAAGTGCCAGTTCCTGTTTTCTGTTGTTTTTGGTTCCAGAAAGGCTGTTCGGGCAATATTCTCGGAATTCGATGAAACGAAAACCAAACATCATAATTCACCGAGACGGACCAGGACACCGAAGGAGAGTCAGAGGGGAGGCCTGGGGCCCCCAGACCATAGGCCGGCGCGCCGCCCTATGGGGTGGGCCCCCCAGGTGCCTCCTTGCGCCGCCTCTTCGCCTATAAGACCCCTCGTGACATAAAACTTCGTTACGGATTGACGAAACTCCAGAAAGACTCCAGGGGCACCGCCGCCATCGCGAAACTCCGTTTCGGGGGACAGAAGTCTCTGTTCCGGCACCCTGCCAGGACGGGGAAGTGCCCCCGGAAGCCATCTCCATCAACGCCACCGCCTCCATCATGCTCTGTGAGTAGTTCCCCCATGGACTACGGGTTCTAGCTGTAGCTAGTTGGTACTCTCTCTCTCCCATGTACTTCAATACAATGATCTCATGAGCTGCCTTACATGATTGAGATCCATCTGATGTAATCGGTGTTGTGTTTGTTGGGATCCGATGAATTGTTACATTATGATCAGTCTATCTATATAAGTTTGTGAAGTTATTGTTGCTGCAATCTTGTTGTGTTTAATGCTTGTCACTAGTGCACGAGTGGCATGATCTTAGATTTAAGCTCTATATGTATTGCTTAGATTGTATCTACAAGTTGTTTGCACATGTCTATGTCCGGAACCCGAGACCCCAGAGTAACAGCAACTGGGATAACTGGAGGGGAAGGCTTAGGTATGAGGATCACATGTTTTCACCAAGTGTTAATGCTTTGCTCCGGTGCTCTATTAAAAGGAGTACCTTAATTGCCAGTAGATTCCCTTGAGGCCCGGCTGCCACCGGCTGGTAGGACAAAAGATGTTATACAAGTTTCTCATTGCGAGCACGTGTGACTATATATGGAAAACATGCCTACATGATTAATAATCTTGATGTTCTGTCTTAATGCTTTCAATCCTATCAATTGCCCAACTGTAATTTGTTCACCCAACACTTGTCACTTGTTATTGGAGAGTTACCACTAGTGTAGATAGCTGGGAACCCCGGTCCATCGCTCATCATCATATACTCGTTCTACATGTCATTGGAAGTAGTATCAACTATTTTCTGGTGCCATTGCCTCTGTGTTACTGTTACTGCTGCTGTGTTACTGTTACTACTGCTCTCATATTACTGTTGCTATCACATCACCCCTGTTACTAGTGCTTTTCCAGGTGCAGCTGAATTGACAACTCAGTTGTTAAGGCTTGTAATTATTCTTTACCTCCCCTTGTGTCGAATCAATAAATTTGGGTTTTACTTCCCTCGAAGACTGTTGCGATCCCCTATACTTGTGGGTTATCATTATGCTTAATGCTTGTCACTAGGGACCGAGTGCCATGATTTCAGATCTGAACATGTTATTGATTCATGAAGATATGCATTGTTTTATGATCTTACCTGCAAGTTGTATACACATATTGTTGTCTGAAACCCGAGGCCCCAAAGTGACAGAAATTGGGACAACCAGAGGGGAAGGCTATGATATGAGGATCACATGTATTCACGGAGTGTTAATGCTTTGCTCCGGTGCTCTATTAAAAGGAGTACCTTAATTACCAGTAGATTCCTTAGAGGCCCGGCTGCCACCGGCTGGTAGGACAAAAGATGTTGTGCAAGTTTCTCATTGCGAGCACGTACGACTATATACGGAACACATGCCTATGGTTATTTAGTACTTGGGTACTGTTTTATCACTATCTGCAAATGCCCTGCCTTGATTGTTACATGAGTTCTCTTATCCATGCAGCGCCCGTTCATCCATCCCTGTGCCTACAGTATTTTAATCCTGTTGTTTACTATAATCACTACTGATGTCTTTATTACACTGCTGCTTATATTTCACTCGCTATCGCTATAAAACTGTTGCTACTGATAAACTCTTGCGAGCAAGTCTGTTTCCAGGTGCAGCTGAATTGACAACTCCGCTGTTAAGGCTTACAAATATTCTTTGGCTCCCCTTGTGTCGAATCAATAAATTGGGTTTTACTTCCTGATGACCCACAAGTATAGGGGATCGCAGCAGTCTTCGCGGGTAGTAAAACCCAATTTATTGATTCGACACAAGGGGAGACAAAGAATACTTGGAAGCCTTAACAGCGGAGTTGTCAATTCAGCTGCACCTGGAAACAGACTTGCTCGCAAGAGTTTATCAGTAGTAACAGTTTTATAGCAGTAGCAGTAGTAGAATAACAGCAGCAGAGTAACAAAGACAGCAGTAGTAATTATAGTAAACAGCAGGATTAAAATACTGTAGGCACGGGGACGGATAACGGGCGTTGCATGGATGAGAGAAACTCATGTAACAATCATAGCAGGGCATTTGCAGATAATAATAAAACGGTGTCGAAGTACAAAGCAATCAATAGGCATGTGTTCCAATTATAGTCGTACGTGCTCGCAATGAGAAACTTGCACAACATCTTTTGTCCTACCAGCCGGTGGCAGCCGGGCCTCAAGGGAATCTACTGGATATTAAGGTACTCCTTTTAATAGAGTACCGGAGCAAAGCATTAACACTCCGTGAACACATGTGATCCTCACATCACTACCATCCCCTCCGGTTGTCCCGATTTCTGTCACTTCGGGGCCATTGGTTCCGGACAGCGACATGTGTATACAACTTGCAGGTAAGATCATAAACAATAAATATCACGATGAAACAATAACATGTTCAGATCTGAGATCATGGCACTCGGGCCCTAGTGACAAGCATTAAGCATAACAAGTTGCAACAATATCATCAAAGTACCAATTACGGACACTAGGAACTATGCCCTAACAATCTAATGCTATTACATGACCAATCTCATCCAATCCCTACCATCCCCTTCAGCCTACAGCGGGGGAATTACTCACACATGGATGGGGGAAACATTGCTGGTTGATGGAGAGGCGTCGGTGGTGATGGCGGCGATGATCTCCTCCAATTCCCCATCCCGGCGGAGTGCCAGAACGGATACTTCTGGCTCCCGAGACGGAGTTTCGCGATGTGGCGGCGTTCTGGAGGGTTTCTGTCGACTTCGACTTCTTTTCGTGCGTTTTTAGGTCGAAGGCAATAAGTAGTCCGAAGGAGGGCGTCGGGGGCCAGCCGAGGGGGCCAGACGTTAGGGCGGCGCACCCCCCTCCTGGGCCGCGCCGGCCTAGTGTCTGGGGGCCCTGGCCCCCCCAGGCTTGCCCTTCTGGCTCCGCCAATATTCTGGGAAAATAGGACCTTCTGCATAAATTCCGAGGATTTTCCTGAAAGTTGGATTTCTGCACAAAAACGAGACACCAGAACAGTTCTGCTGAAAACAGCGTTAGTCCGCGTTAGTTGTATCCAAAACACACAAATTAGAGGCAAAACAATAGCAAAAGTGTTCGGGAAAGTAGATACGTTTTGGACGTATCAACTCCCCCCAAGCTTAGCTTATTGCTTGTCCTCAAGCAATTCAGTTAACAACTGATGCGATAAAAGAACTTTCACGAACACATTTGCTCATATGATGTATATATTCTCATGCTATGGCTAACACTTAGGCAGTTCATAATAAGATGCATGCAAATAAGATCATCTAACAGCTATGTCAATCATGGAGAAGTACCAACAATTAATAATAAGCATCATGAATCATGTCTATAAGCAGGATTGCAATGTTCATAAAAGAGTATGATAAAGTGGTATCTTGCTTGCCTGTATTTGAATAGCAAAACATAAATGCTCAGGCACCTCTGAGGTTCATAGAAAGACTAGAAATAGAGATTGTCAAAGATAAAAGCATCAAAGTTATACCACAATCAATAATATTTTGAGACAAGCATATTGTACTAAGAATGACAGTTGTGCTCTCAAGATAGTGCTCAAAGAAAGGATGGAGACACAACATAAAAATAAAATATTGACCCTTCGCAGAGGGAAGCAGGGATTAACATGCGCTAGAGCTTTTCATTTTTAAAACAAGAGTAAAATTATTTTGAGAGGTGTTTGTTGTTGTCAACGAATGGTAATGGGTACACCAACTACCTCGCCAACCAGACTTTCAAGAGCGGCTCCCATGAAGGACGTTATCTCTACCAGCAAGGTAGATCATCCCTCTTCTCTTTTGTTTACACACGTATTTTAGTTTTATTATGGGTGACACTCCCCCCAACCTTTGCTTACACAAGCCATGGCTAACCGAATCCTCGGGTGCCTTCCATCAATCACATACCATGGAGGAGTGTCTATTTGCAAAATTAAGTTGCTTACTGATGAATCAGAGCAAAACATGTGAAGAGAATTATTAATGAAGTTTGATTAATCGGGGCTGGGAACCCCATTGCCAGCTCTTTTTGCAAAATTATTGGATAAGCGGATGTGCCACTAGTCCATAATGAAAGTCCGTCAAGAGTAAATGACAAGGTTGAAAGTTAAACACCACATACTTCCTCATGAGCTATGAAACATTAACACAAATTGAGAAGCATTTTGAAGGTTTTAAAGGTAGCGCATGAGAATTTACTTGGAATGATTTGAAATGCCATGCATAGGTATTTATGGTGGACACTTTGGAACAACTTGGTTTTCAGGTGTTTGGAAGCACGAGCAGCGTTCCCGCTCAGTACAAATGAAGGCTAGCAATAGACTGGGGAGCGACAAATCAAGAGAGCAGTAACTGTCATAATCATGCTTGCGGCAAAATAAATTAACAGAGGCATAAAAGTGATACAAGAACTCTGAAGCAATGTAAATCATCGAGGCTTAATTGACTTTTGTTCAGTCATATGCATGCGTGAGCATATGCCAAGTCGATATAAATGAATTATTCAGAGGAGGATACCACAATGCCATACCTACTTATGAATAAAACAATGCAAGCAAACATCCATGACATGCTACTCATATTAATAAATTGGAGCTAAACATGAGAGATCATGAACTACTAGACTTTCTCAAATGACATATACCTCACATGAACCAACTAAGCATGCTCACATGGATGAGTATATGTACAAAAATGAAAACAAATAGAGTTCATGCCAGCCTCTCACCACAATCCAACTGTCGCAGATCGTCATTATTGCCTTTCACTTGTGTAGCTTGGATAATATGAAATGAAAACCACGCTCCAGCCACCGAAGACCATTGAACTCAAAATGAACTTTACAAACCAAAGAAGAACAGCAAATATTTTTGGTGTTTTCGAATTGGAAACAAGAACAAGAGGAAACAAGCGAACAAAGCAAAATCTTTTTGGATTTTCTTATAGCAAACCAACGATAGCTAATAAAGCAAGATAAATGCAAGAAACCAAAACAAACAAATGGTGAAGAGAAACAACAGAAATATTTTTGGACTTTTTGGGTTTTAGGAAAGAAACAAAGCGAAAACAAGAAATGGCAAACTAGAAGAGTCACATAAACACAAAGCAGCAGAAATTCGTCAAACTTGACAGCAGTACAGTACTCGATTTTTAAGAAATTCTTCCACTGCTCAAATCGAAAAGTGTTCAACTAATGAAAGTTAGATAACAACCTGGGGAACATGCACAAAAATTGGCTTCATAAAATAACGTTCTGGCTGTTTTTGAGAATTTTTATGGTGACAGCCCAGAATCTGTTTTCAATCAGCACTTCCCCAAATATCATCTCCCTCTCATTAGAAAACCACTCAAACAAACTAAACAAGTATATACAAGTATCCAGCAACCATAATATGCAAAGAATGAGTGATGCCGGTATACCTCCCCCTAAGCTTAGGCTTTTGGCCTAAGTGGAGATCAATCCCATGGTGCCCATGAAGTAGCACCTCCGTAGTACGACGAAGATGGATCATATTCCGGGTATGTGCTGGAAGAAGCACCCGGGTACGTGACGGTGTAGTCGTAGGAGGGATCGGCGTCTTCGGAGTCATGCTGCTGGTGGAAGCTTTGTATCTTCAGTTTCTCCTCCACCTCCTCCTTAGAGCGCGACCATGGTTTCCTGTCAATACTGAACAAATCTGGCTGGGGAAAAGGAATTTTCTTCTCATCCCCGTCAGCAAACAACATTCTATAGACCAAATTATCTGGAGTGGAATCAGCGGTAACAAAGTGATGGCTCTTCATTGCAGCAATATCAAGCCTCCTAGGAGTTAATGGCACATCATTAGAGTCAAGAGAAAGTTGTAAATGTGTTAAAATGCGCAATGCAATAGTTCCTCCAAAAATAGGCCCCCTGCTAGACAAGCGGCGAGCAATAAGAGAACCTAGATGATAAGGTGTCTGTCCAGTAAGTGCAGCAATCAAGAAAGCAAGATGATAGCTAGAAATATTGCTAGTGTTCTCCCTACCAAGAATGCTAGTAGCAATGTAATAGGCAAAATACTTAATGGCGGGGAGTTGGATGTTTCTTATCTTGCCACGCTGAATAGTGCGACAATCATCATTGGCGATCCCTCGATAGAGCTCCAACAAGACCCGGGGGTTGTCCTTAATCTTCCTTGATGTACCTACAGGGGCAATACCCAATGCAACACAAAATTCTTCCAATTTCATAGTAATAGGATTACCATAAATCTTGAATGCAACTGTCGGGCCATAGTGCTTGTTGTGGAACTTGAAGCTCTCGACGAAGATATTGGTGAGCATGTAGTATTGCTCCCTTTCATCTCCCACATAGGAGGCTAAACCCGCCCTGTTGACGAGGGTGAAGAAATCATCCAACAACCCTGCATTACTCAGAAAATCATAACATGGGAAAGATGAAGCATTAGGAGCCCCATTGTCTTCTTCGGGCGCGAAGCTTGGTGCGATGGCATCCTCATTGTAGGATCGCCTGAATCGGGTGGCGGTCCTAGAGGGCCTTCCGGTGCTGGTTGTCTCTCTCTGAAACACTTCTCCAAAGTTGTAGTTGTCCATTTCCCTTTTCTGAAATTTTTCAACAATCATTATAAAATTTGATTTGGTGACATATAATCAAGGGGAACTACTATAGGAACTTGCTAGAGTACTAATCATGCATCAAAACTAGTTTATACAACTTAGAACAAGCATGCAAGCTCACTAAACATGTTACCTACAGCAGCAAAATATTCAAGATATACTCAACCAAACAAAATTCTACTTGGATCATTGGAGGAGTCACATACCAAGGAGCAAATGTGCCAAATTTCAGCAAGAAATCTGGGCTGAGCAAGGAGATCGAAAAATCTGGAGTTCTTGAGCAGAAACGCGAGTGAGAGGAAGCTGGTGTTGATTTTTTCGGGAGAGAGAAGAGTGTGGGAGGAAGAGATGAAAAAGTGGGGCAAAGGGGGGCCCACACACCAGGGGTGGCGCGCCCCCCTTGCTGGCCGCGCAAGCCAGGTGTGTGCCACCCTGGGGTGCCCCACAGGTCATCCCCTGGTGTTCCCAGGTGCCTCGTCGAAAAATAGGACCAACGGTATAATTTTTGTGAATTTTTGAAAACTTTGAAAAATGCACATTTCTGGGCATTAAGTTTATTATTACTGGACAGGAAATTTTTTGAAATCTCTAATTAACTAAAAACTTTGCAAAACAAAAGTGCTACAGCAAGTAAAACAAGTGGAGGAAGAAAGAGATGTTGTTTACCCCCTCTATGCATATAAAAAGTATTTGTTAACAAGGTTGATCAAGTCTTGCCACCAAATAAATTTTACATAGCATAAGAAGAAATAAACCTCAAATCAATCATGTTACCTTGAATTGTATTGATATGGACCCAATCATAAGAGTTTGATATTCTTCTTTAGGCTCATATATTGGACAATCAATAGTTCCAACTTTGATAGTTCTCACATTAGAGATAGTATTAACTTCACATACTTTATCAATCCTCTTGGGGAAATAGACGGTATGCTCCTTATCATCAACATTGAAAGTAACCTTCCCTTTGTTGCAATCAATAACAGCCCCTGCGGTGTTAAGAAAAGGTCTCCCAAGAATAATAGACATATTATCATCTTCAGGCATTTCCAACACAACAAAATCAGTTAATATCAAGCAGTTATTAGTAACTTGAAAAGGAACACCCTCACATATACCAACAGGAATAGCAGTAGATTTATCAGCCATTTGCAAAGATATATCAGTAGGTATCAACTTATCTAAATAAAGTCTCTTATAAAGAGAAAAAGGCATAACACTAACACCGGCTCCCAAGTCACATAGAGCAGTTTTAACATAATTATTCTTAATAGAACAAGGAATAGTAGGTACACCTGGGTCGCCCAACTTCTTTGGAACTTTACCATTGAAAGAGTAATTAGCAAGCATAGTGGAAATCTCCTCATTGGGGATTTTCCTTTTGTTAGTAACAATATCTTTCATATACTTTGAATAAGGAGGCAATTTAATAGCATCAGTCAAAGGGATTTGCAAGAATAAAGGTTTCATCCAATCACAAAATTTATTATAGTGTTCTTCTTCCTTTGATTTTAGTTTCTTAGCAGGAAAAGGCATTTGCTTTTGCACCCAAGGTTCTCTTTCATTACCATGTTTCTTAGCAATAAAATCTTCTTTAGTATACTTTTTATTTTTAGCATGCTTTCCAGGTTCATCTTCAACTTCTTCTTTATCAGAAGCGTCATTCTTATCATTATCATTACCATTATCATGTTCATTACCACTTTCAGTTTCAGCATCGGAAATAGAAATACTATTAGGATCATTAACAGGTTCAGAGGATTCTACAACCTTTTTATGTTTCTTCTTCTTTTTCTTAGAAGGAGCACTAGGTTCAATTCGTTGAGAATCTTGTTCAATTCTTTTGGGATGCCCTTCAGGATATAGATGATCCTGGGTAGAGACACCGCCTCTAGTTGTTACTTCATAAGCATGTTTCTCTTTAGAATTATTTTTTAACAAGTCATTTTGAACTTTAGTGAGTTGATCAATTTGAGTTTGAACCATTTGAAAATGTTTAACAAGCATCTTAACATCATTGGAGGTTCTCTCCACAATATCATGCAAATTGCTAATAGCTTGAGAATTTTCCATTAGATGATTCTCTACTCTCATATTAAAATTTTCTTGCTTAACAATATAATTATCAAACTCATCTAAGCATTGAGCAGGAGGTTTTGAATACGGAATATCTTCCCTAGTAAAGCGTTGAAGGGAGTTTACCTCGATCATGGATGAAGGGGGAATTATCTCACATATATCTTCTATGGGAGGTAGATTCTTCACATCTTCGGATTTAATACCTTTTTCCTTGAGAGACTTCTTAGCTTCCCTCATATCTTCATCATTCAATTCAATTAAACCCCTCTTCTTCAATATTGGCGTTGGAGTTGGTTCAGGTATATTCCAATCATCATGATTCCGGCTTATTCTAGCCAATAATTCTTCCGCTTCGTCTGGAGTTCTTTTCCTGAAAACGCAACCAGCACAACTATCCAAATATGCTCTAGACTCAATGGTTAGTCCACTATAAAATATATCAAGTAGATCATTCTTTTCTAAATCATGTCCAGGTCGAGCTCTGATAAGAGAACAAAATCTTGTCCAAGCCTCAGGCAATTTCTCTTCATCTCCCTGGTCAAACCTATAAATTTTCTGTAAAGCAATATGTTGAGCACTAGCAGGAAAGTATTTTCGAAAGAAAACATCACGCAGCTCAGTTGGACTTTTAATAGAGCCAGGAGGCAAATTATTATTCCAAGTTTTAGCATCATCCTTTAATGAGAAAGGAAAAATTTTAGCAACAAAGTAAGTACGCATCTTGACATCATCAGAAAACAAGCTACTCATAGAAGAAAGTTCAATCATGTGTTCTACAGCACTTTCTTTTTCAGTACCACAAAAGGGTGCTTTCTCTACAATAGCTATATGAGATAGATCAAGAGAAAAATCATAATCTTTATCCTTAATGCATATAGGAGATGTGGCAAATTTAGGATCAGGAGATAACTTATGTCTAACAGTATATTGTGTGAGGAACTTTTTAATTTTTCTTGCATCAGCAGTGGCATTGCATCTATTAATAAAATCATCATTAAGCTCCACATAATCCTCATCAGGATCATCACTAGAATAATCAAGTTCAGGTGAATTAACAGGCGTAGCAGCATTAGGAGTTTTAGCATTTTCAATTTGTCTAGACCTAGCAATTGTAGCATCTAGAAAGGATCCCAATGAACCACTATCATCAAGCACAGCAGAAACATTATCAATATTATGAGTGTTTTCAGATTCAGCAGAAGTACCAGCAAGTGAAGCTTGCGGCGGTGAAACAAGTTGACTCATCACAGATGGTGAATCAAGTGTAGCAGAGGTACTCAGAGTTGTACCTTTTCTTGTAGTGGATGGTAATATGGCGACTTTAGGATCGCGAGTTTTACCCATGATGGAGAATTTGCAGCGAACAATATCAATCCAAGTGAACTTCCAAATAAAGCTATGCTCCCCGGCAACGGCGCCAGAAAACAGTCTTGATGACCCACAAGTATAGGGGATCGCAGCAGTCTTCGCGGGTAGTAAAACCCAATTTATTGATTCGACACAAGGGGAGACAAAGAATACTTGGAAGCCTTAACAGCGGAGTTGTCAATTCAGCTGCATCTGGAAACAGACTTGCTCGCAAGAGTTTATCAGTAGTAATATGCTTTTATAGCGATAGCAGTAGTAGAATAACAAAGACGAGTAACAAAGACAGCAGTAGTAATTATAGTAAACAGCAGGATTAAAATACTGTAGGCACGGGGACGGATAACGGGCGTTGCATGGATGAGAGAAACTCATGTAACAATCATAGCAGGGCATTTGCAGATAATAATAAAACGGTGTCGAAGTACAAAGCAATCAATAGGCATGTGTTCCAATTATAGTCGTACGTGCTCGCAATGAGAAACTTGCACAACATCTTTTGTCCTACCAGCCGGTGGCAGCCGGGCCTCAAGGGAATCTACTGGATATTAAGGTACTCCTTTTAATAGAGTACCGGAGCAAAGCATTAACACTCCGTGAACACATGTGATCCTCACATCACTATCATCCCCTCCGGTTGTCCCGATTTCTGTCACTTCGGGGCCATTGGTTCCGGACAGCGACATGTGTATACAACTTGCAGGTAAGATCATAAACAATAAATATCACGATGAAACAATAACATGTTCAGATCTGAGATCATGGCACTCGGGCCCTAGTGACAAGCATTAAGCATAACAAGTTGCAATAATATCATCAAAGTACCAATTACGGACACTAGGCACTATGCCCTAACAATCTAATGCTATTACATGACCAATCTCATCCAATCCCTACCATCCCCTTCAGCCTACTGATGGCGTGTAACTCACACGTTCGTTGGGAACCCCAAGAGGAAGGTATGATGCGCACAGCAGCAAGTTTTCCCTCAGAAAGAAACCAAGGTTTATCGAACCAGGAGGAGCCAAGAAGCACGTTGAAGGTTGATGGCGGCGGGATGTAGTGCGGCGCAACACCAGGGATTCCGGCGCCAACGTGGAACCTGCACAACACAACCAAAGTACTTTGCCCCAACGAAACAGTGAGGTTGTCAATCTCACCGGCTTGCTGTAACAAAGGATTAACCGTATTGTGTGGAAGATGATTGTTTGCAGAAAACAGTAGAACAGTATTGCAGTAGATTGTATTTCAGTAAAGAGAATTGGACCGGGGTCCACAGTTCACTAGAGGTGTCTCTCCCATAAGACGAACAACATGTTGGGTGAACAAATTACAGTTGGGCAATTGACAAATAAAGAGAGCATGACCATGCACATACATATCATGATGAGTATAGTGAGATTTAATTGGGCATTACGACAAAGTACATAGACCGCCATCCAACTGCATCTATGCCTAAAAAGTCCACCTTCAGGTTATCATCCGAACCCCCTCCAGTATTAAGTTGCAAAGCAACAGACAATTGCATTAAGTATGGTGCGTAATGTAATCAACAACTACATCCTTAGACATAGCATCAATGTTTTATCCCTAGTGGCAACAGCACAACACAACCTTAGAACTTTCACATCGTCCCAGGTGTCAATGCAGGCATGAACCCACTATCGAGCATAAGTACTCCCTCTTGGAGTTACAAGCATCTACTTGGCCAGAGCATCTACTAGTAACGGAAAGCATGCAAGATCATAAACAACACGTAGATATAACTTTGATAATCAACATAACAAGTATTCTCTATTCATCGGATCCCAACAAACGCAACATATAGAATTACAGATAGATGATCTTGATCATGTTAGGCAGCTCACAAGATCCGACAATGATAGCACAATGGGGAGAAGACAACCATCTAGCTACTGCTATGGACCCATAGTCCAGGGGTAGACTACTCACACATCACACCGGAGGCGACCATGGCGGCGTAGAGTCCTCCGGGAGATGATTCCCCTCTCCGGCAGGGTGCCGGAGGCGATCTCCTGGATCCCCCGAGATGGGATCGGCGGCGGCGGCGTCTCAGTAAGGTTTTCCGTATCGTGGCTCTCGGTACTGGGGGTTTCGTCACGGAGGCTATTTGTAGGCGGAAGGGCAGATCAAGAGGCGGCACGGGGGCCCCACACCATAGGTCGGCGCGGCCAGGGGGTGGGCCGCGCCGCCCTAGGGTTTGGCCACCCTGTGGCCCCACTTCGTTTCGTCTTCGGACTTCTGGAAGCTTCGTGGAAAAATAGGCCCCTGGGCGTTGATTTCGTCCAATTCCGAGAATATTTCGTTACTAGGATTTCTGAAACCAAAAACAGCAGAAAACAGCAACTGGCACTTCGGCATCTTGTTAATAGGTTAGTTCCAGAAAATGCACGAATATGACATAAAGTGTGCATAAAACATGTAGATAATCATCAATAATGTGGCATGGAACATAAGAAATTATTGATACGTCGGAGACGTATCAGCATCCCCAAGCTTAGTTCTGCTCGTCCCGAGCAGGTAAAACGATAACACAGATAATTTCTGGAGTGACATGCCATCATAATCTTGATCATACTATTTGTAAAGCATATGTAGTGAATGCAGCGATCAAAACAATGTATATGACATGAGTAAACAAGTGAATCATAAAGCAAAGACTTTTCATGAATAGCACTTCAAGACAAGCATCAATTAAGTCTTGCATAAGAGTTAACTCATAAAGCAATAATTCAAAGTAAAGGTATTGAAGCAACACAAAAGAAGATTAAGTTTCAGCGGTTGCTTTCAACTTGTAACATGTATATCTCATGGATATTGTCAACATAGAGTAGTATAATAAGTGCAATAAGCAAGTATGTAGGAATCAATGCACAGTTCACACAAGTGTTTGCTTCTTGAGGTGGAGAGAAATAGGTGAACTGACTCAACATTGAAAGTAAAAGAATGGTCCTCCATAGAGGAAAAGCATCGATTGCTATATTTGTGCTAGAGCTTTGATTTTGAAAACATGAAACAATTTTGTCAACGGTAGTAATAAAGCATATGCATCATGTAAATTATATCTTATAAGTTGCAAGCCTCAAGCATAGTGTACTAATAGTGCCCGCACCTTGTCCTAATTAGCTTGGACTACCGGATCATCACAATGCACTGTTTTAACCAAGTGTCACAAAGGGGTACCTCTATGCCGCCTGTACAAAGGTCTAAGGAGAAAGCTCGCATTGGATTTCTCGCTATTGATTATTCTTCAACTTAGACATCCATACCGGGACAACATAGACAACAGATAATGGACTCCTCTTTTATGCATAAGCATGTAACAACAATTAACAATTTTCTCATTTGAGATTGAGGATATATGTCCAAAACTGAAACTTCCACCATGGATCATGGCTTTAGTTAGCGGCCCAATGTTCTTCTCTAACAATATGCATGCTTAACCATAGGGTGGTAGATCTCTCTTACTTCAGACAAGACGGACATGCATAGCAACTCACATGAAATTCAACAATGAATAGTTGATGGCGTCCCCAGTGAACATGGTTATCGCACAACAAGCAACTTAATAAGAGATAAAGTGCATAATTACATATTCAATACCACAATAGTTTTTAAGCTATTTGTCCCATGAGCTATATATTGCAAAGGTGAATGATGGAATTTTAAAGGTAGCACTCAAGCAATATACTTTGGAATGGCGGAAAATACCATGTAGTAGGTAGGTATGGTGGACACAAATGGCATAGTGGTTGGCTCAAGTATTTTGGATGCATGAGAAGTATTCCCTCTCGATACAAGGTTTAGGCTAGCAAGGTTTATTTGAAGCAAACACAAGGATGAACCGGTGCAGCAAAACTCACATAAAAGACATATTGAAAACATTATAAGACTCTACACCGTCTTCCTTGTTGTTCAAACTCAATACTAGAAATTATCTAGACCTTAGAGAAACCAAATATGCAAACCAAATTTTAGCATGCTCTATGTATTTCTTCATTAATGGGTGCAAAGCATATGATCCAAGAGCTTAAACATGAGCACAACAATTGCCAAGTATCACATTACCCAAGACATTTATAGCAATTACTACATGTATCATTTTCAAATTCCAACCATATAACAATTTAACGAAGGCGAAATTTCGCCATGAATACTATGAGTAGAAACCAAGGACATACTTGTCCATATGCTACAGTGGAGCGTGTCTCTCTCCCATAAAGTGAATGCTAGGATCCATTTTATTCAAACAAAACAAAAAACAAAAACAAACCGACGCTCCAAGAAAAAGCACATAAGATGTGATGGAATAAAAATATAGTTTCAGGGGAGGAACCTGATAATGTTGTCGATGAAGAAGGGGATGCCTTGGGCATCCCCAAGCTTAGACGCTTGATTCTGCTTATAATATGCAGGGGTGAACCACCGGGGCATCCCCAAGCTTAGAGCTTTCACTCTCCTTGATCATGTTGCATCATACTCCTCTCTTGATCCTTGAAAACTTCCTCCACACCAAACTCGAAACAACTCATTAGAGGGTTAGTGCACAATATAAATTGACATATTCAGAGGTGACACAATCATTCTTAACACTTCTGGACATTGTATAATGCTACTGGACATTAGTGGATCAAAGAAATTCATCCAACATAGCAAAAGAGGCAATGCGAAATAAAAGGCAGAATCTGTCAAAACAGAACAGTTCGTATTGATGAATTTTAAAATGGCACCAGACTTGCTCAGATGAAGATGATCAAATTGAATGAAAGTTGCGTACATATCTGAGGATCATGCACGTAAATTGTCTTAATTTTATGAGCTACCTACAGGGAGGTAGACCCAGATTCGTGACAGCAAAGAAATCTGGAACTGCGCAGTAATCCAAATCTAGTACTTACTTTTCTATCAACGGCTTAACTTGGCACAATAAAACACAAAACTAAGATAAGGAGAGGTTGCTACAGTAGTAAACAACTTCCAAGACACAAAATAAAAAACAAAGTACTGTAGGTAAAAACATGGGTTGTCTCCCATAAGTGCTTTTCTTTAACGCCTTTCAGCTAGGCGCAGAAAGTATGTATCAAGTATTATCAAGAGACGAAGTGTCAACATCATAATTTGTTCTAATAATAGAATCAAAAGGCAACTTCATTCTCTTTCTAGGGAAGTGTTCCATACCTTTCTTGAGAGGAAATTGATATTTTATATTACCTTCCTTCATATCAATAATAGCACCAACAGTTCGAAGAAAAGGTCTTCCCAGTATAATGGGATAAGATGCATTGCATTCAATATCCAAGACAACAAAATCAACGGGGACAAGGTTATTGTTAACGGTAATGCGAACATTATCAACTTTCCCCAAAGGTTTCTTTGTAGAATGATCAGCAAGATTAACATCCAAATAACAATTTTTCAGTGGTGGCAAGTCAAGCATATTATAAATTTTCTTAGGCATAACAGAAATACTTGCACCAAGATCACATAAAGCATTACAATCAAAATCTTTAATCTTCATCTTAATGATGGGCTCTGTCAACACCCGGATTTTTTTTAAGTCCAGATGCCTATTATGCCGTACATCGCAATCCCAGGAATAATGTTTTTGCGAGACATAATAGTAAGTAGCATAGAGTCATCATTTATTACAACACATATCGTCTTACAACCATAGATCACATGATCCAATATTACACGAATATATTGTTCAACATCACAAATAGTAGCGGAAGCGAAGTAGTAGTGGACGATCTATTCCACAGGCAACGCTTGACGTTAGAAGACGATCCTAGTTATCGTAGACGTCCTGTTGTCCGTCATCCTGATACTGGTGCTCTCCTTCATAGTCTGGCATTTGAATAGCCAGGGCAAAGCCATGAGTACTTTTAAAGTACTCGCAAACTAACTCTAAGATAAAAACTCAATAAGTGTAAGGGGATACTAAGCTCTAGGTTTATTTGCATAAAGCCAAGTTTTAGTTTCATAAATCTTTGGTAAAAGCCTATATCATGTGCTAGACTAACTCAAGTGGGAACATTAGTGTCATTCCCACAACTCATTATGGTTCACCAAAATGTCACCTTTCAATCCACCATTCATTTCCAGAATCAAAACATTTTAATGATAACGGAGATAGTATGGCCTTTCCAATCGTCCGTAACCGTGGACACGGCTATTCGAATAGGTTTAACACTCTGCAGAGGTTGTACTCTTGTGCCACAACTTTTGATTTCATCCGTCGAGGATAACCCCGAATCATCGTAACACAGTACGCGGATCATCAATCGAAACCTTTCACTTATATATGCTAGTATGGGCACCTCTCCCCATGAGCTTGGCCTCCCGGTGGAAACCGCGGTTAACCCGGGAACTGCACAGGGCTTGGGCCGTACATTCACCTCAGTTCAACATCAATCCACAAGTAACGGAGGCAGCCGCAGCGTAACCCCTATGATGTTTGTTAAGAGGGAACCCATACTAAAATACACAAGTTTCTAGTTAAGCCCTACCCATAATCAGGTATTGTGGGGGTACTTGTATAATTGGAAGGGTATCGCATTCAAACTCAATCATCTGTTTTATCAAAAATCACCATCTTCTCTTGTTCAAAATCCACCTCCACTTTACTTTCTTTCAAAGTCATTTCACTTCACCATGTTCCCATCTAGAGTAGTCAATTTTAATTGATTAGCACTAGCAACTATATGAGGGGTGCTATCTAGCTTTGAGTTGTGCTACCCTAACTTCAAGTATTGTTCTACTCTAGACCAAGTGAATCATAAGTCAAAAAGTACTTTGAAATAAATAAGCAAAAGTAAATGTAGGTAAAAAACATGGGATAGGTAATACATAAAAGTAAAGTGTGATGGTGCCTTTGCTCTTATAGAGCTAAGCACTTGTTTCAGCAAGGGTTAGCTTGCCTTGAGCTGGGTAGTTATCGAAGTTCTCTTCTTCTTCCTGAGAGTAGCCCTCCTCCTCTTGGTATTCCTCGTTACTAGCGTCTATATACGAATACGAGGTATAAATACTAAACCATGCTCACATACTATACTAGAAACACTCAAAAGGGTTCACACACTAGTCCTAGTATCAATCAAACATGGCATGGTGGATTATTTGATTAGTCCTTATTTGAAAGACATTAATTTCCTCTCATTATTCCTATTTCTTAAATTTGGTATGTAGGTCTTTAAAAGAATTCATTTCTTTTCATTACCTCTTATTAAGATTTAATCTCTTCATATAATAATAAGGTATGAAATATAGGTTGACTCAAAGTCAACATTTCATATCTATTATATGTGAGTTCAATTTAATTGAAGTGCTACACTTCACATAGTTGTAAAACTTAACATTTGAATGAATTAAATCTCTAAGTAATAATTCTCAAGGGTTCATTAGCCTAAGTCATTCCCCCTGGTTATTAGTACTTAGGATCAAAATTTAAATGAGAGGTAACTCTCATATTAGGGTTGAGTTTGAATTCCAATTTAAAAAGCTCTAGAAATGACTACATAGCCATTCTATTTGATCTAGTCCATGATCATACAAACAATAGGGCTATGTTATTGCATAATCAATTAGAGGACATCATTTGTGATTTATTAGAATTGGAATTACTTCAAAATCTATTCTGGTTGAATTTTAAATAAAGTTTGAATGTTCAAAAGTCCCTGTCTTGTCTTTTTTGTCAAATTAAATCTATAATTAAAAAGGAGATGGGGCCAGTGGCATTGGATAGATAAATTCATGGGCTTTCCAACGGTATAAAGTTTGCTAAATTTGGTTTGGCAGAATTCAAACTATTCAAAATTTACTAAACCTTCAGCAGAGCAAATTGGAATAAGATTAAACCAAATTTGAATTCTTGGGCTTAGGCGGGAAGCGTTACTGGGCCGAAACGGTTTAAACACCCACTTCGCAGCCCAACACGCATCTGGTGCGCTCGGGCCGCGCTGACAGGGTGGGGGCCACCTGTCGGCGCCTCTTTAAACGCCGAATCGGTACGCGCGCGTTAGGCCGTAGGATTAGACTAGGATCCGACGGCGTGTGAACGTCGTCTTCTCCGACGAGCAGCGGGCTCCCTGGCGGCGAGCCTAGGGGGTCGGAGGGCGTACCAGGCCGGTGCAGGGGTCGGGCAGTAGGCGCGGAGAAGGTGTAGTAGATGGGGAAGCCCTGGGAGCAGCGGCGGCGCTCGGGGAAGCGCCAATCGAAGCAGAGCTTCCGCGGGCTCCGGTGGACCTCAGCTCCCGATTGCTTCTGCTCCGGCGAGGTGGTGCTAAATTGAGGTGGGGAGCTTGTTCAGAGAAGGGAGGGGAGCGAGTTGTGTGAAGAAATGGAGCTCAGAGCTCCCCTATTTATAGCGGATGGAGGATGCCGCGGGGTGCTGCGAAGGGGCGTCCATGGCGCGGCGTCTACGGTGGTCGAAAGGGCAAGGCGAGGACGGCAGCGTGTAGGCGTCGTCCTGGCGATGCTCAACGGCTAGCTGGCGCAGAGAAAGTGCGACGGGATTGCTCGAGCTTTTGCAAAGTCTGTCACTGGGCGCGCGGCATCATTTGGTCGAGGACGACGGCGACGGTGCAGGGCAGGCACGGGCGCTCGTCTAGCGTGTAGAGGGCGGGGAGTAGCTGCTCAACGCCGCGGTAGGGATGCAGGGCGAGGACGGTGGCGATCAAGTGGGCGACGTCCTGGCGCTGAGAGTGCGCGCTCACCGCGTGCACGGGCGCGTGCTGGCAAGGTTCTGGACGCGGGCGTTCCGGCCAATGCCGAGCCGTGGCGTTGCAGGGGCTTGTACCATTCGATTCCTTGAGTGTCAGAGAGGCTCCAGGACAAAGGCATGGGTTGAAATGGTGGCTAGTGGTGGAGATGCCAAAGGTGGCCGGCATGGCCACGGTGTGCATTAGACTAGGTTTTCTTTCCCTCTCCTCTCACTTTAATCGATCAAGCAAGGTACTGGGGTGAAGCAGGGGTTGTAAGAGGGTGCAATGATCAAGAATTAAAGGGGTTTAGGGAAGAAACCAGTGTGTAATAGTGTGTGTCTCAAATTGGAAATGATGCCTGCCACCTGTTCGACACAATGGCCGCATGAACTTTTCTTTTGAATTTTGGAAATCTTTTTGGTGAATCTCATTTATATAAATAATGTGAAGTATTGGTGGTGGTGGCACTCAATTTGGAGTTGTTTTGCAAAATGTCAAAAGTGACATGATCTTCACTTTATTTCAGCATCCCCTCTTGTCACTTTTATTCTGGTCAACCTAGTCAACTCTAGCCATGGTGGTCAACATCAAAGTTGCTCACCTTGACATGGTCTTGGATGACATGTCTTTGGTTGACCAAGTTTAGTTCAAGAAAAGATAAAACTAGGGGGGTAAAGAGGTGAAGAAAATATTTTTGTGACAAGTGGCCATTATCATATGTATGTGAGAATTTTGATTTCTTTGCATTTGATTCTTGGTTCAAGGGTGCAATTGTGTTAGTTTATCACATTGAAGTATTTTAGAAGCAAGGGAGCAAGCAATCTTGGCCTTGGTTGAGGATTTGCTAAATTGCATATTGTGTATGTGAGTGAGAAATGAGTTTTTCTCATTTTCTCCATTTCCCCTCAAATTAGGGTTTAGTGATCTTGCTTAGGGTTCACATAGCAATGTTTCAACATACTAACACTCATCATGGAAATTGCACAAAAGAATATCACTCAAATGCATATATCTATATGTGGCACTATATGCATAGAAAAAGTTTTTGTTAATTGCAAATTTTGGGTTTGAGGAATTTCTCTTTCTTGTTTATTATTGTTGAAACTTGGGATGTTACAAACCCTTCCCCCTTACAAAAGATCTCGTCCTGAGATCTGAGAAAACTAGGTACTAAAGAGATCTGGGTACTTAGTCCTCATAAAGTCTTCTCTCTCCCAAGTGGCTTCTTCTTCGGTGTGATTACTCCATTGGATCTTCAGAAACTTGATACTTCGGGTACGGGTGGTTCTGAAAGCTTCTTCCAGGATGCGAATAGGTACTTCGCGGTATGTCAGATCTGAGTTGATATCCACAGCTCGATGGTCGATGTTCTTGAAAACTTCGGTCTTCTCAGGCACTTCTAAACACTTCCGGAGTAGCGAGATGTGAAACACATTGTGCACCGCTGACATTTCTTCCGGTAACTCCAGCTGATAGGATACTTCTCCTCGGCGACTCAGGACCTTGAAAGGTCCGACATATCGGGGTGCGAGCTTTCCTCTAAGCTGAAATCTCTGCATTCCCTTAAGAGGGGACACTTTGAGATATACGAAATCTCCGATCTCGAAGGTCATCTCTCGGCGTCTCTTGTCGGCGTAGCTTTTCTGTCTTGATTGGGCTGTCTTGAGGTACTCACGGATCTTGTGAACCTTCTCTTCGGCTTCTCGGAGAATATCTGGTCCAAAGATTTGACTCTCTCCTACTTCCGACCAATTCAGAGGGGTACGGCACTTCCTTCCGTACAGTGCTTCGAAAGGGGCCATCTGCAAGCTGGCTTGGTAGCTGTTGTTGTACGAGAATTCTGCATATGGCAAGCAGTCTTCCCACTTAGATCCATACTCTAGCACACATGCTCTCAACATATCTTCTAGTATTTGGTTGACTCTTTCAGTCTGTCCATCTGTCTGCGGGTGATAGGCTGTGCTGAAATTCAGACGAGTTCTGAGTCCTTCATGTACTTTCTGCCAGAATCGGGAGGTGAATTGGGATCCTCTGTCAGATACTATCGACTTTGGGGTTCCGTGCAGGCTAACTATCCTTGAGATATATAACTCTGCGAGTCTCGGTCCTTGATAGGTGGTCTTGACGGGGATGAAGTGGGCGACTTTGGTCAGTCTGTCGACCACTACCCAGATGGAATCATTTCCTTTACTAGACTTGGGCAGTCCAGTGATGAAGTCCATTCCTACGGAATCCCACTTCCATTCGGGAATCTGTAGGGGTTGCAACAGTCCTGCGGGGCGTTGGTGTTCTGCTTTGACTCTTTGACAGATGTCACACTTGGCGATGTAGCTTCCAATTTCTCTCTTCATTCCATGCCACCAGAATTGTTCCTTCAAATCCTGGTACATCTTGGTTCCTCCGGGGTGAATGGAGTACAGGGTGTCGTGGGCTTCTTTCAGGATAACTTGCTTCAACTCGGAGTCTGATGGCACGCAAAGGCGCTTGTTATACCATAGCACTCCTTCTTCATCTACGGTGAATCCCGGCGCCTTTCCGGCGGCTATTTGGTTCTTGATTCCGTCAATGCTAGCATTTCCTTTCTGAGCTTCCTTGATCTGACTAACCAGGGTGGGTTGGAGTTCAATGCTGGCGAGGTATCCTTCGCTAACCAGTTCAAGCCTAAACTGCTCAAACTCTTCAAACAGGCTAGGTTGCTCTATTGCTAACATGGAGTTCAACTGACATGGCAGTCTACTCAGAGCATCTGCTACCACATTGGCCTTGCCGGGGTGATAGTGGATTTCCATGTCGTAATCCTTGATTAACTCTATCCATCTGCGCTGTCTCATATTCAGCTCCTTCTGCGTGAAGATATACTTCAGGCTCTTGTGATCCGAGTAAACCTCGCATCGATTACCCATGAGGTAATGACGCCATACTTTCAGTGCTAACACCACCGCTGCTAGCTCTAAGTCATGTGTTGGATAGTTCTGTTCATGCTGCTTCAGCTGTCTTGATAGGTAAGATATCACTTTGCCTTCTTGCATCAGCACACATCCAAGACCAATCTTGGAGGCGTCACAGTACACATCGAAGGGCTTGGTAATGTCCGGCATCACCAGTATTGGGGCTGTTGTCAGTCTTAACTTGAGCTGTTGAAAGCTCTCTTCACACTTGTCGGTCCATTCGAACTTCCGGTCCTTCTTCAACAATTGGGTCATTGGTCTTGCTATGCTCGAGAATCCTTCGACGAATCGGCGGTAATATCCTGCCAATCCGAGAAATGCACGGACTTCGGTCTGGGTGGTTGGGGCTTTCCATTCTTCAACAGTCTTGATCTTTGCGGGGTCCACGGCAATTCCTCCGGCTAACAAGATATGACCCAAGAATCCTACTTCTTTCAACTAGAACTCACACTTGCTGAACTTGGCATACAACTGATGTTCCCGAAGGGTATCTAGGACCACTTCCAAATGTTGCTCATGTTCTTCCTCGGACTTGGAGTATATGAGGATGTCGTCGATGAAGACAACCACAAACTTGTCCAGGAAGTTCATAAAGATCTTATTCATGAGATTCATGAAGTAAGCGGGGGCATTGGTCAATCCAAATGACATGACATTGTACTCATACAATCCATATCTAGTGGTAAAGGCAGTTTTGGGGATGTCGGTGGCACGAATCTTCAACTGATGGTATCCTGTCCGCAGATCAATCTTGGAGAATACTCGGGCTCCGGTCAGCTGGTCAAACAGATCTTCTATCTTGGGCAACGGATATTTGTTCTTAATGGTGACATCGTTAAGCTTACGATAGTCCGTAACCAAATGAGTGGCACCGTCCTTTTTATCCACAAACAAAACTGGCGATCTCCAAGGTGACGCACTTGGTTGAATCAGACCTTTGAATAGCATATCATCCAGTTGCTTCTTCAGTTCTACTAACTCTGCCGGGTTCATGCTGTAGGCTCTCTGGGCTATAGGTCCGGTTCCGGGGATTAACTCGATGATAAACTCGATATCCCGATCTGGGGGCATACCGGGTAGATCATCCGGGAACACATCAGGATATCGACAAACGACCCTGATCTGATCCAAGGTGGGTTTGGCTAGGCTTTGGTTACAGGTGAACTTTCGGGGCATCTTTTCAGATATGTGCTCGACTATTATTCCGGTGCTACTAGTCATGGTGATGGCCTTCTTGGCACAATCAATCAGTCCATGATGTTTCGCCATCCAGTCCATTCCCAGGACTACTTCCAAACCTTTGGCTCCCAGAACAATCAAATTTGCATAGAATTCTATTTCATGTATTCTGATTGGCACATCTTTGCAAATTTTTCTAGCTTTAGTTGTTGATCCAGGTATTTGAACTATCATGACATGCTTCAAACTGATGGGTTGAATCTTACTAGTGCATGCAAAATCTTCGGTAATGAATGAATGCGATGCTCCAGAATCAAACAGCACTCTTGCGGGTATTGAGTTAACAGAGAACATACCCAGCACAACGTCTGGGGCTTCCTGAGCTTCTTCTGCATTCATGTGGTAGAGGCGGCCGTTGCGGTTGTTCGGGTTGTTGGGGGCGAACTTCTTGTTGTTGGTGACACGACGCTGCTGCTGCGCAGGGCCCAAGGTGTTGGCGGCAGTCTTGGCGAGCTTCTTGGGGCACTCATAGGAGAAGTGCCCAGCTACTCCGCACTCGTAGCAGTTGTAGGTGGACTTGTCCTTGGGGGTGATGGGAACAGCGTTGCTCCCAGTCCTTGGAGCAGTGTTGGAGTTATTGTTGGGGGCGCGAGGTGGAGCGCGGTTGAAGTTGTTGTTGTTGTTGTAGTTGTTGTGTCCTCCTGATCTGGGGTTTCCTCCATTCCGGTTCTGATAACTCGGACGTGGATTCTGCATCGGGGGCTTGTTGTTTCTTGGGGCGAACCCTCCACCTGAGTTGGGGCGATACTTGTGGTTGTTGCTGGGCCCACTCTGGTTCATCATACGGCGCTTGCGGTTCTCATTGGCTTGGTGTATCTTCCCCTCCATCTGAATGGCGGAGTCAACGAGGGCTTCTAAGTCAGCAAAGGGGATATTGATCGATGCAACCGCATCTCATCATGCAGTCCATTCAGAAACCTCTCCTTCCTCTTCTCGACGGTGTCCGTCTCATCCGGGGCGTACCTTGACAAGGTGAGGAACTTGTCGCGGTATTCTACCACGGTCATTCTGCCTTGCTTCAGTTCCCTGAACTCATCCCTCATCTTCTTAATCAAACCCGGGGGCACATGATACTTGCTAAACTTGAGTTTGAAGTCTTCCCAAGTCATCAGGTTCCCCGCATGTAAGGCGCGGGTACTTGTCCACCAGGCACGTGCAGGTCCAGCCAGATAGTGGGTGGCGAACAACACCTTCTCGTTGTCCTCCACTCCGGTAACCTCGAGATTGTTCTCCATAGTCTGGAGCCAATCATCAGCATCGAGGGGTTCCTCTGTCTTGCTGAACACAGGTGGGTTAGTATTCTGGAAGTTTTTCAGCTTTGACCCTGGGTGGTCGTGGTTTCCGTGGCCTTGGTTGCCCTGAGCAAGTTGTTGAAGTGCAGCTAGGTTGGCTTGTCGTTCAGCCCTCTCAACTTCTCTATCAGCCAACATCTGTTGCAACATCTGCATCATTGCGGTCTCATTGCGAGTTGGGGGTGCCATCTGAACAGTGATAGGGATCATGAGATAAGAGGGAAATGTCTATGGCTCATTTTGGGATAAATTTTCAACTTAAAACTTGATAATAATAATAATATTACACACACACAAACATAGTCATGGAGGTAGCACATATTACAAGCCAAATGTTCAGGAGGGTTTTAAGAATCCTTTCGACAAACTACGATACATGGGGCGGGTACAAAGGACCGATACATAACACGGGACGCAAGTGCTCAGACGGGACTACTCGCCATCGACGTTGATAGGGTAGACATTGTCTACCCCGGCATCGAGGTGCTCGTGGCCATCCTCGTAAGGGTGGAACTCCAGGTCGTCGTCTTCCTCCTCCTCGTAGTCGTCGTCGTTGCTGACGTAGGAGTAGCCGTCCCCCTGGATGTTCTCCCCTTCACCTTCGCCTTCCAGCTCCTGAATCTGCTCAGCTTGGGCAGCGATGGTCGCCTTCAGAGTGGCGATCCTGGCCTTCAGGCGGTTGATGGCGTGATCCTTCTTCTGGTTGGCACGGCGGAGTGCCCTGCGTTCTCCGGCGATCACCCTGATGGTGTCCGCCTGCTGCGCCAACTGGATGTGAGTGTGGTTGGCGTATTCGCGGGAGTTGTCGAGGTTGATGCGGGTCTCGCTCAGCATGAAGTCAAGATGATCAACATGGTGGCGAAGTTGCGGGTGCGACGGCAGGTTCATTGGCACTCCGAGGGAGTTGTGCCTTGCATAGTGCACAAAGCGACTGTCCGTGAAGTCCATGAAGTTTTGCCCGCACAGACGTGCGAGTCCTTCCTGAAGTCCCCTTGCGAGACCATCCGCCCAGTTGTTCTCCCTAAAGGAGAACTGGATCCTTGCGCTCATTGGCAGTGTGAACCTTCCACGAAGGTCCACCATGATCACCCACTGAAGTTGACCACCGGGTTGGTCATTCAGCATTCCGCCAAAGACTTCCGGTGGTGGGCGCCCGAGGAACTCTGAGAGGGAGAAGAGGTCCCTCTCGAAGATGATCTCTCCACCGTTCCCCAACTGATAGAACTCGATCCGGGAGAAAGGGCTGCGCGTCCACGACGTGATCCATCTGTAGAGAGATGAGATGATTAAGTTAGATAAGTGCAAGTGTTCCAAATTTTAATTCACTTAGAAGAAGGGCATGAATTTAAAGTTTGTAAAAGACTCTTCAAGGTAAGAAGGTGAATAAGGTTTTCATAACTAGTCAAATCATGGAATTTGAAACTAAGTTTTTGAGCGTCCATTCTAACTAGGGTCTCCTAAGGTCAAACAATGGCTCTGATACCAACTTGTCAACACCCGGATTTTTTTTAAGTCCAGATGCCTATTATGTCGTACATCGCAATCCCAGGAATAATGTTTTTGCGAGACATAATAGTAAGTAGCATAGAGTCATCATTTATTACAACACATATCGTCTTACAACCATAGATCACATGATCCAATATTACACGAATATATTGTTCAACATCACAAATAGTAGCGGAAGCGAAGTAGTAGTGGACGATCTATTCCACAGGCAACGCTTGACGTTAGAAGACGATCCTAGTTATCGTAGACGTCCCGTTGTCCGTCATCCCGAGCATCGGTGCTCTCCTTCATAGTCTGGCATTTGAATAGCCAGGGCAAAGCCATGAGTACTTTTAAAGTACTCGCAAACTAACTCTAAGATAAAAACTCAATAAGTGTAAGGGGATACTAAGCTCTAGGTTTATTTGCATAAAGCCAAGTTTTAGTTTCATAAATCTTTGGTAAAAGCCTATATCATGTGCTAGACTAACTCAAGTGGGAACATTAGTGTCATTCCCACAACTCATTATGGTTCACCAAAATGTCACCTTTCAATCCACCATTCATTTCCAGAATCAAAACATTTTAATGATAACGGAGATAGTATGGCCTTTCCAATCGTCCGTAACCGTGGACACGGCTATTCGAATAGGTTTAACACTCTGCAGAGGTTGTACTCTTGTGCCACAACTTTTGATTTCATCCGTCGAGGATAACCCCGAATCATCGTAACACAGTACGCGGATCATCAATCGAAACCTTTCACTTATATATGCTAGTATGGGCACCTCTCCCCATGAGCTTGGCCTCCCGGTGGAAACCGCGGTTAACCCGGGAACTGCACAGGGCTTGGGCCGTACATTCACCTCAGTTCAACATCAATCCACAAGTAACGGAGGCAGCCGCAGCGTAACCCCTATGATGTTTATTAAGAGGGAACCCATACTAAAATACACAAGTTTCTAGTTAAGCCCTACCCATAATCAGGTATTGTGGGGGTACTTGTATAATTGGAAGGGTATCGCATTCAAACTCAATCATCTATTTTATCAAAAATCACCATCTTCTCTTGTTCAAAATCCACCTCCACTTTACTTTCTTTCAAAGTCATTTCACTTCACCATGTTCCCATCTAGAGTAGTCAATTTTAATTGATTAGCACTAGCAACTATATGAGGGGTGCTATCTAGCTTTGAGTTGTGCTACCCTAACTTCAAGTATTGTTCTACTCTAGACCAAGTGAATCATAAGTCAAAAAGTACTTTGAAATAAATAAGCAAAAGTAAATGTAGGTAAAAACATGGGATAGGTAATACATAAAAGTAAAGTGTGATGGTGCCTTTGCTCTTATAGAGCTAAGCACTTGTTTCAGCAAGGGTTAGCTTGCCTTGAGCTGGGTAGTTATCGAAGTTCTCTTCTTCTTCCTGAGAGTAGCCCTCCTCCTCTTGGTATTCCTCGTTACTAGCGTCTATATACGAATACAAGGTATAAATACTAAACCATGCTCACATACTATACTAGAAACACTCAAAAGGGTTCACACACTAGTCCTAGTATCAATCAAACATGGCATGGTGGATTATTTGATTAGTCCTTATTTGAAAGACATTAATTTCCTCTCATTATTCCTATTTCTTAAATTTGGTATGTAGGTCTTTAAAAGAATTCATTTCTTTTCATTACCTCTTATTAAGATTTAATCTCTTCATATAATAATAAGGTATGAAATATAGGTTGACTCAAAGTCAACATTTCATATCTATTATATGTGAGTTCAATTTAATTGAAGTGCTACACTTCACATAGTTGTAAAACTTAACATTTGAATGAATTAAATCTCTAAGTAATAATTCTCAAGGGTTCATTAGCCTAAGTCATTCCCCCTGGTTATTAGTACTTAGGATCAAAATTTAAATGAGAGGTAACTCTCATATTAGGGTTGAGTTTGAATTCCAATTTAAAAAGCTCTAGAAATGACTACATAGCCATTCTATTTGATCTAGTCCATGATCATACAAACAACAGGGCTATGTTATTGCATAATCAATTAGAGGACATCATTTGTGATTTATTAGAATTGGAATTACTTCAAAATCTATTCTGGTTGAATTTTAAATAAAGTTTGAATGTTCAAAAGTCCCTGTCTTGTCTTTTTTGTCAAATTAAATCTATAATTAAAAAGGAGATGGGGCCAGTGGCATTGGATAGATAAATTCATGGGCTTTCCAACGGTATAAAGTTTGCTAAATTTGGTTTGGCAGAATTCAAACTATTCAAAATTTACTAAACCTTCAGCAGAGCAAATTGGAATAAGATTAAACCAAATTTGAATTCTTGGGCTTAGGCGGGAAGCGTTACTGGGCCGAAACGGTTTAAACACCCACTTCGCAGCCCAACACGCATCTGGTGCGCGTGGGCCGCGCTGACAGGGTGGGGGCCACCTGTCGGCGCCTCTTTAAACGCCGAATCGGTACGCGCGCGTTAGGCCGTAGGATTAGACTAGGATCCGACGGCGTGTGAACGTCGTCTTCTCCGACGAGCAGCGGGCTCCCTGGCGGCGAGCCTAGGGGGTCGGAGGGCGTACCAGGCCGGTGCAGGGGTCGGGCAGTAGGCGCGGAGAAGGTGTAGTAGATGGGGAAGCCCTGGGAGCAGCGGCGGCGCTCGGGGAAGCGCCAATCGAAGCAGAGCTTCCGCGGGCTCCGGCGGACCTCAGCTCCCGATTGCTTCTGCTCTGGCGAGGTGGTGCTAAATTGAGGTGGGGAGCTTGTTCAGAGAAGGGAGGGGAGCGAGTTGTGTGAAGAAATGGAGCTCAGAGCTCCCCTATTTATAGCGGATGGAGGATGCCGCGGGGTGCTGCGAAGGGGCGTCCATGGCGCGGCGTCTACGATGGTCGAAAGGGCAAGGCGAGGACGGCAGCGTGTAGGCGTCGTCCTGGCGATGCTCAACGGCTAGCTGGCGCAGAGAAAGTGCGACGGGATTGCTCGAGCTTTTGCAAAGTCTGTCACTGGGCGCGCGGCATCATTTGGTCGAGGACGACGGCGACGGTGCAGGGCAGGCACGGGCGCTCGTCTAGCGTGTAGAGGGCGGGGAGTAGCTGCTCAACGCCGCGGTAGGGATGCAGGGTGAGGACGGTGGCGATCAAGTGGGCGACGTCCTGGCGCTGCCAGTGCGCGCTCACCGCGTGCACGGGCGCGTGCTGGCAAGGTTCTGGACGCGGGCGTTCCGGCCAATGCCGAGCCGTGGCGTTGCAGGGGCTTGTACCATTCGATTCCTTGAGTGTCAGAGAGGCTCCAGGACAAAGGCATGGGTTGAAATGGTGGCTAGTGGTGGAGATGCCAAAGGTGGCCGGCATGGCCACGGTGTGCATTAGACTAGGTTTTCTTTCCCTCTCCTCTCACTTTAATCGATCAAGCAAGGTACTGGGGTGAAGCAGGGGTTGTAAGAGGGTGCAATGATCAAGAATTAAAGGGGTTTAGGGAAGAAACCAGTGTGTAATAGTGTGTGTCTCAAATTGGAAATGATGCCTGCCACCTGTTCGACACAATGGCCGCATGAACTTTTCTTTTGAATTTTGGAAATCTTTTTGGTGAATCTCATTTATATAAATAATGTGAAGTATTGGTGGTGGTGGCACTCAATTTGGAGTTGTTTTGCAAAATGTCAAAAGTGACATGATCTTCACTTTATTTCAGCATCCCCTCTTGTCACTTTTATTCTGGTCAACCTAGTCAACTCTAGCCATGGTGGTCAACATCAAAGTTGCTCACCTTGACATGGTCTTGGATGACATGTCTTTGGTTGACCAAGTTTAGTTCAAGAAAAGATAAAACTAGGGGGGTAAAGAGGTGAAGAAAATATTTTTGTGACAAGTGGCCATTATCATATGTATGTGAGAATTTTGATTTCTTTGCATTTGATTCTTGGTTCAAGGGTGCAATTGTGTTAGTTTATCACATTGAAGTATTTTAGAAGCAAGGGAGCAAGCAATCTTGGCCTTGGTTGAGGATTTGCTAAATTGCATATTGTGTATGTGAGTGAGAAATGAGTTTTTCTCATTTTCTCCATTTCCCCTCAAATTAGGGTTTAGTGATCTTGCTTAGGGTTCACATAGCAATGTTTCAACATACTAACACTCATCATGGCAATTGCACAAAAGAATATCACTCAAATGCATATATCTATATGTGGCACTATATGCATAGAAAAAGTTTTTGTTAATTGCAAATTTTGGGTTTGAGGAATTTCTCTTTCTTGTTTATTATTGTTGAAACTTGGGATGTTACAGGCTCCCAACCAAAATTCAAACCATTATAATCTAAAGCAATGGGATCATCATCCCCAATGTTGGAAAAAATTTTAGCAGCTTTATCACAGGCAGTTTCAGCAGTTTTAGCAGTTTAGCGGTTTCTCGCTTTGCATTAGAAGTGGAAACATTGCTAACACCAATTCTTTTATTATTATTAGTAGGAGGTGCAGCAACATGTGTAGCATTAACATTACTAGTGGTGGTAATAGTCCAAACTTTAGCTATATTCTTCTCTTTAGCTAGTTTTTCATTTTCTTCTCTATCCCACCTAGCACGCAGTTCAGCCATTAATATTATATTCTCATTAATTCTAACTTGAATGGCATTTGCTGTAGTAACAATCTTATTATGATGATTCTCATTAGGCAAAACTTTTGATTTCAAAAGATCAACATCAGCAGCAAGACTATCGACTTTAGAAGCAAGTATATCAATTTTCCCAAGCTTTTCTTCAACAGATTTGTTAAAAGCAGTTTGTGTACTAATAAATTCTTTAAGCATGGCTTCAAGTCCAGGGGGTGTGTTCCTATTATTATTGTAAGAATTCCCATAAGAATTACCATAGCCGTTGCCATTATTATAAGGATATGGCCTATAGTTGTTACTAGAATTGTTCCGGTAAGCATTGTTGTTGAAATTATTATTTTTAATGAAGTTCACATCAACATGTTCTTCTTGTGCAACCAATGAAGCTAATGGAACATTATTAGGATCAATATTAGTCCTATCATTCACAAGCATAGACATAATAGCATCAATCTTATCACTCAAGGAAGAGGTTTCTTCGATAGAATTTACCTTCTTACCTTGTGGAGCTCTTTCCGTGTGCCATTCAGAGTAGTTGATCATCATATTATCAAGAAGCTTTGTTGCTTCACCAAGAGTGATGGACATAAAGGTACCTCCAGCAGCTGAATCCAATAAATTCCGTGAAGAAAAATTTAGTCCTGCATAGAAGGTTTGGATGATCATCCAAGTAGTCAGTCCATGGGTTGGGCAATTTTTAACCAGAGATTTCATTCTTTCCCAAGCTTGAGCAACATGTTCAGTATCTAATTGTTTAAAATTCATTATGCTACTCCTCAAAGATATAATTTTAGCAGGGGGATAATATCTACCAATAAAAGCATCCTTGCATTTAGTCCATGAATCAATACTATTCTTAGGCAGAGATAGCAACCAATCTTTAGCTCTTCCTCTTAATGAGAAAGGGAACAATTTTAGTTTAATAATATCACCATCTACATCTTTATACTTTTGCATTTCACATAGTTCAACAAAATTATTAAGATGGGCAGCAGCATCATCAGAACTAACACCAGAAAATTGCTCTCGCATAACAAGATTGATAAAGCAGGTTTAATTTCAAAGAATTCTGCTGTAGTAGCAGGTGGAGCAATAGGTGTGCATAAGAAATCATTATTATTTGTGGTTGTGAAGTCACACAACTTAGTATTTTCAGCGTTGGCCATTTTAGCAACAGTAAATAAAGCAAACTAGATAAAGTAAATGCAAGTAAACTAATTTTTTTGATATAGCAAGCAAGATAGCAAATAAAGTAAAACTAGCAACTAATTTTTTTTTGTATTTTGATTTAGTGCAGCAAACAAAGTAGTAAATAAAACTAAGCAAGACAAAAACAAAGTAAAGAGATTGAGAAGTGGAGACTCCCCTTGCAGCGTGTCTTGATCTCCCCGGCAACGGCGCCAGAAAAAGAGCTTGATGGCGTGTAACTCACACGTTCGTTGGGAACCCCAAGAGAAGGTATGATGCGCACAGCAGCAAGTTTTCCCTCAGAAAGAAACCAAGGTTTATCGAACCAGGAGGAGCCAAGAAGCACGTTGAAGGTTGATGGCGGCGGGATGTAGTGCGGCGCAACACCAGGGATTCCGGCGCCAACGTGGAACCTGCACAACACAACCAAAGTACTTTGCCCCAACGAAACAGTGAGGTTGTCAATCTCACCGGCTTGCTGTAACAAAGGATTAACCGTATTGTGTGGAAGATGATTGTTTGCAGAAAACAAGAGAACAAGATTGCGCAAGAGATTGTATTTCAGTAAAGAGAATTGGACCGGGGTCCACAGTTCACTAGAGGTGTCTCTCCCATAAGACGAACAGCATGTTGGGTGAACAAATTACAGTTGGGCAATTGACAAATAAAGAGAGCATGACCATGCACATACATATCATGATGAGTATAGTGAGATTTAATTGGGCATTACGACAAAGTACATAGACCGCCATCCAACTGCATCTATGCCTAAAAAGTCCACCTTCAGGTTATCATCCGAACCCCCTCCAGTATTAAGTTGCAAAGCAACAGACAATTGCATTAAGTATGGTGCGTAATGTAATCAACAACTACATCCTTAGACATAGCATCAATGTTTTATCCCTAGTGGCAACAGCACACCACAACCTTCGAACGTACTTACACTGTCCCAGGTGTCAATGCAGGCATGAACCCACTATCGAGCATAAGTACTCCCTCTTGGAGTTACAAGCATCTACTAGTAACAGAAAGCATGCAAGATCATAAACAACACATAGATATAACTTTGATAATCAACATAACAAGTATTCTCTATTCATCGGATCCCAACAAACGCAACATATAGAATTACAGATAGATGATCTTGATCATGTTAGGCAGCTCACAAGATCCGACAATGATAGCACAATGGGGAGAAGACAACCATCTAGCTACTGCTATGGACCCATAGTCCAGGGGTAGACTACTCACACATCACACCGGAGGCGACCATGGCGGCGTAGAGTCCTCCGGGAGATGATTCCCCTCTCTGGCAGGGTGCTGGAGGAGATCTCCTGGATCTCCCGAGATGGGATCGGCGGCGGCGGCGTCTCAGTAAGGTTTTCCGTATCGTGGCTCTCGGTACTGGGGGTTTCGTCACGGAGGCTATTTGTAGGCGGAAGGGCAGGTCAAGAGGCGGCACGGGGGCCCCACACCATAGGTCGGCGCGGCCAGGGGGTGGGCCGCGCCGCCCTAGGGTTTGGCCACCTGTGGCCCCACTTCGTTCGTCTTCGGACTTCTGGAAGCTTCGTGGAAAAATAGGCCCTGGGCGTTGATTTCGTCAATTCCGAGAATATTTCGTTACTAGGATTTACTGAAACCAAAAACAGCAGAAAACAAGAATCGGCACTTCGGCATCTTGTTAATAGGTTAGTTCCAGAAAATGCACGAATATGACATAAAGTGTGCATAAAACATGTAGATAATCATCAATAATGTGGCATGGAACATAAGAAATTATCGATACGTCGGAGACGTATCACCTACAGCGGGGGAATTACTCACACATGGATGGGGGAAACATTGCTGGTTGATGGAGAGGCATCGGTGGTGATGGCGGCGATGATCTCCTCCAATTCCCCGTCCCGGCGGAGTGCCAGAACGGAGACTTCTGGCTCCCGAGACGGAGTTTCGCGATGTGGCGGCGTTCTGGAGGGTTTCTGGCGACTTCGACTTCTTTTCGTGCGTTTTTAGGTCGAAGGCAATAAGTAGTCCGAAGGAGGGCGTCGGGGGCCAGCCGAGGGGGCCAGACGTTAGGGCGGCGCGCCCCCCTCCTGGGCCGCGCCGGCCTAGTGTCTGGGGGCCCTTGGCCCCCCCCAGGCTTGCCCTTCTGGCTCCGCCAATATTCTGGGAAAATAGGAGCTTCTGCATAAATTCCGAGGATTTTCCTGAAAGTTGGATTTCTGCACAAAAACGAGACACCAGAACAGTTCTGCTGAAAACAGCGTTAGTCCGCGTTAGTTGTATCCAAAACACACAAATTAGAGGCAAAACAATAGCAAAAGTGTTCGGGAAAGTAGATACGTTTTGGACGTATCACTTCCCTCGAAGACTGTTGCGATCCCCTATACTTGTGGGTTATCAAGACAATTTTCTGGCGCCGTTGCCGGGGAGCATAGCTTTATTTGCAAGTTCACCTGGATTGATATTGTTCGCTGAAAATCCTCCATCATTGGTAAACCTCGCGATACTAAATTCGCCATATTACCATCCACTACAAGAAAAGGTACAACTCTGAGTACCTCTGCTGCTCTTGATTCACCATCTGTGATAAGTCAACTTGTTTCACCACCACAAGCTTCACGTGTTGGTACTTCTGCTGAATCTGAAAATTCCTCTTATAATTTTGATGATGCTTCTACTGTGCTTGATGATAGTGGTTCCTTAGGTCATTTTCTAGATGCTACAATTGCTATGTCTAGACAAATTGAAAATACTGAAATTCCTAATGAAAATACTGAAATTCCTAATGAAAAAACTGTTACACCTGTTAATTCACCCGAGTCTGTTGAACACTCTAGTGATGATCTTGATGAAGATTATGTGGAACTTGATGATGATTTTATTGATAAATGTAATGCTACTACTGGTGCAAGTAAAATTAAAAAGCTTCTTGCACAACATGATGTTAGATATAAACTATCTCCTGATTCTAAATTTGCCACATCTCCTATAAACATTAAGGATAAGGATTATGATTTTTATCTGGATTTATCTCATATATCTATTGTTGAGAAAACACCTTTTTGTGGTACCGAAAAAGAAAGTGTTGTAGAACACATGAATGAGCTTTCTACTTTGAGTAGATTGTTTTCTGATGATATTAAGAAGCGTACTTATTTTGTTGCTAAAATTTTTCCTTTCTCATTAAAGGATGATGCTAAAACTTGGTATAATAGTTTGCCTCGTGATTCTATTGATAGTCCAAGTGGTTTGCTTGATGTTTTCTTTCGAAAATATTTTCCTGCTAGTGCTCAACATATTGCTTTGCAGAAAATTTATAGTTTTGACCAGGAAGATGGAGAGAAATTGCTTGAAGCTTGGGCAAGGTTTTGCTCTCTTATCAGAGCTCGGCCTGGACATGATTTGGAAAAGCATGACCTACTTGATATATTTTATAGTGGACTAACCATTGAGTCTAGGGCATATCTGGATAGTTGTGCTGGTTGTGTTTTCAGGAAAAGAACTCCAGACGAAGCTGAAGAATTAATGGCTAGAATAGTCCGAAATCATGATGATTGGACTACACCTGAACCAACCCCAACACCAATATTGAAGAAGAGGGGTATAATTAAATTAAATGATGAAGATATGAGGGAAGCCAAGAAATCTCTTAAGGAGAAAGGTATTAAATCTGAAGATGTGAAGAATTTACCCCCCATAGAAGATTTATGTAAGATAACTCCCCCTTCATCCACAATCGAGGTACATTCTCTTCAACGCTTTCATAAAGAAGATATTCCTTACTCAAAACCTCCTGATCAATGTTTAGATGAGTTTGATAATTATGTTGTTAAGCAAGGTAATTTTAATATGAGAGTAGAGAATCATTTAATGGAAAATTCTCGAGCTATTAGTGAATTGCATGATATTGTGGAGAGAACCTCCAATGATGTTAAGATGCTTGTTAAACATTTTCATATGGTTCAAACTCAAATTGATCAACTTACTAAAGTGCAAAATGACTTGTTATTCTAAAGAGAAACAAGCTTATGAAGTAACAACTAGAGGCGGTGTTTCTACTCAGGATCCTCTATATCCTGAGGGGCATCCCAAAAGAGTTGAACAAGATTCTCAACGAACTAAAGAAATTAGTGCTCCTTCTAAGAAAAAGAAGAAGAAACATAAAACTGTTGTAGAATCCTCTGAGCCTGTTAATGAACCTAATAGTATTTCTATTTCTGATGCTGAAACTGAAAGCGGTAATGAACATGATAAAGATAATGATAAGAATGATGCTTCTGATAAAGAAGAGGTTGAAGATGAACCTGAAAAGCATGCTAAAAATAAAAAAGTATACTAAAGAAGATTTTATTGCTAAGAAACATGGTAATGAAAGAGAACCTTGGGTTCAAAAGCAAATGCCTTTTCCTGTTAAGAAACTAAAATCAAAGGAGGAAGAACACTATAATAAATTTTGTGATTGGATGAAACCTTTGTTCCTGCAAATCCCTTTGACTGATGCTATTAAATTGCCTCCTTATTCAAAGTATATGAAATATATTGTCTCTAACAAAAGGAAAATTCCTAATGAGGAGATTTCAACTATGCTTGCTAATTACTCTTTCAATGGCAAGGTTCGAAAGAAGCTGGGAGACCCAGGTATACCGACTATCCCTTGTTCCATCAAGAATAATTATGTTAGAACTGCTCTATGTGATTTGGGAGCAGGAGTTAGTGTTATGCCTTTTTCTCTTTACAAGAGACTTTATTTAGATAAGTTGATACCAACTGATATATCTTTGCAAATGGCTGATAAATCTACTACTGTTCCTGTTGGTATATGTGAGGATGTTCCTGTTCAAGTTACTAATAATTGCTTAATATTAACTGATTTTGTTGTGTTGGAAATGCCTGAAGATGATAATGTGTCTATTATTCTTGGAAGACCTTTTCTTAACACTGCAGGGGCTGTTATTGATTGCAATAAGGAAAAGTTACTTTCAATGTTGATGATAAGGAGCATACTGTTTATTTTCCCTAGAGGATTGATAAAGTATATGGAGTTAATACAATTTCTAATTTGAGAACTATCAAAGTGGGAGTTATTGATTGTCCTATATATGAGCCTATACAAGGATATCAAAGCATTATGCTTGGATCCATATCAATACAATATAAGGTAACATGATTGATTTGAGGTTTATTTCTTCTTATGTCATGTAAAATTTATTTGGTGGCAAGACTTGATCAACCTTGTTAACAAGTACATTTTATATGCATAGAAGAGCTAAACAACATTTCTTTCTTTCTCCATATTTGTTTACTTGATGTAGTACTACTTGTTTTGCAAGATGCTTTAGTTGTTTAGAAGTTTGAAAATCTTTTTCTGCCCTGTAATAGTTACTTTAACACCCAGAAATGTGCATTTTTCGAAGTTTTCAAAAATTTACAAAAATTATACCGCTGGTCTTATTTTTCGAAATGCAACCTGGGAGTGCCTGGGGCTGACCAGTGGGGCACCCCAGGGCTGCACCCCACCTGGCGGCGCGGCTAGCAAGGGGGGCGCGCCACCCTGTGGTGAGGGCCCCTCCTGGCCCCACTTAGTCATCCCTTCTACTCATCCCACTCTCTCTCCCGAAAAAACTCGAACCAGTTTGTTTTCACTCCCGTTTTTGCCCGAGAGCTCAGGATTTCTCGATCTCCTTACTCAGCCCAGATTTATGTCTGAAATTTGGCACATTTGTTCTCCGGTATGTGACTCCTCCGATTATCCAAATAGAATTTTGTTTGGTTGAGTATATCTTGAGTATTTTGCTGCTGTAGGTGACATATTAAGTGAGTTTGCATGCTTGTTCTAAGTTGTAAAAATTAGTTTCGATGCATGTTTAGTACTCTTACCAAGTTCCTATAGTAGTTTCCCTCATTTATATGTCTCAAAATCAACTTTTATAATGTTTGTTGAAAAATTTCAGAAAATGGAGTGGAATCGACACCAACTCAACCAACATGAATTGGAGGTGCATGAAGTTATGAGAGTCCACCGTGAAGAGGGAGTATACCCCTCCTACTACCCATGCACCGATTTCATGAGGAGTGCGGGAATTTTTCAGTATGTTCAAAATCTGACTTCTAATGCAGGGTTGGAAGATTTTGTTGTTGGTGAACCTTACCAATATGCAAAGCTAACCATGTCAGTTGTGCAGGATTTTGAATTCCATTGGTCCCAATCTAACCCCATTGTTCGATATAAAATCTACAATAAAACTATCAACTTGCCCTTTGATGATTTTTGTGCAGCTATTAAAGTGCCACAACGGGGATCATGTGAGAAGATTAGGGGGCTGCCGCAGGGACTCTTGAGTCTATACAAGATGATCTGTCAAGGGAGAAGCTTCTCAGAGGAGGGTGGTAAAATTCGTAGTATTCAACTCCCAGCTATTCGCTATTTTGCTTACTTTATCACCAAGTGCGTACTTGCTAGAAAGAATGCAAATAATTTATCCATCCATGATTTGGTTTTCTTAGTTGCTGCATTGCAACGTGATAGAACTTATAATTTGGGTGTTTTGATAGCTTTTAGGCTTGCTACTAACCGTGATAAAGGAGGAATTTGTGGAGGTCTCATTGCCTCTCGTTTGCTAGCTATGCATGGTGTAGAACCTCGCCCTCTTGATATTCAGCTCTCTATAGAGAAACTTGACATTGTTTCCATGATAAAACATGACTTTATTTCTAATTGGTCTAATTTGAATAACCTGTCCTATGAGATAACCTTTCTCAAGAAAAAGTGGAGAACAACTAAAACTGAAAGGCTAGTTGGATTGCATGCACCTGCTTTGTTTAACCTTGGTTCCAGGGAAAATCGGTTGGTCACGGAAGATGAACTTGATGCATACATAGAGAGGAGTGGCCATCATGCAGGGGACGACATGGAGGAGGCCGAGGAACCCCTCGACTTGTCATCCGACGCAGCAAGCTCTTCACATCAATATTTTGGGCATATGGAGCCTTCGTCCTTTTCTTCTGCACAGGGACCTTATTATGACCACGCCATGTATGATCCACCGGCGTGGAACCCTGACCCTCGATGGGGTTGATCTCCACTTAGGCCAAAAGCCTAAGCTTGGGGGGAGGTATGCCGGTATCACTCATTCATTGCATATTACAATTGCTGGATATTTGTACATAGTTGTTTCGCTTCATATGGTTGCCTCTAATATGAGGAAGATGATATTTGGGGAAGTGCTGTCCAAAAACAGATTTTGGACTGATACTAAAAAAATTCCTAAAAACAGCCAGAACGTTATTTTGAGAAGACAATTTTTGTGCATGTTCCCCAGGTTATTATCTAACTTTCATTAGTTGAGCACTTTTCGAGTTGAACAGCGGAAGATTTTTGAAAAAAATGATTACTCTACTGCTGTCAAGTTTGAAGGATTTCTGCCGCTTGGTGTTTATGTTGCTCTTTTAGTTTTCATTCTTTTGTTTTTGCTTTGTTTCTTTCCTAAAACACAAAAAGACCAAAAATATTTCTGTTGTTTCTCTTTATCATTTGTTTATTTTGGTTTCTTGTTCCTATTTTGCTTTATTTACTACTTCTAGTTTGCTATGAGAAAATCCAAAAAGATTTTGCTTTGTTTGCTTGTTTCCTTTCGTTCTTGTTTCCAATTCGAAAACAATAAAAATATTTGTTGTTCTTCTTTGGTTTTGTAAAGTTTATTATGGAGTTCAGCGGTCTTCGGTGGTTGGAGCTTGGTTTTCATTCCATATTATTCAAGCTACACAAGTGAAAGGCAATAATGACGATCTACGACAACTCGACTGTGCTACCTTTAAAACCTTCAAAGTACTTCTCAATTTGTTTCGTTGTTTTATAGCTCACGAGGAAGTATGTGGTGTTTTATCTTTCAACCTTGTCATTTACTCCTGACAGACTTTCACCAATGGACTAGTGGCACATCCGCTTATCCAATAATTTTGCAAAAAGAGCTGGCAACGGGGTGCCCAACCCCAATTAATTAACTTTCATCAATAATTCTCTTCACATGTCTTGCCCTGATTTATCAGTAAGCAACTTAATTTTCAAATAGACACTCCTCCATGGTAGGTGAATGTTGGAAGGCACCCGATGATTCGGTTAGCCATGGCTTGTGTAACCAAAGGTTGGGGGAGTGTCATCCGTAATGAAACTAAAATACATGTGTAAACAAAAGAGAAGAGGGATGATTTACCTTGCTGGTAGAGATAACGTCCTTCATGGGAGCCGCTCTTGAAAGTCTTGTTGACGAGGTAGTTAGAGTGCCCACTACCATTCGTTGACAACAACAAGCACCTCACAAAACAATTTTACTTATGTTTTAAAAATGAAAAGCTCTAGCACATGTTAATCCCTGCTTCCCTCTGCGAAGGGTCAATCTGTTACTTTTATGTTGAGTCATCATCCTTTCTTTGAGCACCTTCTTGAGAGCATAATTGTCGTTCTTAGTGTAATATGCTTGTCCCAAAATATAGTTAACTGTGGTATAGATTTGATGATTTTATCTTTGATAATCTTTACTTCTAGTCTTTCCATGAATTTCAGAGGTGCCTGGGCATTTATGTTTTGCTGTACAAATACGGGCAAGCGAGATACCACTTTATCATATCTTTCTATGAACATTGCAATCATGCTGATAGACATGATTCATGATGCTTATTATTAGTTTGTTGGTATCTTTTTCATGATTGGCATAACTATTAGATGACTTTATTTGCATGTATCTTATTATGAATTGCCTAAGTACTTGTCCATATCATGAGAATATTTACATCATATGAGCAAATGTGTTCGTGAACCGCACTCAGTTGTTAACTGAATTGCTTGAGGACAAGCAATAAGCTAAGCTTGGGGGAGTCGATACGTCCAAAACGTATCTACTTTCCCGAACACTTTTGCTATTGTTTTGCCTCTAATTTGTGTAATTTGGATACAACTAACACGGACTAACGCTGTTTTCAGCAGAATTGCCCTCGTGTCTTATTTTTGTGCAGAAACTCAACTTTCAGGAAAATCCCTGGAAATAATTGCAATGGGCCTATTTTCACAGAAGATTGACGGAGCCAGAAGACGAGACGGAGGGGGGCCACGAGGCGCCCACCCCACAAGGCGGTGCGGTGGGCCCCTGGGCCGCGCCGCCATATGGTGGCGACGCCTCGGGCAGCCCCCGACGCTCCCCTCTGGACTACTTAAGCCCTCTGACCTAAAAACGCACGGGGGGTTCGACGAAATTGCCAGAAGACATCCAGAACTCCGCCGCCATCGCGAAACTCCGTCTCGGGACCAGAAACTCCGTTCTGGCACCCTGCCGAGACGGGGAATTGGAGGAGATCATCGCCATCATCACCACCGACGCCTCTCCATCGACCATCCATGTTTCCCCCATCCATGTGTGAGTAATTTCCCCGTTGTAGGCTGAAGGGATGGTAGGGATTGGATGAGATTGTTCATGTAATAGCATAAGATTGTTAGGGCATAGTGCCTAGTATCCGTAGATGGTACTTTTATGATATTGTTGCAACTTGTTATGCTTAATGCTTGTCACTAGGGCCCGAGTGCCATGATTTCAGATCTGAACATGTTATTGATTCATGAAGATATTCATTGTTTTATGATTTTACCTACAAGTTGTATACACATATTGCTGTCCGGAACCCGATGCCCCAAAGTGACAGAAACTGGGACAACCGGAGGGGAAGGCTGTGATATGAGGATCACATGTGTTCACGGAGTGTTAATGCTTTGCTCCGGTGCTCTATTAAAAGGAGTACCTTAATTACCAGTAGATTCCCTAGAGGCCCGGCTGCCACCGGCTGGTAGGACAAAAGATGTTGTGCAAGTTTCTCAATGCGAGTACGTACGACTATATATGGAACACATGCCTATGGTTATTTAGTACTTGGATACTGTTTTATCACTATCTGCAAATGCCCTGCCTTGATTGTTACATGAGTTCTCTTATCCATGCAGCGCCCGTTCATCCATCCCTGTGCCTACAGTATTTTAATCCTGTTGTTTACTATAATCACTACTGCTGTCTTTATTACACTGCTGCTTATATTTCACTACTGCTACTGCTATAAAACTGTTGCTACTGATAAACTCTTGCGAGCAAGTCTGTTTCCAGGTGCAGCTGAATTGACAACTCCGCTGTTAAGGCTTACAAATATTCTTTGGCTCTCCTTGTGTCGAATCAATAAATTGGGTTTTATTTCCCTCGAAGACTGTTGCGATCCCCTATACTTGTGGGTTATCACGCGACGTGCAGGGTAGAGGAGTGTAGTGTGGCAACATAATTAGAGGAGTGTAGGAGAATAGGGCTACGGTGGGGTGCGACGCGTGGAGGGAGATGTGCGGGTAGTAGCCACGCTCTGTTGGCCGATTGGGGTAGTGGTGTGTCCCATTTGGCTATACGAGACGCACCATGAGTCGAGGGGTTGCAGGCCCACCCAAAAATACCGATGGCACATCCCAATTGGCCACACCACTAGTACTAGTGTTACTTGTGGCATGGCCCATTGGTTCGAACCACTAGTATTTTGGGGTGGGTTGGTGTTATTGGGTCCACATAGTAGTGGTGTGTCCGTTGAAAAGCCAAATCACATGTAGTGTGATCTATAACTTATTTCTTACTAGTGCAATTAATTTGTTTATTATTATCTTCCCTGGCAATGGCTCAAGAAAATGTATCTTGTTGGCAACAATTCTACATGTGTATATCAACTTGTTGGGTCTCCAAGCGCAAAATGATTCAGTAAGAGAAACTTTTCCCACAAGGATAAATCGAGGGTTTATATCAAACTCTTGGAGAAAATAGTTCTCTCTCTTATGCTCTTCCAGTAACTTACAATAGCAAAGCACCTGCTTTGTAACTACAACTACACCGTTGTTTTTATGAGGCACACACGGTACGTAAGTCTTGAAACAAATATTAAGATAAACTAAAATAAAGATAATGCAAATGCAAATGCGATGGTAAAAGTAAAGATGCGGTGATAAATATGTAAACTAGACATGCAAACTAATAAAGATAACTATGCAAAGTTTTTTTTTGTATTTTAGTAAATAATTTGTATTTAAAATAAAAAAGAGCATACTAAGTAAAGTAAAGGGGATTTGTTATGCTTAAAATTGGACCAAGATTTATGGTTTCACTTGACCACTCTGACATAAACATGGTGGCACGAATATAGCTTCACATAACAACGTAATGCCAATGAAACTTAATGTAGTGATTGATACCATATACATATGGGTATCATGTTCTAATGTTAAGATGATGCAACACATCTCACTAATACTTCATTGAAAATACATAACTTCATAAACCAAGTTTAAGATTAAACTAAGTATTGCCTTTGGTAACCGATTTGACATGACATGAATAACAAAAATGAAACATTGATTTAACGAGATCATCTAGTTGTCACAAAAACCAACATAGCACAAGTGTTCATATATCCCAAGTGAGGTCAACAATAGAAACGTAATTAATATAGTAGCAATCCAATATCTGTCACCATCCAATTACTACTACTACCAGATTACTCAACATAACACACACATCCCCATCTCGGGTTCTTAGATACATAGTTTGGTCACAACAAGCATACATGAATGTGGTAACATATGCATCTATCAATACATCAAGCACATAATGAAAATTCACATCTCATAACTCATCTCAAAAGATCCACCAAAAGGGAAATACACATATGGCCACAATCATGCATGGCAGCTCATGTGGTTCTAAATCAATGAAGTGCATACCAATAGTCTAGGGGTGGACTATTCCCTCTTAATTATGGATACCATGAGCATGATCTTGATGGAGGCAGAGGAGTATCGGGGAGGCTGGGGGCGAGTCTATTGGCATTTTCCCTCCAATCTTCGCAGATTCTATCTATTTTTTGTGGCTTCTCTTTTTACGGCCGCATTCTTGTGAGACCGCGATAATGTGTATATGTAGAGATGATTTAAGTTCAAGCTGCATCAGCGATTGTGAAAACCAAGGAAAAACCAGATCAATGAGGTACTGGGACCCCCCATGGTGCGACGGGACGTTTTGGACACGCCATGGGGCCTACTCGATGCCTCGTTGCCCTCCTTGCCCTCCTGGTGACCTCCTTCTGCACGAATTCTTCGTCCTTTTCACAATATTGACTTGGAAAAAAGTACTCTGTTTGAGATTTGGAAGGTTCCTACAAGTCCAAAATACACAAAAGAATGATTTTCTGTTCTGCAAAGTTAAATAAAAAATATTGGAATTTCGTGGGAAATCCTGTAAGTCAATGTAAAACCATGGTGGAACCTCTGTTATAATGCAAACATGAAGGAATATGACATAATAAATTACAGATTTCATGGCAACATTTTACATGTATCACCGCTCTATACACGCAACTGTAATATAGAAGAAAATAATTGCAATCTAGACGTAGATTCGTAATTTCCACTATGTCATGGGATGAGAATGATCATTGAGAGAAGGGGCATTGACTTCCGAAGACCAAATAAATCTATCGTCCAACTTTTTCTTGTCATCACTTCCACATACTTTCCGTACAAAACGACTTCATGCACAATATGTTGTTGATTATGATATTTGTTTGTCTCTCCTCACAATTAATGAATATATACTACTGTGGTGACTAAATTAAATAAGAATCCAAATGTGCAGGCAATACATGTTCTATAATTGAGATCATAGTCATCCCTTGTGCTCTATGACACCATTTCATCTCCAAGAGAGCTAATTGTTTCCTCACTCCGAAAAAACATACCTAACATGGAAGAAGATAATTGCACTCTAGAAGTAGATTTGTTCCTTGTCTTGTCCCCATGCACCAAAATGGCAGCCGGAGACGAAGAGGAATTTTTGGTAGGAGTTTAGTTTTTCTGTTAGCTAGGTTTTCTTGTGTGGTGACTAAATTAAATATGAGATCACATATACAGAATTCAGATCATAGTGACTTCTTGGGCTAGATGACATCATATCACCCCGGAGAGAGACAAGGGGAATCTACTACATGAGCAGTATTTTTGTCATCTACGTTTCTCTTGTCTTAACTTTTTATGTACTTTCTATACGGACCGATATCATGCATATTTATATGTCATTGGTTATGATTTTCCATCGTATAGATTTCCTTTGCAGTGACTTGTGCGTACTTTCCATACAAACGGTCTTCATGTCGTAAATATATTCTTCATTATACTTGTTCGTATGTCCCAACACTTAATGCATATACACTGGCATGTTGATTAAGTTAAATAAGAATTCACATATGCATACATTACATGTTTTATAATTGAGCACATACTGATCCTTTGGGCACTATGACATCATCTCATCCCCAAGAGAATGCAATTTTGAGTTCTAACATTTCAAAAAAATGACATGGCACTTCTATTAGGAGATGGTTCCCTACGATATCCATTGTGAACTACCGAAAACTTAGTTGTCCTAAAAACAAAATAACCGTACTAGGAGCACAAACCTAACATCAAAGAAACAAGTACACTCTAGATGCAGATCTATGGTTTCTACCTTGTACTAGCATGAGAACGGCCGCTATACGTTACTGATTTTTCTTTTTAGTTTCTCTCTGGTAGTTAATGAACATATTAGTGTGGCGATAACATTAAATAATAAATCATATTATAAATATAAGGCATGCTACAAAATTGAAATCACATTGATCTCTTGTGTGATGACATCATCTCATCCTCAAGAGAGTGAAGTCTGCGCTGCTTTATTTCTTCCGACTCGTAAAGAATTTACACGGCTCTTCTACTATAAGACAAGGGGAATCTACTGCATGAGCTAGATATTTTTGTCGTCTAGGTTTCTCTTGTCTTAACTTTTTTATGTACTTTCTATACGGACCGACTTCATGCATTGATTTGTTGTCGTCGATCTTTATCTTGTCGTAACGTGATGGTACTTTCCGTACGGATTGACTTCATGCATACATATAATGTTGACTATGATATTTGTTTGTCTCTTCTAGCAGTTAATGCATATACACAGGTGTGGTGGTTAAATTATATAAGATTTCACATATGGAGACATTACATGTTTTATAATTGAGATCACAGTCATCCTTTGTGCTCTATGGCATCATCCCGTCCCCAAGAGATTCCAATTTTAAGTTCTAACTTGTGAACAAAAAAATTACACGACACTTCTACTAGAAGATGGTTTCCTACAATGCCTGATATGGACTACCTAAAACTCTCAGCTACCCTTTAAACAAAACTATCGCATTGGCTAGGAGCAGAAACCCAACATCGAAGAAAAAAACGCATTCTCGATATAGATATTGGCTTCTTCCTTGTAGTAGCACGAGAATGGCCGCTAGAGACAAGAAGGCCGGCGGGGTTATCGTCGGGTAGCTTCTTCTTGTCATAACTTTCCTGTACCTCCGTACGAACCGGCTTCACGTAGTGATACATTATTGATTGTCCTTTCTAGTCCTCTTCAGTAAGTAATGCACATATGAATGTGGCGGTTAAATTAAATAAAAAAATCACGTGTATTCAATTGAGATAATGTAGTGAACCCTTAGACGCATTCGTAAAAAAAAAACTTAGGCGCCATGGCATGCTGCGCAAATGATATCATGGTGATCTCCTAGGCACCATGCCATCATCCTCGATCGTGATCAAGATAGCGTGACCTTCGTCGCTTTCTCTCTTCTAATAACTCGCAAAGAATTTACATGGCTCTATTTCTACTCTGAGATGGCATCCCATAATGTTCATTGCTGGCTCCATAAAACTCTTTGCTACCTCCAAAAGGAAATAACAAATTGAGGACGCTCGATTTCTGCAGGAGTTTAAACAGACAGCTAGATGTTCATTCAAAAAAATCGACTACCTTCCAAAAAGGGGTCCTAATTACTTACGCTGCACACACTAGTACAGCCAGTGTCCACCCCATACACGAAAATCTCCCGTATCCCAATCATGTCTTGCACAAACATGAACAAACAACAGAACATTGATGTGGGGTTCGGAAATGGACGGCCGGGATGGCCAGCCGGTCCATGGCCGGGAGCCGAAGACCAGGCGCACGCCGTCGCCGCTCGTCCCGAGGCCGCCGTGAGTGACGTCCCCGGTGCGCCGAATCGCGCAGCCCATCCATCCTCTGTGCTGTGGCGTAGCGCGCGGTCCACAGGCGCCCCCGTAGGCCGGGTCGAGTTGGAATAAAGCGAGGCTGACCTTAATAACTAACTACTGCGTGTCGGATCTGCGCCCGTACCCGCTAGGCAGTCCATGGTGCCACGTCAGCCGTCGCCTGGGGCGCTGTTGGCTGGCTACGGGTACCCTGGGCCGCTTCTTCTCCGGGGGTATTTATAGGCGCCGAGAGAGAAGCGCTCCTCACACCGTCCTCTCCGATTTAGAACAGGGGCCTCCTCGCCATTACAAAAGCTTCCTTCCTTCCAGATATCATTGGCAGATACATAGAGGCCACGTAAACGGTGGTGTAAGGATAGGCCGTGAGATATAATTAGTGGTCACTTGGGTGGGCTGCTGGTACTCTGGCGATCGCCGGAGCGATGACGACATCGCCGGCCGGGTCGGCCGGGTCCCCGGGGTCCCCCGTGGCGGCGCCGGATCAGGTGGCCGCGCGCGACGCCGTCATCGGGTGGTACCGCGGCGAGTTCGCCGCCGCCAACGCCGTCATCGACGCGCTCTGCGGCCACCTGGCGCAGATCGGCGGCGCCGGCTCCGCGGCCGAGTACGACGCCGTGTTCGCGGCCCTCCACCGCCGCCGCCTCAACTGGTTCCCCGTCCTCCACATGCAGAAGTTCTACTCCGTCAACGACGTCGCCGCCGAGCTCCGCCGCGTCGCTGACGCCCGCGCCGCCGTCGCCGCGGCGGCAGCGTGCTGCTCCGACGAGGAGGCCGCGTCCACGGTGATCCAGGAGCCCATGATGGACGAGCCCGTCGCCGCCGTTGAGCAGGCGCCCGCGCCCGTGCCGGAGCACGTGCACGAGCCTGTGCAGCAGGTCGAGGACGCGGCTGCAGCGGTGGAGGAGGCGCACCCTGAGGAGGACGCCGACAACGCCGTCCCCGTGGTGGACGCGGAGCAGGAGCTGGACGGCGAGGATTCCTCGGGAGATTCGTCGGAGCGGAAGGCTGCCTCCACGGAAGACGACGCCGTCCCCGACGGCCGTAAGTACAACCATCCCTATTTATTTATTTATCCATCCATCCATCCTCGCTCTCGTGCACAAATTATTAATCTCATTTCCAGCGGCCTCCAGAAAATTTCCTATTCCGTCATCCGCATTCGAATTTCCCCGAACCGGCCGTGTTTCTTCCGTTGGTTCATCTGCCCAACCGATCTTCAGGCGGTTTCGGCCAACGTTGGATCCGGTCGCCACCTGCCTTCCATGGATTTCTCCGCAAGCTTTCCCACTTTTAAAAATAAATATCCCCTGTTTTATCGGGGCCTAGTCTAGCATAATAACCCAAAAAGGGCCCGAATCAGGCTTCGAAACCACGCTTTGTTTATTATGGTACGGTACCCTGGCGCCACTACTGTTGCTAAAGCGAGCGAACGGCCAGGTTAATGCATGTTAACGTGCCGGGTCGTGGAACCGCCGCGCGGGGCTCCACTCCGGTCTGGTGGTTAGGGTGAAAAACCTTGAGCGAGAGCGCCAATTATTTCCGTGCAGAGTCCCACCGAAGGCTTAGCATATCGGACGGCGGAGGCAGGCTCGGCCGGTGAATCCCGGCCGCCGGTGCCGGCGGCGGCGGCGGCCCGGCGAAACGGGATCCGTAAAACCCTACGGGCTTTCCCTCTGTGAGGCAGCTTTATTTTGTGTTAGGTTCGGCTGCAGTGCACGCGCGCGCCCTCGGCCACCCTTTTGGTGTCCCGTGGAAAGGACTGCCCAGTACGGCCGCTACCGGCCAACCGGTAATTACCTCATGCTCACTTTACCGCGGCCACTTTACCGATTATTAATTAATCAATCAATCAACGTTAATTAATTAATTATTATCGGGCGGGTGGCGCAGAGCAGAAGGCGCCGCGCCGTGACGGGGAGTTTGGCGCGCCCGTGGCCTCGTCCTTCTCGCTCGCGGCGGCGCACCATCGAGAGCATCGTCCTTCTGCTTTGTAGCCTGGTACAGCCTGCCTGCCGCCGTGGGGTTCCTCCATCTGGTGCACCAGCGATGATACTCTGTATTTCCGAGTAGAATATTTCAGGTGAATCTGCCCAGCATGTGCACCGGGGGTCTCACGCTCTCACGGGATTTGGCGAGGACCGTCTCGACAAAACTAGCGATGGCACCAACCCTCAAGGAGCGCTCTCTGCTTTGGAGCCGTGCTCTGACTTTGGGGCTCTGTGTTTCTTGAGTGCTGCTTTGGCTTGTGAGGTGATGCGAGGATGGTTTGTCATCTTCATCTTTGGGCTAGAGTGACGAGTTATCATGCTTGGCTTTCCTACATGGTAGTACGTAGTAGAGAACAAAACTCAAGGAAAATAAGAAAACAATTGGACATGCTTTATATCGGGAGGCCAATATAAAGTAGTAGCAGTAATGTGGAGATGGACAAATTACTTGTATCTTGATTCGTCATCTATGTCTTGGAGCTTTGTCGACGACACCTGGCGTTTCTGCGCCGCGCGACGTATGTGTGTCGCGTGCGAGTTGACTTTTTTTTTCTTAATCTAGGGTAGTTGACAACAAGAAAATTTCGATAAATTATTATCTCTGAATTGCCATGGTTAAACATGGAAGGTTTCCTAATTGTTGTCTACCTAGCTCACCGGTGATTCTCGCGGAGAGCGACACAAGTGATTTTCAACCCTGTAAATTGCAAAATTGACCGGGAGGTGATGTCTTCGTTTTTTCTAAAAAAAAAATCAGATGCCGTGTCTTTGCATTTTTTTTTCCCTCTCTCTGGGGAAGCTAAAAAAATCAAAAATTGTGACACATCATAACCTGTCCTAGTAGTAATTCGAGGGGTAAACACCGGCCGAAAAATCAATTGTCAAATCTTCTCCAAGTCACGAGTCTTGTGTACAAGTCCTACAGGACTTTTGGGAGACATGCCCTGCGGCAGGAAGCGTGGCAAGCGATCAAGCCTCCTCGTGCTGCCGTGGGTCTCATGAGGAGGAGCGTGCGCGTCAGTCCAGTCAGGCTGCCTGCGTAGCGAGGTGGAGCCCGGCGGTCTGCCGCGACGACCCGTCTGATCGCAATCAAACGGAAGTATAAATGGACCCACATGACCACCGCCGTGCAAAATTAAATTCTCTGCCCCACGGCCCGTGCTGCACGTGTCGGACGGCCACTCGGCTGGACGTTCCAGAAGCCGCAACCTCCGGCAGCCGAGGCTGGATCTGGCAGCGCCGTTCCGATCGGAGCGTACGTGCTCGTCCCCGGTGAGCTGTACACGTGGTTGGGCTTCTGCCTGGCTGGTGGGACCAAGAACAGTCCACCTGGACCATCTGGCCGCCCTCCTTCTCGAAACACCCCTACTGGTCTCCTCCATATAGCGCCATCCTTGTGGAAATCAGTGTGCATCATGGGGCCGGGGCTGCTGCTTCGCGTCAGTCTTCAGCCAGCCGCCTGCGGGGCACACGCAGGGGTAGGTGTCTGTTCAGAGCCAGTGAGGCGTGTTACGCACGTGATTATATTATGATCATCTTATGCGTTTCTGAATTGATAATTCAGGTTAACAGCGTAGCCAATGTCCGCATATGCACGTGGCCGTTTTTACATGCTTCGCTGACGCGATCATCGTTGCAGCTATACCTTGTCAGCTTGCTGATAGCCATCACCAATCTCTGGAAGCTAGACTTTATTCTACTCCGTACAACTGTACAAGATTTTCGGCGACCTCTTCAAAATTAACGACTGAGAGACCGCTACCTTTGGAAAGGAGAGGAGAAAAAGAAAATCTTGTGTTCTTCATGTCTCTAGGATAGTATGATTGACAATTGCGAAAGGAGGCAATGCATAGAATGGTCTAACATCACGATCTTGATGCCTTTTTCTTCTTCTCGCAATAATTGAGCACGTATTGGTCCCTGCTTGCAGCTTGGTGCTTGGTGCTCGCCCTGCCCCCACACTTATGCTATACTGTGCAAATGTCCATGTACATTCAGCTTCAGGGAATCTCCCTGTCTACACCCCGTCTTTCGTTATTGCGTTATCACGAAAGACAGCCTCTCTTTTCCTGCACGCCGTAGGCCGTACCGCGTAGAAAATGACACGGAGTAGACTACAGCTTGGGGTCGAGGACGTTTCCTCCTGTGCTATGATGGGGATCTCGGAAGATCTAATAATGAAACCGCACCATGCTTTGGTTTTGTATATATGTTTGAATCATCAAAAAAATGGGTGATCAGCTGGACCCTTCGTTGCCGCGTGACTGTGCCCACTAACGAACCTTAGGGGTAGGTGAAGATCAGATTGTGCCGTTCCAGAAAAGCTGAGACCAAATAAATTCCGTATTTCATAATTTTTTCTTACGGAATCTCCTGTCCAAAACCTGCTGGTGATGACCTACCATGCATGCTAACCTCATTTCTCGTCTTCTGAACACCTTTCATGCCACACCTGCTTCTTGTAAATGTGTTTCTTATTGCGAGCTAAAGGATGAGCCAACGAGAACCGAATTTTACTAATGACACAATCCCTCTGTATTTATTTACTGCATTTGCTGAAGCAGTAGTTTTTTTTTTCTCCCTCAAGAACGATACAACACTTCAAAACATTTTGCGTCCCTTTTGCACTCGAACTAGTCGAAATGCACAGTTGTGCAAATGCTCCGAACCCTCTCTGAGATTCTATATTGCTCAGCAGATAACACCGATCAAGGATCGCAAGGCAGCCTGCCAGAGAGCTACCCTATCTGCTCCGACCACGAGGACTGCATCGCCCGCCCCGAGAGGATCAAGATCCAGAAGGGCTTCATGGCCAAGGAGTCCGTCAAGGGGCACATGGCGAGTTCCATCTTTACACCACTCGGCAAACTTTCCTTATTGGAAGAACTAGAGATGCTGTAGGAAGTAGTAGCACTTCCACTGATCTACCATTTCATAACAGCTCTTTGTGAAGGTCCTGTTTTCTAACGGATGTTTATAACCTTGTGTTATCAGGTTAACGTTGTGAAGGGCCTGAAGATATACGAAGATGTGTTCACCACATCTGAGCTCGTGAAGGTTGCTGATTTCATCAATGGAATTCGTCAGGCTGGCAGAAATGGAGAGCTTTCAGGTAAGTTGTGTGCTTCTGCTTTGGCGCCTCTTGGTTCTTGAAATGTTAAAACATTGGCATTTGCGCATTTGTTTCGTCGGCCGCTATTTATTTTCCTGCTTTTTCTGGTGTCCATTCCTTTCTGGTTACTTCTGTTGTGTCCACAAGACCACAACTAACCTTTGATATTATCCAGTTGATGCTTTCGAGATACCAGATATTCCTTACGGCTGCTAGCACCTAATTGTGGTCCTAGTTCGGCCACTACTGCTTTTTCTGTCGGGGGTGATGGTTTTGTCTGATATACTTCTGTGTAACTGACTCAGTATCTACATATTGTAGGTCATAGCAATTGTCTTCACATATAGGCTAAATTAGTATAGCGACTGTCTCCATATATAGGCTAGCAGGTTGTAGGCTAAATTAGCTATTATTATTACATAGAACACTGCCGGTCATCCTAATCTAGAAAATACAAACTTGAATTTTAGAAGAAAAAGTCATCAACCTAGTGACTGCAATACCTGGCCACTTTGGACGTGTTGTCATCCTAATCTAGGAAATACAAGGGCATTGCACCCAAAGCTGTGCATGTTGACTCATGTAAGACCTCAGCCTGATAGCCTTGTTTGGTTCCTGAGTATGATTTAGTGTTAAGTTTTGACATAGAGACCACAACCTTGTTATGGTTATATATGGTTTTGGCCATATTTTTTATAATAAGAAAGTAAGCTGCCTGAACTTGACTAGCTTCCTTATGGGCGCTTGGCTAATTTGTCTCTTGAAATGTTTGCCCCTGTGCTGTTGCCTTCCCCATTTTGATGCTAATTCTCTAGTTTCAAAATTTAGGTGAAACATTCATATTCTTCAACAAGCAGATCAAGGGGAACAAGAGGGAGATCATTCAGCTCGGCGTCCCTTTATTCCAACACACCACAGAGGAAAGCAATTGTATGTTCAGGCAAAATGGCAGCCCATACTACGTTCTCTTGAGCATACATACAGTTGCAAGAATATTCTTTTCGGTGTGTGGGATATTTGCATGAATATCCCATCTCCAGACAATGAAAGGCCCTAGTGATTGATGTCGTAACTTACACCTGTCTTGGCTTCGCCTTGTGTGCAGGTCACATAGAACCAATCCCAGTTGTCCTGCAGGCTGTCATTGACCACCTTGTTCTTTGGCGCTTAATACCAGAAAGCAGGAAACCAAACAGTGTCATCATCAATTTCTTCGATGAGGTAGGTGTTGTTCTGCTGTTGTTGTTTAATTATAGAATACACATAACTAAATGAAACCAAATGAGCTTTTGCTTCTGTTACTGTCGTGAGATTTGCTGTCAAATTCGAGCCACAACTGAGTCTGGACACACTTTTCTTCCCCTTTAAAACTAGCCACTTGTGTATACAAATAGCAAACTGATTTTGGAGATTACAACTAGTGAATTCTTTTAGGGCCAACTATCCATATTCAATATTTGTGGTCCTTACAAGAAGATACGCCCAAATCATTGCTCCTCATGAAGTGTAGTAGTACTATGCAGCTTTGCACGGTGCAAGCTCATGGTAAAAGTCACGGGTGTGGAAAAGTGAAAAAACGTGAAATTGTTTCACAGGATGAAAGGAAAAAAAAGAAGAATCCCATTTCATATGTACTTGCTAGTACTAATGTCATCGAGAGTTCATCTGTCTGAAACTTGTCGAGTTGTTGGTCTCTGACAGTTCGTTAAATTGTTTCACAGGATGAACACTCGCAGCCCTACTTCAAGCCTCCCCATCTGGACAACCCCATTTCCACTCTCCTGCTGTCTGAGACCTCAATGGCATTTGGAAGGTCACTTGTCACCGACAACAATGGCAACTACAAGGGACCCCTGACACTCTCACTGAAGCATGGGTACGTACACTTAAACAGCAGTGTTTTGATTACTGAAAAAAAAATCTTCAAACTGAGGAGAATTTGCATAAAATTGCACGAAAAATGATTAAATTCAAAAAATATTCAGCGATGGTCAGGAACACTTCTGCTTACCACTTAACTTACTATCAGTGGCAATCCACATCTTCCTGAATTTTTGCTCTTACTGTTTCATCTAGTCAAAGAAAGCATTCAGCTGTTACTATAGCTTACTATTATTGATGATCTTTGCAGATCACTTCTTGTGATGCGAGGGAACAGCGCGGACATGGCACGCCACGTCGTGTGCCCGTCGTCCAACAGGCGCGTGAGCATCACCTTCGTGAGGGTGAGGCCATCGACGCCGGTGGACCTCAGCCCGCTCCCATCGCCCACCAAGGCCATGACGCTCTGGCAGCCTCCGCCGACCGCGGCAGCCGCTGGCATGCAGAAACAGCCCCACGGAGGGAACGGGGCCATCATTGGCTACGGTCCTGCGCCGCAGGCCATGCTCGCCCCGGCGTGGGGAATGGCCGTGCGCGCGGCGCCCATGATGATGGTTGCGCCGGCGAGGCCAATGGTGATGGCGCCCTCAAGCAACATCAACAAGAGGATGGGGCGCGGCGGTACCGGCGTGTTCCTGCCGTGGACTGTCGGGCCCAAGAGGTACAACAAGCACCTCCCTCCGCGCATCCAGAAGCGCCGGTTCTCGGCGATGATGTCGCCGATAGAGACACAGGGCTGAAGAAGCACCGGGCAGACAGACATTGATCCACCACGCCACGGGCGGCGTATTCGTTCGATCTCGTAGGCTGCATACCTCCGGTTCGTGGAGCGGGTTTTCTTCTTCTTCCGAGGCAAAGAAAAAGTTCAGAAACGCGCGGGCAGTGTCTGTCACTGCCCTCCCTGTGTATTTTGTTGGTGACTGACTCTCGTCGTCGTCCTCCTCTTCAGAAGTGGTGTTGGTATTTTTTCTTTCTTGTGGGGTTTGTTCTGCCTGTAATTTAGCTGAGTTTGTGGCCTTGTGAGTAGCACAAGGCCGAAGCGGTACGTAGAAAATATGATTAGGGATAGGTGAGCTCAGAATCAATCAAAAACGTTTTTTTGTCTATCATCTCCGGTTCCTAGACAGAACTGGATGCATATGGATGTTGCTGTTCATGTTCTTCCGAGTTTGAGTTTGCCTATCTATATAGAGGTAGAAGATGAATTAGTTTCGTGTTGCTCCCTTGTGGAATGTGGTCATATGGATACATCTGGGAACAGCAGGAGAAAAGAAAAATCACCTTGACTTACATAATCTAATTTGAGTTCACTTATTACAGCATCCACCATTCCAACCGGTCAATTAAATCTGATGGGTCAGCTTCCCATAAAACCACTGAAAAGCAAATATAAACCAGCAAGCGTGTTTCAGGTGACCAGTCATTTGTTATTTCAAAAGAAGCATACTATCACATAACCAAATATGAGTTTCACCTGAAACAAAATGGCACATGTGAATCGAAACCCAAAGTGCTCTCTACAAGTCTGCCCTGCCATGGGACCAGCCAAAAAAAAAAATACAAACACAAGGCACAGAGACGATCGAGGAAATTCAGTCCAACATTCTTCATCAGAGACCAGGTGTGCTGTTGTTACGGTGAAGGCAAGTCGCAACCTCACTGCATGCCCACTGAAGAATTTGCCTGTATCCAGGGTAGAACTGCACATAGCAACTTAGCCTGACTTTGACAGGAGACACAAACGATGCGGGCAGCTGCCACTCTGTTTCCCACTTTCACTCCATTTTTCTTTCGTCTTCCCAGAGATTTGAACAGCAATATGAAACATGAAATATTTTTTCCTTATTAAATAACACAGACTTCATGCGGTTCCAAGCATGAACTGTACATGCATCACAGCAACTGCACTCTAAATCATGAAGAGTCACAACTACGTACATCATCCATACCCAACACAAAGATTCTTGAGGCTGGAACACATCCTCCAGTTGCATAATAGCATCCTAAATTTCTAATGTAGTACCCCACCTCCCCTCCATTCCATATCGTGCTGATTTAGTACAAAATATTGTACTAAATTAGCGATGACTAATATGGAATGGTGAGAGTATAAATTAAGGAGTTTACACCAAAAACAAAAGAATAAAATGTTGGTTCTGGCACCGCCAGTTAAGAGATGTATTTATATCAGCTTCGATAAAATGCAGCTCACTCCTCCTTTATGGCACCTTTGTCCCTGGCACTTCTGTTTCAAGTTGATTTTAGAGTCAGAAATATCAGAAGAGCAAACTGAAATAGACAATAATAGTTCAATAGTGGATGGTGCAATGGTGCTCCAATGTCTTAATTATACATTTATTAAAAATATATAGATGAATGCCTCAATATCTCTTCTAGTCTGAAGTTCTTAGTTAGGCATCACAAACCAGACATCACACAAGAAAAAAAAACCGGTACCAACTGGGGAATGATATCCCTCCATTGGCTATACGTTGTTAGATAGAATACAAAACCTCTCCGTGCTTTTTAGCACGAATAGCACCCCTTAGGAGTCCGCGCTTTGCGTACGATTCGAACTCAGGATTGGCGGGTTCGGCACCTTGAACTCCTGCCACTGAGCGCGTTCTCACCACTGGTCACACAAGGAAAAAACAAGTACAACATACGAGAATTACGGTGGAGAACCTGCAGCTGCTCCCCACCCCAAATCCCACCCTGAGCTTACCATCTATAGCCGTTCGTTATTAGTACCTGTACGCAGTTTTTGCCTTGTATTACAGGGGAAAAGTAGTATCTGCAGCGTATCAATTTGTTTCTTTAATGCCCGCTAATGTCATACAGAAGGATCAGATAGGCATTAATCCACCCCCCCCCCCCCCCCCCCACACACACACACACACCTCCTTCCATTGGGCTGGTCACCCCTCTCCTTCCTCCCCCTCCCCTACTCCAAACGTCGGCATTAATTTCCACTCATGCCTCCTGTCCTCGACTCCGTGGCGGCCCAGATCCATGTTCCGCCATCAGGAAGTATGCAAGCCTCGTCGTCTTCTTCATCCCCTTCGACAGCAACCGCCGCCAGCCCCTCCATCCCGATGCCACCATCGGCAAGTGGTCCACTAGTGAAGCTGTCACCAGATCCGGCCTCCAGGTGCCCCTCCTATGCAAACTCTATGTTTCTAGAAGGAATTGATGCCAACTTTTTCTTTTATGCGGTCCTTTGGTTGGTTCGAGTGTTACGGAAGCAAAATCTTTCTGTATTCTCTCATGCCTTTTGATACTTCATTGTCCTCATCATGTAGAGTGATCTAGCTTAGCTTGTGTTGGAAGGAATTAGTCTAAGATTTTTGATTTATTAAGACCGCACATACAATTCTCTCCCCCCCCTCTCGAGTATCCGATACTTTTCTCTGTTCTTCAATGGTGATTCAGTGAGATTGTACACGGGACCATGTGACATGATGCAAAATTATGATGTTATAAAAGGGATCCAGTAGGTCATTGTATCCTATTTTTTGTGCTCGTGTTGCAGAGATTCATATAAACCATTTTCTTGATGTTTTTGTTGAACCAAGAGGTCTATTCTTGGTCCAGCAGACATTTTTTTTTCAAGGGAATCTCGACAATAAATGTCTATAGATAGCTTGCTCTGGATAATTTCATTTGTTAATCTGTATATGTAAAACATGTATGAGAAATTAGTATCAAAAATCAATTTCTGGATCGCATACAATACTTTTTAATATCAGAATTTATTTATTGGGTCATATAAGAAATTTGTTAATATCAGAAATTAATTGGATCCAATCTGTACCGTCCTGTTCTTGTGACAATTGCACCAGCACATTTAGTGCATCCATGTGGTGTATTTCCTTTCAGAGTTATAGTCATTTAAATCTAAATTTCCTAATTAATAACACTACTTTGTCCAGTGATCGCGAAGTAACACTACACCGACCAGGATATGGGGGTACGGCATGTCCATGAGCCATTAGTTTGCGTCCTCCACTATGTTCTATAGCTTCTAGTGACCAATATATCTGGACTGAATACATAATCATCGTGATATATCTGAATTGGAAAACATGCATAAACACAAGTCTGATAGTGTAAATTAGGCAATAGACAACTTAAATCCACACGAGTATCATGCATTAGCATATAGGGTATGGGATCGTCATTCAATTAACTCTGCATCTGTCATACAGAATTGCTGAGGTTCACAGTTCATCAAATTCATAATATGAAAAATTGAAAAGTAAACACTTCTTTCTTAAAGACTACATTAAAAATAGAGTGTTATATGAACACTCCTAATACTACAGACCATCTATTTTACTCTATGGCAGAACTAGTCAAGAAGTGAGTCATTCATTAAATAAACATGTTCAGTTTGTATCGATCTCTTAATTGCAGCAGATAAGTCTTAACCTATTCACCTGTTAGGAATCCTAGTTATGCAATCAACTAGACAAGACACTAACGTAATGCAGATTGCAAAAGGTAGTTCTCGGCAGGAGCATTATGCATAACACCCAAAGGTCAAACAGAGACAAACCTTGCAGCAGCATCCTTGGGCGCAGGAAATGTGGGAGGCCAGACCATCATAAAAGGATAAATGTGAACAAAGAATTGTTCATGTGCTGTCAAGTCGACTTTAAGCAACTCCCTGCGCTTAATATCCAAGTAGAGTATGGATGTACCCATCACCACGAAGATAAACTCAGCATTGTCCCCCGCCTCTTTCATTCGGACAACAGTATGCTTGTCCCCCACAGTGTGGTCCACCGTCCTCAAGGCAGCAAACATCTCACGCAGACAAACGGTATCCACCAGCGACCAATTGCTAGTGGTGCTACTATGGAGCCAAATGCGAAGTTTCAGATCCTTTAATTGAATGAGATAAACCCCAGAATCATCATCTGTCTTTGCTAACTGGACATCTCTATCAAGAAATTCCACCCCTTCGGGGAGCTGAATTGTGAAGGAACTCGAGTCCTTCAGATCCACCACAAGGATGCCGCGCAAGATGGCCGCCACACATCTCTTATTGTCGGCAAGGACAATGCTTTGACGGCTCAAAGCGCCCGCCATATAAATCTTGTTACCAATAAGCAGAGGTTTTGGTTCCGACGGCAGATAGGGAAACTCTGTTGTGACTGAGGTGTGCTTGCTCCAGACACCGCCTTGCAGCGTATAAACGTGCACCGTGTATCCATGATCGATAGACTGCATCAACAACCACAGGTAGGGCATGCCGCTGCGGTCACCTTCTCTGAAGAGGAGCTTCTCAAATGTGTAATTGGCAGGAGTGACATGGTCGAGCGGGGGTAGCTCCGGGACAACAGGCATGCTTCTTGATGGGAAGAGCGGGCTGTACACTCGAATCGTCAGTCCGTTGCCGCCGTGCTCGGAGATGATGATGACGCTGCCGTTCGAGCAGTCCCAGATGAAGGAGTCCAGCTCGAAGCTGGCACGGCGGCAGACGGCGGTGAGCTCCGGATGCTGAGGCAGCATCTGGACGAAGCGCGGGGCGGCCGTGGCTCCCGTGGCGATGTAGAAGCCGAGGGGGCGGAGCGGGTGGAGTTTGCGGAATCGGCGGAGGAAGGCTGGGTCGGAGGCGTGGCCGAGCCACCGCTTGCTGACGAGGGCGGCGCGGACGAGGTCCGTAGGGAAGGCGAGGCGGGCCATGATCTCGCAGAGGAGGTTGTCGTCGTCGAGGACCTTAGCCTGCGAGGGGGGCTGCGCCGGCGTTGGGGAAGTCGGCGGCCGCGGCCGCTTGGGTTCCATGGCGATTTGGTGTGTGAGATTGGGTTAGGATAGAAAGGAGAGGTAGCACGGTAGGATTTTCACTTTGACGGGACAGGCCTTGAACTCCAGCCCACCGCCTACCCAAGTCCAGCCCACGTGATCATTTTTCCTGTTAGTCAGTCGTAATTACATACTACCTCTCGTCTCAATTAATTAACCCATGCGCATGCCTAATCAGTAATCACATGCTTGAGCCTCTCTCCGTGTCAATTAAATCCGATCGGAGGAAGTAGTACCACTTGTGATCCCTGTGGTAAGCGGGAGCCTCCTTCCCGCCTAAAGCAGCTTGTTTATGGGCCTCCCTGTCGCAGCGTAACAAAAGGTAGTCCGTCCTTTTTCGTTATCTTTTTCTTTTTTCTATTTTCTTTTTTTCGTTTGCAAGACATTTGAAATCTAAAGTTTTAGAGAGATGAACTTTTTGAAATTATAAAAAAAAAACAATTTTAAAACTAAACATTTTTTGGAATTAAACATATTTCAAAGTGAACATTTATTAAAACTGAACTTTTTCAAAATCCAAACAAATTTTACTTTTGAACAAATTTCCAACATAAACAAATTTAGAAATAGAGAAAATTAAAAAATTCAAATCTGAACGAATTTCAAAAATTTCGAAATCCAAACAAATTTCGAAATCTGAACCAAATTTCAAATCTAAACAACTTTCAAAATCTGAAAAAAAAATCGAAAAATTTCGAAATTGAAAAAAGTACATAAATTGAAAAGGTTCGAAATAAACTGAACAGAAAACCGTTGAAAAACCTGAAAATCGGAAGAAAAAAACCAGAACCTAAAGGGGACGAAAAGCAGTCCTTCGTTAAATGGGCATGGCCCAGAGCTGCTTGCCCTAAGCGGCGACCCAGGTTTCCTCCGCAATGAGCGAAGAATAGGCTTTGCGGATCCCTCTTCTCTAGGTTTCCCTATACCTCGCCCAGCAGCGCGCGCGAGGGAGTCATCGCCAGCAGGCGGTCCCGGGTGGGCCGGCCCATTGGCTTGTTCGCTTACAGGAAATAAGCAGTACCATCTTAACATTCGTACACGAACCTAACTGTAGCCTAATAGTTTCAACACTTGTCCGAGGTGACCCGAGTTCGAACCCAGCCACGTGCAGGATTCCCAATAATTTTTCAAATTTAAGAAAAAATTAATTTCGAGCTAAATTTGAATTTTGAACAACTTTAGAATCTGAGCAAAATTTGAATTCGAACAATTTTTCAAATCTAAGAAAAATTTGAATTCGATTTTTTTGAATATGGGCAAAATTTCAATTCGAAGAAATTTGGAATCTGAGCAAAAATTGAATTCTAATAGTTTTTCGAATCTGAGCAAAAGTTGAATTCAAACATTTTTAAAACCGGTCAAAAAACAAACAAATAGGCCAAAATCGCACAAAACCCACTAGAACCTTCTAGAATATTCATAAAACCGGAAAAACCGAAACCATTACACCACCGATTGCTTCTGTGTTCAACGGGCCGCGGCTAAAACAGTTTGTTCCCATAGCGATGCCTATTAACACGCGCCAATGAGCGATAAATAGGGATTGGCCTATTCTTCGCTCATTGCGGGAGCGAGCGGGCGCTCCGCTCAGAGCGGGATAGAGCAGGCCCAACCCGTTAGCAAGGCAGCGTCTTCCTTTGTTTTTCTTCTTCGGGTTTCTCTGTTTGCTTTGATTTTTCTCCGGTTTTGCTGGTTTCTTTCCTCTAGTTTCTGTTTTGCCGAATGGTTCTTCTAAACTTTTCAAGTTTTGAACTTTTATTGAGTTTGAATTTTTTTAAATTTTGAATGTTTTTTGAATTTTAACAATTTTTAAGTTTGAACATTTTTTATTTTGAACTTTTTTGAGTTAGAATTTTTTAGGTTTAATCTCTTGTGAAATTTGAAAAAAAATTTATTATGAACATTTATTAATGTAAAACTTTCTATATTTGATTTTTAAAAAATTGTTTATTTTTAAAAACGGTTTGATTTTGAATTTGTTCGGTTTAGAATTTGTGTAGATTTTCATTTTTTGTTCGATTTTAAATTTGTAAAGATTTTGAAAATCGAAGCAAATGTGGAAATTAAACTGTCACGAACTAGATAGAACGGGAAAAGAGCTACATAATAAATGGGCCTTGCTAGCTTAGTTCCTTTAAGTGGAGCTCCACTCGCTCCCGCTTAAAGCGGTGAATAGGTCCTCCCGGTCCCACTGGCGAAAGGCCAGAGGAGTACGAATGCATCGTTTTGGTGGACGGGCTCCATGTAGCCTGTTTTTTCAAAGAAAAAAAATCAATTTGCACTTTGAAGTTTCTTTTAAATAAAAAGTCTTACATGTAGATAATAATGACTTCTACCTTGTGTGTAAGAAATCGGTGTGAAATTATATGTACCATACTAAACGTGAACAGCTTCGATTTTTTTTGTAGTTTTCAGTTTTCTTTTGATTGAACGCCGTTTGGTCTACATGGATTTTTTTTATGGATAAGACTCGGTACTTTGTAGTATTTTTTGTGGTACCTGCGAGTTGGTGTATTGGTGGTGAGCTGTTGTGGTGCATTGTTTTTTTTTTTGTTCTTTATCAGTGTGGTGTATTGTTTGTGTACACGTAGCAGTGACATGGCTGGGATAGTGGCGGGTCCGAGACACCATGATCTGCAGTATCTGTCGGGCGTTTGTGTAGTTTTCTACTTGATATTTGTAGGGCCTTGCTAACGTAGGTTTGGTTTGGCTAGGTGGCAAACTTTCGCGAGGTCATCCTTAAAATATGTATGTGGTCGGTCCTGGTTGTCGATGCGGTCTATCGATCATCGATATACGGTGCACATTTATATGCTACAAGGTGGTGTTTGGAGCAAACATACCTCATCCACAACAGAGTTTCCTTATCTGCTGTCGGAACCAAAACCTATGCTCATTGATAATAAGATCTATATGGCCACCACTTTGAGTCATCAAACCATTGTCCTTGTCGACAATACGAGATGTAAGGCGACCATCTTGCGGATCATCCTTGTGGTGGATCTGATTCAGACTTGAGTTTCTTCACAATTGAGCTTCCAGAAGGGATGGAGTTTCTTGATAGAGATGTCCTAAAGGCAGATGATGGTCTGAGGTCTAATCTCATTCAGGTGAAGGATCTCAAACTTCGCATTTGGCTCCATAGTAGCAGCACAAGCTATTGGTCGTTGATGGATACGTGTCTACGTAAGATGTTTGCTGCCTTGAGCACGGCATATCACACTTTTGGGGGGGGGGGGGGGGGGGGGTATTGTTGTCCGAATGAAAGAGGCAGGGGACAATTCTGAGTTTATCTTCTTGGAGATGGGTAGATCCATACTCTACTTGGATATTAAGCGCACATAGTTGCTTAAAGTCATGACTTTACAGCACAAGTTATTTGTAACTCTCATATGTCATTAACTATATTTATGTGTTGCTTCGCATAAAGTTAGTTTTAATATTGTATAAAAACATTATCTGGTCACTACCATCATGTTCCTTGTACTGTCACTTGTGTGCATTGATACATCCAAAACGTATCTACTTTTCCGAACACTTTTATTGTTGTTTGCCCTCTATCTTGTATGTTTTGAATGCAACTAACACGGACTGACGTTGTTTTCAACAGAATTGCTCTGGTGTCTCATTTTTGTGCAGAAATTCAACTTCCAGGAAAATTCCCGGAAAATATCGCAAAATTCATATTTCACCCGAAGACTCACGGAGTCAGAAGACAAGACGGAGGGGGCACAAGGGGCCCACACCTGCCCTAGGCACGGGCCAGGCTTGGACGCGCCTAGGGGTGGTCTGGCCCCTCGGCCAACCCCTCGACCTCTCCTTCGCACTATATAAAGCCACTGACCTGAAAATACCGGGGGGTTCGACGTTTTTTCAGAAAGAGTTCCGCTGCTCCGCCGCCACCAGAAACCCCAATTCGGGGACCAGAAACTTCGTTCTGGCACCCTGCTGGGATGGGGAATTGGAGGAGATCATCGCCATCACCATCACTGATGCCTCTCCACCAACCATCCATGATTCCCCCATCCATGTGTATGTAATTTCCCGTTGTAAGCTGTAGGGGATGGTAGGGATTGGATGAGGTTGGTCATGTAATAGCTATAAGATTGTAATTGGCATAGTGCCTGGTATCCGTTGTTAGTATTTTTGACATTGTTGTAACTTGTTATGCTTAATGCTTGTCACTTTGGGTCCAAGTGCCATGATCTCAGATCTGAACATGTTATTGAATCATGATGATAATTATTGTTTTTTATCATGCCTGCAAGTTGTGTACACATATTGTTGTCCGGAACCTGAGGCCCCAAAGTGATAGAAATTGGGATAACCGGAGGGGATAGCTATGATGTGAGGATTGCGTGTGTTCACGGAGTGTTAATGCTTTGATTTGATACTCTATTAAAAGGAGTACCTTAATTACCAGTAGTTTCCCTTGAGACCCCGCTGCAATGGGCTGGTAGGACAAAAGATGTCGTGGAAGTTTCTCATTGCGAGCACGCACGACTAAATAGGAACACATGCATATGGTTATTTTATACTAGGATGCTTATATCATTATTATTCGCAATGCCCATGTCTTGTTATTATATGAAATATCTCATTCATGTAGCACCCATTCATCCATCCTTATGCCTACAGTATTTTAATCTTGTTGTCTACTGCAATCATCGCTACTGTTGTTTTCATTTCACTACTGATGTTACTTCACTACTACCACTGTCATAAAACTGTCACTACTGATAAACTGTTGCAAGCAAGTCTATTTTCAGGTGCGGGTGAATTGACAACTCATATGTTAAAGCTTATAAATATTATTTGGCTTCCCTTGTGTCGAATCAATAAATTTAGGTTTTACTTTTCTTGAAGACTGTTGCAATCCCCTATACTTGTGGGTCATCAAGACTATTTTATGGCGTCGTTGTCGGGGAGCATAGATTTATTTACAAGCTTACTTGAAGGTGATATTGTTCGCTGCAAATTATTTATTATGGGGAAAGCTCATGAATCGAAGTTCCCTATATTGCCATCCACTACAAGAAGAGGTACAACTCTGAACACCTCTGTTGCTCTCGATTTGCCATCTGCTATGAGTAAGCTTCTTACTCCACCACATGCTGCTACTTCTGCTAAATTTGATAATGCTCCTGATGATTTTGATGATGCTTCTACTGTGCTTGATAAGAATGGTTCGTTAGGTCCTTTCCTAGATACTACAATTGCTAGAGCTAAACAAATTGAAAATGCTGAAAATATTGTTACACATGTTAGTTCACCTGAAGCTAGAGGGGATCCTAATTATGATCTTGATGAAACTTACATTGAACTTGATGATGACTTCATTGATGAATGTCATGCTACTAGATATGCAAGTGCTATGAAAAGTCTTCTTGCAAGACGAGCTGTTAGATATAAATTGTCTCCTGATTCTAAGTTTGCTACATCTCTTATAAATATTAGAGATAAGGATTATGATTTCTCTCTGGTTTTATCTTACATATCTATTTTTTTAGAAAGAACCTTTCTGTGGTACTGAAAATGAAAGTGCTATGAAACATATGAATGAACTCTCTACTCTGAGCAATTTATTCTCCGATGATATTAAAATACACACTTACATTGTCATTAAAACTTTCCCTTTCTATCTGAAAGGAGCAGTTAAAATTTGGTATGATAATTAGTCTGCCAGATCTATTGATAGTCCTATTGGTTTGGTTAATGCTTTCTTCTAGAAATATTTTCTTGCTAGTGCTCAACATGCTGCTTTGTAGAAAATCTTTGACTTTGTGCAGATAGAAGGAGAGAAATTTCCTGAATCTTGGGCAAGATTTTGTTCTTTAATTAGAGCGCTACCTAAACACCCATTAGCTAAAAATGAACTCCTTTATATATTCTATAATGGACTAACTGTTGAATCTAGGACATACCTGGATAGTTGTGCTGGTTGTGTTTTCAGGAAAAGAACTCCTGCTGAAACTGAGAAATTATTGGCCAAAATAAGCAAGAATTATGATGATTGGACTACACCGGAGCCAATACCAAAACCGAAGAAAAGGAAAATGATTGAATTAAATGATGAAGTGATGAGGGAAGCCAAGAAAACTCTTAAGGAGAAGGGTATTTAATCTGTAGGTGTGAAGAATCTACCACCTATAGAAGAATTATGTATGCCAATCCCTCGTTCTTCCACTATTGAGGTACACTCTCTCCAACGCTTTGATAGTAGAGATATTCCCTACTCCAAACCTCCTGATCAATGCTTAGATGAATTTGATAATTATATTGTTAAGCAAGATAATTTAAATAAGAGAGTGGAAAATCACCTAATGGAAAATTCTAGAGCTATCAATAATTTGCATGATATTGTGGAAAGAACCTCTAATGATGTTAAAATGCTTGTTAAACATTTCCATATGGTTCAAATTCAAATTTATTAGCTCACTAAAGTGCAAAAAAGATTTCTAGTTAATCCTTCTAGGGAAAAACATGCTTATGAAATACTCCCTCCGTTCCTTTCTATAGTGCCTATAGATTTTTGGCACGGAAATTAGCGCAAGAGTATTTTTACACAAGACCCCCTGGCTGAACGATTTGAGATCAGACTAAAATTAGAGAAATCGATAACTTCCTAACTTACTGTAACAAATCCCACAAATCTGTCTGGTTGATTCTCAATATATGTGCAGCCAGGTTTAATTAAAGAAAGAAAAACATTGCTTCCTAAATCTAAGCAATCCTTGGGGTCATGCATTAGGAATCTCAATTAAGTGTTTCCTATTTTGTGTGGATTTTTTCATGCATGTCGTGTGGGAGTTGACCGGTGGAGGGGGTAATTAAAAAAAAAAGCCAAGCTACAGCCTTATATTGTGAAACAAATGCCAAAAATCTATAGGCATTATAGAAAGGAACGGAGGGAGTAAGAACTAGAAGCGGTGTTTCTACTCAGGATCATTTATATCTTGAAGGACATCCAAAGAGAATTGAACAAAATTCTCAATAAATTAATGATGCTAGGACTAAGTCTAAGAAAAAGAAGAAAAAACACAAAACTGTTGTAGAATCCTCTGAACTTGCTAAAGATCCTAATAGTATATCTATTTTTGATGCTGAAATTGAAAGTGGTAATGATAAAAATGATGCTTCCGATAAAGAATAAATTGAAGAAGAAGCTGAAAAGCATACCAAGAATATAAAATACACTAAGGAAGATTTCATTGCTACTAAACATGGTAGTGAGAGAGAACCTTGGGTGCAAAAACCAATGCCTTTTCCTGATAAGAAACATAAATCGAAGGAAGAAGAGCACTATAACAAGTTCTGTGAATGGATGAAACCTTTGTTTTGCAAATTTCTTTGACTGGTGCTATTAAATTGCCTCCTTATTCAAAGTATATGAAAGATATTGTCTCTAATAAAAGGAAGATTCCAAATGAGGAAATCTCCACTATGCTCGCTAATTATTCTTTTAATGGTAAGGTTCCAAATAAGTTTGGTGATCCAGGTATACGCACTATTCCATTCTCCATCAAAAATAGTTATGTTAGAACTGCTTTATGTGATTTGGGAGCAGGAGTTAGTGTTATGCCTTTTTTCTCTCTATAAGAGACTTGATCTAAAAAATTAATAACAACTGATATATCCTTGCAAATGGCTGATAAGTCTACTACTATTCCTGTTGGTATATGTGAGGATATTCATATTCAAGTTGCTCATAATTGTATGATATTAACTGACTTTGTTGTGCTGGAAATGCCTGAAGATGATAATATGTCTATTATTCTTGTGAGACATTTTCTTAACACTGCAGGGGCTGTTATTGATTGCAACCAAGGAAAAGTAACTTTCAATGTTGATAACAAAGAGTATACGGTTTATTTTTCCAAGAAAATTGATAGCTTTCAATGTAGACTGTCGGGCCCAAGAGGTACAACAAGCACCTCCCCCCGTGCATCCAGAAGCGCCGGTTCTCGGCGATGATGTCGCCCATAGAGACACAGGGCTGAAGAAGCACCGGGCAGACAGACATTGATCCACCACGCCACGGGCGGCGTATTCCTTCGATCTCGTAGGCTGCATACCTCCGGTTCGTGGAGCGGGTTTTCTTCTTCTTCCGAGTCAAAGAAAAAGTTCAGAAACGCGCGGGCAGTGTCTGTCACTGCCCTCCCTGTGTATTTTGTTGGTGACTGACTCTCGTCGTCGTCCTCCTCTTCAGAAGTGGTGTTGGTATTTTTTCTTTCTTGTGGGGTTTGTTCTGCCTGTAATTTAGCTGAGTTTGTGGCCTTGTGAGTAGCACAAGGCCGAAGCGGTACGTAGAAAATATGATTAGGGATAGGTGAGCTCAGAATCAATCAAAAACGTTTTTTTGTCTATCATCTCCGGTTCCTAGACAGAACTGGATGCATATGGATGTTGCTGTTCATGTTCTTCCGAGTTTGAGTTTGCCTATCTATATAGAGGTAGAAGATGAATTAGTTTCGTGTTGCTCCCTTGTGGAATGTGGTCATATGGATACATCTGGGAACAGCAGGAGAAAAGAAAAATCACCTTGACTTACATAATCTAATTTGAGTTCACTTATTACAGCATCCACCATTCCAACCGGTCAATTAAATCTGATGGGTCAGCTTCCCATAAAACCACTGAAAAGCAAATATAAACCAGCAAGCGTGTTTCAGGTGACCAGTCATTTGTTATTTCAAAAGAAGCATACTATCACATAACCAAATATGAGTTTCACCTGAAACAAAATGGCACATGTGAATCGAAACCCAAAGTGCTCTCTACAAGTCTGCCCTGCCATGGGACCAGCCAAAAAAAAAATACAAACACAAGGCACAGAGACGATCGAGGAAATTCAGTCCAACATTCTTCATCAGAGACCAGGTGTGCTGTTGTTACGGTGAAGGCAAGTCGCAACCTCACTGCATGCCCACTGAAGAATTTGCCTGTATCCAGGGTAGAACTGCACATAGCAACTTAGCCTGACTTTGACAGGAGACACAAACGATGCGGGCAGCTGCCACTCTGTTTCCCACTTTCACTCCATTTTTCTTTCGTCTTCCCAGAGATTTGAACAGCAATATGAAACATGAAATATTTTTTCCTTATTAAATAACACAGACTTCATGCGGTTCCAAGCATGAACTGTACATGCATCACAGCAACTGCACTCTAAATCATGAAGAGTCACAACTACGTACATCATCCATACCCAACACAAAGATTCTTGAGGCTGGAACACATCCTCCAGTTGCATAATAGCATCCTAAATTTCTAATGTAGTACCCCACCTCCCCTCCATTCCATATCGTGCTGATTTAGTACAAAATATTGTACTAAATTAGCGATGACTAATATGGAATGGTGAGAGTAGAAATTAAGGAGTTTACACCAAAAACAAAAGAATAAAATGTTGGTTCTGGCACCGCCAGTTAAGAGATGTATTTATATCAGCTTCGATAAAATGCAGCTCACTCCTCCTTTATGGCACCTTTGTCCCTGGCACTTCTGTTTCAAGTTGATTTAAGAGTCAGAAATATCAGAAGAGCAAACTGAAATAGACAATAATAGTTCAATAGTGGATGGTGCAATGGTGCTCCAATGTCTTAATTATACATTTATTAAAAATATATAGATGAATGCCTCAATATCTCTTCTAGTCTGAATTTCTTAGTTAGGCATCACAAACCAGACATCACACAAGAAAAAACAACCGGTACCAACTGGGGAATGATATCCCTCCATTGGCTATACGTTGTTAGATAGAATACAAAACCTCTCCGTGCTTTTTAGCACGAATAGCACCCCTTAGGAGTCCGCGCTTTGCGTACGATTCGAACTCAGGATTGGCGGGTTCGGCACCTTGAACTCCTGCCACTGAGCGTGTTCTCACCACTGGTCACACAAGGAAAAAACAAGTACAAAATACGAGAATTACGGTGGAGAACCTGCAGCTGCTCCCCACCCCAAATCCCACCCTGAGCTTACCATCTATAGCCGTTCGTTATTAGTACCTGTACGCAGTTTTTGCCTTGTATTACAGGGGAAAAGTAGTATCTGCAGCGTATCAATTTGTTTCTTTAATGCCCGCTAATGTCATACAGAAGGATCAGATAGGCATTAATCCCCCCCCCCCCCACACACACACACACACACCTCCTTCCATTGGGCTGGTCACCCCTCTCCTTCCTCCCCCTCCCCTACTCCAAACGTCGGCATTAATTTCCACTCATGCCTCCTGTCCTCGACTCCGTGGCGGCCCAGATCCATGTTCCGCCGTCAGGAAGTATGCAAGCCTCGTCGTCTTCTTCATCCCCTTCGACAGCAACCGCCGCCAGCCCCTCCATCCCGATGCCACCATCGGCAAGTGGTCCACTAGTGAAGCTGTCACCAGATCCGGCCTCCAGGTGCCCCTCCTATGCAAACTCTATGTTTCTAGAAGGAATTGATGCCAACTTTTTCTTTTATGCGGTCCTTTGGTTGGTTCGAGTGTTACGGAAGCAAAATCTTTCTGTATTCTCTCATGCCTTTTGATACTTCATTGTCCTCATCATGTAGAGTGATCTACCTTAGCTTGTGTTGGAAGGAATTAGTCTAAGATTTTTGATTTATTAAGACCGCACATACAATTCCCCCCCCCCCCCCCCTCGAGTATCCGATACTTTTCTCTGTTCTTCAATGGTGATTCAGTGAGATTGTACACGGGACCGTGTGACATGATGCAAAATTATGATGTTATAAAAGGGATCCAGTAGGTCATTGTATCCTATTTTTTGTGTTCGTGTTGCAGAGATTCATATAAACCATTTTCTTGATGTTTTTGTTGAACCAAGAGGTCTATTCTTGGTCCAGCAGACATTTTTTTTTCAAGGGAATCTCGACAATAAATGTCTATAGATAGCTTGCTCTGGATAATTTCATTTGTTAATCTGTATATGTAAAACATGTATGAGAAATTAGTATCAAAAATCAATTTCTGGATCGCATACAATACTTTTTAATATCAGAATTTATTTATTGGGTCATATAAGAAATTTGTTAATATCAGAAATTAATTGGATCCAATCTGTACCGTCCTGTTCTTGTGACAATTGCACCAGCACATTTAGTGCATCCATGTGGTGTATTTCCTTTCAGAGTTATAGTCATTTAAATCTAAATTTCCTAATTAATAACACTACTTTGTCCAGTGATCGCGAAGTAACACTACACCGACCAGGATATGGGGGTACGGCATGTCCATGAGCCATTAGTTTGCGTCCTCCACTATGTTCTATAGCTTCTAGTGACCAATATATCTGGACTGAATACATAATCATCGTGATATATCTGAATTGGAAAACATGCATAAACACAAGTCTGATAGTGTAAATTAGGCAATAGACAACTTAAATCCACACGAGTATCATGCATTAGCATATAGGGTATGGGATCATCATTCAATTAACTCTGCATCTGTCATACAGAATTGCTGAGGTTCACAGTTCATCAAATTCATAATATGAAAAATTGAAAAGTAAACACTTCTTTCTTAAAGACTACATTAAAAATAGAGTGTTATATGAACACTCCTAATACTACAGACCATCTATTTTACTCTATGGCAGAACTAGTCAAGAAGTGAGTCATTCATTAAATAAACATGTTCAGTTTGTATCGATCTCTTAATTGCAGCAGATAAGTCTTAACCTATTCACCTGTTAGGAATCCTAGTTATGCAATCAACTAGACAAGACACTAACGTAATGCAGATTGCAAAAGGTAGTTCTCGGCAGGAGCATTATGCATAACACCCAAAGGTCAAACAGAGACAAACCTTGCAGCAGCATCCTTGGTCGCAGGAAATGTGGGAGGCCAGACCATCATAAAAGGATAAATGTGAACAAAGAATTGTTCATGTGCTGTCAAGTCGACTTTAAGCAACTCCCTGCGCTTAATATCCAAGTAGAGTATGGATGTACCCATCACCAAAACGATAAACTCAGCATTGTCCCCCGCCTCTTTCATTCGGACAACAGTATGCTCGTCTCCCACAGTGTGGTCCGCCGTCCTCAAGGCAGCAAACATCTCACGCAGACAAATGGAATCCACCAGCGACCAAATGCTAGTGCTGCTACTATGGAGCCAAATGCGAAGTTTCAGATCCTTCAAGTGAATGAGATAAACCCCAGAATCATCATCTGTCTTTGCTAACTGGACATCTCTATCAAGAAATTCCACCCCTTCGGGGAGCTGAATTGTGAAGAAACTCGAGTCCTTGAGATCCACCACAAGGATGCCGCGCAAGATTGCCGCCACACATCTCGTATAGTCGGCGAGTACAATGCTTTGACGGCTCAAAGCGCCCGCCATATAGATCTTGTTATCAATAAGCAGAGGTTTTGGTTCCGACGGCAGATAGGGAAACTCTGTTGTGACTGAGGCGTGCTTGCTCCAGACACCGCCTTGCAGCATATAAACGTGCACCGTGTATCCATGATCGATAGACTGCATCAACAGCCACAGGTAGGGCAGGCCGCTGGGGTCACCTTCTCTGAAGAGGAGCTTCTCAAATGTGTAATTGGCAGGAGTGACATGGTCGAGCGGGGGCAGCTCCGGGACAACAGGCATGCTTCTTGATGGGAAGAGCGGGCTGTACACTCGGCTCGTCAATCCGTTGCCGCCCTGCTCGGAGATGATGATGACGCTGCCGTTCGAGCAGTCCCAGATGAAGGAGTCCAGCTCGAAGCTGGCGCGGCGGCAGACGGCGGTGAGCTCCGGATGCTGAGGCAGCATCTGGACGAAGCGCGGGGCGGTCGTGCCTGCCGTGGCGATGTAGAAGCCGAGGGGGCGGAGCGGGTGGAGTTTGCGGAATCGGCGGAGGAAGGCTGGGTCGGAGGCGTGGCCGAGCCACCGCTTGCTGACGAGGGCGGCGCGGACGAGGTCCGTAGGGAAGGCGAGGCGGGCCATGATCTCGCAGAGGAGGTTGTCGTCGTCGAGGACCTTAGCCTGCGAGGGGGGCTGCGCCGGCGTTGGGGAAGTCGGCGGCCGCGGCCGCTTGGGTTCCATGGCGATTTGGTGTGTGAGATTGGGTTAGGGTAGAAAGAAAGGAGAGGTAGCAGCACGGTAGGATTTTCACTTTGACGGGACAGGCCTGTGAACTCCAGCCCACCGCCTACCCAAGTCCAGCCCACGAGATCTTTTTTCTTGTTAGTCAGTCGTACTTACATAGGTACCAGTGTACCACCGGTGATCCGGATCACTATGGTAAGAGCATCCCATTCGTCTCCCCACGAGGTCAACTCCAGTGGCACGACGTATTTTATTGTCCGCGCGTATCCATTTGCGTCACGCGGCGGACGCTAAAATGACCGTTTTTCGTTCGCGCGTTCGTTTGCGTCTGCTCCAACGGTCCAACGTATTTTTTTTGTTTTTTTTTTCTCTTTTTCATTTCAACGTAGTTCCAAATATTACATATTGGAAGATTATTTTACAAACTAATACATAGTTTGGAACATGGTTTACACAAACTAATACATAGTTTGAACCATGGTGGACACAAATAAAACATTGCAAAATGAGGAAACCAGTTGTGTTGATTTCCGTATGTTCACTGCCAAAAAGAACATTCGAGGGCACACCCAGTCACCCAAACTGGAAAATCCAGCGGGTGACGGTGCCCTTGTTGGTTCTACCGAGGAAGAACAGACAGAAACCTCCACTACTGGCTTCGTCTAGCCCCTAGCCAGATTCGCTCCAAAGAAAGAACACTCTAAGTTCTAACTATCTGTGTCCGAGCCGGATTCACCGGTGTGGTAGTGCATGCGGTAGGGTGTGTCGTCGAACACCTTGAGGATCATCTCGCCGTCCCCCTCATAGAGGAAGGTGAGCTGGCAGCCGGGCTCGAGCGCGAGGTCACGGGCGAACTTGTCCCACCCCGTGTGCAGGTACATCTTGCCCGTCGAACAAGACCTCCACGGTCTAGCGGCAGAAGTTGCAGCTGGCCTCCCATAGCTGCAAATGCGTCAGCTCGACGCCATCGACGAACTCAGCGAACTTGTCCGAGAGCCGCTTGATACCGAGTGAGTCGTCGTCGATGCGCAGGAGGAACTCGTAGCAGCGGTCCTCCTGCGAAGACGAGGAGGGCGCAGGCGACGGCGAGCGCGGGGTCGTAGCTGCTCCACCACGGCGGCCCCTGCCCCGGCCCCGGGGGCGCCCAGGGCCGCGTCCTCGACCGCCTCGCCGGCCACCAGGACCGGCCATGGACTTCCTCGCGGGCATGGCTGCGTCGCAGGAACACCTAGGCGGCGCTACGGTCGAGCTTTGTCGTGGCTAGGATTTCGTTGGAGGAGCGGATGAGGAAGAAGAATGCGCGCCCCCTTTATATAGGTCGGAGGCATGCGGTGGCAGCGGGACGCGTGGCGTCGCCATTAACGTGGTTGGCGGAGGTAGGCTGCGGCCGCTCGGCAGCCGAGGCATAGCCATTAATGTGGCGCAGACTGTCGAAGCGACGCAGCGGCGCCAGTCGCTGGCACGTTTGAGAAGACGCATCGACGCAGGGTCGCTGCCAGGCGGGCCCGACGAAACGTCCGCCAGACACGAGCGGACACTTTGCGCGTCCGCAGAGACGCATCCGAGGCGCATATTTGGGCCAGGTTTGCGTCTCCGCGGACGGCCCGGTCACTTTGCGTCGCCTCACTGGAGGTGGTACCAGACGCATTTCCGGTCACGGTGGACGAAAACGATCGCTCTGCGTCCGTTTGCTTCGCGCCGCTAGAGATGCCCTGAAGCAGCTTGTTTATGGGCCTCCGCGCCGCAGCCCAACAAAAGGTAGTCCCTCTTTTTTCGTTTTGTTTTTCATTTTTCTATTTTTCGTTTGTAAGGCATTTTGAATCTGAAGTTTTAGAGAACTAAACTTTTAAAAATTATTTTAAAAAAATAAACATCTTTAAAACTAAACATTTTTTGGAATTAAACAAATTTGAAAGTGAACATTTATTAAAACTGAACTTTTTCAAAATCTAAATAAATTTCAGTTTTGAACAAATTTCCAACATAAACAAATTTAGAAATTTAGAAAATTTTAAATTTTAAATCGGAACAAATTTCAAAAATTTCGGAATCCAAACAAATTTCAAAATCTGAACAAATTTCAAAATCTGAACAAATTTCAAAAAAGTTCAAAATTGAAAAAAGTACATAAATTGAAACGGTTCGAAATAAACTGAACATAACACGGTTGAAAAACCTGAAAATCGGATGAAAAAGAATAGAACCTGAAGGGGACGAAAAGCAGTCCTTCGTTAAATGGGCTCGGCCCAGAGCTGCTTGCCCTAAGCGGCGACCCGGGTTTCCTCCGCAATTAGCGGAGAATAGGCTTTGCGGATCACTGTTCTCTAGGTTTCTCTATACCTCGCCCACCCTATACATCGCGTTTAGCGAGCCGGACGGGACGCGCCGCTCATGGCGTTTCCATGATGGGCCTGGCCCAGCGCGACCATCACGCCCGCATTTGTGCACCAGGCCACCAGCGCAACTTGAAGTTGTTTAGTATTCTTGTTGGCTAGCTGCGTAAATTTAAGTGCATGCACGTTTTCATCCAGGGACAATTCCAGTTTGCAAAAAATTAAACATTTTCTGATATATCTTTTTTTAAAGTGAGCATTTTTTAATCAGAACATTTTCGAAATTTGAACAAATTTCGAAATGATTATTTTTTAACTATTTTTAAAAAATCTAAGCAAATTTAATTTCGAACGAATTTTATTTTGAAACAAAATTTTAAATTTAAACAATTTAAAATATGAACAAAATTTAAAAAGTTCAAAACTAAAATATGTTCAAACTTAAAATATGTTCAAACTTTGAAAAATGTTCGAAACCTGAAATATGTTCAAACTTTGAAAAATGTTCGAAACCTAAAATATGTTCAAACTTTGAAAAATGTTCGAACCTAAAATATGTTCAAACTTTGAAAAATGTTCGAACTTTGAAAATTTTAGATTTGAAAAATGTTCAAACCTAAAATATGTTCAAACTTTGAAAAATGTTCGAAACTTTAAAAAGTTTAAAAGTTGAAAATGTTCAAAAAAAAACTGAATGAAAAACAGGAGAGAACTGACAAAACCGGAAGAAATTTCGTATATCGGAAAGCCAGATCGAACAGACCGATTCATATATGTGCGCGGACAGACTTGACGCAGGATAAAATGGGCCTGGCCCAGCAGCAACTTTCTTCAGGCGGGAGCGATCCTAACGCCCGCAATAAGCGGTGAATAGGATTTGCCCCTCGCCCAGCAGCGCACGCGAGGGAGTCATCACCAGCAGGCGATCCCGGGTGGGCCGGCCCATTGGCTTGTTCGCTTACATGAAATAAGATTAACATTTGTACACGAACCTAACTGTGCCCTAATGGTTTCAACACTTGCCCATTAGCAAGGCAGCGTCTTCCTTTGTTTTTCTTCTTCGGTTTTCTCTGTTTGCTTCGATTTTTCTTCGGTTTTGCTGGTTTCTTTCCTCTAGTTTCTGGTTTTGCCGAATGGTTTTTCTGAACTTTTCGAGTTTTGAACTTTTTTTTAAGTTTGAACATTTTTAAATTTTGAACGTTTTTATAATTTTAACAATTTTTTAGTTTGAACTTTTTTTGAGTTAGAAAAATTTTCAGGTTTGATCTTTTTTGAAATTTGAACAATTTTTATTATGAACATTTATTAATTTAGAACTTTCTATATTTGATTTTTAAAATTTGTTTATTTTTTAAAATTGTTCAATTTTGAATTTTTTTCAGCTTAGAATTTGTGTAGATTTTGATTTTTTGTTCGATTTTAAATTTGTAAAGATTTTGAAAACCGAAGCAAATGTGGAAATTAAACTGTCACGAACTAGATAGAACGGGAAAAGAGCGACATAATAAATGGGCCTTGCCAGCTTAGTTCCTTTAAGTGGAGCTCCTCTCTCTCCCGCTTAAAGCGGTGAATAGGTCCTCCCGGTACCACTAGCGAAAGGTCAGAGAAGTACGAGTGCATCGTTTTGGTGGACGGGCATCATGTAGCCTGTTTTTTCAAAGAAAAAAAATCAATTTGCACTTTGAAGTTTCTTTTAAATAAAAAATCTTACACGAAGATAATAATGACTTCTACCTTGTGTGTAAGAAATCGGTGTGAAATTATATGTACCATACTAAACGTGAAGAACTTCGATTTTTTTATAGTTTTCAGTTTTCTTTTGATTGAAGCCGTTTGATCTACATGGATTTTTTTATGGATAAGACTCGGTGCTTTGTAGTATTTTTCGTGGTACCTGAGAGTTGGTGTATTGGTGGTGAGCTGTTGTGGTGCATTGTTTTTTTTGTTCTTTATCAGTGTGGTGCATTGTTGGTGTGCACGTAGCAGCGAGATGGCTGGGATAGTGGCGGGTCCGAGACACCATGATCTGCACTATTTGTCCGGCGTTTGTGTCGTTTTCTACTTGATATTTGTAGGGCCTTGCTAACGTAGGTTTGGTTTGGCTAGGTGGCAAATTTTCGCGAGGTCATCGCTTAAGATATGTATGTGGTGGGTCCTGGTTGTCGATGCGGTCTATCGATCATCGATATACGGTGCACATTTATATGCTACAAGGTGGTGTTTGGAGGAAGCACACCTCATCCACAATAGAGTTTCTTATCTGCCGTCAGAACTAAAACCTCTGCTCATTGATAATAAGATCTATATGGCCGCCACTTTGAGTCATCAAACCATTGTCCATGTCGAAAATACGAGATGTAGGGCGACCATCTTGCGGATCATCCTTGTGGTGGATCTGATTCAGAATCGAGTTTCTTCACAATTGAGCTCGTAGAAGGGGTGGAGTTTCTTGATAGAGATGGCCTATCTCTATCAAGAAATTCCACCCCTTCTGGAAGCTGAATTGTGAAGAAACTCGAGTCCTTCAGATCCACCACAAGGATGCCGCGCAAGATGGTCGCCCTACATCTCGTATTTTCGACATGGACAATGCTTTGACGGCTCAAAGCGCCCGCCATATAAATCTTGTTATCAATGAGCAGAGGTTTTGGTTCCGACGGCAGATAGGGAAACTCTGTTGTGGCTGAGGTGTGCTTGCTCCAGACACCTCCTTGCAGCATATAAACGTGCACCGTGTATCCATGATCGATAGACTGCATCAACAGCCACAGGTAGGGCAGGCCGCTGCGGTCACCTTCTCTGAAGAGGAGCTTCTCGAATGTGTAATTGGCAGGGGTGACATGGTCGAGCGGGGGTAGCTCCGGGACAACGGGCATGCTTCTTGATGGGAAGAGCGGGCTGTACACTCGACTCGTCAATCCGTTGCCGCCCTGCTCGGAGATGATGATGACGCTGCCGTTCGAGCAGTCCCAGATGAAGGAGTCCAGCTCGAAGCTGGCGCGGCGGCAGACGGCGGCGAGCTCCGGATGCTGAGACGACATCTGGACGAAGCGCGGGGCGGTCGTGCCTCTCGCGGTGGTGGCGATGTAGAAGCCGAGGGGACGGAGCGGGTGGAGTTTGCGGAAGCGGCGGAGGAAAGCCGGGTCGGAGGCGTGGCCGAGCCACCGCTTGCTGACGAGGGCGGCGTGGACGAGGTCGGTGGGGAAGGCGAGGCGGACGATGATCTCGCGGAGGAGGTTGTCGTCGTCGAGGACCTTAGCCTGCGAGTGGGGCTGCGCCGGCGTTGGGGAAGTCAGCGGCCGCGGCCGCTTGGGTTCCATGGCGATTTGGTCTGTGAGATTGGGTTAGGGTACAAAGGAGAGGTAGCACGGTAGGATTTTCAATTTGTCGGGACAGGCCTGTGAACTCCAGGTCTCGAGCCCACCGCCTACCCAAGTCCAGCCCACGTGATCTTTTTTCTTGTTAGTCAGTCGTAATTAGATAGGTTACCACTGGTGATCCCTATTCTCCGCTCATTGCGGGAGAGAGCGGGCGCTCGCCCAGAGCGGGATAGAGCTGGACCGGCCCATTAGCAAGGCAACGTCTTCCTTTGTTTTTCTTGTTCAGTTTTCTCGGTTTGTTTCGATTTTCTCTGGTTTTGCTTGTTTCTTTCCTCTCTCGTTTCGGGTTTTTCCGAATGGCTTTTTTCTGAAACTTTTCTAGTTTTGAATTTTTTTGAGTTTGACCATTTTTTAAATTTGAATTTTTTTGGAATTTGAACAATTTTTTAGTTTGAACATTTTTTTAGTTTGAATTTTTTTTCAGGTTTGATCTTTTGTGATTTTTTTTTAAAAATATGAACATTTTTTAATTTGCAACTTTTCATATTTGAATTTTTGAAATTTGTTTGATTTTGAAATTTGTTCATTTTTTGAAAATCATTCGATTTTGGATTTGTCCGGTCTAGAATTTATGTAGATTTTGATTTTTGTACGATTTAAAATTTGTATAGATTTTGGAACCGAAGCAAATGTGGAACTTAAACTGTCACGAACGAAACAGAAAGAGAAAAGAGCGACAGAATAAATGGGCCTGGCCCAACTTAGTTCCTTTAAGCGGAGCTCCGCTCACTCCCGCTTAAAGCGGTGAATAGGCCCTCCCGGTACCACTGGCGGAAGGCCGGAGGGGTACGAGTGCATTGTTTTGGTGGACGGGCTCCATGTAGCCTGTTTTTTCTAACAAAAAATCAATTTTCACTTTGAAGTTTCTTTTAAATAAAAAATCTTACGCATAGATAATAATGACTTCTACCTTGTGTGTAAAAAAACCAGTGTGAAATAATAAGTACTATACTAAGCGTGAACAACTTCGATTTTTCTTGTAGTTTTAAGTTTTCTTTTGGATGAACCCGCCGAACTGACACGTGTGTTTCCTTGTTAGTTTGGTCTACATGGATTTTTTTCTAGGTAAGACTCGGTGCTATGTAGTATTTTTGGTGGTACCTAAGAGTTGGTATGGTGAGATATTGTGGTGCATTGTTAGTGTGCACGTAGCAGCGACATGGCTGGGACAGTGGCGGGTCCAAGACGTCATGATCTGCACGATCTGTCAGGCGTTTGTGTCGTTTTCTACTTGTTATTTGTAGGGCCTTGCTAACGTAGGTTTGGTTTGGCTAGGTGGCAATTTTTTGCGAGGTCATTGCTTAAGATATGTCTGTGGGTCCTGGCTGTTGATGCAGCCTATCAATCATGGATATACGGTGCACGTTTATATGCTGCAAGGTGGTGTTTGGAGCAAGCACACCTCAGCCACAACAGAGTTTCCTTATCTGCTGTCGGCGGAACAAAAACCTCTGCTCATTGATAATAAGATCTATATGGCCACCTCTTTGTGTCGGCAAACCATTGTCCATGTCGACGATACGAGATGTAGCTAGGGCGGCCATCTTGCAGGGCATCCTTGTGGTAGATCTGAAGGATTTGAGTTTCTTCACAATTGAGCTCCCAGAAGGGGTGGAGTTTCTTGATAGAGATGTCCTATTGGCAAATGCAGATGATGATTCTGGGGTTTAATCTCATTCAGGTGAAGGATCTGAAACTTTCCATTTGGCTCCATAGTAGCAACACAAGCAATTGGTCGCTGGTGGATACCATTTGTCTGCGTCGGATGTTTGCTTCCTTGAGCACGACAGACCACACTGTGGGGGGCGACAATCATGTTGTCCGATTAAAGAGGCAGGGAAAATGCTGAATTTATCTTCTTGGATATGGTTGATCCATACTCAACTTGGAACGCACGGAGTTTCTTGAAAGTCTTTGACTTGATAGCACAAGCTATTTGTAGCTTTCATATGTCATTAGGTGTATTGATGTCGGGATGACTTTATGTATGTCAAAGGATTAGGAACAATTGGCTCAAGGCTGAGGAGCAGTCGGCTAAGGTCGTGGCTAGCCGCCTTGGGGCCAATTGGGACCACATCTTGGCCGGCTTGGTCATGGCTTTTCACTAAGGGTGACCCCAGCGGTCATTGGCTGAGGCGGCCCCACAGAGCGGCTCTATATGATTTTCTCAAAATAAATAGACGACCCCTGTGTTCATTGGCTGCGGAGGCCTCACAGAGCGACAATATATGATTTTCTCTAAATAAATAGACGACCCCACTGGTCATTGGCTGCCGCAGCCACACAGAGTGGCAATATATGTCTTTTCCTAAAAAATACACGACCCCACTGGTCATTGCCTGCGGCAGCCCTATAGAGCGGCCCCATTTGTCATTGGCAGCACCGCATATACAATCAGGAAATAAAATGGCTCACATGTCAGTGATAGATGGATGGCTGCTCTGACGTGTCTCCTGACCCTACCCGTCAGCACGAGACTGTCAGGGAGGAACTGCCCGTGTGCAGCCCCACCCATCAGATTAACGGTCAAGGCCTCTGACCAGACGGCTACCGGCCGTTCCAGCACTTGTGACTGTTTCAAACTAGAGGGAGGGGAAAACTGAGGAAAAGTTAAGCGGCTGGGGAAAACTGAGCACAACTAAGGACCAGAGGGCACGAAAATAGAAATCCCTGTTTAATAATCTTGCTTAGCAAATTCTAGCTTGAATTACTTAAAATAAGTCCTAAGCTCATCATGGTTAATTCACTTGCTAAGGTGATGGTTCAAGCTATAACACAATATTCCATTTGGGCAACTAAGCAAGGTACTTGGAAGGCAAAATAGAATTGGATATTGGTTTCACTTAAATATCATTTAAGTTTAAGTATAACTGGCTTGGTTTATACTTGTGATCCATGATACACAAGTTATGTTTATGTATGGATTCCATGTGGAATGGTTTAGGTTTTGGTGATACTTCACTAATTGAAGTATAAATGGGCATGATGTATGGCAGGGTTCTACTTATAATCCCAAGTGATACATGTATTGGAACTCAAATGTGAACCATAGTTTTAGTGGTGATCACCCAAGTGATACACAACCTAGAATTAGGATATGAGCATAGACTATAGTTATGTTTATTTGGCTAGGGTTACTCCTCCTCACTTTGTTAGAATTCTTGTATCAAGGCAATGCTAGGGTTGTCTCAAGTGTTTGAATAAACAAGGTTTGAGTTAATGCCATCACTCCTCCACTCAAGGCATGAGGATTGATCAGGGGTTAACTACTAGTGATATACCTATCATTTCATGTGATAAATGGTATCTAATTATCCCACAAGTTTTTACCATCTAAATCTACAAAGCATGGTCATGCACTGGACATGATCAACTTATTTCTCACTAATCTCTCTTTATTATTCCTCTCATCACACTCATCTAGATCCTTAGGGTTTAAGATCATTACCCAATTTGTAATGATCAAGGTATTGGCCTCATAATGATTCATTAGTGAATCATGGTTCTCCTCTCCAAGATCAAGTATTGGTCAATATACTTGAATATACACTTTTAGCTTGAGTTATCTTGGATAGGTAGGGTTCCTCTAGGGTTTATGATCATTACCAAGGTGTAACGATCATAACATTGGCCTCCTAAAGAATTACTAGAGAAATAGGTTCTTACTTACCATCAAGTGTTGGCTTGATGAAGTAAGGTTGAGTTCTTAGCTTTTATTTATTATAACATCAGTTAGTATCAACAATTACCCCACTTGGATAGGGTTGGAATGTCAACCTAGGTTTCTACACAATAGATGGTAAAAATACATGTGGATGATCCTCTCATTTCTCAGAGGTTTATTAGAAATGAGTTTGGGAAAAATAAGATTGGAATAGTCAAGGTTTAATAAGGAACTAATGTGAATGTCCTTGACTGGGGCTTAATATTGTAGTTGAAGATATACCATGTGAATCATGGTAAGAATATTTATTTAGTAAAAGACATGGAAAGGATAAGTTAAGAATAGTTTCTTGTTTAATTGTGTTCTTTGATTTATAGTTGAATAATTATTCATGTGTTGTTGTAAGGAATGTCATGTTGAGATTTTTTATAAGATCTTGTAGTTGACCCTTACTTAAGGTGTTGTTTGTTGTAAAGCTAATTCCATTTGATCTAGCCCATATATCAAATCATCTCTACCCAAACAAGGTTTTAGCAAAGATCACAGTGAAGTTTATAGCGCTTGACTTGATGAACTACTTCAATTCCAGCAAGTCAAGTGAAACTTCAGTTACCGTGACAAGTTATATTTAAAAGCGCAAAAATTTCTCGGATTTTCTATGCATGAATGCAATGCACACTTTGGTGTTTCTCTCATTTTGTAGCCTCTAAACCTGGGATATTACAATCTTGGATCTCGGTGTAGGGTTCCTTGTTGGCTACACTCCAAGTGGTTACGTCCCTAGAGGTGCTGCCGGTGCCTATGTTTCGAGATCGTCGTCGATGAGCGGTGAAGAAGCCCTCGATTGCTTTTGTGCTACTTTTTTCAGGGCTTAATTATAAAGTGCAAGGACTAGGCTGTATTTTCCTTTACATTTAGGTCCTATATGTAATTGTGTTATCACCACTGAAGTAATGTATGCTACGTGGCCTATTCCCTTTTTTTAAAAGAACAAAATACTGATATGAGAGCCTATAGCAACTCTAGTGGATCACGTTGTCCTTCTAAACCCCACTAATATAGCTTCTATCCCTCAAAGTTTATAAGACCCTCTAAAACATCCCCTATAATTTGTAAATCTAGGGAATTGCTACAACCTCTATACCACGGTAGAGAAATTCCGGCCAGTGTGACTCACTCGTCCGTCTCTCTCACCATATCATCCCTTTGCCGATGACATCGTCGCGTTCCTCTACTTCCATTCCCACATCTAGCTGCAAAGAGTCGCGCCGCCACGAAGTCCCACCTCCACGTGCCTTGTCATCCGCCGTCCATGCCTACCGCGCCTCATGTGACTAGTCGTCGCAAAAGTTGCTGGATGAAGATCTAATGATGGGTTAAATCATGTAAATATTGTAGTATTTCAGAACTCAAATAATAAAGACATATATTAGATGGGATTTACATACTAGCAATACTCTTTACTGTAATATGGATCCAAGATCATATATCACTCGCCCAAACCCCGCATATATTTGGATATTGGTTATGATGTGTTGATAATGCCCCCTTTCTCTTATTAATGTGGGAACATTTTTTTTGACTATTTTGCTATGCCAAAATGATCTAGTTTTTGTCAATGTTTTTCGCGTGGGGCTGTAAGAGAAGTTTGAGACCCACCAGTTGCAGGAGATCGACTTGTTTTTACCTTGACCTGAAAATTAATGAGCCAAATATCAGTGCCATATATTGTTCGATTGGAGAACGAGCTTACCTTTGAGGCTTTGAGCCACCGCTAGCTCGCTCGATTTATTTAGCTTGATGTCTCAAAAAAATACAATTTGTCTAATAATTATGTTATGTTATATTACCAACCTGTGGTTGGATGGTTAGGAGGGCAGTGGCACCCCAAGCCCACCAGAGTTCAAATCCCAGATTTGACACTTTGGTGTCTCATAAAGGCGGAATATTCTTCAGTGGGAGGCGATGTTCCCGTCGACAGCGAGGCGCCTGTGGTGACTTCGTCAATCTCAAGACCCGCCGGATCAGTTCCTCAACGCAGTCTTTTGGAGGTGCTCATAGGGGTAGGGTGTGCGTGTGTGCGTTCATAGGGGTGAGTGTGTGCGCGTATGTATGAGCGTCTTTGATTGTACTGTGTTTCGCAAAAAAAAAAAAATTATTACCTTACACACAACCCAAATATGCCCGGACAGGAACGGTGGCCTCCGCCACCGCAGGGCACCATATGGTTTCCACCATCGGCGCTACGGTCCTGGTGGTGGCTTCCGCCGCCACCATCGCGGCAACCGCTTGGTACCCCGCAACAACCGCCATGGCAACCGCTGGACAGAGCGCCGCCACTCCGCCGGAGACCCTGGACCAAGCACGGCTGTGCGCCGGGAACATACCCCGTTCATGCACCCGGTGGCCGCTGCTGAACCGGTCGTCGTCGACGTGCCGGAGATTGCGGAAGAAGTGGTCGTCACCGAGAACGAGATTGAGGCCTCTGCCTCCCACGTCACAGCAGATCCGGAAGATCTGATGCCGCCTCCGCCGGCGTTCGTCGTCCCGCCCATGGAATGGCTACTGGGCGGGCCGAGCGCGGGTGGCTTGTCGACGACCCCGAGCGCGAGTACTCCGATGATGAACTTGAGACTCCGCCGCCGATGATGCGCTACTTTGAGCGCCATGGGAACAGGCCACGCCCCCTGTCCCCGACGCCCCCCGACGAGGTCGCGGAACACTTCGGGCCGCCGGGCTACGCCGATATAACGGAGTTCTTCCAACCGCCCGTTGATGTTGCCGCGGACGCGCCCCCGACGGCACTCCCCGACCTCAACATCCCCGCACAAGAAGTGGAGGAAGAGAAGAACGAGGAAGCGGCGCCGTCCCCCGCCATCCCTACGCCCTCGCCTGAAGCCCGGGTACTCCTCCGCCGCTTCGCGTCGGCCATGGCGGTCCGCCCCGCCGGAATCCGCATCGGGACTTGGCCGCCTGAGGAGCTCGGCCTCACCGGCCGCGCCATCGAGCTCCGCCTCAACGAGGTCGCCCCCCACTCCTCCTCCTCAGCGGAGGGGCCGAGCCATCACTGATGAAACCGGCCGGCGGCAGCGAGCGCTGGTATAAGGCTGGCCATAGTGGGTAGTATCATATAGTAGTATCATGTATATGATACTTTTGTATGATACTAGATCCATAATGCATAGTATCATAGATTAGTATCATAGTTTCGCTATATTAATTGATTTGTAGAATCCCAATACAAATTTGTGTACAAGATTTATTTGATAGTAACTTTTCTCGTGATGTGCGCTATGATACAGTATCTACCTATGCTACTCTAATCTCCTCTCTCATCCATAATTACCTACCACGTCAATATTTTTGGTGAAACTGGGATGCATGATACTAGCTATGATACTAGCAGTATGACTAGCCTAAGGCAGGATTGGACAGAAGCAAGGGGATTAGGAGAAATCGTGGGGGACAGTGGAAGGAGACGACGGGATTAATTATCCAGTAGTCTGTGTCTATCCTCTACCACACTTTTGACCCCTGGTCCAAGCGGTGCCGCTGCCGACATGCTGTGGGCCAAAAAAAAAAGGGCTTTTCATGCCACCAAAATAAATAACATGCTTATTTAGCTATTGTACATGCTGTAGCAGATTAGTACATATATCTATAGAATCTGCACATCTACCACTATAGATGTATCGTGTACTGTAAAGCAATGTCTAGCATCAGTTTGTACTTTGTTTAGTTTGGCAAATTAGTTTGACAATGTATTGCATTGTAAATTAATATTCTAGACCTTATGTCTATTAGAAGTCACAAGTATGTAATGTGCAATGTTATTAATATATTTGCCTCTAGCATATTATAACATGTTATTTGGTACAGCAATTTTATCCCGCGCTCTAAATTCATCCGCGTTCAAATTGTTCCTCTAGAACAAATTTGTTGCTTACCAAAATAAATTTTACTATCAAGTAAAATTAATTAAATGCATGATCATACATGCAGGAAAAATAGGTGACATCAGTAAAAAAGAATTCCAAGAACTACAACTTGATGGAAGTAACTATCTATCATGGACCATGGATATGAAAATAAATTTAAATGGTCGTGGCCTTGGTCCCGTGATTATCACACCCCCCGAAAATGCTCCAGAAATACCCCAAGTGGCAAAGTATGCGTGACGTGGGCATTACCCTTCGGGTAACTATTATTGCCCTATCCTGTACGGTCCAACTGGAGGCCCATGAACCCGATGGCAAGGTAGACCACTACGTCGGTGCCGAAGAAGATTCCTTGAAGAACAAGACGAAGAAACGAATAAAACAAGAAAAGTCTAGAACTAGGGTCTTTTGTAACCTAGTCGTACCCGGACAGATCTCTCGAGACCTGGCCCCCTATATAAGGGCCAGGAGAGGGGCTGCCGAGGGACAGAATCAATCTTAGCAACTTTTGATGGGGTTCGTAGCATAGAAAACAAAAAAATTCCTACCGCAAGACGAATAAATCCAAGATCTAATCTATGGAACACCCAAGATCTAATCTACAAGATCGGAGCAACGAGATTGATGTGAGACTAACCCTCGAAGATTTCCAAAGCCTACGAGATTAGATCTCGTTGTTGGTGTAGACGATCATCCCCAGTGCTGCAATCCGGCAGCACTTCCGTACTCGGTCGCGCGTACGGTATCGATGAAGCCCGTCCTCTCCCTGTTCCAGCGAGCAGCGGAGGTGTGGTAGATCTCCTCCAAGTTCCAGCAGCACGACGGCGTGGTGGTGGTGGTGGAGGAAGAAAAGCTGCAGGGCTTCGCCTAAGCCGGAGCAGCATATGGTGGAAGAGAGAGGCGGCCAGAGGAGGGGACAATGGATGGGCTGGCCGGCCACCCCTCCCCTCTTTATATAGGGGGCCAAGTCGGCTGGGGTGGCCCCCTTTCCCATCTAGGGTTAGGGGGGCGGCGGCCAAGTGGGGGGAAGAGGGATTTCTTCCCCCCAAGTTGATCCCCCATAGGGTTTTGGGGAAACCCTAGGGGTTTGGCCGGCTGGGCCTTGAGGGGCATGTGCCCCTAGCCCATTAGGCTAGGGAGCACCCCCTCGGCCCATGCTAGGCCTCCTAGGGTCGTGGGCCCACTGGTGGGACCCCCGGAACCTTCTAGAACCTTCCCGGTCATCCATCGGAAAAATCCCGAACTTTTCCGAAACCTAGAAATCAACTTCCCTTATATGAATCTTATTCTCCGGACTATTCCGGCCCTCCTCGTGACATCCTGGATCCCATCCGAGACTCCGAACAAACTTCGTCTCCATACCATATTCAAATCTACTCATGCGACATCGAACTTTAAGCGCGTCACCCTACGGTTCGCGAACTATGCAGACATGGTCGAGACTCCTCTCCGAGCAATAACCAATAGCGGGATCTAGAGATCCATAATGCCTCCCACATATTCAACGATGACTTAGTGATCGATTGAACCATTTACATACGATGCCGATTCCCTTTGTCACGCGATATTTTACTTGTCCGAGGTTCGATCATCGGTATCTCCATACCTTGTTCAACCTCGTTACCGACAAGTACTCTTTACTCGTACCGTGGTATGCCATCTCTTATGATCCAATCATATGCTTTCAAGCTAATCAGACGACATTCCACCGAGAGGGCCCAGAGTATATCTATCCGTCATCAGGATGGACAAATCCCACTATTGATCCATATGCCTCAACTCACACTTTCCGAATACTTAATCCCATCTTTATAACCACCCATTTACGCAATGGCGTTTGATGTAATCAAAGTACCCTTCCGGTGTAAGTGATTTACATGATCTCATGGTCGAAGGACTTAGGCAACTATGTACCGAAAGCTTATAGCAAATTGCTTAATGACTTGATCTTATGCTATGCTTAATTGGGTGTATGTCCATTATATCATTCACCCAATGATATAACCTTGTTATTAACAACATCCAATGTTCATGATCACGAAACCATGATCATCTATTAATCAACAAGCTAGTTATACAAGAGGCTTACTAGGGACTCCTTGTTGTTTAAATAACACACATGTACCAATGTTTCGGTTGATACAATTATAGCATGGGATGTAAACATTTATCATGAACACTAAGATATAACAATAACTAATTTATTATTGCCTCTTGGGCATATCTCCAACAGTCTCCCACTTGCACTAGAGTCAATAATCTAGTTTACATTTCTAAAGATATAACACCTTGGCCTTCTGGTGCTTATCATGTTTTGCTCACGGGAGAGGTTTTAGTCAACGGATCTGACACGCTCAGAAACGTATGTATTTTGCAATTCATTTGTGTCTCAACGCATCACTCATTTTCCAAATGAGTCGGCATATATGTTCAGTCTTCTGGTGGAACCTTAATTCCGCGGTCTGAAATATGTCACTAATATTGTCACATACAATATAGCTTCAAAGTTCTGACACTATCGGAACTACACCAAGTTCTCAAAGAACTCCTCGACTTAAACATCCTCAGTCACTGTCAAAACAATGACATACTCTGCCTTCGTTTGTAGAATCTGTTACAATATTTAGAACTCATCTAAATCTAGCATAGACATACTCTAGCTCATTGTGTTACCCTTTTAAATAACACTTAGCCTAATTGAGATTGAAATTTTACTTTTATATGTGACCAAACTAATATCGGTGCAACACTTTACAGCGATTTGTTTGTCATTACCCATATAAAATATATATATACCCTTGGTTCTTCTAAAGCACTCAGGGATATTCTTACTGTTGTCCAATGATCATTACATGAATCATTCTGGTATATGCTTGTAACACTTTAGAGCACAGGACATCTGACTTTGTACATATTATTCATGTTCTAAAATCACTCATGTGCTTTTACTCATCGAGTATCAAATATACTCAAGTCTTGTTAAACCTTCACATGGAAAAGAACACCTTCTTAATATTTTTATATTGAACTACTTCAATATTCATTCTATGTACTTTGACTTAAACTTATTGTGTGTTTCAATCTATCTTCATAGATCTTGACACTAAATATGTTTCAGTGCATATCCTTTCATTGAAATTAATTCTCAATGAAACCTTTTAATCAAGTATATAATTACATCTTTTATAACCAACTATATGTCATCTACATAAAGTATTATAAATATGTCTCAGCGCTCCCACTTAATTTCTTGCAAATGCAAGCATCTTCATCTTTTCTAATGAAATCAAAACTCTTTTGATTATTTCATCCGGTGAAGATTCCAACTCCGCGATACTCATTTCATCCAATTGAAGTTTGTATACCTATCTAGTATTCCACGGACCAGCAAAACTCTTGGTTGTATCTAGTATACATCCTTCATACACACTTCTGGTAAGGAATGATTTCTGCCATCCCTACTATCATATCTCATAAAAGAAATATGTAGCGATTACTAGAATAATCCACATAGACTATAAGCATTGCCACGGAAGATCTAATCTTATCGCAGTCAACTCTTTGAACTTGGTCGTAAACAACTTTTCGATAAGTCAAGCTTCTTTAAGGATATTCCATCCAAGTCCATCAATTTTATAGATCTATTTACTTTCAAAAAGTATTCATCTATCTTGGATTTCATGGCGTATAGCCATTTTAATGGAGTCAGGGCCCATCATAACTTCTTTGTTTGTAGTTGGTTTATCATTGTTCAAAATCAATCCTTTGTCCACAAATCATTTGTTTGATCACAAAGTAAACCATTCCTACAAGGTTCAATATGTACTTCGATCTCCATGGCTAAAACACTTTGTAGTCATGGGAGCCATGATCGTCGTGGCCGCTTCCGGAACCATTTCTGATGCTGCGGTACTCTGATAATTATGCTCAGGTTCATAAACCTTTATCAAGTACTATTGTCCTCCCACTCAAATACTTCGCTAGAAAACTATTTCTTGGAAATATGCAAGTAACTTCAACAAACACTTTTGTCTTTTACTTCATTGTGGAAAGAATTCCCAATTATGGGATAACAACAAAGACATTCATCCGGTTTTGGTTGTAAACTTATTTACTTATACCAAAATTTAAGAAAAGACTATTAGGGTTTATACCCATGCCATAACTTGTATGGTGTCATTTCAACGGATCATGATGATGCTCTAGTTAGTGTAAAAGCAGTAGTCTCTAAAGCATAATCCACAAAAATATAATGGCATCAATATTTTATCTCATCATTGATCCAACAAGGTTTGGATACATCTCTCGGATACTCCATCATCACTATGATACTCTAAGAAACGTGAGTTGTAGAACAATTTCATAACTCTCTTAGATGTTCGCTAAAACTCGTAATTCAAATATTTCCACCATGATCCAATCATAGATATTTTAATTTTGTATTACGATGATTTCCACTTCATGCTAAAATTTATTTGAATCTATTCAAATGTCTTAAATTTCTTCCTTATCGAATATATCCACACATATATACTCAATTCATTGTTGGAAGTTTTCATGAAGTAGAAGAATCTCCCGCACACAACTATGCCCAGTGAACCATATACATCACCATGTATGTTTCCACTAAGTTAGTTGCCCGTTCAACTCTTGGCCTATGAACGATATTTAAGTCATTTCCTTTTAGAAGAGATTTGCAAGCGCCAAATGATTCAAAAATCATATGACTCCAAAAATTCCATTCAAATGGAGTTCCTTCAAGCGTTCCTTTCTAGCATGACCTAAATGGCGGTTCCACTAATGAGTGGAATTCACATCATTTGCCTTATGGCATTTCAGCGTCAGTGTTATGTATGTGTATTTCACCATTAAGATTTATAATAACTTATCCATCGTACATGGAGTAATGTCATAATTTGAACAACTCATTGTTTTCATTTGACCAGAGCAAAATAACAATTTATTGAGTTTTTTATTATAAATTCTAAGGGCTAGGTAGAATGCCAACGACAAACATAATAACACTTTATTATGTTCCAGACGTGCATTATTACCATATTCCTTATCAGTCACTTAGGCCATCGTATTCTTGTATTGCCTTGTATTGTATGACATCTCATACCAACCAATCTGGTACAAATACCCAAGAATTTTATTATGTGACCAAACAAAGAATACATCCACAACATGTATATCATTTGTATACACCTGAGTTAGACTTTCTAGTCTTTTCTTTCTTTCTGCCAAAATATCTTTTGTAGTTTTTCTTTTAGCTTTCCTCATTCTCAGAAAACACTTCACCTTCAATAACTTCTAGGTACATTGGTCAAATACCAATAACCTTGAGGTTCTTACTTTAAACTTGATCATCATATGACAAGTGTCCCAGATTTCACTACTAGTAATTTTGTAATATGATGAACAATTTCACTCATAATTTTATCCATCATATCATGACGACTTTCCGAGACCATGTCTGTACATGCTAGGCTCGTAAAGTTTAACCTCAGTATTCGCATGTGCAAATCTGGCTTGGACCCGTTGTATGCACACGTAGAATCTATCACACCCGATCATCACGTGATGTTTCGAAACGACGAGTCTTAGCAACGGTGCATACTAAGGACGATCACTTCATGGATATGCGAATATCGTTAGTGCCCAACTTAGTTGGAGGATTGGGACGCCTGGCGTCTTCAACCTTCGTACATTCCCATAAAACTTATGAGTTTATGTAGTCTCACTAGATTATATTCTATCATCTTGCAATAAGGTCTTAGATATCACATATATCTCATACCTCGCTTGTTTCTGAAAACAAAATTTTCAGCTCCTTACTTTTCAAACAGATTTGAACTTCAAGTTTCACGGAGACAAGATGATTCTAGGTACTAATTGAAACCCTTGTTCTTTGAATCATCAATGTGAGGTTTACTAAAAGTTTGCATTAGGACTAAATCATATCTTGATTCTTTAACAATACGGTACCAGTCTGTAAAGTTACTTGTCAGACTTAACAATGTTTCTATCTCAATTACAAGACTAGCGCATGATACGTCTCCAACGTACCTATAATTTCTGATGTTACATGCTTGTTTTATGACAATACTTACATGTTTTGCTTGCACTTTATAATGTTTTTATGCATTTTCCGGAACTAACCTATTAACGAGATGCCGAAGGGCCAGTTGCTGTTTTCTGTTGTTTTTGGTTCCAGAAAGGCTGTTCGTACAATATTCTCGGAATTCGACGAAATCAACGCCCAGAACCTTATTTTTCCCGGAACCTTCCAGAAAGTCAGAGGGGGACCAGAGGGGAGCCCTGGGGGGCCCACACAATAGGGCCGCGTGGGCTCCACCCAGGCCGCGCCGGCCTAGTGTGAGGAGGCCCCGTGGCCCCTCCGACTCCGACTCTTCGCCTATTTAAGCCCTGGTGACCTAAAACATCGATACGGATTGACGAAACTCCAGAAAGACTCCAGGGGCGCCACCACCATCGCGAAACTCCAATTCGGGGGACAGAAGTCTCTGTTCCGGCACCCTGCCGGGACGGGGAAGTGCCCCCAGAAGCCATCTCCATCGACGCCACCGCCTCCATCATGCTCCGTGAGTAGTTCCCCCATGGACTACGGATTCTAGCTGTAGCTAGTTGGTACTCTCTCCCCCATGTACTTCAATACAATGATCTCATGAGCTGCCTTACATGATTGAGATTCATCTGATGTAATCGGTGTTGTGTTTGTTGGGATCCGATGGATTGTTATATTATGATTAGTCTATCTATAAAGTTTATGAAGTTAATGTTGCTGCAATCTTGTTGTGTTTAATGCTTGTCACTAGGGCCCGAGTGGCATGATCTTAGATTTAAGCTCTATACTTATTGCTTAGATTGTATCTACAAGTTGTTTGCACATGTCTATGTCCGGAACCAAAGGCCCCAAAGTGACAGAAATTGGGACAACTGGAGGGGAAGGCTTAGGTATGAGGATCACATGTTTTCACGGAGTGTTAATGCTTTGCTCCGGTGCTCTATTAAAAGGAGTACCTTAATTTCCAGTAGATTCCCTAGAGGCCCGGCTGCCACCGGCTGGTAGGACAAAAGATGTTATGCAAGTTTCTCATTGCGAGCACGTATGACTATATATGGAAAACATGCCTACATGATTAATAATCTTGATGTTCTGTCTTAATGCTATTTCAATCCTATCAATTGCCCAACTGTAATTTGTTCACCCAACATTTGTTATTGGAGAGTTACCACTAGTGTAGATAGCTGGGAACCCCGGTCCATCTCTCATCATCATATACTCGTTTCTACATGTCATTGGAAGTAGTATCAACTATTTTCTGGTGCCATTGCCTCTGTGTTACTATTATCATGCTGTGTATTCTTTGTTACTACTGCTCTCATATTACTGCTGCTTTCACATCACCCCTGTTACTAGTGCTTTTCCAGGTGCAGCTGAATTGACAACTCAGTTGTTAAGGCTTATAAGTATTCTTTACCTCCCCTTGTGTCGAATCAATAAATTTGGGTTTTACTTCCCTCGAAGACTGTTGCGATCCCCTATACTTGTGGGTTATCAAGACTATTTTCTGGCGCCGTTGCCGGGGAGGCATAGCTCTACTCATAAGTTCACCTGGGGAGTACACTCCACCTCTCTCTCTATTTTATTTTGTTTTGTTTTGCTTAGTTTACTTTTGTCTGGTTTATTTTTGCTTAGTTTATTTCTGTCTAGTATTACTTTGCTTAGTTTACTTTTGTCTAGTTTGTTCTTGTTTTGTTTTACTTTTCTCATATACCCAAAAATCCATAAAAATTTGAAAAACCTAAAAATTAAAAACTGTTTTTATGGAAGAACCTACAACCTATTTGGAGCTTATAGAATTATATAATAATTATAGAGAATCAAGAACGGGAATAGTTATGAGTGATGTGATAGAAAAATTGAATACAATTGCTAAAATCTTGCTTAAACGCCATGATATAAACTGTTGCTCTAAACAGGATACTAAACATCTTAAATTTCAATGTGGCTTTAGTGAGGAAGTTTTAATTAAGAACTATAATTGGAACATCTATATTCATCTTGGGTTCGAAGAGGTAGAACAATTTGTCATATTTATGGGAGCCTCTGAGATAGAATCCTTCATGTCTAAAAATTATGAAACTTGTGTTGTTTGTAAGGACCTTAAAGATTATGTCTCTTCTATCCTTAATTTTTTCATAGAAAGCTACAACAATAATCCTTATATCATTGATTATAAAGAGAGACTCATTAATGCACAAGAATGCACTCACAATTTGCAGGAACCTGTGGAAGAAGAAATTGATGAACCTGAAAGCTCATTAGATGAAAAAGAAGAGGAGAGTGATGAACAAAAGGAGGAAGAATGGATTAGCTACCCATGCCAACCTTCTAATGAGAGTAACTCTTTATCTCTTACATTATTTGATTGTCCTCCATGCTTACCAAAGGAGGATGAATGTTATGTTCCCGTGGATTCTCTTGCAATATTCCCTATGAGTAAAACTTGTGAGAATAATTATGCTACGGTTATCTATGATAAAACATGCTATTTTGATAAATCTTATGATAATGCTTTGTTTGTGCCTGATGTTGAGATGCATGGTACTAAAGAGTTTTGCTTAGCAAATGTTTATGATAAATCTCTAGATGATGGTCCTATGTTACTTGATAATATTAATTGTACTACTAATGAAAATGGGATTGGAGAAGTCTTGACTTTATCTATGAGTCCCATATCTCTTGAGATTGATCGATCATCTTGTTATATTATTGATAAAAGTGGGTTTGAAAGTTTTAATCCTACTATTTTTGAGCTTGATAAAAATTATGTGTTTGTAGATCATGGAAAGTATGTTGCATGTGATAGTTATATTGTTGAGTTTATCCATGAAGCTACTGAAAATTATTATGAGAGAGGAAAATATGGTTGTAGAAATTTGCATGGTACTAAAACACCTCTCTATGTGCTGAAAATTTTGAAGTTACTCTTGTTTTATCTTCTTATGCTTGTCACTTTGTTCTTCATGAATTTATTTGTGTACAAGATTCCTATGCATAGGAAGTGGGTTAGACTTAAATGTGTTTTGAATTTTCTTCTTGATGCTCTCTTTTGCTTCAACTCTTATTTCTTGCGAGTGCATCATTAAAACTGCTGAGCCCATCTTAATGGCTATAAAGAAAGCACTTCTTGGGAGATAACCCATGTCTTTATTTCGCTACTATTTTGTTGTGTTTTGGAAGTTGTTACTACTGTAGCAACCTCTCTTTATCTTTATTTTATTGCAATGTTGTGCCAAGTGAAGTCTCTAATAGAAGGTTGATGCTAGATTTGGATTTCTGCGCAGAAACAGATTTCTTGCTGTCACGAATCTGGGTATGATTCTCTGTAGGTAACTCAGAAAAATCTGCCAATTTACGTGAGTGATCCTTAGATATGTACGCAACTTTCATTAGTTTTGAGTTTTCTGATTTGAGCAACGGAAGTACCTCTTAAAAATTCGTGTTTACTGGCTGTTCTGTTTTGACAGATTCTGTCTCTGTTTTTTTGCATTGTCTCTTGTGGACTTTAAGCAAGGCTTTCTAGACGTGGAGAGCTGTAGCTAATGTTTTATTGAGTTCTTGCAATGTGTCACTACAGGGCTAAAGTGGATTAAAGTCTTTTGAGTACTAACCCCTCTAATGAAGTTTATGAGAAGTTTGGTGTGAAGGAAGTTTTCAAGGGTCAAGAGAGGAGGATGATATATGATCAAGAAGAGTGAAAAGCCTAAGCTTGGGGATGCCCCCGTGGTTCATCCCTGCATATTTCAAGAAGACTCAAGCGTCTAAGCTTGGGGATGCCCAAGGCATCCCCTTCTTCATCAACTTATCAGGTTTCTTCTATTGAAACTATATTTTTATTCGGTCACATCTTATGTGCTTTACTTGCAGCGTCTGTGTGTTTTTATTTTTGTTTATGTTTGAATAAGATTGGATCCTAGCAATCCTTGTGTGGGAGAGATACACGCTCCACTTTTTCATATGAACACTTGTGTTCTTTGCTCTTACTTTTAATGTTCAATGGTAAAAGTTGGAAGCTATTGCACTTATTGATATTTGGTTGGAAACAGAAAATGCTTCATATTGTCTTGGATATTTTGATACTTGGCAATTGTTTTGAGCTCTCAAAGTAGATCATGATTAAGCTCTTGCATCATGTAGTTTAAACCTATTAGTGGAGAAATACCGTAGAGCTTGTTGAAATTGGTTTGCATGATTGGTCTCTCTAAGGTCTAGATATTTTCTGGTAAAAGTGTTTCAGCAACAAGGAAGACAATGTAGAGTTTTATAATGCTTGCAATATGTTCTTATGTAAGTCTTGCTGTACCGGTTCATACTTGTGTTTGCTTCAAACAACCTTGCTAGCCAAAGCCTTGTACTGAGAGGAAATGATTCTCGTGCATTCAAAACCTTGAGCCAAAACCTATGCCATTTGTGTCCACCATATCTACCTACTATGTGGTATTTCCTGCCATTCCAAGTAAATACTTCATGTGCTACCTTTAAACAATTCAAAAGTTATTATCTCTTATTTGTGTCAATGTTTTATAGCTCATGAGGAAGTATGTGGTGTTTATCTTTCGATCTTGTCATTTACTTTTGACAGACTTTCACAATGGACTAGTGGCTTCATCCGCTTATCCAATAATTTTGCAAAAAGAGCTGGCAATGGGGTTCCCAGCCCCAATTAATTAACTTGCATTAATAATTCTCTTCACATGCTTTGCCCTGATCTATCAGTAAGCAACTTAATTTTGCAAATAGACACTCCTTCATGGTATGAATGTTGGAAGGCACCCGAGGATTCGGTTAGCCATGGCTTGTGAAAGAAAAAGGTTGGGAGGAGTGTCAACCATAAATAAAACTAAAATACATGTGTAAACAAAAGATAAGAGGGATGATCTACCTTGCTGGTAGAGATAACGTCCTTCATGGGAGCCGCTCTTGAGAGTCTGGTTGATGAGGTAGTTAGAGTGCCCACATGATTTAATCCCTGCTTCCCTCTGCGAAGGGCCTTTCTTTTACTTTATGTTGAGTCAGTTTACCTACTTCCTTCCATCTTAGAAGCAAACACTTGTGTCAATTGTGCATTGATTCTTACATACCTGCTTATTTGCATTCATCATATTACTTTGTGTTGACAATTATCCATGAGATATGCATGTTGAAAGTTGAAAGCAACTGCTGAAACTTACATCTTTCTCTGTGTTGCTTCAATGCCTTTATTTTGAATTTATTGCTTTATGAGTTAACTCTTATGCAAGACTTTTGATGCTTGTCTTGAAAGTACTATTCATGAAAAGTTTGGCTATATGTTATCTATTTGTTAGCAACTATAGATCATTGCCTTGAGTCACTGCATTCATCTCATATGCTTTATAATAGTATGATCAAGATTATGTAAGTAGCATGTCACTACAGAAATTACTCTTTTATCGTTTACCTACTCGAGGGCGAGCAGGAACTAAGCTTGGGGATGCTGATACGTCTCCAACGTACCTATAATTTATGATGTTCCATGCTTGTTTTTTGACAATACTTACATGTTTTGCTTGCACTTTATAATGTTTTTATGCATTTTCCGGAACTAACCTATTAACGAGATGCCGAAGGGCCAGTTGCTGTTTTCTGTTGTTTTTGGTTCCAGAAAGGCTGTTCGGGCAATATTCTCGGAATTCGACGAAATCAACGCCCAGAACCTTATTTTTCCCGGAACCTTCCAGAAAGTCAGAGGGGGGCCAGAGGGGAGCCCTGGGGGCCCCACACAACAGGGCCGCGCGGGCTCCACCCTGGCCGCGCTGGCCTAGTGTGAGGAGGCCCCGTGGCCCCTCCGACTCCGACTCTTCGCCTATTTAAGCCCTGATGACCTAAAACATCGATACGGATTGACGAAACTCCAGAAAGACTCCAGGGGCGCCGCCACCATCGCGAAACTCCAATTCGGGGGACAGAAGTCTCTGTTCCGGCACCCTGCCGGGACGGGGAAGTGCCCCCGGAAGCCATCTCCATCGACGCCACCGCCTCCATCATGCTCCGTGAGTAGTTCCCCCATGGACTACGGGTTCTAGCTGTAGCTAGTTGGTACTCTCTCCCCCATGTACTTCAATACAATGATCTCATGAGCTGCCTTACATGATTGAGATTCATCTGATGTAATCGGTGTTGTGTTTGTTGGGATCCGATGGATTGTTACATTATGATTAGTCTATCTATAAAGTTTATGAAGTTATTGTTGTTGCAATCTTGTTGTGTTTAATGCTTTTCACTAGGGCCCGAGTGGCATGATCTTAGATTTAAGCTCTATACTTATTGCTTAGATTGTATCTACAAGTTGTTTGCACATGTCTATGTCCGGAACCAAAGGCCCCAAAGTGACAGAAATTGGGACAACTAGAGGGGAAGGCTTTGGTATGAGGATCACATGTTTTCACGGAGTGTTAATGCTTTGCTCTGGTGCTCTATTAAAAGGAGTACCTTAATTTCCAGTAGATTCCCTAGAGGCCCGGCTGCCACCGGCTGGTAGGACAAAAGATGTTATGCAAGTTTCTCATTGCGAGCACGTATGACTATATATGGAAAACATGCCTACATGATTAATAATCTTGATGTTCTGTCTTAATGCTATTTCAATCCTATCAATTGCCCAACTGTAATTTGTTCACCCAACATTTGTTATTGGAGAGTTACCACTAGTGTAGATAGCTGGGAACCCCGGTCCATCTCTCATCATCATATACTCGTTTCTACATGTCATTGGAAGTAGTATCAACTATTTTCTGGTGCCATTGCCTCTGTGTTACTATTACTGCTGCTGTGTTACTATTACTACTGCTCTCATATTACTGCTGCTTTCACATCACCGCTGTTACTAGTGCTTTTCCCGGTGCAGCTGAATTGACAACTCAGTTGTTAAGGCTTATAAGTATTTTTTACCTCCCCTTGTGTCGAATCAATAAATTTGGGTTTTACTTCCCTCGAAGACTGTTGCGATCCCCTATACTTGTGGGTTATTAGCGCATGGTAGATAACGGATGCCAATTCTACAGACTTAATCCAAAATACTATTCAGACTATGTTCATGATAATTAGTTCATGTTTTAATCTAATTACTAATGAACTCCCACTTAATACAACATCCCTCATGGTTGTTAAGTGGTACACGATCCAAATCCACTACACCAAAACCGATCATCACGTGAGATGATGTAGCTTCAATGGTGAACATCAACATGTTGATCATATCATCCATATGACTCGTGTTCAACCTTTCGGTTTCCTGTGTCCCGAGGCCATGTCTGTACATGCTAGGCTCGCCAAGCAAACCCAAGTATTCCGCGTGTGCAACATGGCTTACACCCGTTGTATGTGAACGTAGAATCTATCACATCCGATCATCACGAGATGCTTCGAGACGACGAACTGTAGCAACGGTGCATACGAGGGGAGAACACTTTATTATCTTGATATTAATGTGAGGGATCATCTTATAATGCTACCGTCGTGATCTAAGCAAGATAAGATGCATAAAGGATTAACATCACATGCAATTCATAATATGTGATATGATATGGCCTTTCTTCTTGTGCTTTTGATCTCCATCTTCAAAGCACATGAGCATGATCTCCATCATCACCAGCATTGCACCAAGGTCCATGGCGCCGCTTCATGGTTGTCCATCACTTATAGCTACTATAACAACTACTTGAAATAAAGCTATTACATGATGAATAGACACGCATGTCTTAACAAATTTAAAGACAACCATTAGGCTCCTGCCGGTTGCCATAATACAATAATGAACATCTCATACATCAAATATAATCATCATCACATGGCCATATCACATCACCAAACCCTGCAAAAACAAGTTAGACGCCTCTAATTTGGTTTGCATATTTTACATGGTTTAGGGTTTTCGAGTAAGATCCAATCTACCTACGAACATGAACCACAACGGTGATACTATTGTTGACAATAGAAAGTGAAAATTGCAATCTTCACTATGGTGGGAGAGACAGACACCCGCAAAGCCACTTATGCAATACAAGTTGCATGTCAAGCGTGGAGCAAGTCTCATGAGACACGGTCATGTAAAGTTAGCCCGGGCCGCTTCATCCCACCATCCCGCAAGATGCAAAGTACACAAACTAAAGCAACAAAAGCATCAACGCCCACAAAACCATTGTGTTCTACTCGTGCAACAGATCTATGCATAGACATGGCTCTGATACCACTGATGGGGTTCGTAGCATAGAAAACAAAAAAATTCCTACCGCAAGACGAATAAATCCAAGATCTAATCTATGGAACACCCAAGATCTAATCAACAAGAATGGAGCAACGAGATTGATGTGAGACAAACCCTCGAAGATTTCCAAAGCCTACGAGATTAGATCTCGTTGTTGGTGTAGACGATCATCCCCAGTGCTGCAATCCGGCAGCACTTCCGTACTCGGTCGCGCGTACGGTGTCGATGAAGCCCGTCCTCTCCCCGTTATAGCGGGCAGCGGAGGTGTGGTAGATCTCCTCCAAGTTCCAGCAGCACGACGGCGTGGTGGTGGTGGTGGTGGAAGAAAAGCTCCAGGGCTTCGCCTAAGCCGGAGTAGCATATGGTGGAAGAGAGAGGCGGCCAGAGGAGGGGACAATGGATGGGCTGGCCGGCCACCCCCTCCCCTCTTTATATAGGGGGCCAAGTCGGCTGGGGTGGCCCCCTTTCCATCTAGGGTTAGGGGGGCGGCGGCCAAGTGGGGGGAAGAGGGATTTCTTTCCCCCCAAGTTGATCCCCCCTAGGGTTTTGGGGAAACCCTAGGGGTTTGGCCGGCTGGGCCTTGAGGGGCATGTGCCCTGATACGTCTCCAACGTATCGATAATTTCTTATGTTCCATGCCACATTATTGATGTTATCTACATGTTTTATGCACACTTTATGTCATATTCGTGCATTTTCTGGAACTAACCTATTAACAAGATGCCGAAGTGCCGATTCTTTGTTTTCTGCTGTTTTTGGTTTCAGAAATCCTAGTAACGAAATATTCTCGGAATTGGACGAAATCAACGCCCAGGGTCCTATTTTGCCACGAAGCTTCCAGAAGTCCGAAGAAGAGACGAAGAGGGGCCACGAGGGGGCCACACCCTAGGGCGGCGCGGCCCCCCCTTGGCCGCGCGGCCCTGTGGTGTGGGGCCCTCGTGCCGCCTCTTGACCTGCCCTTCCGCCTACTTAAAGCCTCCATTGCGAAACCCCCGGTACCGAGAGCCACGATACGGAAAACCTTCCAGAGACGCCGCCGCCGATCCCATCTCGGGGGATCCAGGAGATCGCCTCCGGCACCCTGCCGGAGAGGGGAATCATCTCCCGGAGGACTCTACGCCGCCATGGTCGCCTCCGGAGTGATGTGTGAGTAGTCTACCCCTGGACTATGGGTCCATAGCAGTAGCTAGATGGTTGTCTTCTCCCCATTGTGCTATCATTGTCGGATCTTGTGAGCTGCCTAACATGATCAAGATCATCTATCTGTAATTCTATATGTTGCGTTTGTTGGGATCCGATGAATAGAGAATACTTGTTATGTTGATTATCAAAGTTATGTCTATGTGTTGTTTATGATCTTGCATGCTCTCCGTTATTAGTAGATGCTCTGGCCAAGTTGATGCTAGTAATTCCAAGAGGGAGTATTTATGCTCGATAGTGGGTTCATGTCTCCGTGAATCTGGAGGGGTGACAAGAACCTCTAAGGTTATGGATGTGCTGTTGCCACTAGGGATAAAACATTGGTGCTATGTTCAAGGATGTAGTCACTAGTTACATTACGCGCAATACTTAATGCAATTGTCTGTTGCTTTGCAACTTAATACTGGAGGGGGTTCGGATGATAACCTGAAGGTGGACTTTTTAGGCATAGATGCATGCTGGATGGCGGTCTATGTACTTTGTCGTAATGCCCAATTAAATCTCACTATACTCATCATAATATGTATGTGCATGGTCATGCCCTCTTTATTTGTCAATTGCCCAACTGTAATTTGTTCACCCAACATGCTGTTTATCTTATGGGAGAGACACCTCTAGTGAACTGTGGACCCCGGTCCAATTCTCTTTACTGAAATACAATCTACTGCAATACTGTTCTACTGTTTTCTGCAAACAATCATCTTCCACACAATACGGTTAATCCTTTGTTACAGCAAGCCGGTGAGATTGACAACCTCACTGTTTCGTTGGGGCAAAGTACTTTGGTTGTGTTGTGCAGGTTCCACGTTGGCGCCGGAATCCCTGGTGTTGCGCCGCACTACATCCCGCCGCCATCAACCTTCAACGTGCTTCTTGGCTCCTCCTGGTTCGATAAACCTTGGTTTCTTTCTGAGGGAAAACTTGCTGCTGTGCGCATCATACCTTCCTCTTGGGGTTCCCAACGAACGTGTGAGTTACACGCCATCAAGCTCTTTTTCTGGCGCCGTTGCCGGGGAGATCAAGACACGCTGCAAGGGGAGTCTCCACTTCCCAATCTCTTTACTTTGTTTTTGTCTTGATTTATTTTATTTACTACTTTGTTTGCTGCATTATATCAAAACACAAAAAAAATTAGTTGCTAGTTTTACTTTATTTACTGTCTTGCACTCTATATCAGAAACACAAAAAATTAGTTACTTGTTTTACTTTATAATATCATGCATGTTTTTATTTCACTAGTTAAGCATAATGGAAAACAACAAAAATATGAGAGATCTTTATGAACTTTATCTTGAATTAGGACATGATGTGTTTGAAGAGAGAATTAAAAAACCCATGGAACTTTATATGCATGCTAATGGGAATGTTATTACTATGGATGCTTTGAACACCATTGTTGCTAATGCTATGGAAAATTCTAAGCTTGGGGAAGCTGGCTCTGATGAGCATGATCTTTTTAGTCCCCCAAGCATTGAGGAGAAAATTTTCTTTCATGATTACAATATGCCTCCTATATATGATGATAGCCACTTCGTTGAATTTGCTCCCACTACAACTAATAAAATTGATTATGCTTACGTGGAGAGTAATAATTTTATGCATGAGACTCATGATAAGAATGCTTTATGTGATAGTTACATTGTTGAGTTTGCTCATGATGCTACTGAAAATTATTATGAGAGAGGAAAATATGGTTGTAGAAATTTTCATGTTACTAAAACACCTCTCTATGTGCTGAAATTTTTGAAGCTACACTTGTTTTATCTTCCTATGCTTGTTACTTTGCTCTTCATGAACTTGTTTATTTACAAGATTCCTATGCATAGGAAGCATTTTAGACTTAAATGTGTTTTGAATTTGCCTCTTGATGCTCTCTTTTGCTTCAAATACTATTTCTTGCGAGTGCATCATTAAAACTGCTGAGCCCATCTTAATGGCTATAAAGAAAGAACTTCTTGGGAGATAACCCAAGTGTTATTTTACTACAGTATTTTTGTTTTATATTTGAGTCTTGGAAGTTGTTTACTACTGTAGCAACCTCTCCTTATCTTAGTTTAGTGTTTTGTTGTGCCAAGTAAAGCCGTTGATAGAAAAGTTCATACTAGATTTGGATTACTGCGCAGAAACAGATTTCTTTGCTGTCACGAATCTGGGCTGTTTTCCCCTGTAGGTAACTCAGAAAATTATGCCAATTTACGTGAGTGATCCTCAGATATGTACGCAACTTTCATTCAATTTGAGCATTTTCATTTGAGCAAGTCTGGTGCCTCGATAAAATTCGTCAATACGAACTGTTCTGTTTTGACAGATTCTGCCTTTTATTTCGCATTGCCTCTTTTGCTATGTTGGATGAATTTCTTTGATCCATTAATGTCCAGTAGCTTTATGCAATGTCCAGAAGTGTTAAGAATGATTGTGTCACCTCTGAATATGTTAATTTTTATTGTCGCTAACCCTCTAATGAGTTGTTCTAAGTTTGGTGTGGAGGAAGTTTTCAAGGATCAAGAGAGGAGTATGATGCAACATGATCAAGGAGAGTGAAAGCTCTAAGCTTGGGGATGCCCCGGTGGTTCACCCCTGCATATATCAAGAAGACTCAAGCGTCTAAGCTTGGGGATGCCCAAGGTATCCCCTTCTTCATCGACAACATTATCAGGTTCCTCCCCTGAAACTATATTTTTATTCCATCACATCTTATGTGCTTTTCTTGGAGCGTCGGTTTGTTTTTGTTTTTTGTTTTGTTTGAATAAAATGGATCCTAGCATTCACTTTATGGGAGAGAGACACGCTCCACTGTAGCATATGGACAAGTATGTCCTTAGTTTCTACTCATAGTATTCATGGCGAAGTTTCTCCTTCGTTAAATTGTTATATGGTTGGAATTGGAAAATGATACATGTAGTAATTGCTATTAATGTCTTGGGTAATGTGATACTTGGCAATTGTTGTGCTCATGTTTAAGCTCTTGCATCATATGCTTTGCACCCATTAATGAAGAAATACATAGAGCATGCTAAAATTTGGTTTGCATATTTGGTCTCTCTAAAGTCTAGATAATTTCTAGTATTGAGTTTGAACAACAAGGAAGACGGTGTAGAGTCTTATAATGTTTACAATATGTCTTTTATGTGAGTTTTGCTGCACCGGTTCATCCTTGTGTTTGTTTCAAATAAGCCTTGCTAGCCTAAACCTTGTATCGAGAGGGAATACTTCTCATGCATCCAAAATACTTGAGCCAACTACTGTGCCATTTGTGTCCACCATACCTACCTACTACATGGTATTTTCCGCCATTCCAAAGTAAATTGCTTGAGTGCTACCTTTAAAATTCCATCATTCACCTTTGCAATATATAGCTCATGGGACAAATAGCTTAAAAACTATTGTGGTATTGAATATGTAATTATGCATTTTATCTCTTATTAAGTTGCTTGTTGTGCGATAACCATGTTCACTGGGGACGCCATCAACTATTCATTGTTGAATTTCATGTGAGTTGCTATGCATGTTCGTCTTGTCTGAAGTAAGAGCGATCTACCACCCTATGGTTAAGCATGCATATTGTTAGAGAAGAACATTGGGCCGCTAACTAAAGCCATGATCCATGGTGGAAGTTTCAGTTTTGGACATATATCCTCAATCTCAAATGAGAAAATTATTAATTGTTGTTACATGCTTATGCATAAAAGAGGAGTCCATTATCTGTTGTCTATGTTGTCCCGATATGGATGTCTAAGTTGAGAATAATCAATAGCGAGAAATCCAATGCGAGCTTTCTCCTTAGACCTTTGTACAGGCGGCATAGAGGTAACCCTTTGTGACACTTGGTTAAAACATGTGCATTGTGATGATCCGGTAGTCCAAGCTAATTAGGACAAGGTGCGGGCACTATTAGTATACTATGCATGAGGCTTGCAACTTGTAAGATATAATTTACATGATACATATGCTTTATTACTACCGTTGACAAAATTGTTTCATGTTTTCAAAATCAAAGCTCTAGCACAAATATAGCAATCGATGCTTTTCCTCTATGGAGGACAATTCTTTTACTTTCAATGTTGAGTCAGTTCACCTATTTCTCTCCACCTCAAGAAGCAAACACTTGTGTGAACTGTGCATTGATTCCTACATACTTGCTTATTGCACTTATTATATTACTCTATGTTGACAATATCCATGAGATATACATGTTACAAGTTGAAAGTAACCGCTGAAACTTAATCTTCCTTTGTGTTGCTTCAATACCTTTACTTTAAATTATTGCTTTATGAGTTAACTCTTATGCAAGACTTATTGATGCTTGTCTTGAAGTGCTATTCATGAAAAGTCTTTGCTTTATGATTCACTTGTTTACTCATGTCATATACATTGTTTTGATCGCTGCATTCACTACATATGCTTTACAAATAGTATGATCAAGGTTATGATGGCATGTCACTCCGAAATTATCTGTGTTATCGTTTTACCTGCTGGACGAGCAGAACTAAGCTTGGGGATGCTGATACGTCTCCAACGTATCGATAATTTCTTATGTTCCATGCCACATTATTGATGTTATCTACATGTTTTATGCACACTTTATGTCATATTCGTGCATTTTCTGGAACTAACCTATTAACAAGATGCCGAAGTGCCGATTCTTTGTTTTCTGCTGTTTTTGGTTTCAGAAATCCTAGTAACGAAATATTCTCGGAATTGGACGAAATCAACGCCCAGGGTCCTATTTTGCCACGAAGCTTCCAGAAGTCCGAAGAAGAGACGAAGAGGGGCCACGAGGGGGCCACACCCTAGGGCGGCACGGCCCCCCCTTGGCCGCGCGGCCCTGTGGTGTGGGGCCCTCGTGCCGCCTCTTGACCTGCCCTTCCGCCTACTTAAAGCCTCCGTTGCGAAACCCCCGGTACCGAGAGCCACGATACGGAAAACCTTCCAGAGACGCCGCCGCCGCCGATCCCATCTCGGGGGATCCAGGAGATCGCCTCCGGCACCCTGCCGGAGAGGGGAATCATCTCCCGGAGGACTCTACGCCGCCATGGTCGCCTCCGGAGTGATGTGTGAGTAGTGTACCCCTGGACTATGGGTCCATAGCAGTAGCTAGATGGTTGTCTTCTCCCCATTGTGCTATCATTGTCGGATCTTGTGAGCTGCCTAACATGATCAAGATCATCTATCTGTAATTCTATATGTTGCGTTTGTTGGGATCCGATGAATAGAGAATACTTGTTATGTTGATTATCAAAGTTATGTCTATGTGTTGTTTATGATCTTGCATGCTCTCCGTTATTAGTAGATGCTCTGGCCAAGTTGATGCTAGTAATTCCAAGAGGGAGTATTTATGCTCGATAGTGGGTTCATGTCTCCGTGAATCTGGAGGGGTGACAAGAACCTCTAAGGTTATGGATGTGCTGTTGCCACTAGGGATAAAACATTGGTGCTATGTTCAAGGATGTAGTCACTAGTTACATTACGCGCAATACTTAATGCAATTGTCTGTTGCTTTGCAACTTAATACTGGAGGGGGTTCGGATGATAACCTGAAGGTGGACTTTTTAGGCATAGATGCATGCTGGATGGCGGTCTATGTACTTTGTCGTAATGCCCAATTAAATCTCACTATACTCATCATAATATGTATGTGCATGGTCATGCCCTCTTTATTTGTCAATTGCCCAACTGTAATTTGTTCACCCAACATGCTGTTTATCTTATGGGAGAGACACCTCTAGTGAACTGTGGACCCCGGTCCAATTCTCTTTACTGAAATACAATCTACTGCAATACTGTTCTACTGTTTTCTGCAAACAATCATCTTCCACACAATACGGTTAATCCTTTGGTACAGCAAGCCGGTGAGATTGACAACCTCACTGTTTCGTTGGGGCAAAGTACTTTGGTTGTGTTGTGCAGGTTCCACGTTGGCGCCGGAATCCCTGGTGTTGCGCCGCACTACATCCCGCCGCCATCAACCTTCAACGTGCTTCTTGGCTCCTCCTGGTTCGATAAACCTTGGTTTCTTTCTGAGGGAAAACTTGCTGCTGTGCGCATCATACCTTCCTCTTGGGGTTCCCAACGAACGTGTGAGTTACACGCCATCATGCCCCTGGCCCATTAGGCTAGGGAGCACCCCCTCGGCCCATGCTAGGCCTCCTAGGGTCGTGGGCCCACTGGTGGGACCCCCGGAACCTTCTAGAACCTTCCCGGTCATCCACCGGAAAAATCCCAAACTTTTCCGAAACCTAGAAATCAACTTCCCTTATATGAATCTTATTCTCCGGACTATTCCGGACCTCCTCGTGACGTCCTGGATCCCATCCGAGACTCTGAACAAGCTTCGTCTCCATACCATATTCAAATCTACTCATGCGACATCGAACTTTAAGCGCGTCACCCTACGGTTCGCGAACTATGCAGACATGGTCGAGACTCCTCTCCGAGCAATAACCAATAGCGGGATCTAGAGATCCATAATGGCTCCCACATATTCAACGATGACTTAGTGATCGATTGAACCATTTACATACGATGCCGATTCCCTTTGTCATGCGATATTTTACTTGTCCGAGGTTCGATCATCGGTATCTCCATACCTTGTTCAACCTTGTTACCGACAAGTACTCTTTACTCGTACCGTGGTATGTCATCTCTTATGATCCAATCATATGCTTGCAAGCTAATCAGACGACATTCCACCGAGAGGCCCAGAGTATATCTATCCGTCATCAGGATGGACAAATCCCACTATTGATCCATATGCCTCAACTCACACTTTCCGAATACTTAATCCCATCTTTATAACCACCCATTTACGCAATGGCGTTTGATGTAATCAAAGTACCCTTCCGGTGTAAGTGATTTACATGATCTCATGGTCGAAGGACTTAGGCAACTATGTACCGAAAGCTTATAGCAAATTGAACTTAATGACTTGATCTTATGCTATGCTTAATTGGGTGTATGTCCATTATATCATTTGATACGCGTAAAGCACACGCCCGTTGGGAACCCCAAGTGGAAGGTGTGATGCGTGTAGCAGCAAGTTTCCCTCAGTAAGAAACCAAGGTTTATCGAACCAGTAGGAGTCAAGGATCACGTGAAGGTCGTTGGTGATGGAGTGTAGTGCGGCGCAACACCAGGGATTCCGGCGCCAACGTGGAACCTGCACAACACAATCAAAGTACTTTGCCCCAACGTAACAGTGAGGTTGTCAATCTCACCGGCTTGTTGTAAACAAAGGATTACCCGTATAGTGTGGAAGATGATGTTTGTTTGTGAAGAACAGTAAAGAACAAGTATTGCAGTAGATTGTATTTCAGATGTAAAGAATGGAACGGGGTCCACAGTTCACTAGTGGTGTCTCTCCCATAAGATAAATAGCATGTTGGGTGAACAAATTACAGTTGGGCAATTGACAAATAAAGAAGGCATAACAATGCACATACATATATCATGATGAGTACTATGAGATTTAATCAGGGCATTACGACAAAGTACATAGACCGCTATCCAGCATGCATCTATGCCTAAAAAGTCCACTTTCAGGTTATCATCCGAACCCCTTCCGGTATTAAGTTGCAAACAACAGACAATTGCATTAAGTATGGTGCGTAATGTAATCAACACAAATATCCTTAGACAAAGCATCGATGTTTTATCCCTAGTGGCAACAACACATCCACAACCTTAGAACTTTCTGTCACTATCCCAGATTCAATGGAGGCATGAACCCACTATCGAGCATAAATACTCCCTCTTGGAGTTACAAGTATCAACTTGGCCAGAGCCTCTACTAGCAACGGAGAGCATGCAAGAACATAAACAACATATATGATAGATTGATAATCAACTTGACATAGTATTCAATATTCATCGGATCCCAACAAACACAACATGTAGCATTACAAATAGATGATCTTGATCATGATAGGCAGCTCACAAGATCTAACATGATAGCACAATGAGGAGAAGACAACCATCTAGCTACTGCTATGGACCCATAATCCAGGGGTGAACTACTCACACATCGATCCGGAGGCGATCATGGCGATGAAGAGCCCTCCGGGAGAGGATTCCCCTCTCCGGCAGGGTGCCGGAGGCGATCTCCTGAATCCCCCGAGATGGGATTGGCGGCGGCGTCTCTGGAAGGTTTTCCGTATCGTGGCTCTCGGTACTGAGGGTTTCGCGACGAAGGCTTTAAGTAGGCGGAAGGGCGGAGTCGGAGGGCCGACAGGGGCCCCACATGCTAGGGCGGCGCGGGCCCCCCTTAGGCCGCGCGGCCCTAGTGTGGCGGCGCCTCGTCGCCCCACTTCGTGATCCTTTCGGTCTTCTGGAAGCTTCGTGGAAAAATAAGACCCTGGGCGTTGATTTCGTCCAATTCCAAGAATATTTCCTTTGTAGGATTTCTGAAACCAAAAACAGCAGAAAACAACAACTGGCTCTTCGGCATCTCGTCAATAGGTTAGTGCCGGAAAATGCATAATAATGACATATAATGTGTATAAAACATGTGAGTATCATCATAAAAGTAGCATGGAACATAATAAATTATAGATACGTTTGAGACGTATCAAGCATCCCCAAGCTTAGTTCCTACTCGCCCTCGAGTAGGTAAACGATAACAAGGATAATTTCTGAAGTGACATGCTATCATAATCTTGATCAATACTATTGTAAAGCACATGAGATAAATGCAGCGATTCGAAGCAATGATGAAGACAATGAGTAAACAACTGAATCATATAGCAAAGACTTTTCATGAATAATACTTTCAAGACAAGCATCAATAAGACTTGCATAAGAGTTACTCATAAAGCAATAAATTCTTAGTAGAAAGCTTTGAAACAACACAAAGGAAGATATAAGTTTCAGCGGTTGCTTTCAACTTCAACATACATATCTCATGGATAATTGTCAACACAAAGTAATATAACAAGTGCAATAGGTAAACATGTAAGAATCAATGCACATAGTTGACACAAGTGTTTGCTTCTAAGATATAAAGAATAGGTAAACTGACTCAACAATAAAGTAGAAGAATGGCCCTTCGCAGAGGGAAGCATGAATTACTATTTTTGTGCTAGAGCTTTTCATTTTGAAAACATAGAAACAATTTTGTCAACGGTAGTAATAATTCATATGTGTTATGTATAAGACATCCTATAAGTTACAAGCCTCATGCATAGTATACCAATAGTGCTCGCACCTTGTCCTAATTAGCTTGGATTAACACGGATATCATTGCATAACATATGTTTCAACCAAGTGTCACAAAGGGGTACCTCTATGCCGCCTGTACAGAGGTCTAAGGAGAAAGTTCGCATTGGATTTCTCGATTTTGATTATTCTCAACTTAGACATCCATACCGGGACAATATAGACAACAGATAATGGACTCCTCTTTAATGCATAAGCATTTAACAACAGATAAAATTCTCATAAGAGATTGAGGATATGTGTCCAAATTGAAACTTCCACCATGATTCATGGCTTTAGTTAGCGGCCCAATGTTCTTCTCTAACAATATGCATACTCAAACCATTTGATCATGAAAATCACCCTTACTTCAGACAAGACGAACATGCATAGCAACTCACATTATATTCAACAAGGGTAAAAGTTGATGGCGTCCCCAGAAACATGGTTACCGCTCAACAAGCAACTTACTAAGAAATAAGATACATAAGTACATATTCTTCACCACAATAGTTTTAAGGCTATTTTCCCATGAGCTATGTATTGTAAAGGCAAAGAGTAGAAGTTTAAAGGTAGCACTCCAGTAATTTACTTTGGAATGGCAGAGAAATACCATGTAGTAGGTAGGTATGGTGGACACAAATGGCATAGTTTTTGGCTCAAGGATTTGGATGCACGAGAAGAATTCCTCTCAATACAAGGCTAGGCTAGCAAGGTTGTTTGAAGCAAACTCAAGTATAAAATGGTGCAGCAAGACTCACATATGAACATATTGTAAGCAATATAAGACTTTACATCGTCTCCTTGTTGTTCAAACACCTTAACCAGAAAATATCTAGACTCTAGAGACCAATCATGCAAACCAAATTTTAACAAGCTCTATGTAGTTCTTCATTAATAGGTGCAAAGTACATGATGCAAGAGCTTAAACATGATCTATATGAGCACAACAATTGCCAAGTATCAAATTATTCAAGACATTATACCAATTACCACATGCAGCATTTTTCGTTTCCAACCATATATCAATGAACGAAGTAGTTCAACCTTCGCAATGAACATTAAGAATAAAGCTAAGAACATATGTGTTCATATGCAACAGCGGAGCGTGTCTCTCTCCCAAACAAAGAATGCTAGGATCCGATTTTATTCAAACAAAACAAAAATAAAAGCAAACAGACGCTCCAAGTAAAGCACATAAGATGTGACTGAATAAAAATATAGTTTCACTAGAGGTGACCTGATAAGTTGTCGATGAAGAAGGGGATGCCTTGGGCATCCCCAAGCTTAGATGCTTGATTCTTCTTGAAATATGCAGGGATGAACCATGGGGGCATCCCCAAGCTTAGATTTTTCACTCTTCTTGATCATATTGTATCATCCTCCTCTCTTGACCCTTGAAAACTTCCTCCACACCAAACTCGAAACAAACTCATTAGAGGGTTAGTGCATAATTGAAAATTCATATATTCAGAGGTGACATAATCATTCTTAACACTTCTGGACATTGCACAAAGCTACTGAAAGTTGATGGAACAAAGAAATCCATCACACATAGCAAAACAGGCAATGCGAAATAAAAGGCAGAATCTGTCAAAACAGAACAGTCCGTTTTTCTGGGACACTTAACTTGCTCAGATGAAAATTCTCAAATTGAATGAAAGTTGCGTACATATCTGAGGATCACATCTGAGGATCACGCACGTAAATTAGCAGATTTTTTTGAGTTACCTACAGAGAATTCTACTCAAATTCGTGACAGCAAGAAATCTGTTTCTGCGCAGTAATCCAAATCTAGTATCAACATTACTATCAAAGACTTTACTTGGCACAACAATGCAATAAAATAAAGATAAGGAGAGGTTGCTACAGTTGTAACAACTTCCAAGACTCAAATATAAAAAAAAGTGCAGAAGTAAAATAATGGGTTGTCTCCCATAAGCGCTTTTCTTTAACGCCTTTCAGCTAGGCGCAGAAAGTGTGAATCAAGTATTATCAAGAGATGAAGCATCGACATCATAATTTGTTCTAATAATAGAATCATAAGGCAACTTCATTCTCTTTCCAGGGAAGTGTTCCATACCTTTATTGAGAGGAAATTGATATTTAATATTACCTTCCTTCATATCAATAGTAGCACCAACAGTTCGAAGAAAAAGTCTTCCCAATATAATGGGACAAGATGCATTGCATTCAATATCCAAGACAACAAAATCAACGGGGACAAGGTTATTGTTAACCATAATACGAACATTATCAATCCTCCCCAAAGGTTTCTTTATAGCATTATCAGCAAGATTAACATCCAAATAAAAAAAATTCAATGGTGGCAAGTCAAGCATATCATAGATTTTCTTAGGCATAACAGAAATACTTGCACCAAGATCACATAAAGCATTACAATCAAAATCATTGACCCTCATCTTAATGATGGGCTCCCAACCATCTTCTAACTTCCTAGGAATAGAAGTTTCAAGTTTTAGTTTCTCTTCTCTAGCTTTTATGAGAGCATTTGTAATATGTTTTGTAAAGGCCAAATTTATAGCACTAGCATTGGGACTTTTAGCAAGTTTTTGTAAGAACTTTATAACTTCAGAGATGTGACAATCATCAAAATCTAAACCATTATGATCTACAGCAATGGGATCATTGTCCCCAATATTTTGAAAAATTTCGGCAGTTTTATCACAAACAGTTTCAGCAGTTTCAACAGTTTCAGGCAGTTTTGCACGCTTTGCACTAGGAGTAGAAACATTGCCAACACCAATTATTTTACCATTGATAGTAGGAGGTTTAGCAACATGTGAATCATTATCATTACTAGTGGTGGTAATAGTCCAAACTTTAGCTACATTATTCTTTTTAGCAAGTTTTTCGTTTTCTTCTCTTTCCCACCTAGCATGCAATTCAGCCATCAATCTAATATTTTCATTAATTCGAACTTGGATGGCATTTGCTGTAGTAACAATCTTATTATCATTATCCTTATTAGGCATAACTTTCAATTTTAAAAGATCAACATCAGAGGCAAGTCTATCAACCTTAGAAGCAAGAATATCAATTTTACCAAGCTTTTCTTCAACATATTTGTTAAAAGCAGTTTGTGTACTAATAAATTCTTTAAGCATGGCTTCAAGACCAGGGGGTACACTCTTATTATTGTTGTAAGAATTCCCATAAGAATTACCATAACCATTACTATTAGCAGAAGGATATGGCCTATAGTTGTTACCAGAATTATTCCTATAAGCATTGTTGTTGAAATTATTATTTTTAATGAAGTTCACATCAACATGTTCTTCTTGGGCAACCAATGAAGCTAAAGGAACATTATTTGGATCTACATTAGATCTACCATTCACAAGCATAGACATAATAGCATCAATCTTATCATTCAAGGAAGAGGTTTCTTCAACAGAATTTACCTTCTTACCTTCTGGAGCCCTTTCAGTGTGCCATTCAGAGTAATTTATCATCATATCATCAAGAAGCTTTGTTCCCGCCCCCAAAGTGATGGACATAAAGGTACCTCCAGCAGCTGAATACAATAGGTTCCGCGAAGAAAAATTCAATCCTGCATAGAAGGTTTGGATGATCATCCAAGTAGTTAGTCCATGGGTTGGGCAATTCTTTACCAAAGATTTCATTCTTTCCCATGCTTGAGCAACATGTTCATTATCCAATTGCTTAAAATTCATTATGCTACTTCTCAAAGATATAATTTTAGCAGGAGGAAAATATCTACCAATGAAAGCATCTTTACATTTAGTCCATGAATCAATACTATTCTTAGGCAAAGATAGCAACCAATCTTTAGCTCTTCCTCTTAAAGAGAAAGGAAACAATTTTAATTTTATAATATCACCATCTACATCCTTATACTTTTGCATTTCACAAAGTTCAACAAAATTATTAAGATGGGCAGCAGCAGCATCATCAGAACTAACACCAGAAAATTGCTCTCTCATAACAAGATTTAGTAAAGCAGGTTTAATTTCAAAGAATTCTGCTGTAGTAGCAGGTGGAGCAATAGGTGTGCATAGGAAATCATTATTATTTGTGCTAGTGAAGTCACACAACTTAGTGTTTTCAGGAGTATTCATTTTAACAGTAATAAATAAAGCAAACTAAATAAAGTAAATGCAAGTAACTAATTTTTTGTGTTTTTAATATAGAGAACGCAAACAAGATAGTAAATAAAGTAAAGCTAGCAACTAATTTTTTTTTGTGTTTTTGAGATAAGAGCAAACAAAGCAGTAAATAAAGTAAAGTAAAGCAAGACAAAAACAAAGTAAAGAGATTGGATGTGAGAGACTCCCCTTGCAGCGTGTCTTGATCTCCCCGGCAACGGCGCTAGAAATTTAGCTTGATACGCGTAAAGCACACGCCCGTTGGGAACCCCAAGTGGAAGGTGTGATGCGTGTAGCAGCAAGTTTCCCTCAGTAAGAAACCAAGGTTTATCGAACCAGTAGGAGTCAAGGATCACGTGAAGGTAGTTGGTGACGGAGTGTAGTGCGGCGCAACACCAGGGATTCCGGTGCCAACGTGGAACATGCACAACACAATCAAAGTACTTTGCCCCAACGTAACAGTGAGGTTGTCAATCTCACCGGCTTGCTGTAAACAAAGGATTAACCGTATAGTGTGGAAGATGATGTTTGTTTGCGAAGAACAGTAAAGAGCAAGTATTGCAGTAGATTGTATTTCAGATGTAAAGAATGGACCGGGGTCCACAGTTCACTAGTGGTGTCTCTCCCATAAGATAAACAGATGTTGGGTGAACAAATTACAGTTGGGCAATTGACAAATAAAGAAGGCATAACAATGCACATACATATATCATGATGAGTACTATGAGATTTAATCAGGGCATTACGACAAAGTACATAGACCGCTATCCAGCATGCATCTATGCCTAAAAAGTCCACTTTCAGGTTATCATCCGAACCCCTTCCGGTATTAAGTTGCAAACAACAGACAATTGCATTAAGTATGGTGCGTAATGTAATCAACACAAATATCCCTAGACAAAGCATCTATGTTTTATCCCTAGTGGCAACAGCACATCCACAACCTTAGAACTTTCTGTCACTGTCCCAGATTCAATGGAGGCATGAACCCACTATCGAGCATAAATACTCCCTCTTGGAGTTACAAGTATCAACTTGGCCAGAGCCTTTACTAGCAACGGAGAGCATGCAAGAACATAAACAACATATATGATAGATTGATAATCAACTTGACATAGTATTCAATATTCATCGGATCCCAACAAACACAACATGTAGCATTACAAATAGATGATCTTGATCATGATAGGCAGCTCACAAGATCTAACATGATAGCACAATGAGGAGAAGACAACCATCTAGCTACTGCTATGGACCCATAGTCCAGGGGTGAACTACTCACACATCGATCCGGAGGCGATCATGGCGATGAAGAGCCCTCCGGGAGATGATTCCCCTCTCCGGCAGGGTGCCGGAGGCGATCTCCTGAATCCCCCGAGATGGGATTGGCGGCGGCGGCGTCTCTAGAAGGTTTTCCATATCGTGGCTCTCGGTACTGGGGGTTTCACGACGAAGGCTTTAAGTAGGCGGAAGGGCGGAGTCGAAGCTGACAGGGGCCCCACACGCTAGGGTGGCGCAGGCCCCCTTAGGCCGCACGACCCTAGTGTGGCGGCGCCTCGTCGCCCCACTTCGTGATCATTTCGGTCTTCTGGAAGCTTCGTGGAAAAATAAGACCCTGGGCGTTGATTTCGTCCAATTCCGAGAATATTTCCTTTGTAGGATTTCTGAAACCAAAAACAGCAGAAAACAAAGAATCGGCTCTTCGGCATCTCGTCAATAGGTTAGTGCCGGAAAATGCATAATAATGATATATAATGTGTATAAAACATGTGAGTATCATCATAAAAGTAGCATGGAACATAAGAAATTATAGATACGTTTGAGACGTATCATCATTCACCCAATGATATAACCTTGTTATTAACAACATCCAATGTTCATGATCACGAAACCATGATCATCTATTAATCAACAAGCTAGTTATACAAGAGGCTTACTAGGGACTCCTTGTTGTTTACATAACACACATGTACCAATGTTTCGGTTGAAACAATTATAGCATGGGATGTAAACATTTATCATGAACACTAAGATATAACAATAACTAATTTATTATTGCCTCTTGGGCATATCTCCAACAACTTTAGCCACCATAGGTCCAGAGCTAGATCCCCGTAGAACTTAGTCTCTCGACGAGATGACAGCCGAAACTTTCGGCACCCCATTGTAACCCGATATTTTCATAATCGAGATCAGACAGGCAGGACGTAAAGGGTTTTACCTCATCGAGGGCCCCAAACCTGGGTAAATCGCTTTCCCCGCTTGTTTGATAACCGTTGTTTCATGTCAGCCTACAGGATTCCATCTACCCTAAGCCCCAAGCGGAGGGCATTGCCGAGGAGTACCCTCGACAATTGGCGCCGTCTGTGGGAAGCCTGTCGGCACAAGGCAGGTCATCGGCAGTTCCGGTCACGTCTGCAGCGTTCGTGCTGGAGTCACCAACGCCATCAAATCCGAGAGATTCAGTTCGCTGCAGATCCTTCGAGTTCGTACCGCACGCCGAGGCGTCGAATCCGATCTCCGTAGAGTCGCGCGGCAACAAGGATACTACATTCGGTGGTGTTCACTTCATCATCGATTCCAGAGGGTTTCTTCGCCTCCCTAGTTCAAATGCGTCAAGCCCAAGAACTTCGGTTCTAGAAGATATCACGCCAGCAGCAGCCTTGGCAGTCCTGTCTAGGAGTACGGGAGAGGGCAACCGAAGCAGCTTCGGCGCCATAGAGGAGCAAAGGAAAAGACGAAGGGACTCACGCCGCGAAGAAGAAGAGCAAATCGCGACTCGCCCCCGACAGTATGAACGAGGATGCCACAGCACGTAGCCGAGCAAGAATCGTCTTTGCACACCTTACCTATCGGCCACAGAGCAACTTGAAGCACCGTGTTATCTACATTCTTACATCAACCCAAAGGATAACCTCGTAAAGTCCAGTCATCTGCTCAGAAATTGTCGGCAGTTCCTCGAAATTCGGCAGTTCTGCGACGATCTTAGGGCCGAAGCCGTGGCAAGAGTTCACTCAATGGAAAGGAGAGCAGCACCCTGCGATTATCCACCAGAACCGTACATACCATAACCGTACGTACCAGAAGGAGGAGACAAGTACGTGCCAACCAAAGTATTTCCAGAGTCTCGCGGACAGGTCAGCATGATCCATAAGACCAGTTTTTCAACGAGAGAAGTCAAGAAGTATTCGCGGGAAGTGAAGTATGCAGAAGTTGCCATGGTCGACACACCCGAATACATCGACTGGTCAGACCAAAGCATATCTTTTAGCAAAGCAGATCACCCGAAGGCCGTCCCAAGGCCTGGTCACGCTGCCCTGGTCCTTGAAGCACAGATTGGAGGGTACAACATGAGCAAGGTATTCATGGATGGAGGAAGCGGTCTGAATCTGTTATTCGCCAGCACAATGAAAACAATGGTCCTAACAGTTGACATGCTAAGAGAGTCCGACACAGGATTCCACGGCATCATACCGACTCGACCCGCTTACTCCCTTGGTAAAATATCACTGGACGTAGTTTTCGGTACACCTAGCAACTTCAGAAAGGAGAAAATCGAATTCGAGGTGGTTGATTGGGAATCTCAATACCACACCATCCTCGGCAGACCAACGTTTGCTAAATTCATGGCGGTACCTCATTACGCATACCTGAAATTGAAGATGCCAGGCAATAACGGGACAACAATAACTATCCATGGAAGCTTTTCCCGTTCAGACAGCTGCGACAGGGATTTCCAGAAGATCGCCTCGAAGTTTGGGGCTAAGGAAGAGCTCAATGCTATCGACGCTATTACAGACCATGTGAAGCCGCCAGCCGATAATCAGAACGTAAGATCTGATGAATTTGACGTCGCAAAGGAAGCAAAGAAACAGCAAGTGCATCCCTCTGACCCGAAGAAGACAGTCAATACTTCGGCAGATCTTGCTGTCGCATAGGAAAGCGCGCTCATCGAGATCCTCCATGAGCGCTGGGAAATATTTGCATGGGAACCATCCGACATGCCAGGTATTCCCAGGGAACTCGCTGAGCACGCCCTCAATGTTGACCCAAAAGCCAAACCAGCACAGTGATACGTCTCCAACGTATCTATAATTTCTTATGTTCCATGCTAGTTTTATGACAATACTGATGTCTACGCCCCCTCCTTTTCCTGTAGACAGTGTTGGGCCTCCAAGAGCAGAGGTTTGTAGAACAGCAGCAAGTTTTCCCTTAAGTGGATCACCCAAGGTTTATCGAACTCAGGGAGGAAGAGGTCAAAGATATCCCTCTCATGCAACCCTGCAACCACAAAGCAAGAAGTCTCTTGTGTCCCCAACACACCAAATAGGTGCACTAGTTCGGCGAAGAGATAGTGAAATACAGGTGGTATGAATATATATGAGCAGTGGCAACGGCACCAGAAAAGTGCTTTGCCCAGGATAGTAAACAAGCAGTAGTAACGCAGCAGTAGTAAACAAGTAGCGATAGCAGTATTTAGGAACAAGGCCTAGGGATTAGACTTTCACTAGTGGACACTCTCAACTTTGATCACATAACAGAATAGATAAATGCATACTCTACACTCTTGTTGGATGATGAACACATTGCGTAGGATTACACGAACCCTCAATGCCGGAGTTAACAAGCTCCACAATTCAATGTTCATATTTAAATAACCTTAGAGTGCATGAAAGATCAATTCGACTAAACCAAGTACTAACATAGTATACACACTGTCACCTTCACACTATGTAGGAGGAATAGATCACATCAATACCATCATAGCAATAGTTAACTTCATAATCTACAAGAGATCATAATCATAGTCTACGCCAAGTACTAACACGGATGCACACACTGTCACCATTACACCGTGCAGGAGGAATAAAACTACTTTAATAACATTGCTAGAGTAGCACATAGATAAATTGTGATACAAACACATTGCAATCATAAAGAGATATAAATAAGCACTTCACTATGCCATTCATAACAGTGAATAAGTATTCTGTGAAATATAGCCTAAGAGACCCACACGGTGCACACACTGTCACCTTTACACACGTGGGACAAGGAGTCTCCGGAGATCACATAAGTAAAATTCACTTGACTAGCATAACGACATCTAGATTACAAGCATCATCATATGAATCTCAATCATGTAAGGCAGCTCATGAGATTATTGTATTGAAGTACATAGGAGAGAGATGAACCACATAGCTACCGGTACAGCCCCGAGCCTCGATGGAGAACTACTCCCTCCTCATGGGAGCAGCAGCGGTGATGAAGATGGCGGTGGAGATGGCAGCGGTGTCGATGGAGAAGCCTTCCGGGGGCACTTCCCCGTTCCGGCGGCGTGCCGGAACAGAGACTCCTGTCCCCCAGATCTTGGCTTCGCGATGGTGGCGGCTCTGGAAGGTTTCTGTGGGTTTCGTCGAACGTGATAGGGTTTTCGCGACGGAGGCTTTAAATAGGCGGAAGGGCAGCCTCGGAGGGGGCCTGGGGCCACCACACCATAGGGCAGCGCGCCCCCCCCTCTGGCCGTGCCAGGGTGTGGTGTGGGGCCCCAGTGGCTTCCTCTGGCGGCTCTCGGGTGTTCTGGATGGTTCCGGGAAAAATAGGAACCTGGGCGTTGATTTCTTCCGATTCCGAGAATATTTCGTTACTAGGATTTCTGAAACCAAAAACAGCAGAAAACAGGAACTGGCACTTCGGCATCTTGTTAGTAGGTTAGTTCCAGAAAATGCACGAATATGACATAAAATGTGCATATAACATGTAGAAATCATCAATAATGTGGCATGGAACATAAGAAATTATCGATACGTCGGAGACGTATCAGCATCCCCAAGCTTAGTTCTGCTCGTCCCGAGCAGGTAAAACGATAACAAAGATAATTTCTGGAGTGACATGCCATCATAACCTTGATCATACTATTTGTAAAGCATATGTAGTGAATGCAGCGATCAAAACAATGTATATGACATGAGTAAACAAGTCGTACTTCAAGACAAGCATCAATAAGTCTTGCATAAGAGTTAACTCATAAAGCAATAAATTCTTAGTAAAGACATTGAAGCAACACAATGGAAGATTAAGTTTCAGCGGTTGCTTTCAACTTGTAACATGTATATCTCATGGATATTGTCAACATAGAGTAATATAATAAGTGCAATATGCAAGTATGTAGGAATCAATGCACAGTTCACACAAGTGTTTGCTTCTTGAGATGAAGAGAAATAGGTGAACTGACTCAACATAAAAAGTAAAAGAATGGTCCTTCAAAGAGGAAAGCATCGATTGCTATATTTGTGCTAGAGCTTTTATTTTGAAAACATAAAGAGAGCATAAAAATAAAGTTTTGAGAGGTGTATGTTATTGTCAACGAATGGTAGCGGGTACTCTAACCCCCTTGCCAGGCAAACCTTCAAAGAGCGGCTCCCATTTTATTTTATTTTTGGGTGGCACTCCTTCCAACCTTTCTTTCACAAACCATGGCTAACCGAATCCTCGGGTGCCTGCCAACAATCTCATACCATGAAGGAGTGCCTTTTTATTTTAGTTTTATTATGATGACACTCCTCCCAACCTTTGCTTACACAAGCCATGGCTAACCGAATCCTTCGGGTGCCGTCCAACAATCACATACCATGGAGGAGTGTCTATTCTTGTTAATTAATTCGGGACTGGGAATCCCATTGCCAGCTCTTTTTGCAAGATTATTGGATAAGCGGATGAAGCCACTAGTCCATTGGTGAAAGTTGCCCAACAAGATTGAAAGATAAACACCACATACTTCCTCATGAGCTATAAAACATTGACACAAATCAGAGGTGATAAATTTTGAATTGTTTAAAGGTAGCACTCAAGCAATTTACTTTGGAATGGCGGAGAAATACCATGTAGTAGGTAGGTATGGTGGACACAAATGGCATAGTGGTTGGCTCAAGTATTTTGGATGCATGAGAAGTATTCCCTCTCGATACAAGGTTTAGGCTAGCAGGGTTATTTGAAACAAACACAAGGATGAACCGGTGCAGCAAAACTCACATAAAAGACATATTGTAAACATTATAAGACTCTACACCGTCTTCCTTGTTGTTCAAACTCAATACTAGAAATTATCTAGACCTTAGAGAGACCAATTATGCAAACCAAATTTTAGCAAGCTCTATGTATTTCTTCATTAATGGGTGCAAAGTATATGATGCAAGAGCTTAAACATGAGCACAACAATTGCCAAGTATCACATTACCCAAGACATTATAGCAATTACTACATGTATTATTTTCCAATTCCAACCATATAACAATTTAACGAAGAAGAAACTTCGCCATGAATACTAAAAGCTAAGAACACATGTGTTCATATGCAACAGCGGAGCGTGTCTCTCTCCCACACAAGCATGATGTAATCCAATTTATTCAAACACAAACAAAAATAAAAGCATACAGACGCTCCAAGTAAAGCACATAAGATGTGACCGAATAAAAATATAGTTTCAAGAGAAGGAACCTGATAATTTGTCGATGAAGAAGGGGATGCCTTTGGCATCCCCAAGCTTAGACGCTTGAATCTTCTTGATATATGCAGGGTGAACCACCGGGGCATCCCCAAGCTTAGACTTTTCACTCTTCTTGATCATAGTATATCATCCTCCTCTCTTGACCCTTGAAAACTTCCTTCACACCAAACTTCTCATAAACCTCATTAGAGGGGTTAGTACATAATCAAAAACTCACATGTTCAGAGGTGACACAATCATTCTTAACACTTCTGGACATTGCTCAAAGCTACTGGAAGGTAATGGAACAAAGAAATCCACCCAACACAGCGAAAGAAGCAATGCGAAATAAAAGGCAGAATCTGTCAAAACAGAACAGTCCGTAAAGACGAATTTTTAATAAATACTTCCGTTGCTCAGATCAGAAAACTCAAAACTAATGAAAGTTGCGTACATATCTGAGGAACACGCACGTAAATTGGCATATTTTTCTGATTTTTCTACAGAGAAAACAGCCCAGATTCGTGACAGATAGAAATCTGTTTCTGCGCAGAAATCCAAATCTAGTATCAACCTTCGATTAGAGGCTTCACTTGGCACAACAAAACACAAAACTAAGATAAGGAGAGGTTTCTACAGTAGTAAACAACTTCCAAGACACAAATATAAAACAAAGTACTGTAGCAAAATAATACATGGGTTATCTTCCAAGAAGTTCTTTTCTTTATAGCCATTAAGATGGGCTCAGCAGTTTTAATGATGCACTCGCAAGAAATAGTAGTTGAAGCAAAAGAGAGCATCAAGAGGCAAATTCAAAACACATTTAAGTCTAACATGCTTCCTATGCAAAGGAATCTTGTAAATAAACAAGTTCATGAAGAGCAAAGTAACAAGCATAGGAAGATAAAACAAGTGTAGCTTCAAAAATTTCAGCACATAGAGAGGTATTTTAGTAACATGAAAATTTCTACAACCATATTTTCCTCTCTCATAATAACTTTCAGTAGCAACATGAGCAAACTCAACAATATAACCATCACATAAAGCATTCTTATCATGAGTCTCATGCATAAAATTATTACTCTCCACATAGGCATAATCAATTTTATTAGTAATAGTGGGAGCAAATTCAACAAAGTAGCTATCATTATTATTCTCATCAAGTGTAGGAGGCATAGTATAATCACAACAAAATTTACTCTCCATAGTAGGTGGCACAAGACCACTATCATCATAATCATCATAAATAGGAGGCGAAGTATCATCAAATAAAATTTTCTCCTCAATGCTTGGGGGACTAAAAAGATCATGAAAACCAGCTTCCCCAAGCTTAGAACTTTCTATATCATTATCAACAATGGTGTTCAAAGCGTTCATACTAATATTACTACCAGCATGCAAATAAGATTCCATAGGTTTTTTAATTTTCGCATCAAACAATCCATGTTTTAAATCAGGAAATAGAATAAGAAGATCATTCTTGTCCATTATGCCAAACTAGTGTAAACAAGAAACAAAAAGATGCAATTGCAGGATCTAAAGGAAATAGCTTTGAGTACTTACAACGGCGCTGGAAAATAGCTTAGTATCCGGGATCCGGAGTGTGAGTACCTTTTACCTTTCCTCCCCGGCAACGGCGCCAGAAAATAGCTTGATGTCTACGCCCCCTCCTTTTCCTGTAGACAGTGTTGGGCCTCCAAGAGCAGAGGTTTGTAGAACAGCAGCAAGTTTTCCCTTAAGTGGATCACCCAAGGTTTATCGAACTCAGGGAGGAAGAGGTCAAAGATATCCCTCTCATGCAACCCTGCAACCACAAAGCAAGAAGTCTCTTGTGTCCCCAACACACCAAATAGGTGCACTAGTTCGGCGAAGAGATAGTGAAATACAGGTGGTATGAATATATATGAGCAGTGGCAACGGCACCAAAAAAGTGCTTTGCCCAGGATAGTAAACAAGCAGTAGTAACACAGCAGTAGTAAACAAGTAGCGATAGCAGTATTTAGGAACAAGGCCTAGGGATTAGACTTTCACTAGTGGACACTCTCAACTTTGATCACATAACAGAATAGATAAATACATACTCTACACTCTTGTTGGATGATGAACACATTGCGTAGGATTACACGAACCCTCAATGCCGGAGTTAACAAGCTCCACAATTCAATGTTCATATTTAAATAACCTTAGAGTGCATGAAAGATCAATTCGACTAAACCAAGTACTAACATAGTATACACACTGTGACCTTCACACTATGTAGGAGGAATAGATCACATCAATACCATCATAGCAATAGTTAACTTCATAATCTACAAGAGATCATAATCATAGTCTACGCCAAGTACTAACACGGATGCACACACTGTCACCATTACACCGTGCAGGAGGAATAAAACTACTTTAATAACATTGCTAGAGTAGCACATAGATAAGTTGTGATACAAACACATTGCAATCATAAAGAGATATAAATAAGCACTTCACTATGCCATTCATAACAGTGAATAAGTATTCTGTGAAATATAGCCTAAGAGACCCACACGGTGCACACACTGTCACCTTTACACACGTGGGACAAGGAGTCTCCGGAGATCACATAAGTAAAATTCACTTGACTAGCATAACGACATCTAGATTACAAGCATCATCATATGAATCTCAATCATGTAAGGCAGCTCATGAGATTATTGTATTGAAGTACATAGGAGAGAGATGAACCACATAGCTACCGGTACAGCCCCGAGCCTCGATGGAGAACTACTCCCTCCTCATGGGAGCAGCAGCGGTGATGAAGATGGCGGTGGAGATGGCAGCGGTGTCGATGGAGAAGCCTTCCGGGGGCACTTCCCCGTTCCGGCGGCGTGCCGGAACAGAGACTCCTGTCCCCCAGATCTTGGCTTCGCGATGGCGGCGGCTCTGGAAGGTTTCTGTGGCTTTCGTCGAACGTGATAGGGTTTTCACGACGGAGGCTTTAAATAGGCGGAAGGGCAGCCTCGGAGGGGGCCTGGGGCCACCACACCATAGGGCGGCGCGCCCCCCCCCTCTGGCCACGCCAGGGTGTGGTGTGGGGCCCCCAGGGCTTCCCTCTGGCGGCTCTCGGGTGTTCTGGATGGTTCCGGGAAAAATAGGAACCTGGGCGTTGATTTCGTCCGATTCCGAGAATATTTCGTTACTAGGATTTCTGAAACCAAAAACAGCAGAAAACAGGAACTGGCACTTCGGCATCTTGTTAGTAGGTTAGTTCCAGAAAATGCACGAATATGACATAAAATGTGCATATAACATGTAGAAATCATCAATAATGTGGCATGGAACATAAGAAATTATCGATACGTCGGAGACGTATCAAATACCTACATGTTTTATTCACACTTTATAATGTTTTTATGCATTTTCTGGGACTAACCTATTAACAAGATGCCACAGTGCCAGTTCATGTTTTCTGCTGTTTTTGATTTCAGAAAAGTTGTTTTACAAATATTCTCAGAATTGGACGAAACAAAAGCCCACGGCCCTATTTTCCACGGAGTGTTCCAGAAGACTGAAGAGGAGTCGAGGAAGGCCAGCAGGGGTCCCTCCCCATATGGCGGCGCGGGGGGCCCCACTACCGCGCCGAGACGTGGGGAGGGAGCCCCCTGGCTCCCCCAACGCTGCCCCTTCGCCAATTTATTCCTTCGTCCCCGAAAACCCTAGTACCGAGAGCCAAAATACCAGAACAGTTCCAGAGACGCCGCCGCCGTCAACCCTAACTCGGGGGGTTCAGAAATCTCCTCCGGCACCCTGCCGGAGAGGGGAATCATCACCGGAGGGCTCTACATCACCATGCCCGCCTCCGGACTGATGCGTGAGTAGTTCATCCTTGGACTATGGGTCCATAGCAGTAGCTAGATGGTTGTCTTCTCCTATTGTGCCATCATGTTTAGATCTTGTGAGCTGCCTATCATGATCAAGATCATCTATTTGTAATGCTACATGTTGTGTTTGTTGGGATCCGATGAATATGGAATACTATGTCAAGTTGATTATTGATCTATCATATATGTGTTGTTTATGATCTTGCATGCTCTCCGTTGCTAGTAGAGGCTCTGGCCAAGTTGATACTTGTAACTCCAAGAGGGGGTATTTATGCTAGATAGTGGGTTCATGTCTCCATTGAATCTGGGGGAGTGACAGCAACCCCTAAGATTGTGGATGTGATGTTTCCACTAGGGATAAAACATAAATGCTTTGTCTAAGGATATTTGTATTGTTTACGTTACGCACAATACTTAATGCAATTGTCTGTTGCTTGCAACTTAATACTGGAAGGGGTGCGGATGCTAACCCGAAGGTGGACTTTTTAGGCATAGATGCATGCTGGATAGCGGTCTATGTTCTTTGTCATAATGCCCTAAGTAAATCTCATAGTAGTCATCATGATATGTATGTGCATTGTTATGCCCTCTCTATTTGTCAATTGCCCAACTGTAATTTGTTTACCCAACATGTTATTTATCTTATTGGAGAGACACCACTAGTGAACTGTGGACCCCGGTCCATTCTTTTACATCTGAAATACAACCTACTGCAATCATTGTTCTCTTTTGTTTTCTGCAAGCAAACATCATTTTCCACACTATACGTTTAATCCTTTGTTTTCAGCAAGCCGGTGAGATTGACAACCTCATTGTTAAGTTGGGGCAAAGTACGTAGTTTGATTGTGTTGTGCAGGTTCCACGTTGGCACCGGAATCCCTGGTGTTGCGCCGCACTACACTCCTTCACCAACAACCTTCAGTGATCTTCATCTCCTACTGGTTCGATAACCTTGGTTTCTTACTAAGGGAAAACTCGTTGTTGTACTCATCATACCTTCCTCTTGGGGTTCCCAACGGACGTGTGCTTTACCGTCACAAGCAGCTACTTTTCTAGCGCCGTTGCCGGGGAGATGAAGACACGCTGCAAGGGGAGTCTCTCACACCCAATCTTTTTACTTTGTTTATTGTCTTGCTTTATTTTATTTTCTGTCTTGTTTGCTTTCTTTATATCAAAAACACAAAAAATTAGTTACTTGCATTTAATTTATTTTGTTATCATGTCTAGTCTTGTACTTGTTACTCTGTCACCTGAGGAATTGATCTTTACTTTTAAACAAGGGGATGAGGAGAGTTTTAAAGAAGCCTTGGTCTAGAATTTTTTATTCTTATGGTAAAACTGAACCTAAAATGACTCTAAGCCTGCTTCTTAGTAACTTTTATTTTGGGCTTATTCTTCGCTATAGATATGCTTTGGATGCTGTAGTGGGAGGAGATTTCCTTCACTGCGATGGGATGAAGCTTTTAATGCCATAAAAAAATTGGTTGCATCATCTAGCTCAGCTAATAAATTTGATTCATCTCTTGCTAGCATTCATGATAGATTAAACACCCTCGAGACAAATATATCTTGTTTAAAAGAAGGGTATAATCAGATTCGTGAATATTATGATTATGTTCTAGTAAACTTTGAACCTTCAATGTGGGTCCCTACTATTAAGGTTGCTATTTGTGGTGAAACTTTTTATGCCCGTTGTGATATTATGTCTGAGTTTTGCCTTAAGACTAAAAGTATTTATGAATCTTTGAAATTTTGGGGACTTATTGAAGGTGGAGAAGGAATAACTCTTGCTGATAATTCTGTTATAATTCCTAAGGGTGTAGCTGAAGGTGTGTTTGATACGTCTCAAACGTATCTATAATTTCTTATGTTCCATGCTAGTTTTATGACAATACTCACATGTTTTATACACACTTTATATCATTTATATGCATTTTCCGGCACTAACCTATTAACGAGATGCCGAAGCGCCAGTTCCTGTTTTGTGCTGTTTTTGGTTTCAGAAATCATACACAGGAAATATTCTCGGAATTGGACGAAACGAACGCCCAGGGTCTTATTTTTCCACGGAGTTTCCAGAAGACCGAAGGAGATACGAAGTGGGGCCACGAGGTGGCGACACCATAAGGCGGCGCTGCCAAGGAGGGGCCCGCACCGTCCTATGGTGTGGGCCCCTCGAGTGACAAGGTATTAACATATCAATGCCTACGTATTGTAGACTAGGGTTTCGTCAAAAGTAGAGGGCATGTAGATCTCGAAGGTTTCAGCCGAAAAGTACTCGACGATTAAGAAACTAGGGTTGTGTTGACAATTGATTCGATGCTTTCTTTGTCCCTCGACTCCCCCTTATATAGGAGGCGGAGCCGAGGGATTCGTAATACACAAGTTACAGAGTCCGGGAGGGTTTCTAACCTGTTGGGGGGGGGGGGGGGACCCCCGGTATGCCAAAGGCATGCCAAACCGGATGGTTTGAGCCATCAAGATACCGGTTTGAGGTTCATTCCGGAGAACGGAGTTAAGCGATTGGCTAAGTAAATCTGTACCGGTATCCCCAAAGGTAGGTATACCGGTATGGGCTAAGAAGACACCGGACCGCCGGGAAGAAGTGCACTGTAGCACGTCGGCAGGACTGGTCAAAGATTCCCTCGGGAGCTAGAGGACAAGCATGACCTAAGCAAAGTGGCTTTAAACGAAGCCATGACGTAAAAGACGAAGGTGACGCCCAAAGCAACCGGAGGACATTAGTCTCCCTGATTAAAGAAGAAACTGGCGTCACCCATGATTAAAGTAGCTTTGTAAAGTAGTTTGTCTGTTCAAAGATGCCATTAGGGTTTCTTCCCCTGTAAGCCACCCTCTCCCCTATATAAGGAGAGGGGGCAGCCCTCTTCACGAAAAAGACGCATGCATGTACGATCCCTGTGTAGAGAAACATGTAACCCTGTTGTTCATGGAATAGAGAAGATCTAGAACGGAGTTCATCCTTGTGTCTCTCTTCTTCTACCTCTGGCCTTGGCCAAGTTCTTCTGGAAAGCACCCGGAAGTTCATCCTACCTGATCCAAAACCCTCCCCCGAATCCTCTAGCGTCCAACTCGGCCCCAACTTAAGCCATCCCATGGCATCTGTCTGTTCACCACGACGACAGTTGGCGCCCACCATGGGGCAGAGAGAGGCGCTTGCTGGAGTCCATATTCGGGCGGGCCTCCTCGACGTCGACGGCGAGCGAACGGTGTCCGCGCTCGTACAGAACATCTACGCCATGGACTTCATCAACGACAACGCAGGCTGCTTCGCCAACGGCGGTAAGTTCCCCAAAAACGGCCGCATCATCGAGTTCGGCAGCCACCGCATCTACTTCGGCACCGTCCCTGTGCGCCAGTGCCTCTCGCCGGTGCTGGTGGCACCGGATCCGCCAAGGTGGCTATGTGCTGGCCGCGCCGCCGGCAGCGTGGAGGTCATGATGGCCGGCGTGGCTGGCGCCGGCAAGGACGCTATGGAAGAAGGTGCTGGCCGTGCGGCATCGACCCGTGCGGCCAAGCCTCCACTGGAGCGCGACGCAGGCGCTGCGGGAGCATCATCAGCACCACCGGAAACGCCACTCCAGGCGGCGATGAACGTGCTGGCGATGCCCATCGCGCAGAACATCGATCCGGCTGCGGCCCAAGCGCAGCTGGAGGAGACACGCAAGGCGCTGCTTACCGGCGGCGCAAACATCCTCCAGGCGCAGCGTGAGCTAAACCTAACCCTACGTGAGTACAACGCTGCCCATGGCTTTGCTTCAGTTAGCGCTCATGCCGCTAGGATGCCGGAAAATTGGCTTAAGGCTCGCAATCTAGATCAGGATTTGCGTAAGGAAATTCATGCCGGCAAGAGTACCTCTGCATCTGTGAGCATCGTAGAGAAGCCTAAGTACAGTAGTCCGGATAAAACTATAAAAGCTGCTAAGGCCTCCATGGAAATGTGTGATTCGTTATCCGGTGAGGCTCTGGCAAAGCAGCAGGATAGAGTTAGAGAGCTGCTTGATACCATACAGGCACAAAATGATGAGCTTTCTAGAATGAACAAAGCAGCACTAGAGTCAAAATCGATCCGGTCGACAAAAGTTGCCGGAAGCAAGTCCCAGGGGCAGGCTTCGTCCCCTCATCCGGATAAAAGAAGAGAAAAAGAAACGAATGCGCGGCAGATGACCGTGTACGATCCGGTTCTTGCCGGAAAACAAAAAGCCGGGCCACATAATGCCGGAGAAAAAAGCTATGGAGCAGGTCGTGGTTATGCCGGAAACGGCTATGGCTATGCCGGAAACAATCATGCCGGTAGACACGAAACCGGGCAAGATTATCGAGCTGCAAGGGCAGCGTATGCTGAGGAAGAAATGCGACCACCAAGGTACCGGCAGGCAAGAGCCGCGGAACCTGAAAGATATGAAGAAGGAGATTCCGAGGTGGAACGAATCAGAGCCTACCGGAACCCCTTGGGGGAACGCGTGGGGGAAAGATGCTTGCCAAGCCGGGATGCGAGGCGTAGGCTGGACAGAGTGCATCTTTCCGAGATGATCGAATCTGAGGGTCCTCCTGGACCAAGGTGCTTTGGCCCACGAATCATGGGAGAAGAGCCACCGGTACGCAATTTCCAATTGCCCCGAGACACAAAAACGTATGATGGCATGACCAAGCCGGAAGATTGGCTGGCGGACTATGTCACAGCTGTCTATGTAGCTGGCGGCGGAGTAAACCGGCGTTGGGCAGTAAGAATCATACCGTCCTACCAGGTAGGACCTGCGCGCATTTGGCTTAACAACTTGCTGGCAGGAAGCATAAATGGATGGTTGGACTTCGAAGAAGCCTTTGTGAGCAACTTCAGCAGCACTTACAAGAGGCCAAACCGGCCCCAGCAGCTTGCTTTATGCCAGCAGCGTGCAAGTGAAACAGACCGAGACTATCTCACCCGGTGGAACTCAATGAGAAACACGTGTGAAGGAGTGATTGAAGCACAAGCAATTGCTTGGTTCAGTTAGGGATGCCGGAGAGGATCACCACTTTGGCAAAGGCTGCAGAGAAACATGCCAAGCACATTGGCTGAAATGATGCGAGTGGCGGAAAACTATGCGTTGGGAGACCCACTTCAACCGGCTGTGCAAGCCGAACCGGCGCAGTCAAACCAACCCCCCCAAGATCAACACCGGGACAACTGGCATAACAAAAGAAGGGAAGATTTCCCGGATCGAAGGTATGGTCCGCAGCAGGTAGCCGCGGTGCAGGAAAATCCCGGCCCCGGCGGAAACCAGAGGCAAAAAACCGGATCGCAGCCATGGGCGGGTCCTAAGAAGAAATGGGTCCAAAAAGAAGGATGGGGACAGAAAAAAGATTGGCAAGAGCATATGAGATACACCATGGGAGCGGCTATGGACATGCCGTGCAAGCTGCACACCCCACACCCATCGAAGCCGGCGAACCACTTAACGAAAGATTGTTCCTGGATCAAGCACTTGATGCTAAGAGGAGCGGCAAAGGATGCGCAAGCAGATGGCTGTTCCACAGTGCTGCCGCCCTCGCACGACATGCTACAACAGCACCCATTACCACCACCACCACCGCTTACCGGAGCCAATACCATACCGGTACAAAAATACCAGCAAGTTAACCGGGTGGAGGAAAATCATGATCAACCACCTCCGCCGGCACCTTTATGCCGGAATGTTTACGAGGACCCACATTTGTGCTGTGTTGTCTTTGTCACTGAGCCAACCGATAGGCAAAGTGTGCATCGCCGCTCCATGGAAGTAAACGCCGCGATGCCGGCAGTCCCCAAGTACATGCTGTGGTCAGATCAGGAAATCACCTGGTCGTTCAAGGATCACCCCAAGATCATGCCGAATCCGGGTGGTTACGCTCTCGTTGTGGACCCAATCATGCGAGGGCCAGAAACTCGAGTCAAGTTCAGCAAGGTGCTGATAGACAATGGGAGCAGCATAAACATCATGTACAAGCATATGATGCACACGCTGGGGATAACAGAAAACATGCTCCATCCAACCCACACAACGTTCCATGGAATCGTTCCGGGACTGTCCTGTGCACCGGTAGGAAAAGTCCGGGTGGACGTGTCTTTCGGAGGACATGACAACTGCCGGGTGGAAAACATTCTATTCGAGGTGGTGGACCTGGACAGTCCCTACCATGCATTGCTAGGGAGACCGGCATTGGCAGCTTTCATGGCCACAACTCATACAGCTTATCTCAAAATGAAGATGCCGGCACCTCGTGGACCCTTGACTGTGGTAGGAAACTACAAAGTTTCTCTGGAAACAGCATCTGCCGGATCAAACCTAGCGGAATCGCTGGCGATCGCAGAGGAAAAAAGAAGGATGCAAACCGCAGTTGCGCTGGCTCAGTCCTCACAGTTGAGCTTAGCAGCAATGAGTGGAAACTTGGGCACACCGGCATTCAAGCCGACGAATGAAACAAAGGACATCGTGCTAGATCCGGCTTACCCAGAGCGCACCGTTCGCATCGGTGCCGGCCTGAATCAAGCATAGGAAAGCGCGCTCGTCAGCTTCCTCCGTGAGAATCGGAATATCTTTGCCTGGTCTACTGATGACTTGGTAGGTGTTCCGAGGGAGCTGGCTGAGCACTCTCTAAACGTCCGGAAGGATGCCAAGCCGGTGCGACAACCTTTGCGCCGGTTCGCTGAAGATATGAGGAAAATCATCGGAGAAGAGGTGACAAAACTGTTGGTTGCCGGATTTATCGTGGAAGTCACGCATACAGAATGGCTGGCCAATCCGGTAATGGTTGAAAAGAAGAAGGACGAGAACCTGGAGGCAAAAGCTCCAAAGGTGTGGCGCATGTGCATCGACTACACCAACCTCAACAAAGCTTGCCCAAGAGATCCTTTCCCTCTGCCCCGGATCGATCAAGTGATTGATTCTACTGTTGGGTGTGAGTTGTTGTCTTTCCTTGATGCTTATTCCGGTTTCCACCAAATCCCCCTGAAAAAGGAAGATCAAATAAAAACTGCGTTATATTACCCCGCACGGGGCTTATTGTTATGTCACTATGCCTTTTGGTTTGCGCAACGCTGGTGCAACGTACCAGCGCTGTATGCAAAAAATGCTTGTTTGATCAAATTGGAAAGAATGTGCAAGTCTATGTAGACGATATCGTGATAAAAACTAAGGTAAAAGATACCCTAATTGACGATATCCAGCAAACATTTGATAACTTGAGAAGGTTCCGGATGAAACTTAATCCGGCAAAATGTACATTCGGTGTCCCTGCCGGTAAGCTGCTTGGTTTCCTTGTGTCAAGCCGGGGCATTGAGGTGAATCCGGTAAAAATCCGGGCAATAGAAAGAATGACTATCCCGCAGGAACTAAAGGATGTGCAAAAGTTTACCGGAAGCTTGGCATCGCTAAGCCGGTTCATAAGCAGGTTGGGAGAAAAGGCTTTGCCGCTCTATGCCTTAATGAAAAAATCCGATACTTTCGTCTGGACCCCACAGGCAGATGCAGCATTCAAAGAGCTAAAAAAGATGCTAGACACATCACCGGTGTTGGTCTCGCCTTTGGAGAGAGAGCCCATGTTGTTGTACATAGCAGCAACTAACCGGGTTGTGAGTGTTGTGGTTGTGGTAGAAAGAGAGGAAGAAGAAAAAATCGTGCAGAGGTCGGTATACTACTTGAGCGAGGTGCTCTCCCTCTCAAAACAAAACTAGCCCCACTTCCAAAAGATGACCTACGGCGTGTACATGGCCGCCACCAAGCTCAAACATTATTTCGAGGAGCACCCCATGAAAGTGGTGAGTGAAGCACCCATTTCAGATATCATGGGCAACAAAGATGCCAGCGGCAGGATTGCGAAATGGGCAATTCAACTATCACCGTACGTGCCGGTATACGAAAGAAGAGATGCCATAAAATCACAAGCCTTGGCTGACTTCCTGGTTGATTGGGCGGAAATGCAATACAAGCCGCCGGAGCACAAAATAGAATACTGGAAGATGCATTTTGACGGATCCAAGCTCAAAGAGGGTCTAGGTGCCGGTGTGGTACTCACCTCACCAAAGGGAGATCATCTCCGGTATGTTTTGCAAGTACATTTCAGGGCATCAAACAATGTCGCTGAGTATGAGGCTCTAATCCATGGGCTCAAGCTCGCAAAAGAAATCGGTGCGCACCGGATCATTTGCTACGGCGATTCAGATCTTGTGGTACAACAGTGTTCCGTAGATTGGGATGCAAAAGATGCCAACATGGCCTCATACCAGTTTCATGTGCAAAAAATTGCCGGCTTCTTTGAAGGGTGTGAGTTTCACCATGTGCCGTGAGCTGAAAACGATGTCGCGGATGCTTTATCCAAGCTAGGTTCATCCAGGCAAGAGATTCCTCCCGGAATAGCCTTGGCACACTTAAGAGTTCCATCAATCAAGCCAAGTCCGGAGTCGGAATCAATTTTCGTACCAGAATCACACGTGGTGCCAATGGATATTGACGAAGGAAACCCGGGGACTGTTCCGGCACACTCGGGGACTGCTCCGGCAAACCCGGGGACTGCATCGGTAAGCTCGGGGACTGCGACGCCCATATCGGAAGAAGCAATGCTTGTGGACAGCATGGACATAGACGTGCCGGTGTTCGTGGTTAGAGAAGCACCATCTTGGGTTAAACCTATTAAGGAATTCCTGATCAACGGCACCTTGCCGGTTGACGAAACTGAGTCAAGGAGAATCCAGCGGAGAGCTAAAGCATACACATTCATTAATGGCGAGGTGTACAAAAGAAGTGTTACCGGTGTCCTTCAAAGGTGTGTGGAACCGGAAGAGGGAAAAGAGATGCTCAAGGAGATTCACCAAGGAGAGTGTGGGCACCACGCCTCGTCAAGGGCGCTGGTGGCAAAAGTATTCCGGCATGGGTTCTACTGGCCCACTGCTTTGGAAAATGCTAAGGATTTGGTAAGAAAGTGCAATGGTTGCCAGAGGTACGCCAAGCAAAATCATACCCCAGCCTCCGGCTTAAAAAACCATACCGTTAACATGGCCATTTGCTGTTTGGTGCCTTGACATGGTTGGACCATTCAAAACCGCAAGAGGGAACATGACCCACATCTTGGTGATGGTGGATAAATTCACCAAATGGCTGGAAGTGAAGCCTATCGCAAAGTGTGATGGCCACACAGCGGTAAAGTTCCTAAAAGATGTCATCCTCCGGTATGGATATCCGCATAGCATCATAACTGACAATGGCTCAAACTTTGCCCAAGGAGAGTTCAAGCGGTTCTGTGAGAACAACAATACCCGGCTAGATCTGTGCTCAGTAGCACACCCACAAGGCAATGGCCAAGTTGAAAGAACCAATGCACTGGTGCTTTCCGGTATAAAACCAAGGCTCATTGAACCACTTGAAAAGACACCGGGCTGTTGGCTCGATGAGCTACCGTCAGTACCGTGGAGCATAAGAACGACTCCAAACCGGTCTACCGGATACACTCCATTCTTCATGGTTTACGGAGCAGAAGCGGTAATACCAACCGACATTCTCCATGACTCACCAAGGGTGCAACTCTATACCGAAAAAGAGGTAAAAGAGGCCCGAGAAAACGATGTGGACTTGCTAGAAGAAGCAAGAGAACTGGCACTGGCAAGAACAGCCATTTACCAGCAAAACCTCAGATGCTATCACAGCCGGAAGGTTAAGCCGAGAGTTTTCCGGGAAGGAGACTTGGTGTTACGCTTAGTGCAATGCACTGAAGGCCGGCACAAGCTCTCACCTCCTTGGGAAGGGCCATTCATTGTAAGCAAAGCTCTGCACAATGATGCCTACTACTTAATTGACGCACAGGAATGGAAAGAAGGAAAGGCGGACAAATCCGGAGATGAGACCAAGCGTCCTTGGAACATAGCATTGTTGCGCCCTTTCTACTCATGAAGTTGTACTGTAAGAAGTTCCTTTTTTGTACCTTATGCTATGAATAAAAGAATCCGGCACCTCGAATGTTTTCTCGGGGACTGCCTCTATCAAACTTGCATGTAATATGTTTATTTTTTCCGTTTACCGGTTGCTTGTTGAACATCTTTTCTTTCCGGTTTAGTAACGTGCTAAGCCTACCGGAGTCTTCGACTCTGCTGCTGTCCGCAAACCGGCTTCATTGCAAGCAAGATAAACCGGTAGGAATTAAGCACGTGAACTGCGAAAAGAGGAAGTGGGAACGGACAATCCGGAAAAGCTTAACTAACCCCGGTTTTACCGGTTTTTTGTGAAAAATTTCGAATCTTACCTAAGTTCAAGGAAGTGTTCGCTTGGCAAAAGAACTTTGTAACTCATACGCCAAAACACCCAAAAGAGGTAGGCAGAGGCAAAGGGAAAGAACCAAGTGTGCATAAAATTGGATGCGGAAATGATTCCAGAATCTTCACAGTGCAAGATAAAGACAAAAAACAAAGGCAACGTGCTAAGTTAACCAACCAACATAACTTAATAAGTTACCGGTATGAAAGACACCGGCATAAAAGATGTACCACAACCAAAATGATAAGTTTTATCTTACATCTCAAACCCCGGCATACTGGGGTAGAATTTAACAAGCATTGTTTTAAGTTAACAGACATAGCAGAGAATATTCAGGCAAGGGGGGCTTCAGGGGGAGTAGCGTCAGCCTCTGGAGCTTCTGGGGGTGCGTCGCCAGCTTCCGGGAGCACGTCTCTGGCATCTTCATCCTCATCTTCTCCTTCCTCTTCATCGCTGAGGAAGTCCTTGATGTCGGAAGGAGGGGGATGAAGGTGCGGACCGGCGCATAATCAGCAATCCGATAGGCACGATCCTGCCGCTTCGCGGTGAGGATCGGATCCGTATCGGTGGGAGCACCTTCGCGCACGCCCTAGAGAGCATCCAGGTCCAAATCCGGGTACCAGGAGCACGCGACGCGCAGCGCAGCATCGGCTCCAGCACGCGCGGCGGAGCACTGCCACTCCCGGATTCTTCTTCCGGCACCCTTCAAGCAGTCGGAGGTGAACGTTAGGCTTGCCGGTACCTGCTCTTCAGGCCAAAGCACCTTGAAGAGATGGATCACCAAGTCAGGCAGATCCGCGAGGTTTCGGTCCACCGCGCGCATGTGGGTGATCCGGGCAGAAAGTGCAACCAGGTGATCATAAGGATCCCAAGGCGCATCCAGGTTCCGGAATTCCTGCGCAACCCGGCGCTTGGCCACCTTTTTCTGCGTGTGGGGTTGAGAATCCAGAAAGATCCCTAAGAAGCAAAGGAAGAAGATAAGGACATGCTACCGGAAAATATAAGCTTGTAAGCGAAAACCGGAAAAGAAAAGAGAAAAACTTACGGAGAGCGAGAGCGTCGGTTCGCGTGACCAGCTCATCGTACTCTTTCTGCTCTGCGGTTAAGCGGGCGACCTGGTCTTCAGCAGCCTTCCGGAACTTGCCCACTTCCTCCAGCTCTGCCCTCAGCACCGCAGTGGAGTTCACAGAATCATCCACAACCTCCGCCAGCCTGGCCTCGGCTGCTGCCATGGCACCCTTCAGCTCTTGCTCATGCCGGACCGCGGCCTGGATAGCCTGGTCCTTGAGCTCCCTGGAGATAGTCTTCTGGGCGTCCAAGGCCTTCTGGTGATCCCGGATGAGCTGCTCCTTTTCAGCTGAAATCAGGAAAAAGAAATTTGAACAAAAATCTACATGGTAAAGCACGGAAAGACAATGCAACCGGAGAAAGAACAGTACCTTGGAGATTGCCAACCTGGGTCTTGAGGGCCTCAAGGGAGGCTTCCGGAATGGCTGTTAGGGAAAAATTCATAAGTACAAAGAAGCAAAATCTTTGCATAAGAAAGAAGCCGGGTGCCCAAAGGAAACAAACCTTGGCAGTGGCTGTGGGCCTCGGCAAGGTCCCGGTGCTCCCAAAGAAGCTCCTCGAAGAGTTGCTTCCAGGCATCCGCGGTGCTCTGTTCAAAATGAAGTAACTATGAGAAAGCTGCCGGTTTCGAGAAATTTGAAAAAAGTTTCGCGCTCAGAGGTGCGCTCTAAACCCAAAACTCGGGGACTGGGAGGATATATATGAATCCGGAAAGAACAAAACCGGCATCAACAGAAAAGTTACAACAAAGTTGGTGAAACTTACCACCACATTGCTGGTGGCGTCGTGCCACGCATTGTCAAACTCCCTCACTGCACGCTTGAGTCGCATGAAGTGTTCTTCGGTGCTCCGGGGGCCGGCCGGGTCGATGGTGGGAAGCCGGTCCTTCCCCAGGCCGCGCGTAGCGGCGGACACATCCGCCTGATTCCACTTCTCAGCGTAATCAAGCAGGTGCCCCAGCTCCTTGCCCTCGCGCTTCAGCTCCGTAATCCGGCCAAGGAGGCCGGTAGCCCTCTCTCCAGCCATGACAGTGGCGGGGCCGGCGTGCAGCACCAGCGACTGCGGGCCGGAAGCCGTGCCTTTCCCCTTGAAGGGCTCGGACACGCGAAGCTTGGCGCCTTCTGGCAGCGGCGTTGGCTTGGACGCAGAGGGTCCTTGGGCTGGCGGTGACATCGGCGCGTCCCTGGTGGGCTTGGCGGTAGAAGCTTCCGGCGGCGGTGTTGGCGTGGCCCCAGCTGGCTCAGGAGCAGGAGCTTCCGGCGGCGGTGTTGGCGCGGCCCCGGTTGGCTCAAGAACATGAGTTTCCGGTGGCGGCGTAGAGCTGGCCGGCGCGGAAGAGTCCGGCGCGGCCTTGGAGGGGGAAGAGCATGAGCTCTTCTTCTTCTTCTTCTTCTTCTTCTTCTTTTCTTTCAGGACGGGAGGAACTTGAGGTTCCGCCCGCCCGGCAGCTTCAGTATCGGCGCCGATGTTGCTGGCGCCGGTATCTTGTGTGTTTGGAGGAGGGACAAGATCCTCCTCCGCGCGGTGATTAGAAGTTGTAGGGGCCGCGCCTGATTCCACTTGGAGTGCCTCCCAAAGGGGAGGCAGAAGGGCTGCCGGTACCTAGGTGTACCGGGCTTGAACGAGGAGGGGATGAGGTCCTGGCCGTTCCCTCGGAGCTTCCCGGCATCGTACCGGTAGCGCCCTTGGAGAGCGAGAGCGCAGGGCTAAAAAGAAAGAAAGAAAAGATAAGAAAAAGCAACTGGAAGAAGAAGTTGGTGAAGTCAAGCGAATAGAAAAATAAAACTCACCCGGAAGAGACAGGCATGCTCCTCTTCTTGTAGCGCCTCTTGCCTACTTCCTTGCCTCCAAGGATTTCCGTCCGGGGGCGTTTGGCAAGAGGGGCCTGGCTCGAACCGGCATCTGGTGCCAGGGCTTTGTTCTTCCTGCCCTCGGAGGCGAGCTTGTCCAGGAATTCCTGGCCAACCTCGGCCTGAAGGGGAACCACGCGCTCGTGGACCTGTGGTTGGAGGCCAGTTGAGGAAGCATCTACAGAGGGAGAATAACAGTAAAGCATGAGAGACCGGAAAGGAAAACTACCTCAAGCACAGTAAGATCATCGACGGAGCCGGAAGCCTCAGACGAAACATTACTGGGGCGCGAGGTGTGCGTGCGGCCCATCTAGAGATCCGTCCAAGGGACGTAAGGATCTGGGTCAACCTTGTCCAGCGGGCGCTTCCGGCAAGGACCTCGCCTATCCGATTCGATGCGAGGGAAGCGGTCCTTGGCCTGAAAACAAAAAGAAAGCCAGTCAGCTGCAGCATAAAAGTTACCGGTAGATCAGCCCGGGTGGCAATCTCTTACTTCGTCGGTTGGAGGGTTGGTGGAGCTAAGAGGCACGAAGCCCCACTCCCAGTCATCCGGCATGTCCGTTCGGCAGATTTGTTTAGCTTTGAGGACTACATCTGCTTTACTTAGGGGGAGGCCGGTGATCTTGGTGGGATCACCGGGACCGTACATCTCGCTCATCTTATGAGCCCGGCGCTTAAGGGGGGGCACCCGGCGTGAGATGAAAGCGCGGATGATGTCGTCAGAGCAGATGTTGGTCTCCCTCATTAGCTTCTCCATGAAGCGTACGACCCGGTTCGTCTCGATGTGATTCGTTCCAGGGAAGTAGCCCCAGTTGACCTTGGTGGGTGGCGCCGGGTTGAAAGCCGGCAGGTTGATGAGATCCGCGGCGCTGTCGTTCTTCACGTAAAAGAACGTTGTTTGCCATAACCGGCAGGACTCGAGGCCGGAGAACTTAAAAAAGGGGCTCCCTTGGCGGGAGCCAATGATACAAGACCCGCATTGAACGGGGGGTTTGGGCTTAGGAATGTCCTTGCCCTGGACCGAATTGATCCGAAGAGAGAAAAAGCGAGCAAAAGTCTCGCGGGTGGGGCGGATGCCGATGTAGGCCTCCATGAAAGTGGCGTAGCAAGAAAGGTAGAAAACGGCGTTGCCGGGAAGATGGTGAGGCTGGAGTTGATAAAAATCCAGGACCTGGCGGAAGAAGTCGGAGGCAGGAAGGCCGAAGCCACGCTCAAAGTGAGCAAGAAAGACCACGAACTCACCGGGATTGAGTACCGGTTCGATTTCATCGCCAGGGAGCCGGCAGGATACTCCCTCCGGTATCCTCCTGGACCGGCGGAGCCAGTCGATCTCGTGTTGCGTGACGTCGGAGCCCCTCCAGGCTCCGCGTGTGATACCGGAAAGATCTTGTCCGGGGGTGTGGCTAGAACTGCCGGCCTCTTGATCGTTGCCGGAGTCGATTTCCATCCGGGCAAGATCTGCGCTTAGCCCGTCGGAAGCTTTACTCTCTTGGTTACTGGAGGACGAAGCGGAGAGAGACTCCTCTCTAGACATATGGATCTGAGAAACGCCGGTATCTACTCGAAAAACAGTTTTCCCAAGAACTACCCTCGCGCGAAGATCTACGAGTAAAAAGCAAAAGAAAAGAGGAAGTAAATATTTTACCGGCCCAAGATCTGAAAGGCAAAGAAAAGAGGGGTAAAAGTGAATCGAACCTAACCTGGGGCGGCGGAGACGCTCAAGAAGAAGGTCGCCGGAGCAACGGTGAGCTCACGAAGGCCGACGGAGGCTGGCGACGGCGAAAGGTGAAAGCCGCCGACGAAAGCTCGAAGCAGCGGCGGCGAAGAAGCGCCGGTGGATCTCTCCGCGGCAAAGATCTACGGCGCAGCGAGAGCGACGGCGCGAGTTCGTCGGAAGCAAGGCTCTGGCGGCGACCGGCGGCGACGATGTTGCACGAGGCGAAGAGCTCGAAGTACGCTGGAAATGGGGACAAGTGCGAAGAAGAGGATGGAGTGGAACCGCTCCGCCCTTATATAGGAGAAGGAGTTAGTGGGCCGAAAACCGTCGGGCCGCGGCGGTTCGCCTCGTGGGCCGCCACATGGCGCGAATATACACGCGCGAAAATTAAGAGGCCACAGAGTCGCCGCACGGATCCGGAATGGCCAGAGGGATCCGGTGTGGCACATTTAATGTTGGCGCAGAAGCCGAACGGAAATGACCACTGACACTGACGCGTCAGAAACAGTCCGCATGTCTCTGACAGGCACTGTACCCGAGAAATTCTCGACTTCGCCGAGGAGGGATTAAATGCCAATGATACCGGAGGAAGAGACACCGGAAATACTTTGCAAAGAAAGAAAGAAGTGAATATGACATGAGATACCGGAAAAATCCGGAAGATAATAGAAAGAGGCTAAGGCAAAGAGGCCGGCATCTTCGAACAGGATGCCGGAAAGATCAAACCGGTACCTTGCAAGATAAGAACCTGGCATGGCCCGCCGGATAACATCCACCGGACTATACCAGCTTCGGGGACTAATGTTGGGGGGGTGACCCCCGGTATGCCAAAGGCATGCCAAACCGGATGGTTTGAGCCATCAAGATACCGATTTGAGGTTCATTCTGGAGAACGGAGTTAAGCGATTGGCTAAGTAAATCTGTACCGGTATCCCCAAAGGTAGGTATACCGGTATGGGCTAAGAAGACACCGGACCGCCGGTAAGAAGTGCACTGTAGCACGTCGGCAGGACTGGTCAAAGATTCCCTCGGGAGCTAGAGGACAAGCATGACCTAAGCAAAGTGGCTTTAAATGAAGCCATGACGTAAAAGACGAAGGTGACGCCCAAAGCAACCGGAGGACATCAGTCTCCCTGATTAAAGAAGAAACCAGCGTCACCCATGATTAAAGTAGCTTTGTAAAGTAGCTTTGTAAAGTAGTTTGTCTATTCAAAGATGTCATTAGGGTTTCTTCCCCTGTAAGCCACCCTCTCCCCTATATAAGGAGAGGGGGCAGCCCTCTTCATGAAAAAGACGCATGCATGTACGATCCCTGTGTAGAGAAACTTGTAACCCTGTTGTTCATGGAATAGAGAAGATCTAGAACGGAGTTCATCCTTGTGTCTCTCTTCTTCTACCTCTGGCCTTGGCCAAGTTCTTGAGGAAAGCACCCGGAAGTTCATCCTACCTGATCCAAAACCCTCCCCCGAATCCTCTAGCGTCCAACTCGGCCCCAACTTAAGCCATCCCATGGCATCTGTCTGTTCACCACGACGACATAACCCGTCCCGTAAAATTACAAGTCTCTATCTTTCCTAATACAATTCTAACTTTCCTTAGTAATAACTGGGCTTCCGAACTTCATATTCTCCGACCTGTGGGCCTTCAGTAAACCCCGGGTACCATCTTCGGCAGGCCCATTGGGGATGCCTATGTCATCGAGCGCCTCCCGACTCTGCCCTTCCGCCTACTTAAACTCTCCGTCGCGAAAACCCTATTACCGAGAGCCACGATACGGAAAAAGTTCCAGAGACGCCGCCGCCGCCAATCCCATCTCGGGGGATTCAGGAGATCGCCTCCGGCACCCTGCCGGAGAGGGGAATCATCACCGGAGGGCTCTACATCACCATGCCCGCCTCCGAATTGATGTGTGAGTAGTTTATCCTTGGACTATGGGTCCATAGCAGTAGCTAGATGGTTGTCTTCTCCTCATTGTGCTATCATGTTTAGATCTTGTGAGCTGCCTATCATGATCAAGATCATCTATTTGTAATGCTACATGTTGTGTTTGTTGGGATCCGATGAATATTGAATACTATGTCAAGTTGATTATCAATCTATCATATATGTGTTGTTTATGTTCTTGCATGCTCTCCGTTGCTAGTAGAGGCTCTGGCAAAGTTGATACTTGTGACTCCAAGAGGGAGTATTTATGCTCGATAGTGGGTTCATGCCTCCATTGAATCTAGGACAGTGACAGAAAGTTCCAAGGTTGTGGATGTGTTGTTGCCACTAGGGATAAAACATCAATGCTTTGTCTAAGGATATTTGTGTTGATTACATTACGCACCATACTTAATGCAATTGTCTGTTGTTTGCAACTTAATACTGGAAGGGGTGCGGATGCTAACCCGAAGGTGGACTTTTTAGGCATAGATGCATGCTGGATAGCGGTCTATGTACTTTGTCTTAATGCCCTGATTAAATCTCATAGTAGTCATCATGATATGTATGTGCATCTCTATTTGTCAATTGCCCAACTGTAATTTGTTCACCCAACATGCTATTTATCTTATTGGAGAGACACCACTAGTGAACTGTGGACCCCGGTTAATTCTTTTACATTTGAAATACAATCAACTGCAAACTTTGTTCTCTGTTGTTCTTCACAAGCAAACATCATTCTCCACACCATACGTTTAATCCTTTGTTTACAGCAAGCCGGTGAGATTGACAACCACACTGTTAAGTTGGGGCAAAGTATTTTGATTGTGTTGTGCAGGTTCCACGTTGGCGCCGGAATCCCTGGTGTTGCGCCGCACTACACTCCTCCACCAACAACCTTCACGTGGCCTTCATCTCCTACTGGTTCGATAACCTTGGTTTCTTACTGAGGGAAAACTCCTGCTGTACGCATCACACCTTCCTCTTGGGGTTCCCAACGGACGTGTGCTTCACGCGTTATCAAGCACTTTTTCTGGCGCCGTTGCCGGGGAGATCAAGACACGCTGCAAGGGGAGTCTCTCACTTCCAATCTCTTTACTTTGTTATTGTCTTGCTTTACTTTATTTTATTTTCTGTTTTGTTTGCTTTCTTTATATCAAAAACACACAAAAAATAGTTGCTTTACTTCATTTGTCTTGTTTGCTTCTTATATCAAAAACACAAAAATTTAGTTACTTGCATTTACTCTACTTTATTTAGTTTGCTTTATTTACTATTGTTAAAAATGAGTAATCCTGAAGTTGAAGTTCGTTCTTTTAAGCAACAAGGGGGAGAAAGTTTTAAGGATGCTTGGTATAGAATTAGTGATGCTCATCATAGGTGCACTAAGAAACACTCCACTATTATCCTCCTTAGGAATTTTTATGTTGGTATATCTAGCTGGAATAGGTATGTTCTTGATACTCTTTCAGGGGGTAATTTCCTAGGTACTCCTGCTTTAGAAGCTAGTTGCATCATTGAGAGTCTAGTTGGAATACCACCTGTTAATGAAGCTAAAATTTAAATCTCTCTTGAGGATGTCATGAAAAAGTTGGAAGCCATAGAGAAAAATCTTCCAAGTGTTGAGACTAAATTGGGAATATTACTTGATAATACTGATAAACTTGATAAATCCCTAGGAGGAATTAATGAAAGAATAGCTATTTTAGAAACTTGTGCTATCCATGATAATCAAACCCATAGGATTGGTGAACTTGAAGAAGCTATGGGAACCTTGGGTTCAACTTTTTCTTCTCTTAAATTTAAGGAGAAAGCTTATGTGGGTAAGGAGCAAAAATTCATGTATGTCTCTAAGGTGCCTAAGCCAAAGAATTATTATAAGCCTAAAATTGATAAAACCCTTAGTACCACTATGGGAAATTTAGATAATGGAGCATCTAAGGTAACCTCTGCGACAAATTGTGTTTTTAAGAAAAATTATGATGTTGATGCTTCATCTCTTGATAATACTTGATTCACACTTTCTGCGCCTAGCTGAAAGGCGTTAAAGAAAAGCGCTTATGGGAGACAACCTATTATTTTACTTCTGCACTTTTGTTTTATATTTGAGTCTTGGAAGTTGTTACTAATGTAGCAACCTCTCCTTATCTTTATTTTATTGCATTGTTGTGCCAAGTAAAGTCTTTGATAGTAAGGTTGATACTAGATTTGGATTGCTGCGCAGAAACAGATTTCTTTCTGTCACGAATTTGAGTAGAACTCTCTGTAGGTAACTCAGAAAAATCTTCCAATTTACATGCGTGATCCTCATATATGTACGCAACTTTCATTCAATTTGAGATTTTTCATCTGAGCCTGTTAAGTGCCTCTAAAAAATTCGTCTTTACGGACTGTTCTGTTTTGACAAATTCTGCCTTTTATTTCGCATTGCCTCTTTTGCTATGTTGAATGGATTTCTTTGTTCCATTAACTTTTAGTAGCTTTGGGCAATGTCCAGAAGTGTTAAGAATGATTATGTCACCTCTGAATATGTGAATTTTTGATTATGCACTAACCCTCTAATGAGTTTGTTTTGAGTTTGGTGTGGAGGAAGTTTTCAAGGATCAAGAGAGGAGGATGATACAATATGATCAAGAAGAGTGAAAAGTCTAAGCTTGGGGATGCCCCCGTGGTTCATCCCTGCATATTTCAAGAAGACACAAGCATCTAAGCTTGGGGATGCCCAAGGCATCCCCTTCTTCATCGACAACTTATCCGGTCACCTCTAGTGAAACTATATTTTTATTCAGTCACATCTTATGTGCTTTACTTGGAGCGTCTGTTTGTTTTTGTTTTTGTTTGAATAAAATCGGATCCTAGCATTCTTTGTATGGGAGAAAGACACGCTCCGCTGTTTCATATGAACACTGGTGTTCTTAGCATTACTTTTAATGTTCATGGCGAAGGTTGAAACTACTTCGTTCATTGTTACTTGGCAATTTTTATGCTCAAACAGAAAATGCTTCATGTGGTAATTGGTATATTGTCTTGAATAATTTGATACTTGGCAATTGTTGTGCTCAAATAGATCATGTTTAAGCTCTTGCATCATGTACTTTGCACCTATTAATGAAGAACTACCATAGAGCTTGTTGAAATCTGGTTTGCATGATTGGTCTCTCTAAAGTCTAGATATTTTCTGGTGAAGTGTTTGAACAACAAGAAGGAAGACAGTGTAGAGTCTTATAATGCTTGCAATATGTTCTTATGTAAGTTTTGCTGTACCGGTTCATACTTGTGTTTGCTTCAAACAACCTTGCTAGCCAAAGCCTTGTACTGAGAGGGAATACTTCTCGTGCATCCAAATCCTTGAGCCAAAACCTATGCCATTTGTGTCCACCATACCAACCTACTATGTGGTATTTCTCTGCCATTCCAAAGTAAATTACTTGAGTGCTACCTTTAAAATTTCATTCTTTGTCTCTGCAATACATAGATCATGGGAAAATAGCCTTAAAAACTATTGTGGTAAAGAATATGTAGCTTATGTATCTTATTTCTTATAAGTTGCTTGTTGAGCGGTAACCATGTTTCTGGGGATGCCATCAACTATTACACCTTTGTTGAATATCATGTGAGTTGCTATGCATGTTCGTCTTGTCTGAAGTAAGGGTGATTTATCATGATCAAATGGTTTGAGTGTGCATATTGTTAGAGAAGAACATTGGGCCGCTAACTAAAGCCATGAATCATGGTGGAAGTTTTAGTTTGGACACTAATCCTCAATCTCTTATGAGAATATTATAAGTTGTTGAATGCTTATGCAAAGAGGAGTCCATTATCTGTTTTCTATGTTGTCCCGGTATGGATGTCCTTAGTTGAGATCTATCAAAAACGAGAAATCAAATGCGATTTATCTCCTTGGACCTTTGTACAGGCGGCATAGAGGTACCCCTTTGTGACACTTGGTTGAAACATATGTTATGCAATGATAATCCATGTAAATCCAAGCTAATTAGGACAAGGTGCGAGCACTATTGGTATTCTATGCATGAGGCTTGCAACTTATAGGATGTCTTATGCATAACACATATGAATTATTACTACCGTTGACAAAATTGTTTCTATGTTTTCAAAATAAAAGCTCTAGCACAAAAATAGTAATCCATGCTTCCCTCTGCGAAGGGCCATTCTTTTACTTTATGTTGAGTCAGTTTACCTACTTCTTTCTATCTTAGAAGCAAACACTTGTGTCAACTGTGTGCATTGATTCCTACATACTTGCTTATTTGCATTCATCATATTACTTTGTGTTGACAATTATCCATGAGATATACATGTTGAAGTTGAAAGCAACCGCTGAAACTTATATCTTCCTTTGTGTTGCTTCAAAACTTTCTACTAAGAATTTATTGCTTTATGAGTTAACTCCTATGCAAGTCTTATTGATGCTTGTCTTGAAAGTACTATTCATGAAAAGTCTTTGCTATATGATTCAGTTGTTTAGTCATTGTCTTTACCATTGCTTCGAATCACTTCATTCATCTCATATGCTTTACAATAGTATTGATCAAGATTATGATAGCAACATGTCACTTCAGAAATTATCCTTGTTATCGTTTACCTACTCGAGGGCGAGTAGGAACCAAGCTTGGGGATGCTTGATACGTCTCAAACGTATCTATAATTTCTTATGTTCCATGCTAGTTTTATGACAATACTCACATGTTTTATACACACTTTATATCATTTATATGCATTTTCCGGCACTAACCTATTAACGAGATGCCGAAGCGCCAGTTCCTGTTTTGTGCTGTTTTTGGTTTCAGAAATCCTACACAGGAAATATTCTCGGAATTGGACGAAACGAACGCCCAGGGTCTTATTTTTCCACGGAGTTTCCAGAAGACCGAAGGAGATATGAAGTGGGGCCACGAGGTGGCGACTCCACAAGGCGGCGCGGCCAAGGAGGGGCCCGCGCCGCCCTATGGTGTGCCCCCCTCGAGCGCCTCCCGACTCTGCCCTTCCGCCTACTTAAACTCTCTGTCGCGAAAACCCTATTACCGAGAGCCACGATACGGAAAAAGTTCCAGAGACGCTGCCGCCGCCAATCCCATCTCGGGGGATTCAGGAGATCGCCTCCGGCACCCTGCCGGAGAGGGGAATCATCACCGGAGGGCTCTACATCACCATGCCTGCCTCCGGATTGATGTGTGAGTAGTTCATCCTTGGACTATGGGTCCATAGCAGTAGCTAGATGGTTGTCTTCTCCTCATTGTGCTATCATGTTTAGATCTTGTGAGCTGCCTATCATGATCAAGATCATCTATTTGTAATGCTACATGTTGTATTTGTTGGGATCCGATGAATATTGAATACTATGTCAAGTTGATTATCAATCTATCATATATGTGTTGTTTATGTTCTTGCATGCTCTCCGTTGCTAGTAGAGGCTCTGGCCAAGTTGATACTTGTGACTCCAAGAGGGAGTATTTATGCTCGATAGTGGGTTCATGCCTCCATTGAATCTGGGACAGTGATAGAAAGTTCTAAGGTTATGAATGTGTTGTTGCCACTAGGGATAAAACATCAATGCTTTGTCTAAGGATATTTGTGTTGATTACATTACGCACTATACTTAATGCAATTGTCTGTTGTTTGCAACTTAATACTGGAAGGGGTGCGGATGCTAACCCGAATGTGGACTTTTTAGGCATAGATGCATGCTGGATAGCGGTCTATGTACTTTGTCGTAATTCCCTGATTAAATCTCATAGTAGTCATCATGATATGTATGTGCATCTCTATTTGTCAATTGCCCAACTGTAATTTTTTCACCCAACATGCTATTTATCTTATTGGAGAGACACCACTAGTGAACTGTGGACCCCGGTCCATTCTTTTACATCTGAAATACAATCAACTGCAAACTCTGTTCTCTGCTGTTCTTCACAAGCAAACATCATTCAACACACCATACGTTTAATCCTTTGTTTACAGCAAGCCAGTGAGATTGAAAACCTCACTGTTAAGTTGGGGCAAAGTATTTTGATTGTGTTGTGCAGGTTCCACGTTGGCGCCGGAATCCCTGGTGTTGCGCCGCACTACACTCCTCCACCAACAACCTTCACGTGGCCTTCATCTCCTACTGGTTCGATAACCTTGGTTTCTTACTGAGGGAAAACTTGCTGCTGTACGTGATACGTCTCAAACGTATCTATAATTTCTTATGTTCCATGCTACTTTTATGATGATACTCACATGTTTTATACACATTATATGTCATTATTATGCATTTTCCGGCACTAACCTATTGACGAGATGCCGAAGAGCCAGTTGCTGTTTTCTGCTGTTTTTGGTTTCAGAAATCCTACAAAGGAAATATTATCGGAATTGGACGAAATCAATGCCCATGGTCTTATTTTTCCACGAAGCTTCCAGAAGACCGAAAGGATCACGAAGTGGGGCGACGAGGCACCGCCACACTAGGGCCGCGCGGCCTAAGGGGGGCCCGCGCCGCCCTAGCGTGTGGGGCCCCTGTCAGCCCTCCGACTCCGCCCTTCCGCCTACTTAAAGCCTTCATCGCAAAACCCTCTGTACCGAGAGCCACGATACGGAAAACCTTCCAGAGACGCAGCCGCCGCCAATCCCATCTCGGGGGGATTCAGGAGATCGCCTCCGGCACCCTGCCGGAGAGGGGAATCATCTCCCGGAGGTCTCTTCATCGCCATGATCGCCTCCGGATCGATGTGTGAGTAGTTCACCCCTGGACTATGGGTCCATAGCAGTAGCTAGATGGTTGTCTTCTCCTCATTGTGCTATCATGTTAGATCTTGTGAGCTGCCTATCATGATCAAGATCATCTATTTGTAATGCTACATGTTGTGTTTGTTGGGATCCGATGAATATTGAATACTATGTCAAGTTGATTATCAATCTAGCATATATGTTGTTTATGTTCTTGCATGCTCTCCGTTGCTAGTAGAGGCTCTGGCCAAGTTGATACTTGTAACTCCAAGAGGGAGTATTTATGCTCGATAGTGGGTTCATGCCTCCATTGAATCTGGGACAGTGACAGAAAGTTCTAAGGTTGTGGATGTGCTGTTGCCACTAGGGATAAAACATCAATGCTTTGTCTAAGGATATTTGTGTTGATTACATTACGCACTATACTTAATGCAATTGTCTGTTGTTTGCAACTTAATACTGGAAGGGGTTCGGATGATAACCTGAAAGTGAACTTTTTAGGAATTGATGCATGCTGGATAGCGGTCTATGTACTTTGTCGTAATGCCCTGATTAAATCTCATAGTACTCATCATGATATATGTATGTGCATTGTTATGCCTTCTTTATTTGTCAATTGCCCAACTGTAATTTGTTCACCCAACATACTATTTATCTTATGGGAGAGACACCACTAGTGAACTGTGGACCCCGGTCCATTCTTTACATCTGAAATACAATCTACTCCAATACTTGTTCTTTACTGTTCTTCGCAAACAAACATCATCTTCCACACTATACAATTAATCCTTTGTTTACAACAAGCCGGTGAGATTGACAACCTCACTGTTACGTTGGGGCAAAGTATTTTGATTGTGTTGTGCAGGTTCCACGTTGGCGCCGGAATCCCTGGTGTTGCGCCGCACTACACTCCGCCACCAACAACCTTCACATGTTCCTTGACTCCTACTGGTTCGATAACCTTGGTTTCTTACTGAGGGAAAACTTTCTACTGTATGCATCACACCTTCCTCTTGGGGTTCCCAACGGACGTGTGTCTTGCACGCATCAAGCTCTTTTTCTGGCGCCGTTGCCGGGGAGATCAAGACACGTTGTGATACGTCTCCGACGTATCGATAATTTCTTATGTTCCATGCCACATTATTGATGATATCTACATGTTTTATGCACACTTTATGTCATATTCGTGCATTTTCTGGAACTAACCTATTAACAAGATGCCGAAGAGCCAGTTGATGTTTTCTGCTGTTTTTGGTTTCAGAAATCCTAGTAACGAAATATTCTCGGAATTGGACGAAATCAACGCCTGTGGTCCTATTTTGCCACGAAGCTTCCAGAAGACCGGAGAGGAGACGAAGTGGGGCCACGAGGTGGCCAGACTACAGGGCGGCGCGGCCCAAGCCCTGGCCGCGCCGGCCTGTAGTGTGGGCCCCTCGTGCCGCCTCTTGACCTGCCCTTCCGCCTACAAATAGCCTCCGTCGCGAAACCCCCAGTACCGAGAGCCACGATACGGAAAACCTTACTGAGACGCCGCCGCCGCCAATCCCATCTCGGGGGATTCAGGAGATCGCCTCCGGCACCCTGCCGGAGAGGGGATTCATCTCCCGGAGGACTCTACGCCGCCATGGTCGCCTCCGGAGTGATGAGTGAGTAGTCTACCCCTGGACTATGGGTCCATAGCAGTAGCTAGATGGTTGTCTTCTCCTCATTGTGTTTAATTGTCGGGTCTTGTGAGCTGCCTAACATGATCAAGATCATCTATCTGTAATTCTATATGTTGCGTTTGTTGGGATCCGATGAATAGAGAATACTTGTTATGTTGATTATCAAAGTTATGTCTATGTGTTGTTTATGATCTTGCATGCTCTCCGTTACTAGTAGATGCTCTGGCCAAGTAGATGCTTGTAACTCCAAGAGGGAGTATTTATGCTCGATAGTGGGTTCATGTCTCCGTGAATGCAGGGAAGTGACAGAAATCTCTAAGATTATGGATGTGCTTGTTGCCACTAGGGATAAAACATTGGTGCTATGTTCGAGGATGTAGTTACTGATTACATTACGCGCAATACTTAATGCAATTGTCTGTTGTTAGCAACTTAATACCGGAGGGGTTCGGATGATAACTTTGAAGGTGGACTTTTTAGGCATAGATGCATGCTGGATAGCGGTCTATGTACTTTGTCGTAATGCCCAATTAAATCTCACAATACTCATCATAATATGTATGTGCATGGTCATGCCCTCTTTATTTGTCAATTGCCCAACTGTAATTTGTTCACCCAACATGTTGTTTATCTTATGGGAGAGACACCTCTAGTGAACTGTGGACCCCGGTCCAATTCTCTATACTGAAATACAATCTACTGCAATACTGTTCTACTGTTTTTCTGCAAACAATCATCATCCACACTATACATCTAATCCTTTGTTACAGCAAGCCGGTGAGATTGACAACCTCACTGTTTTGTTGGGGCAAAGTACTTTGGTTGTGTTGTGCAGGTTCCACGTTGGCGCCGGAATCTCTGGTGTTGCGCCGCACTACATCCCGCCGCCATCAACCTTCAACGTGCTTCTTGAATCCTACTGGTTCGATTAAACCTTGGTTTCTTATCGAGGAAACTTGCCGCTGTGCGCATCACACCTTCCTCTTGGGGTTCCCAACGGACGTGTCAACCACACGCATCAAGCAAATTTACGGCGCCGTTGCCGGGGAGATCAAGACACGCTGCAAGGGGAGTCTCCACTTCCCAATCTCTTTACTTTGTTTTTGTCTTGCTTAGTTTTATTTACTACTTTGTTTGCTGCACTAAATCAAAATACAAAAAAAAATTAGTTGCTAGTTTTACTTTATTTACTATCTTGTTCTCTATATCAAAAACACAAAAAAATTAGTTACTTGCATTTACTTTATCTAGTTTGCTTTATTTACTACTGCTAAAATGGCCACCCCTGAAAATACTAAGTTGTGTGACTTCACAACCACAAATAATAATGATTTCTTATGCACACCTATTGCTCCACCTGCTACTACAGCAGAATTCTTTGAAATTAAACCTGCTTTACTGAATCTTGTTATGCGAGAGCAATTTTCTGGTGTTAGTTCTGATGATGCTGCTGCCCATCTCAATAATTTTGTTGAATTGTGTGAAATGCAAAAATATAAAGATGTAGATGGTGACATTATAAAATTAAAATTGTTCCCTTTCTCATTAAGAGGAAGAGCTAAAGATTGGTTGCTATCTCTGCCTAAGAATAGTATTGATTCATGGACTAAATGCAAGGATGCTTTTATTGGTAGATATTATCCCCCTGCTAAAATTATATCTTTGAGGAGTAGCATAATGAATTTTAAACAATTAGATACTGAACATGTTGCACAAGCATGGGAAAGAATGAAATCTCTGGTTAAAAATTGCCCAACCCATGGACTGACTACTTGGATGATCATCCAAACCTTTTATGCAGGACTGAATTTTTCTTCGCGGAACCTATTGGATTCAGCTGCTGGAGGTACCTTTATGTCCATCACTCTTGGTGAAGCAACAAAGCTTCTTGATAATATGATGATCAACTACTCTGAATGGCACACGGAAAGAGCTCCACAAGGTAAGAAGGTAAATTCTGTCGAAGAAACCTCTTCCTTGAGTGATAAGATTGATGCTATTATGTCTATGCTTGTGAATGATAGGACTAATATTGATCCTAATAATGTTCCATTAGCTTCATTGGTTGCACAAGAAGAACATGTTAATGTAAACTTCATTAAAAATAATAATTTCAACAACAATGCTTATCGGAACTATTCTAGTAACAACTATAGGCCATATCCTTATAATAATGGTAACGGTTATGCTAATTCTTATGGGAATTCTTACAACAATAATAGGAATTCACCCCCTGGACTTGAAGCCATGCTTAAAGAATTTATTAGTACACAAACTGCTTTTAACAAATCTGTTGAAGAAAAGCTTGGGAAAATTGATATACTTGCTTCTAAAGTCGATAGTCTTGCTGCTGATGTTGATCTTTTGAAATCGAAATTTATGCCTAATGAGAATCATCATAATAAAATTGTTACTACAGCAAATGCCATCCAAGTTAGAATTAATGAGAATATAAGATTGATGGCTGAATTGCGTGCTAGGTGGGATAGAGAAGAAAATGAAAAACTAGCTAAAGAGAAGAATGTAGCTAAAGTTTGGACTATTACCACCACTAGAAATGCTAATGCTACACAAGTTGCTGCACCTCCTACTATTATTAATAAAAGAATTGGTGTTAGCAATGTTTCCACTTCTGATGCAAAGCGCGAGAAGCTGTCTGAAACTGCTAAAACTGCTGAAACTGCCTGTGATAAAGCTGCTGAATTTTTTTCCAACATTGGGGACGATGATCCCATTGCTTTAGATTATAATGGTTTAAATTTTGATGATTGCAACATCTCTGAAGTTATAAAGTTCTTTCAAAAACTTGCTAAAAGTCCTAATGCTAGTGCTATAAATTTGGCTTTCACGCAACATATTACAAATGCTCTCATAAAAGCTAGAGAAGAGAAACTAGAGCGCGAAGCCTCTATTCCTAGAAAGCTAGAGGATGGTTGGGAACCCATCATTAAGATGAAGATCAAAGATTTTGATTGTAATGCTTTATGTGATCTTGGTGCAAGTATTTCTGTTATGCCTAAGAAAATCTATAATATGCTTGACTTGCCACCGCTGAAAAATTGTTATTTGGATGTTAATCTTGCTGATCATTCTACAAAGAAACCTTTGGGGAAAGTTGATAATGTTCGCATTACTGTTAACAATAACCTTGTCCCCGTTGATTTTGTTGTCTTGGATATTGAATGCAATGCATCTTGTCCCATCATATTGGGAAGACCTTTTCTTCGAACCGTTGGTGCTATCATTGATATGAAGGAAGGTAATATAAAATATCAATTTCCTCTCAAGAAAGGTATGGAACACTTCCCTAGAAAGAGAATGAAGTTACCTTTTGATTCTATTATTAGAACAAATTATGATGTTGACACTTCGTCTCTTGATAATACTTGATACACACTTTCTGCGCCTAGCTGAAAGGCGTTAAAGAAAAGCGCTTATGGGAGACAACCCATGTTTTTACTACAGTACTTGGTTTTTATTTTGTGTCTTGGAAGTTGTTTACTACTGTAGCAACCTCTCCTTATCTTAGTTTAGTGTTTTATTGTGCCAAGTAAAGTCGTTGATAGAAAAGTTCATACTAGATTTGGATTACTGCGCAGAAACAGATTTCTTTGCTGTCACGAATCTGGGCAAAATTCTCTGTAGGTAACTCAGAAAATTATGCCAATTTACGTGAGTGATCCTCAGATATGTACGCAACTTTCATTCGATTTGAGCATTTTCATTTGAGCAAGTCTGGTGCCTCGATAAAATTCGTCAATACGAACTGTTCTGTTTTGACAGATTCTGCCTTTTTATTTCGCATTGCCTCTTTTGCTATGTTGGATGAATTTCTTTGATCCATTAATGTCCAGTAGCTTTATGCAATGTCCATAAGTGTTAAGAATGATTGTGTCACCTCTGAACATGTTAATTTTTATTGTCCACTAACCCTCTAATGAGTTGTTCTAAGTTTGGTGTGGAGGAAGTTTTCAAGGATCAAGAGAGGAGTATGATGCAATATGATCAAGGAGAGTGAAAGCTCTAAGCTTGGGGATGCCCCGGTGGTTCACCCCTGCATATTCTAAGAAGACTCAAGCGTCTAAGCTTGGGGATGCCTAAGGCATCCCCTTCTTCATCGACAACATTATCAGGTTCCCCCCCTGAAACTATATTTTTATTCCATCACATCTTATATACTTTTCTTGGAGCGTCGGTTTGTTTTTGTTTTTGTTTTGTTTGAATAAAATGGATCCTAGCATTCACTGTATGGGAGAGAGACACGCTCCGCTGTAGCATATGGACAAGTATGTCCTTAGGCTTTACTCATAGTATTCATGGCGAAGTTTCTTCTTCGTTAAATTGTTATATGGTTGGAATTGGAAAATGATACATGTAGTAAATTGCTAAAATGTCTTGGATAATGTGATACTTGGCAATTGTTGTGCTCATGTTTAAGCTCTTGCATCATATACTTTGCACCCATTAATGAAGAAATACATAGAGCATGCTAAAATTTGGTTTGCATATTTGGTCTCTCTAAAGTCTAGATAATTTCTAGTATTGAGTTTGAACAACAAGGAAGACGGTGTAGATTCTTATAATGTTTACAATGTGTCTTTTATGTGAGTTTTGCTGCACCGGTTCATCCTTGTGTTTGTTTCAAATAAGCCTTGCTAGCCTAAACCTTGTATCGAGAGGGAATACTTCTCATGCATCCAAAATACTTGAGCCAACCACTATGCCATTTGTGTCCACCATACCTACCTACTACATGGTATTTCTCCGCCATTCCAAAGTAAATTGCTTGAGTGCTACCTTTAAAATTCCATCATTCACCTTTGCAATATATAGCTCATGGGACAAATAGCTTAAAAACTATTGTGGTATTGAATATGTACTTATGCACTTTATCTCTTATTAAGTTGCTTGTTGTGCGATAACCATGTTTCTGGGGACGCCATCAACTATTCTTTGTTGAATATCACGTGAGTTGCTATGCATGTCCGTCTTGTCTGAAGTAAAAGAGATCTACCACCTTATGGTTGGAGCATACATATTGTTAGAGAAGAACATTGGGCCGCTAACTAAAGCCATGATTCATGGTGGTAGTTTCAGTTTTGGACATATATCCTCAATCTCATATGAGAATAATAATTGTTGCCACATGCTTATGCATTAAAGAGGAGTCCATTATCTGTTGTCCATGTTGTCCCGGTATGGATGTCTAAGTTGAGAATAATCAAAAGCGAGAAATCCAAAATGCGAGCTTTCTCCTTAGACCTTTGTACAGGCGGCATGGAGGTACCCCATTGTGACACTTGGTTAAAACATGTGTATTGCGATGATCCGGTAGTCCAAGCTAATTAGGACAAGGTGCGGGCACTATTAGTATACTATGCATGAGGCTTGCAACTTGTAAGATATAATTTACATGATACATATACTTTATTACTACCGTTGACAAAATTGTTTCATGTTTTCAAAATCAAAGCTCTAGCACAAATATAGCAATCGATGCTTTCCTTTTTGAAGGACCATTCTTCTACTTTTATTGTTGAGTCAGTTCACCTATCTCTCTCCACCTCAAGAAGCAAACACTTGTGTGAACTGTGCATTGATTCCTACATATTTGCATATTGCACTTGTTATATTACTCTATGTTGACAATTATCCATGAGGTATACATGTTATAAGTTGAAAGCAACCGCTGAAACTTAATCTTCCTTTGTGTTGTTCAATGCTTTTACTTTGAATTATTGCTTTATGAGTTAACTCTTATGCAAGACTTATTGATGCTTGTCTTGAAGTACTATTTGTGAAAAGTCTTTGCTATATGATTCACTTGTTTACTCATGTCATATACATTGTTTTGATCGCTGCATTCACTACATATGCTTTACAAATAGTATGATCAAGGTTATGATGGCATGTCACTCCAGAAATTATCTTTGTTATCGTTTTACCTGCTCGGGACGAGCAGAACTAAGCTTGGGGATGCTGATACGTCTCCGATGTATCGATAATTTCTTATGTTCCATGCCACATTATTGATGATATCTACATGTTTTATGCACACTTTATGTCATATTCGTGCATTTTCTGGAACTAACCTATTAACAAGATACCGAAGAGCCGATTCTTTGTTTCTGCTGTTTTTGGTTTCAGAAATCCTAGTAACGAAATATTCTCGGAATTGGACGAAATCAACGCCCAGGGTCCTATTTTGCCACGAAGCTTCCAGAAGACCGAAGAGGAGATGAAGTGGGGCCACGAGGTGGCCAGACTACAGGGCGGCGCGGCCCAAGCCCTGGCCGCGCCGGCCTGTAGTGTGGGCCCCTCGTGCCGCCTCTTGACCTGCCCTTCCGCCTACAAATAGCCTCCGTCGCGAAACCCCCATTACCGAGAGCCACGATACGGAAAACCTTACTGAGACGCCGCCGCCGCCAATCCCATCTCGGGGGATTCAGGAGATCGCCTCTGGCACCCTGCCGGAGAGGGGATTCATCTCCCGGAGGACTCTACGCCGCCATGGTCGCCTCCGGAGTGATGAGTGAGTAGTCTACCCCTGGACTATGGGTCCATAGCAGTAGCTAGATGGTTGTCTTCTCCTCATTGTGCTTAATTGTCGGGTCTTGTGAGCTGCCTAACATGATCAAGATCATCTATCTGTAATTCTATATGTTGTGTTTGTTGGGATCCGATGAATAGAGAATACTTGTTATGTTGATTATCAAAGTTATGTCTATGTGTTGTTTATGATCTTGCATGCTCTCCGTTACTAGTAGATGCTCTGGCCAAGTAGATGCTTGTAACTCCAAGAGGGAGTATTTATGCTCGATAGTGGGTTCATGTCTCCGTGAATCTGGGGAAGTGACAGAAATCTCTAAGATTATGGATGTGCTGTTGCCACTAGGGATAAAACATTGGTGCTATGTTCGAGGATGTAGTTACTGATTACATTACGCGCAATACTTAATGCAATTGTCTGTTGTTAGCAACTTAATACTGGAGGGGGTTCGGATGATAACCTGAAGGTGGAATTTTTAGGCATAGATGCATGCTGGATAGCGGTCTATGTACTTTGTCGTAATGCCCAATTAAATCTCACAATACTCATCATAATATGTATGTGCATGGTCATGCCCTCTTTATTTGTAAATTGCCCAACTGTAATTTGTTCACCCAACATGCTGTTTATCTTATGGGAGAGACACCTCTAGTGAACTGTGGACCCCGGTCCAATTCTCTATCTTGAAATACAATCATCGTAACATCGTTTCTACTGTTTTCTGCAAACAATCATCATCCACACTATACATCTAATCCTTTGTTACAGCAAGCCGGTGAGATTGACAACCTCACTGTTTCGTTGGGGCAAAGTACTTTGGTTGTGTTGTGCAGGTTCCACGTTGGCGCCGGAATCTCTGGTGTTGCGCCGCACTACATCCCGCCGCCATCAACCTTCAACGTGCTTCTTGACTCCTACTGGTTCGATTAAACCTTGGTTTCTTACTGAGGGAAACTTGCCGCTGTGCGCATCACACCTTCCTCTTGGGGTTCCCAACGGACGTGTCAACCACACGCATCACGCTGCAAGGGGAGTCTCCCACTTCCAATCTCTTTACTTTGTTTTTGTCTTGCTTTATTTTATTTATTGCTTTGTTTGCTCTCTATATCAAAAATACAAAAAAATTAGTTGCTAGTTTTACTTTATTTACTGTCTTGTTCTCCATATTAAAAACACAAAAAAATTAGTTACTTGCATTTACTTTATTTAGTTTGCTTTATTTACTACTGCTAAAAATGAGTAATTCTGAAGTTGAAGTCCGTTCGTTTAAGCAACAAGGGGGAGAAAGTTTTAAAGATGCTTGGTATAGAATTAGTGATGCTCATCATATGTGCATTAATAAACACTCCACTATTATCCTACTTAGGAACTTTTATGTTGGTATCTCTAGCTGGAATAGGTATGTTCTTGATACTCTTGCGGGAGGTAATTTCCTAGGCACCCCTGCTTTAGAAGCTAGTTGCATTATTGAGAGTCTAGTTGGAATACCACCTGTTAATGAAGCTAAAATTGAAATATCTCTTGAAGATGTCATGAAAAAGTTGGAGGCCATAGAGAAAAATCTTCCAAGTGTTGAGACTAAATTGGGAATATTACTTAATAGCACTGATAAACTTGATAAATCTCTAGGTTGAATTAATGAGGGAATTGCCGTTTTAGAAACTTGTGCTACTCATGATAATCGAACCCATAGGATTAGTGAACTTGAAGAATCTATGGGAACCTTGTGTTCAACTTTTTCTTCTCTTAAGTTTAAGGAGAAAGCTTATGTGGGTAAGGAGCAAAAGTTCATGTATGTCTCTAAAGTGCCTAAGCCAAAAAACTATTATAGGCCTAAAATTGACAAAGCCCTTAGCACCACTAAGGATGATGGAGCATCTAAGATACCTATTGATGTTGATGCTTCGTCGCTTGACAATACTTGATTCACACTTTCTGCGCCTAGCTGGAAGGCGTAAAGAAAAGCGCTTATGGGAGACAATCCATTATTTTACTACAGCACTTTTGTTTTATATTTGAGTCTTGGAAGTTGTTACTACTGTAGCAACCTCTCCTTATCTTTATTTTATTGCATTGTTGTGCCAAGTAAAGTCTTTGATAGTAATGTTGATACTAGATTTGGATTACTGCGCAGAAACAGATTTCTTACTGTCACGAATATGAGCAGCCCCTTCTGTAGGTAATTTAGAAAAATCTTCCAATTTACGTGCGTGATCCTCAGATATGTACGCAACTTTCATTTAATTTGAGCATTTTCATCTGAGCAAGCTAAGTTCCCCAGAAAAATTCGTCTTTACGGGCTGTTCTGTTTTGACAGATTCTGCCTTTTATTTCGCATTGCCTGTTTTGCTATGTTTGATGGATTTCTTTGTTCCATTAACTTTCAGTAGCTTTGTGCAATGTCCAGAAGTGTTAAGAATGATTATGTCACCTCTGAATATATGAATTTTCAATTATGCACTAACCCTCTAATGAGTTTGTTTCGAGTTTGGTGTGGAGGAAGTTTTCAAGGGTCAAGAGAGGAGGATGATACAATATGATCAAGAAGAGTGAAAAGTCTAAGCTTGGGGATGCCCCCATGGTTCATCCCTGCATATTTCAAGAAGACTCAAGCATCTAAGCTTGGGGATGCCCAAGGCATCCCCTTCTTCATCGACAACTTATCAGGTCACCTCTACTGAAACTATATTTTTATTCAGTCACATCTTATGTGCTTTACTTGGAGCGTCTGTTTGTTTTTATTTTTGTTTTTGTTTGAATAAAATCGGATCCTAGCATTCCTTGTGTGGGAGAGAGACACGCTCCGCTGTTTCGTATGAACACATATGTTCTTAGCTTTATTCTTAAATGTTCATTGCGAAGGTTGAACTACTTCGTTCATTGTTATATGGTTGGAAACAGAAAATGCTGCATGTGGTAATTGGTATAATGTCTTGAATAATTTGAGACTTGGAAATTGTTGTGCTCATATAGATCATGATTAAGCTCTTGCATCATGTACTTTGCACCCATTAATGAAGAACTACATAGAGCTTGTTAAAATTTGGTTTGCATGATTAGTTTCTCTAGAGTCTAGATATTTTCTAGTTAAGGTGTTTGAACAACAAGGAAGATGATGTAAAGTCTTATAATGCTTACAATATGTTCACATGTGAGTCTTGCTGCACCGTTTTATACTTGAGTTTGCTTCAAACAACCTTGCTAGCCTAGCCTTGTATTGAGAGGGAATTCTTCTCGTGCATCCAAATCCTTGAGCCAAAAACTATGCCATTTGTGTCCACCATACCTACCTACTACATGGTATTTCTCTGCCATTCCAAAGTAAATTACTTGAGTGCTACCTTTAAAAATTATATTCTTTGCCTTTGCAATATATAGCTCATGGGAAAATAGCCTTAAAAACTATTGTGGTGAAGAATATGTACTTATGTATCTTATTTCTTATTAAGTTGCTTGTTGAGCGGTAACCATGTTTCTGGGGACGCCATCAACTTTTACCTTTGTTGAATATCATGTGAGTTGCTATGCTTGTTCGTCTTTTCTGAAATAAGGGTGATTTTCATGATCAAATGGTTTGAGTATGCATATTGTTAGAGAAGAACATTGGGCCGCTAACTAAAGCCATGATCCATGGTGGAAGTTTCAGTTTGGACAATCAATCCTCAATCTCTTATGAGAATATTATCTATTGTTAAATGCTTATGCATTAAAGAGGAATCCATTATCTGTTGTCTATGTTGTCCCGGTATGAATGTCTAAGTTGAGAATAATCAAAAGCGAGAAATCCAATGCGAACTTTCTCCTTAGACCTCTGTACAGGCGGCATAGAGGTATCCCTTTGTGACACTTGGTCGAAACATATGTTATGCAATGATAATCCATGTTAATCCAAGCTAATTAGGACAAGGTGCGGGCACTATTGGTATACTATGCATGAGGCTTGCAACTTATAGGATGTCTTATACATAACACATATGATTTATTACTACCGTTGACAAAATTGTTTCTATGTTTTCAAAATGAAAAGCTCTAGCACAAAAATAGTAATCCATGCTTCCCTCTGCGAAGGGCCTATCTTCTACTTTATTGTTGAGTCAGTTTACCTATTCTTTCTATCTTAGAAGCAAACACTTGTGTCAACTTTGTGCATTGATTCTTACATATCTACCTATTGCACTTGTTATATTACTTTGTGTTGACAATTATCCATGAGATATATATTTTGAAGTTGAAAGCAACTGCTGAAACTTATATCTTCCTTTGTGTTGTTTTAAAGCTTTCTTCTAAGAATTTATTGCTTTATGAGTAACTCTTATGCAAGTCTTATTGATGCTTGTCTTGAAAGTATTATTCATGAAAAGTCTTTGCTATATGATTCAGTTGTTTACTCATTGTCTTCACCATTGCTTCGAATCGCTGCATTCATCTCATATGCTTTACAATAGTATTGATCAAGATTATGATAGCATGTCACTTCAGAAATTATCTTTGTTATCGTTTACCTACTCGAGGGCGAGTAGGAACTAAGCTTGGGGATGCTTGATACGTCTCAAACGTATCTATAATTTCTTATGTTCCATGCTAGTTTTATGACAATACTCACATGTTTTATACACACTTTATATCATTTATATGCATTTTCCGGCACTAACCTATCAACGCCCAGGGTCTTATTTTTCCACGAGGCTTCCAGAAGACCGAAAGGATCACGAAGTGGGGCGACGAGGCGCCGCCACACTAGGGCCGCGCGGCCTAAGGGGGGCCCGCGTCGCCCTAGCGTGTGGGGCCCCTGTCAGCCCTCCGACTCCGCCCTTCCGCCTACTTAAAGCCTTCGTCGCGAAACCCTCTGTACCGAGAGCCACGATACGGAAAACCTTCCAAAGACACAGCCGCCGCCAATCCCATCTCGGGGGATTCAGGGGATCGCCTCCGGCACCCTGCCGGAGAGGGGAATCATCTCCCGGAGGTCTCTTCATTGCCATGATCGCCTCCGGTTCGATGTGTGAGTAGTTCACCCCTGGACTATGGGTCCATAGCAGTAGCTAGATGGTTGTCTTCTCCTCATTGTGCTATCATGTTAGATCTTGTGAGCTACCTATCATGATCAAGATCATCTATTTGCAATGCTACATGTTGTGTTTGTTGGGATCCGATGAATATTTAATACTATGTCAAGTTGATTATCAATCTATCATATATGTTGTTTATGTTCTTGCATGCTCTCCGTTGCTAGTAGAGGTTCTGGCCAAGTTGATACTTGTAACTCCAAGAGGGAGTATTTATGCTCGATAGTGGGTTCATGCCTCCATTGAATCTGGGACAGTGACAGAAAGTTCTAAGGTTGTGGATGTGTTGTTGCCACTAGGGATAAAACATCAATGCTTTGTCTAAGTATATTTGTGTTGATTACATTACGCACTATACTTAATGCAATTGTCTGTTTTTTGCAACTTAATACTGGAAGGGGTTCGGATGATAACCTGAAAGTGGACTTTTTAGGCATAGATGCATGCTGGATAGCGGTCTATGTACTTTGTCGTAATGCCCTGATTAAATCTCATAGTACTCATCATGATATATATGTATGTGCATTGTTATGCTTTCTTTATTTGTCAATTGCCCAACTGTAATTTGTTCACCCAACATGCTATTTATCTTATGGGAGAGACACCACTAGTGTACTGTGGATCCCGGTCCATTCTTTACATCTGAAATACAATCTACTGCAATACTTGTTCTTTACTATTCTTCGCAAACAAACATCATCTTCCACACTATACAATTAATCCTTTGTTTACAGCAAGCCGGTGAGATTGACAACCTCACTGTTACGTTGGGGCAAAGTACTTTGATTGTGTTGTGCAGGTTCCACGTTGGCGCCGGAATCCCTGGTGTTGTGCCGCACTACACTCCGCCACCAACAACCTTCACGTGTTCCTTGACTCCTACTGGTTCGATAACCTTGGTTTCTTACTGAGGGAAAACTTGCTACTGTACGCATCACACCTTCCTCTTGGGGTTCCCAACGGACGTGTGTCTTGCACGCATCAGTACGCATCACACCTTCCTCTTGGGGTTCCCAACGGACGTGTGCTTCACGTGTTACCAGTGTTCACAACCTTTCTTGGAAGAACGGTATCCACTGATTATCTCGTTATTGAATTTGTAGGGACAGGACAAATCACACTTGGAAGATCCCTGCTGAAACTCTTGGGAGCAACCGTAGATGTGGGAAAAGGCACTCTAAATTTTACCTCTACACCCGGATGCGGTCATGTATTCCCTAGACCAAAGTGTAAGAATAAGAGTAAGAGGGGTAGGCGTAAAGCCCTTGGTAATAATGTTAATGCTTCTTTTCTTGATGTTACTTGATTTTCACTTTCCGCGCCTAGCTGAAAGGCGTTAAAGAAAAGCGTTTATGGGAGACAACCCATTATTTTATTTCTGTAATTTTTGTTTTATATTTGAGTCAAGGTGCTTGTTACTACTGTAGCAATACCTTTGTATCTTTATTTTCTTGCATTGTTGTGCCAAGTAAAGTCTTTGATAGAAAGTTGATACTAGATTTGCATTTCTGCGCAGAAACAGATTTTTAGCTGTCACGAATTTGAGCTTTTCTCTCTGTAGAAAAATCTAAAAATTCTGCAAAAATTCATGACTAATCCTCAGATATGTACGCAACTTTCGTTCAACTGGAGCTTTTCCATCTGAGCATGCTAAGTGCCTCGAAAAAATTCGTCTTTACGGACTGTTCTGTTTTTGACAGATTCTGCCTTTTATTTCGCATTGCCTCTTTTACTGTGTTTGAGTGGATTTCTTTGCTCCATTAAATTTCAGTAGCCTTGGGTAATGTCCAGAAGTGTTGGGAATGATTGTGTCCTTGCTGAACATGTGAATTTTTGATTATGCACTAACCCTCTAATGAGATTGTTTTGAGTTTGGTGTGAAGGAAGTTTTGAAGGATCAAGAGAGGAGGATGATATAATATGATCAAGAAGAGTGAAAAGTCTAAGCTTGGGGATGCCCCCGTGGTTCATCCCTGCATATTTCAAGAAGACTCAAGCGTCTAAGCTTGGGGATGCCCAAGGCATCCCCTTCTTCATCAAACTTATCAGGTCACCTCTAGTGAAACTATATTTTAATTCCGTCACATCTTATGTTCTTTACTTGGAGCGTCCGTGTGCTTTTATTCTCGTTTGTTATTTTAAGTTTTCTTAATAAATCGGATCCTAACATGCTTGTGTGGGAGAGAGAGACACGCTCCGCTTTTTCATTTGAACACTTGTGTTCTTCGTTTTATTTTTCATGTTTATGGCGAAAGATGAAAGCCGCAACACTTATTTTTATTTGGTTGGAAACAGAAAATGCTTCATGTGGTAATTGGTATATTATCTTGAATAATTTGATACTTGGCAATTGTTTTGAGCTCTCAAGTAGATCATGTTTAAGCTCTTGCATCATGTAGTTTAAACCTATTAGTGGAGAACTACCGTAGAGCTTGTTGAAATTTGGTTTGCATGATTGGTCTCTCTAAGGTCTAGATATTTTCTGGTAAAAGTGTTTGAGCAAAAAGGAAGACAGTGTAGAGTCTTATAATGCTTGCAATATGTTCTTATGTAAGTTTTGCTGTACCGGTTTATACTTGTGTTTGCTTCAAACAACCTTGCTAGCGAAAGCCTTGTACTGAGAGGGAATGCTTCTTGTGCATCCAAAACCTTGAGCCAAAACCTATGCCATTTGTGTCCACCATAACTACCTACTATGTGGTATTTTTCTGCCATTCCAAGTAAATACTTCATGTGCTACCTTTAAACAATTCAAAACTTTATTACTCCTTATTTGTGTCAATGTTTTACAACTCATGAGGAAGTATGTGGTGTTTTATCTTTCAATCTTGTTGGGCAGACTTTCACCAATGGACTAGTGCATATACATCCGCTTATCCAATAATTTTGCCAAAAGAGCTGGCAACGGGGTGCCCAGCCCCAATTAATTAACTTTCATTAATAATTCTCTTCACATGTTTTGCCCTGATTTATCAGTAAGCAACTTAATTTTGCAATAGACACTCCTCCATGGTGTGTGAAATGTTGGAAGGCACCCGAGGATTCGGTTAGCCATGTCTTGTGAAAGCAAAAGGTTGGGAGGAGTGTCATCTATAAATAAAACTAAAATACATGTGTAAACAAAAGAGAAGAGGGATGATCTACCTTGCTGGTAGAGATAACGTCCTTCATGGGAGCCGCTCTTTGAAAGTCTGTTTGACAAGGGGGTTAGAGTGCCCACTACGCATCGTTGACAACAATAAACACCTCTCAAAACTTTATTTTTATGCTCTCTTTATGATTTCAAAACTTAAAAAGCTCTAGCACATGATTTAATCCCTGCTTTCCTCTGCGAAGGGCCTTTCTTTTACTTTATGTTGAGTCAGTTTACCTACTTCTTTCTATCTTAGAAGCAAACACTTGTGTCAACTGTGTGCATTGATTCTTACATGCTTGCTTATTGCACTTATTATATTACTTTGTGTTGACAATTATCCATGAGATATGCATGTTGAAAGTTGAAAGCAATTGCTGAAACTTAAATCTTCCTTTGTGTTGCTTCAAAACCTTGTATTAAGAATCTATTGCTTTATGAGTTAACTCTTATGCAAGACTTTTTGATGCTTGTCTTGAAAGTACTATTCATGAAAAGTTTTTGCTATATGATTCAGTTGTTTAGTCATTATCTTTTTGTTAGCAAACTATAGACCATTGCTTTGAGTCACTTCATTCATCTCATATGCTTTACAATAGTATTGATCAAGATTATGTTGGTAGCATGTCACTTCAGAAATTATTCTTTTTATCGTTTACCAACTCGAGGGCGAGTAGGAACTAAGCTTGGGGATGCTTGATACGTCTCCAATGTATCTATAATTTCTTATGTTCCATGCTAGTTTTATGACAATACCTACATGTTTTATTCACACTTTATAATGTTTTTATGCATTTTCTGGGACTAACCTATTAACAAGATGCCACAGTGCCAGTTCCTGTTTTCTGCTGTTTTTGATTTCAGAAAAGTTGTTTTACAAATATTCTCGGAATTGGACGAAACAAAAGCCCACGGCCCTATTTTCCACGGAGTGTCCAGAAGACCGAAGAGGAGTCGAGGAAGGCCGGCAGGGGGCCCTCCCCATATGGCGGCGCGGGGGGCCCACTGCCGCGCCGAGACGTGGGGAGGGAGCCCCTGGCTCCCCCGACGCTGCCCCTTCGCCTATTTATTCCTTCGTCCCCGAAAACCCTAGTACCGAGAGCCAAAATACCAGAATAGTTCCAGAGACGCCGCCACCGTCAACCCTAACTCGGGGGGTTCAGAAGATCTCCTCCGGCACCCTGCCGGAGAGGGGAATCATCACCGGAGGGCTCTACATCACCATGCCCGCCTCCGGACTGATGCGTGAGTAGTTCATCCTTGGACTATGGGTCCATAGCAGTAGCTAGATGGTTGTCTTCTCCTATTGTGCCATCATGTTTAGATCTTGTGAGCTACATATCATGATCAAGATCATCTATTTGTAATGCTACATGTTGTGTTTGTTGGGATCCGATGAATATGGAATACTATGTCAAGTTGATTATTGATCTATCATATATGTGTTGTTTATGATCTTGCATGCTCTCCGTTGCTAGTAGATGCTCTGGCCAAGTTGATACTTGTAACTCCAAGAGGGGGTATTTATGCTAGATAGTGGATTCATGTCTCCATTGAATCTGGGGGAGTGACAGCAACCCCTAAGATTGTGGATGTGCTGTTTCCACTAGGGATAAAACATCAATGCTTTGTCTAAGGATATTTGTATTGTTTACATTACGCACAGTACTTAATGCAATTGTCTGTTGCTTGCAACTTAATACTGGAAGGGGTGCGGATGCTAACCCGAAGGTGGACTTTTTAGGCATAGATGCATGCTGGATGGCGGTCTATGTTCTTTGTCGTAATGCCCTAAGTAAATCTCATAGTAGTCATCATGATATGTATGTGCATTGTTATGCCCTCTCTATTTTTCAATTGCCTAACTGTAATTTGTTTACCCAACATGTTATTTATCTTATTGGAGAGACACCACTAGTGAACTGTGGACCCCGGTCCATTCTTTTACATCTAAAATACAACCTACTGCAATCATTGTTCTCTTTTGTTTTCTGCAAGCAAACATCATTTTCCACACCATACGTTTAATCCTTTGTTTTCAGCAAGCCGGTGAGATTGACAACCTCACTGTTAAGTTGGGACAAAGTAGTTTGATTGTGTTGTGCAGGTTCCACGTTGGCACCGGAATCCCTGGTGTTGCGCCGCACTACACTCCTTCACCAACAACCTTCACGTGATCTTCACCTCCTACTGGTTCGATAACCTTGGTTTCTTACTGAGGGAAAACTCGCTGCTGTACTCATCATACCTTCCTCTTGGGGTTCCCAACGGACGTGTGCTTTACCATCACAAGCACACAACAGTCAATGCGCTGGTTTTCAGAGCCGAAGAGAAAAGCAATCGGCGAAAAAGTTAGTCGGCTCTGCAAGGCTGGATTCATTCAGGAGCTTAAAGAAGCCGAGTGGGTAGCCAACCCAGTCATGGTACCGAAGAAGGACACAACAGCTCTTCGCATGTGTTTCGATTACACAAGTCTCAATAAGCATTGCCCTAAGGATCACTTCCCGCTGCCTCGTATTGACCAGATAGTCGATTCTACAGCAGGATGTGATCGTCTCTCTTTTCTCGATGCATACTCCGGGTATAACCAGATCAAGCTCAAGAAAGAGGACCAAGAGTTAACCGCGTTCATCACCCCGCACGGTGTTTTCTGTTACAACGTCATGACTTTCGGGTTGAAAAACGCAGGAGCATGCAACTTATAAGCGTTGTATGCAAGCCTGTCTTGGAGAGCAGATCGGGAGGAATATCGAAGTCTACATCAATGATATCGTGGTAAAGACCAAGCACGCTGCTACTCTCATCGACGATTTGCGAGAAACCTTCGACAACCTCGACATGTACAAAATCAAGCTGAACCCGAAGAAATGTTTCTTCAGGGTGCCAGGAGGGCAAGTACTCGGGTACTTCATCTCAGCCAGAGGGATAGAGGCCAATCCTTTGAAGATCAAAGCTATTCTCGACATAGAGCCGCCAAATAATTTGCACCAAGTGCAGCAGTTGGCAGGTCGGCAGGCAGCGCTCAGCAGATTCATCGCCAAGCTAGGAGAAAAAGCTTTGCCCTTCTATAACCTGATGAAGAAGTCAGAAAAATTCGAGTGGACAAACGAGGCGCAGGAATCTTTTGATAATTTAAAGAAGATCTTGTCGACATCCCCAATACTCGTAACTCCACATGAAAAAGAAACATTGCTCATGTACATAGCAACAACGGTACAAGTCTTCAGCAGCGTCCTAGTTGTTGAACGAGAGGAGCTAGGAAGAGTTCATGGCGTGCAAAGACCCGTTTACTACCTCAGCGAAGTACTCACGCCACCAAAACAGAGATACCCTCATCACCAGAAGTTAGCATATGCGGTATGGAGAACAGCTCGCAAGCTGCGCCATTATTTCACGGAGCACCCGATTATTGTGGTATGTGAAGCACCATTGAAGAATATACTTACTAACCCAGAAGCTACGGGTCGAGTATCTCAATGGGCCATCGAGATAGCACCACACGACATAACCTATGTCAATCGGACGGCGATCAAGTCTCAAGTTCTCCCAGATTTCGTGGCAGACTGGATTCAGTCGCAAACTCCGGTAGCACCCGACATGTCCAGCTCATGGACAATGTATTTTGACGGATTGAAGCGGAGTACAGGCGCATGTGCATGGGTAATATTGATATCGCCACAAGGAGACAAGATGAGATGGCAAAGGCATGCGGAGCAACCCGCCTGGAAATTTATGGAGATTCGAACCTGGTGGTGCAGCAGTCGATGAGTTTATGCGACGCAGTCAGCGATAATATGATTGCGTACCATCAATCATACCAGAATATAGAAGCCAAATTTGAAGGATGCGAACTCAAGCACATCGGCAGAGCCAGCAACGAGGAAGCAGGCGCTTTGGCGAACATCGGATCCATGTGCTCCCCCATTCCAGACGGAGTATTTTATGAAGTTATCACTCAGCGATCGATCAAGGAGAAAGCATCGGCACCTCCGAAATCATCGGCTGATGATTCAGAAGCTAGACTGCAGCAAACTGTCGAAGAACCTCCATCTCAATCCGCAGAGCAGATCCTCCTCCTCGAGCCCCTGTGGACACAACCTTTTTTAGCATACCTAGTAGAGCAGCGGTAACCGGAGGATCCGGTGGAGGCCAGGCAAATTGTGAGATGGTCAAAAGCCTTCACTGTAGTGAACGGAGAACTCTACAAGCGTAGTATCTTGATACGTCTCCGACGTATCGATAATTTCTTATGTTCCATGCCACATTATTGATGATATCTACATGTTTTATGCATACTTTATGTCATTATTATGCGTTTTCCGGAACTAACCTATTGACGAGATGCCGAAGTGCCAGTTCCTGTTTTCTGCTGTTTTTGGTTTCAGAAATCCTAGTAAGGAAATATTCTCGGAATTGGACGAAATCAACGCCCAGGGTCCTATTTTCACACGAAGCTTCCAGAAGACCGGAGGAGATACGAAGTGGGGCCACGAGGTGGCGCCACACTAAGGCGGCGCGGCCAGGCTAGGGCCCGCGCCGCCCTGTTGTGTGGGTCCCTCGTGACTCCACCGACCTTGCCGTTCCGCCTACTTAAAGTCTCCGTCGCGAAAACCCTACCACGTTCGACGAAACCAGAGAAAACCTTCCAGAGCCGCCGCCATCGCGAAGCCAAGATCTGGGGGACAGGAGTCTCTGTTCCGGCACGCCGCCGGGACGGGGAAGTGCCCCGGAAGGCTCCTCCATCGACACCACCGCCATCTTCATCAACGCTGCTGTCTCCCATGAGGAGGGAGTAGTTCTCCATCGAGGCTCGGGGCTGTACCGGTAGCTATGTGGTTAATCTCTCTCCTATGTACTTCAATACAATAATCTCATGAGCTGCCTTACATGATTGAGATTCATATGATGATGCTTGTAATCTAGATGTCATTATGCTAGTCAAGTGGATTTTACTTATGTGATCTCCGGAGACTCCTTGTCCCACGTGTGTAAAGGTGACAGTGTGTGCACCGTGTGGGTCTCTTAGGCTATATTTCACAGAATACTTATTCACTGTTATGAATGGCATAGTGAAGTGCTTATTTATATCTCTTTATGATTGCAATGTGTTTTGTATCACAATATATCTGCGTGCTACTCTAGTGATGTTATTAAAGTAGTTTATTCCTCCTGCACGGTGTAATGGTGACAGTGTGTGCATCGTGTAGTACTTGGCGTAGGCTATGATTGTGATCTCTAGTAGATTATGAAGTTAACTATTGCTATGATGGTATTGATGTGATCTATGCCTCCTTTCGTAGTGTGAAGGTGACAGTGTGCATGCTATGTTAGTACTTGGTTTGGTTATGTTGATCTGTTATGCACTCTAAGGTTATTTAAATATGAACATTGAATATTGTGGAGCTTGTTAACTCCGTCATTGAGGGTTCGTGTAATCCTACACAGTTAGTGGTGTTCATCATCCAACAAGAGGGTGTAGAGTCTAGCATCTATCTATTTATTCTGTTATGTGATCAATGTTGAGAGTGTCCACTAGTGAAAGTATGATCCCTAGGCCTTGTTCCTAAATACTGCTATCGCTGTTTGTTTACTGTTTTACTGCATCTTTACTTCCTGCAATATTACCACCATCAACTGCACACCAGCAAGCACTTTTCTGGCGCCGTTACTACTGCTCATATTCATTCATACCACTTGTATTTCACTATCTCTTCACCGAACTAGTGCACCTATACATCTGACAAGTGTATTAGGTGTGTTGGGAACACAAGAGACTTCTTGTATCGTGATTGCAGGGTTGCTTGAGAGGGATATCTTTGACCTCTTCCTCCCTGAGTTCGATAAACCTTGGGTGATCCACTTAAGGGAAAACTGCTGCTGTTCTACAAACCTCTGCTCTTGGAGGCCCAACACTGTCTACAAGAATAGAAACACCCGTAGACATCAAGCTATTTTCTGGCGCCGTTGCCGGGGAGGAAAGGTAAAAGGTACTCACACTCTGGATCTCGGCTACTAAGCTATTTTCGCCGTTGTAAGTACTCGAAGCTATTTCCTTTAGATCCTGCAATTGCATCTTTTCGTTTCTTGTTTACACTAGTTAGGCATAATGGACAACAATGAGCTTCTTATTCTATTTCCTGATTTAAGACATGGATGGTTTGATGCGAAAATTAAAAAACCTATGGAACATATTAGTATGAACGCTTTGAACACCATTGTTGCTAATGATATGGAAAATTCTAAGCTTGGGGAAGCTAGCTTTGATGAGCATGATATTTTTAGTCCCCCAAGCATTGAGGAGAAAATTTACTTTGATGATACTTTGCCTCCTACTTATGATGATTATAATGATATTGGTCTTTTAGTACCACCTGTTATTGAGGATAAATTTGATTATGATTACAATATGCCTCCTATATTTGATGATGAGAATAATAATGATAGCTACTTTGTTGAATTTGCTCCCACTACAACTAATAAAATTGATTATGCCTATATGGAGAGTAATAATTTTATGCATGAGACTCATGATAAGAATGCTTTATGTGATAGTTATATTGTTGAGTTTGCTCATGTTGCTACTGAAAGTTATTATGAGAGAGGAAATATGGTTGTAGAAATTTTCATGTTACTAAAACACCTCTCTATGTGCTGAAATTTTTGAAGCTACACTTGTTCTATCTTCCTATGCTTGTTACTTTGCTCTTCATGAACTTGTTTATTTACAAGATTCCTATGCATAGGAAGCATGTTAGACTTAAATGTGTTTTGAATTTGCTTCTTGATGCTCTCTTTTGCTTCAACTCTTGTTTCTTGGGAGTGCATCATTAAAACTGCTGAGCCCATCTTAATGGCTATAAAGAAAGAACTTCTTGGGAGATAACCCATGTGTTTATTTTGTTACAGTACTTTTATTTTGTATTTGTGTCTTGGAAGTTGTTACTACTGTAGCAACCTCTCCTTATCTTATTTTATTGCATTGTTGTGCCAAGTAAAGTCTTTGATAGCAAGGTTGATACTAGATTTGGATTACTGCGCAGAAACAGATTTCTGTCTGTCACGAATCTGGGCCTAATTCTCTGTAGGTAACTCAGAAAAATCTGCCAATTTACGTGCGTGATCCTCAGATATGTACGCAACTTTCATTCAATTTGGGAATTTTCATCTGAGCAAGTCTGGTGTCACTTTAAAATTCGTCTTTACGGACTGTTCTGTTTTGACATATTCTGCCTTTTATTTCGCATTGCCTCTTTTGCTGTGTTGGATGGATTTCTTTGTTCCATTGACTTCCAGTAGCTTTGGGCAATGTCCAGAAGTGTTAAGAATGATTGTGTCACCTCTGAACATGTGAATTTTTATTATGCACTAACCCTCTAATGAGTTTGTTTCGAGTTTGGTGTGGAGGAAGTTTTCAAGGGTCAAGAGAGGAGGATGATATACTATGATCAAGAAGAGTGAAGAGTCTAAGCTTGGGGATGCCCCGGTGGTTCATCCCTGCATATTTCAAGAAGACTCAAGCATCTAAGCTTGGGGATGCCCAAGGCATCCCCTTCTTCATCGACAACTTATCAGGTTTCTTCTCTTGAAACTATATTTTTATTTGGTCACATCTTATGTGCTTTGCTTGGAGCGTCTGTGTGCTTTTATTTTCGTTTTGTTATTTTCATTCTCTGAATAAATACATGCTTGTGTGGGAGAGAGACACGCTCCGCTGGTTCATATGAACACATGTGTTCTTAGCTTTTAATGTTCATGGCGAAGGTTGAAACTGCTTCGTTAATTGTTATATGGTTGGAAACGGGAAATGCTACATGTAGTAATTGATAAAATGTCTTGGATAATTTGATACTTGGCAATTGTTGTGCTCATGTTTAAGCTCTTGCATCATATACTTTGCACCCATTAATGAAGAAATACATAGAGCTTGCTAAAATTTGGTTTGCATAATTGGTCTCTCTAAGGTCTAGATAATTTCTAGTAAAGAGTTTGAACAACAAGGAAGACGGTGTAGATTCTTATAATGTTTACAATATGTCTTTTATGTGAGTTTTGCTGCACCGGTTCATCCTTGTGTTTGTTTCAAATAACCTTGCTAGCCTAAACCTTGTATCGAGAGGGAATACTTCTCATGCATCCAAAAATCCTTGAGCCAACCACTATGCCATTTGTGTCCACCATACCTACCTACTACATGGTATTTCTCCGCCATTCCAAAGTAAATTGCTTGAGTGCTACCTTTAAATTTCCATCATTCGCCTTTGCAATATATAGCTCATGGGACAAAATAGCCTTAAAAACTATTGTGGTATTGAATATGTACTTATGCACTTTATCTCTTATTAAGTTGCTTGTTGTGCGATAACCATGTTTTCTGGGGACGCCATCAACTTTTTACCTTTGTTGAATATCATGTGAGTTGCTATGCATGTTCGTCTTGTCTGAAGTAAGGGCGGTTTTCACAATCAAATAGTTTGAGTATGCATACTGTTAGAGAAGAACATTGAGCCGCTAACTAAAGCCATGAATCATGGTGGAAGTTTCAGTTTGGACATAAAACCTCAATCTCTTATGAGAATATTATCTGTTGTTGAATGCTTAAGCATTAAAAGAGGAGTCCATTATCTGTTGTCTATGTTGTCCCGGTATGGGTGTCTAAGTTGAAGAATGATCAAAAGCGAGAAATCCAAATGCGAACTTTCTCCTTAGACCCTTGTACAGGCGGCATAGAGGTACCCCTTTGTGACACTTGGTTGAAACATATGTTATGCAATGATAATCCGTGTTAATCCAAGCTAATTAGGACAAGGTGCGGGCACTATTAGTACACTATGCATGAGGCTTGCAACTTGTAAGATATAATTTACATGATACATATGCTTTATTACTACCGTTGACAAAATTGTTTCATGTTTTCAAAACAAAAGCTCTAGCACAAATATAGCAATCGATACTTTCCTCTTTGAAGGACCTTTCTTTTACTTTTATGTTGAGTCAGTTCACCTATCTCTCTCCACCTCAAGAAGCAAACACTTGTGTGAACTGTGCATTGATTCCTACATACTTGCATATTGCACTTGTTATATTACTTTACATTGACAATATCCATGAGATATACATGTTATAAGTTGAAAGCAACCGCTGAAACTTAATCTTCCTTTGTATTGCTTCAATACCTTTACTTTGATTTATTGCTTTATGAGTTAACTCTTATGCAAGACTTATTGATGCTTGTCTTGAAGTACTATTCATGAAAAGTCTTTGCTTTATGATTCATTTGTTTACTCATGTCATTACCATTGTTTTGATCGCTGCATTCATTACATATGCTTACAATAGTATGATCAAGGTTATGATGGCATGTCACTCCAGAAATTATCTTTGTTATCGTTTACTCGCTTCGGGACGAGCAGAACTAAGCTTGGGGGATGCTGATCCGTCTCCGACGTATCGATAATTACTTATGTTCCATGCCACATTAATGAAGATATCTACATGTTTTATGCATACTTTATGTCATTATTATGCGTTATTAGGAACTAACCTATTGACGAGATGCCGAAGTGCCGTTCCTGTTTTCTGCTTTGTTTTGGTTTCAGAAATCCTAGTAAGGAAATATTCTCGGAATTGGACGAAATCAACGCCCAGGGTCCTATTTTCACACGAAGCTTCCAGAAGACCGGAGGAGATACGAAGTGGGGCCACGAGGTGGCGCCACACTAAGGCGGCGCGGCCAGGCTAGGGCCCGCGCCGCCCTGTTGTGTGGGTCCCTCGTGACTCCACCGGCCTTGCCCTTCCGCCTACTTAAAGTCTCCGTCGCGAAAACCCTACCACGTTCGACGAAACCAGAGAAAACCTTCCAGAGCCGCCGCCATCGCGAAGCCAAGATCTGGGGGACAGGAGTCTCTGTTCCGGCACGCCGCCGGGACGGGGAAGTGCCCCCGGAAGGCTCCTCCATCGACACCACCGCCATCTTCATCAACGATGCTGTCTCCCATGAGGAGGGAGTAGTTCTCCATCGAGGCTCGGGGCTGTACCGGTAGCTATGTGGTTAATCTCTCTCCTATGTACTTCAATACAATAATCTCATGAGCTGCCTTACATGATTGAGATTCATATGATGATGCTTGTAATCTAGATGTCATTATGCTAGTCAAGTGGATTTTACTTATGTGATCTCCGGAGACTCCTTGTCCCACGTGTGTAAAGGTGACAGTGTGTGCACCGTGTGGGTCTCTTAGGCTATATTTCACAGAATACTTATTCACTGTTATGAATGGCACAGTGAAGTGCTTATTTATATCTCTTTATGATTGCAATGTGTTTTGTATCACAATATATCTGCGTGCTACTCTAGTGATGTTATTAAAGTAGTTTATTCCTCCTGCACGGTGTAATGGTGACAGTGTGTGCATCGTGTAGTACTTAGCGTAGGCTATGATTGTGATCTCTAGTAGATTATGAAGTTAACTATTGCTATGATGGTATTGATGTGATCTATGCCTCCTTTCGTAGTGTGAAGGTGACAGTGTGCATGCTATGTTAGTACTTGGTTTGGTTATGTTGATCTGTTATGCACTCTAAGGTTATTTAAATATGAACATTGAATATTGTGGAGCTTGTTAACTCCGGCATTGAGGGTTCGTGTAATCCTACATAGTTAGTGGTGTTCATCATCCAACAAGAGGGTGTAGAGTCTAGCATCTATCTATTTATTATGTTATGTGATCAATGTTGAGAGTGTCCACTAGTGAAAGTATGATCCCTAGGCCTTGTTCCTAAATACTGCTATCGCTGTTTGTTTACTGTTTTACTGCATCTTTACTTCCTGCAATATTACCACCATCAACTGTACGCTAGCAAGCACTTTTCTGGCGCCGTTACTACTGCTCATATTCATTCATACCACTTGTATTTCACTATCTCTTCGCCGAACTAGTGCACCTATACATCTGACAAGTGTATTAGGTGTGTTGGGGACACAAGAGACTTCTTGTATCGTGATTGCAGGGTTGCTTGAGAGGGATATCTTTGACCTCTTCCTCCCTGAGTTCGATAAACCTTGGGTGATCCACATAAGGGAAAACTGCTGCTGTTCTACAAACCTCTGCTCTTGGAGGCCCAACACTGTCTACAAGAATAGAAGCACCCGTAGACATCATATCTCTGGTATCTTTCAAATGTGCATTGCCATCGACGATGGAAAGGCTCTACTACGCGAGATACACGAAGGAACTTGTGGGCACCACGCAAGCAGCATGGCCCTTGTGGCGAAAGCTTTCATAGCAGGATTTTAGTGGCCAACGGCAGCTTCGGATGCTCGAGACCTGGTCCTGAAGTGCGACCCTTGTCAGCGTTTTGCACCAAAACCACACGCCCCTGCAACAGATCTAATGACCATACCTCTCGCTTGGCCCTTCGCACAATGGGGACTCGACCAAGTTGGACCGCTGCCAAGATCATCGCCTGGGGGTCACACGTATCTACTGGTCGCAGTCGATAAGTTTACCAAGTGGATCGAGGCTGTACCTGTTCGTAATCAGAAAACCGAAACCGCCGTCCAGTTCTTCAGGGGAATAACTTGTCAATTTGGCATGCCTCACAACATCATTACAGACAATGGAACTAACTTCGATTCCAAAAAGTTCTGGAAATTTTGCGACGACGGTGGTATTAGACTAAAATTTGCTCCAGTGGCACATCCCCAAACCAACGGTCAGGTCGAAAGGATCAATGGTCTAATTGGAGACGGCCTCAAAAAGCGCCTTACGGGTGCAGCTGGAGCTTGGGTCGAAGAATTGCCATCTGTACTTTGGAGTTTGCGTACTACACCCAACAGATCGACTCAGTACACTCCGTTCTTCTTGGTATACGGAGCCGGAGCAGTTTTGCCAGTCGATGTTCGGTTCGAAGCCCCTCGGGTGACTGCGTACACGGAAGAAACTTCCAACAATGCGCTGCAAGACCCCGTAGACCTCCTTGACGAAGCTCGGGACATCGCTTTGGCAAGAACAACGGTGTATCAGCAGGCGTTAAGAAATTACCACAGTCGACGAGTACGCAATCGAAGCTTCAGTGTTGGAGATATGGTACTGCGACTAAAACAAGAAAGACCCCTGAAGCTTGAATCTCCATGGGAAGGGTCGTTCATCATCACTAAAGTGATACCAGGGGGAGCTTATCGTCTCAAGAATCCAGCTTCGGGTGAAGACGTTGAAAATCCCTGGAACGTTGCACATTTGCGACGATTCTACGCATAGGATACAACTATCCTTTACTTGTTATTTGGCAGTTCCTAAGCTTGTCTTATATTATGAATAAAATTTCTGATCGGGTTTCCACCCTTATTGTTCCAGGCCTCATCATCCGAACAACTGTTCGGGGCCTCCGTTATTGGCTCTTACTCCCATCGGGAGCTCTGGTCGAAAATACGTTCATACAGTATCATTAACTAAATACTCCCATCGGGAGCTGTGGTTAGTGGTACGCAACAACCCATCCAAGCCTCGAGAAAATACGCGAGTGCTGCAGTCGATTACAAACAAGGCTCAAACCGGTGCACCGTGTAACGAAGCCAAGCGCCTAAATCCCTCGATTATTCGATGAGTGTCGCTCTTATAGAACTTATGCATCGACTCTGCAATAAACTTACAATTACAACGGAGTCATCGGGTGAGCAGGCTGAATTGATCACTCAGCCGCCCTCGACAAGAAATTATTAAATCGAATTAGAAAATTCACCAAAAGTACATGATGCATAAAACACACATTAAGTTACATATGGGATTATCCCTTGTAAGTACAAGGTCATTGCATACATATGTATGCATAATTTCATGGCAGGTTTCCTTGGTCTTCTCGGGCCTTCAGATCCCTCTAAATGTCTGTTTCCATCCGAGAGATGATGACATATGCGGGATTTCTAGCAATGTCATAATATTGGTCTAAACTCCTCCTGGTATTTGCTATGGCCTCCAAATTTAAGGTCGGGTGACATGCTAAAACTGAAGCAAAAGCAAGTTCGGTGCCGGCCAGGAGTTCCTTCCGCACCAACAGTCGAATCCTTTATGGAGTCTTGAATCAGGTAAACAAAGCAGATAAAGTCTTCTAAAGGAAACAAGGTTCTCCATACCATCGAGAGATGAGCATGATACTTGTCAAAGTAATAGTGCACCTTCTCTGCTCGATGTTCAAACTTGGCCACGACAACAGCCTTTGGTCGATGGGACCACAATTCATGCTTCGGGTGAGCAACATTGGTCATTGCTTCGATCTTTTCGTGGATCCTTTTGTTTTCCTCTGATTCATCAGAAGCCACGACTGTTGAAAAGCAAAAGTCGGTCAAGGAGTATTCAAGCTTCGATAAAAATCGACAGATGGACGGACACTTACAGCTCAAGCTTTCAGTAGCAACACGGAGACGGTCAAGAGCATGTTGTTCGATTGCAGTAGCAATCTCACTCTTTCTTTTCACCAATGCTGCCATTACGTGAAGGGTGGTTATGTCTCTGTTTAATCGGGATATTTGGTCACGTAAACGACGAACAAGGTCGGATTCACTGCTAGCCGAAGAATTTAAAGAAGGATCGGCACGATAAGAAGTCGAAGGAATCTGCAGCACAAATCTCAGTTCAGAACAACATTAATAAAAACTCCCATCGGGAGCTGCAATGTATATATTACATCCAAAAGATTGTTGACACTGGTAACAGAGCCAGAATTAAACAGGACTAGGTTAAATTGTATCAAGCCCTAATTACACTGACAGAGCTAGAATCCGTTCAAGGAAGAGCTGATGATGAGCCAGGGGCAGCTTCAGGCGCGGCTTTGGTCTTCGCTTCGTCAAGTAGTTTGAGGAGCTGATTAGCACATGTCACTGCCGATTGTTTGAAGGGCTCAAGATTGACTAGGCAATTGTTGTCATCTACAGGCAATGCCTTAGACAACTTTTCTAGTTCAGAGCCTAGCCCATGACCCATTAGTAGCTGAAAAGTAAGAACCTCCCCAAACAAACGGGAACGACGCTTAAGTACCTCTACAAGCTCAGAAGGGTCAACGAAGAAAGCATCTGCCATCTCACCAAGAGTCTTGTCCTGCTTCATCTTCGGGAATATCATCGAAAACAACCTCGACAGTGCTCCTTTGGTATTCTGCAGCAGATCAAGAACCTGGATATTGGCATCAGTGGCAAGGGAGAGCGCGTCAGACATCGAGTCCTCTCGAAGCTTGCGTGCTCGATTGATAGGCACGTCGGCAGCACCTGAGAAATGACGAATAAGCAAACCGGAGGATAATATCGCAGAAATATCTTGCACTTAAGCACGAAGGGACTTACTAAGCAAGTTCGTGATAGACTCGCGGAGGGCGCCTTCCTTTTTATCGGCAGCGGCAGCAGCCTCGCGTCTAGCATCCTGCTCATCCTTCATCTTCTGCTTCGGCTTTTTCAGTTCATCTTTAAGCAAGATGTTTTCATTTTGGGCATCGACTGTGAGCTTGTTAGCCGCCAGCACTTGGTCAGCCGAAGTCTTGATGGTCTTCCGAAGATGAGCATTCTCGGACTCCAGACGAGTGAATTGATCAGCAAAATCTGCCACGGCGTCAACTGTGGCATAAATTAGCTGCAACGCAAAGGTCAAGGAATCTCAGCCAAGTATGGAAATCCACCGTAAAAGAAGAAAGTTAAGTTAAATAAATCACTAACATGGTCGCGGGCAGTTGGTGGAACGGAGACGTTGCTAGGAGGAATGTCCTTCGACACCGGAATCTTCACCACGGTCGTCCTTGAGGGCGGCGTCGGTTCGGCAGGCGAAGGATTCGATTCCTTGGCTGACTCGGGCTTCCCGGAGAATAACTTAGCCCTCTTTGCGAGAGGAACTTCGTCGTCATCGTCAGAGCTGCTTGAAAAGAAAGGACGTTCATCATGCAGGATAAAGAAGGCTAGTTACGAAGAGAAAAATAGATACTCACAGGTCTAAGTCATTGATACGTCTCCGACGTATCGATAATTTCTTATGTTCCATGCCACATTATTGATGATATCTACATGTTTTATGCACACTTTATGTCATATTCGTGCATTTTCTGGAACTAACCTATTAACAAGATGCCGAAGTGCCAGTTGCTGTTTTCTGCTGTTTTTGGTTTCATAAATCCTAGTAAGGAAATATTCTCGGAATTGGACAAAATCAACGCCCAGGGTCCTATTTTGCCATGAAGCTTCTAGAAGACCGAAGAGGAGACGAAGTGGGGCCACGAGGCAGCCAGAGCATAGGGCGGCGCGGCCCCTGCCCTGGCCGCGCGGCCCTATGGTGTGGGCCCCTCGTGACGCCTCTTGACCTATCTCTTCCGCCTACTTAAAGCCTCCGTCGCGAAACCCCCAGTACCGAGAGCCACGATACGGAAAACCTTCCAGAGACGCCGCCGCCGCCAATCCCATCTCGGGGGATTCAGGAGATCGCCTCCGGCACCCTGCCGGAGAGGGGAATCATCTCCCGGAGGACTCTACGCCGCCATGGTCGCCTCCGGAGTGATGTGTGAGTAGTCTACCCCTGGACTATGGGTCCATAGCAGTAGCTAGATGGTTGTCTTCTCCCCATTGTGCTTAATTGTCGGGTCTTGTGAGCTGCCGAACATGATCAAGATCATCTATCTGTAATTCTATATGTTGTGTTTGTTGGGATCCGATGAATAGAGAATACTTGTTATGTTGATTATCAAATTATTGTCTATGTGTTGTTTATGATCTTGCATGCTCTCCGTTACTAGTAGATGCTCTGGCCAAGTAGATGCTTGTAACTCCAAGAGGGAGTATTTATGCTCGATAGTGGGTTCATGTCTCCGTGAATCTGGGGAAGTGACAGAAATCTCTAAGGTTATGGATGTGCTGTTGCCACTAGGGATAAAACATTGATGCTATGTCCGAGGATGTAGTTATTGATTACATTACGCGCAATACTTAATGCAATTGTCTGTTGTTAGCAACTTAATACTGGAGGGGGTTCGGATGATAACCTGAAGGTGGACTTGTTAGGCATAGATGCATGCTGGATAGCGGTCTATGTACTTTGTCGTAATGCCCAATTAAATCTCACAATACTCATCATGATATGTATGTGCATGGTCATGCCCTCTCTATTTGTCAATTGCCCAACTGTAATTTGTTCACCCAACATGCTGTTTATCTTATGGGAGAGACACCTCTAGTGAACTGTGGACCCCGGTCCAATTCTCTATACTGAAATACAATCTACTACAATACTTGTTCTACTGTTTTCTGCAAACAATCTTCATCCACACTATACATCTAATCCTTTGTTACAGCAAGCCGGTGAGATTGACAACCTCGCTGTTTCGTTGGGGCAAAGTACTTGGTTTGTGTTGTGCAGGTTCCACGTTGGCGCCGGAATCCCTGGTGTTGCGCTGCACTACATCCCGCCGCCATCAACCTTCAACGTGCTTCTTGACTCCTACTGGTTCGATAAACCTTGGTTTCTTACTGAGGAAACTTGCCGTTGTGCGCATCACACCTTCCTCTTGGGGTTCCCAATGGACGCGTGCTGTACGCGCCATCAAGCAATTTTTCTGGCGCCGTTGCCGGGGAACTGAAGAAAAGCTACACCACAAAGATTTCTAACTCCCACGCCAACTACACGCCAGCAATTTTTCTGGCGCCGTTGCCGGGGAGATCAAGACACGCTGCATGTCGTGGTATCGTCACGGCATATGCCATAGGGTGGCTAATCGAAGGTGGTTCCTGAGAGATCTCACGGCGGTATCCGGATGCGGGTATGGGGACGAGCGACACGGCGACGTACCCAGGTTCGAGGCCCTCCGATGGAGGTAACACCTCTACTCCTGCTATGAGTGTATATGATGATCACACAATACAATGGTGCTCCTAGAGCTGTGTCCGGCTGCTCCTGGGAGGCTAAGGGAGACGATGGTCTCTCTCACAGGGCAGCGCTAAGGGTGGAACGAAGTGAGAATGATCGATCGTCCCCCGCACGAGGGGGGTAGCCCAGCTTATATAGGCGCTGGCACTTTACATATAAGACCCTATAGTCTACTGGCCGGCTTGGCCGGCTCCGGCTTCCGCTCCTTCCCGAGGCAGTGACGTCAGGAGCCGTTGAGGCCTCATGGCCTGTCCCATCCGGCTGCCAAGGTCAGCGGCATGGTGAGGAGGTGTCCCTGTCGCCATCAGCCACTGTAGCCGGTACGGATCGACGTAGACCATGATGGCCTGTCCAGCGCGTGGCACTATTGCTCCACAGTGCCCCGCGCTTTACGGAAGATGAAGTCAGCGTGGACTTTGGGAACCCGGATCACCAACCCGGTTCCTTCTAGTGCAAGACTCGCCAGCCTCGAGTCGGTCTGAGGTACAAACCCCTAGTCGGATATGGCTTGTAGAAGCCGGCCCAGCTACAGCATTGGCGGCCGTAGCCAGGCCGACTAGGACCTAGAGCCAGCCGGCTTCCGGACCAGCCGACCACGGTGCCAGCCGGCTGCTCCTCAGCCGGCCTTTGCCGCGAGCCGGCCAGTGGCCAGCCGGCTGCTTCGCGTCCATTGCCCTACCCGGGGTCTTCCCCCCGACACTGCAAGGGGAGTCTCCACATCCCAATCTCTTTACTTTGTTTTTGTCTTGCTTAGTTTTATTTACTACTTTGTTTGCTGCACTAAATCAAAATACAAAAAAATTAGTTGCTAGTTTTACTTTATTTGCTATCTTGTTTGCTATATCGAAAACACAAAAAAGTTAGTTACTTGCATTTACTTTACTTATTTCATTATGTTTCCTCTTAATTTTACCGTGAAAAACATGCCGGTAGGACGCGGGTCTATAGTTGGGAGAAATAATATAGAAGAATTTTTTAATCATGTTAGTACCATTGAAGATTTTGAAGATAGACACTTGGTAGACCTTGCTCCTACTTATGAAATTGCTGCTGCTGCTTTAGTTCGTATGTTGGAAACTAAATTTGTTAATCTCAATCCTATAATCCAACACATGTTTCTTACACTCGGTGATATGGAAGAGGGGGAAAAGAAAGATTTTGTTTTAGAAACCCTTCTTAGAGAATTTGGTGGTCTAGCAAGAGAGGCTAGAAAGGTTTTTGCTAAATTTAATATGCTTGGTTCTCATACTAATTTTGTTAGTCTCCTTGAAAAGATGGACATGGATAGAATAAGATACACTAATAATATTGATGATGGTGGGGAGATCAAGGCACCGATACCATGTAAACTCCTAGCTATGAATGATGCACTAGAAAATAACTATGCTTGGCTTGTTCCTGAAAATTTGTTTGATGAGAGTAGCAAGCCCAAGACTAATGAAAAGGGAGACGCTAAAACTTATGTATCCAATATACTATGCTTGGTTGAGAAAACTCCACACCTCGCTGTAGATGCACCACCCTTTGATAATACTTGATACACACTTTCTGCGCCTAGCTGAAAGGCGTTAAAGAAAAGCGCTTATGGGAGACAACCCATATTTTTACCTACAGTACTTTGTTTTTATTTTGTGTCTTGGAAGTTGTTTACTACTGTAGCAACCTCTCCTTATCTTAGTTTAGTGTTTTGTTGTGCCAAGTAAAGTCGTTGATAGAAAAGTTCATACTAGATTTGGATTACTGCGCAGAAACAGATTTCTTTGCTGTCACGAATCTGGGATAAACTCTCTGTAGGTAACTCAGAAAATTAAGCCAATTTACGTGAGTGATCCTCAGATATGTACGCAACTTTCATTCAATTTGAACATTTTCATTTGAGCAAGTCTGGTGCCCCAATAAAATTCGTCAATACGAACTGTTCTGTTTTTGACAGATTCTGCCTTTTATTTTGCATTGCCAGTTTTGTTATGTTCGATGGATATTTCGATTCCATTGACTTTCAGTAGCTTTGTGCAATGTCCAGAAGTGTTAAGAATGATTATGTCACCTCTGAACATATATATTTTGATTGTGCACTAACCCTCTAATGAGTTGTTCTAAGTTTGGTGTGGAGGAAGTTTTCAAGGATCAAGAGAGGGAGATGATACAACAATGATCAAGGAGAGTGAAAGCTCTAAGCTTGGGGATGCCCCGGTGGTTCACCCCTGCATATATCAAGAAGACTCAAGCGTCTAAGCTTGGGGATGCCTCATCGACAACATTATCAGGTTCCTCCCCTGAAACTATATTTTTATTCCATCACAGCTTATGTGCTTTGCTTGGATCGTCGGTTTGTTTTAGTTTTTGTTTTGTTTGAATAAAATGGATCCTAGCATTCTTTGTGTGGGAGAGAGACACGCTCCGCTGTTGCATATGGACAAGTATGTCCTTAGTTTCTACTCATAGTATTCATGGCGAAGTTTCTTCTTCGTTAAATTGTTATATGGTTGGAATTGGAAAATGATACATGTAGTAATTGCTATAAATGTCTTGGGTAATGTGATACTTGGCAATTGTTGTGCTCATGTTTAAGCTCTTGCATCATATGCTTTGCACCCATTAATGAAGAAATACATAGAGCATGCTAAAATTTGGTTTGCATATTTGGTCTCTCTAGAGTCTAGATAATTTCTAGTATTGAGTTTGAACAACAAGGAAGACGGTGTAGAGTCTTATAATGTTTTCAATATGTCTTTTATGTGAGTTTTGCTGCACCGCTTCATCCTTGTGTTTGTTTCAAATAGCCTTGCTAGCCTAAACCTTGTATCGAGAGGGAATACTTCTCATGCATCCAAATACTTGAGCCAACCATTATGCCATTTGTGTCCACCATACCTACCTACTACATGGTATTTCTCTGCCATTCCAAAGTAAATTGCTTGAGTGCTACCTTTAAATTTCCATTCTTCACCTTTACAATATATAGCTCATGGGACAAATAGCCTAAAAACTATTGTGGTATTGAATATGTACTTATGCACTTTATCTCTTATTAAGTTGCTCGTTGTGCGATAACCATGTTCACTGGGGACGCCATCAACTACTCTTTGTTGAATTTCATGTGAGTTGCTATGCATGTTCGTCTTGTCTGAAGTAAGAGCGATCTACCACCTTATGGTTGGAGCATGCATATTGTTAGAGAAGAACATTGGGCCGCTAACTAAAGCCATGATCCATGGTGGAAGTTTCAGTTTTGGACATATATCCTCAATCTCAAATGAGAAAAATAATTGTTGCTACATGCTTATGCATGAAAGAGGAGTCCATTATCTGTTGTCTATGTTGTCCCGGTATGGATGTCTAAGTTGAGAATAATCAATAGCGAGAAATCCGATGCGAGCTTTCTCCTTAGACCTTTGTACAGGTGGCATAGAGGTACCCCATTGTGACACTTGGTTAAAACATGTGCATTGCGATGATCCGGTAGTCCAAGCTAATTAGGACAAGGTGCGGGCACTATTAGTATACTATGCATGAGGCTTGCAACTTGTAAGATATAATTTACATGATACATATGCTTTATTACTACCGTTGACAAAATTGTTTCTTGTTTTCAAAATCAAAGCTCTAGCACAAATATAGTAATCGATGCTTTCCTCTTTGAAGGACCATTCTTTTACTTTTATTGTTGAGTCAGTTCACCTATTTCTCTCCATCTCAAGAAGCAAACACTTGTGTGAACTGTGCATTGATTCCTACATACTTGCATATTGCACTTATTATATTACTCTATGTTGACAATATCCATGAGATATACATGTTACAAGTTGAAAGCAACCGCTGAAACTTAATCTTCCTTTGTGTTGTTTCAATGCTTTTACTTTGAATTATTGCTTTATGAGTTAACTCTTATGCAAGACTTATTGATGCTTGTCTTGAAGTATTATTCATGAAAAGTCTTTGCTATATGATTCACTTGTTTACTCATGTCATATACATTGTTTTGATCGCTGCATTCACTACATATGCTTTACAAATAGTATGATCAAGGTTATGATGGCATGTCACTCCAGAAATTATCTGTGTTTATCGTTTACCTGCTCGGGACGAGCAGGAACTAAGCTTGGGGATGCTGATACGTCTCCGACGTATCGATAATTTCTTATGTTCCATGCCACATTATTGATGATATTTACATGTTTTATGCACACTTTATGTCATATTCGTGCATTTTCTGGAACTAACCTATTAACAAGATGCCGAAGTGCCGATTCTTTGTTTCTGCTGTTTTTGGTTTCAGAAATCCTAGTAAGGAAATATTCTCGGAATTGGACGAAATCAACGCCCAGGGTCCTATTTTGCCACGAAGCTTCCAGAAGACCGAAGAGGAGACGAAGTGGGGCCACGAGGCAGCCAGAGCATAGGGCGGCGCGGCCCCTGCCCTGGCCGCGCGGCCCTATGGTGTGGGCCCCTCGTGACGCCTCTTGACCTATCTCTTCCGCCTACTTAAAGCCTCAGTCGCGAAACCCCCAGTACCGAAAGCCACGATACGGAAAACCTTCCAGTGACGCCGCCGCCGCCAATCCCATCTCGGGATTCGGAGATCGCCTCCGGCACCCTGCCGGAGAGGGGAATCATCTCCCGGAGGACTCTACGCCGCCATGGTCGCCTCCGGAGTGATGTGTGAGTAGTCTACCCCTGGACTATGGGTCCATAGCAGTAGCTAGATGGTTGTCTTCTCCCCATTGTGCTTAATTGTCGGGTCTTGTGAGCTGCCGAACATGATCAAGATCATCTATCTGTAATTCTATATGTTGTGTTTGTTGGGATCCGATGAATAGAGAATACTTGTTATGTTGATTATCAAATTATTGTCTATGTGTTGTTTATGATCTTGCATGCTCTCCGTTACTAGTAGATGCTCTGGCCAAGTAGATGCTTGTAACTCCAAGAGGGAGTATTTATGCTCGATAGTGGGTTCATGTCTCCGTGAATCTGGGGAAGTGACAGAAATCTCTAAGGTTATGGATGTGCTGTTGCCACTAGGGATAAAACATTGATGCTATGTCCGAGGATGTAGTTATTGATTACATTACGCGTAATACTTAATGCAATTGTCTGTTGTTAGCAACTTAATACTGGAGGGGGTTCGGATGATAACCTGAAGGTGGACTTTTTAGGCATAGATGCATGCTGGATAGCGGTCTATGTACTTTGTCGTAATGCCCAATTAAATCTCACAATACTCATCATGATATGTATGTGCATGGTCATGCCCTCTCTATTTGTCAATTGCCCAACTGTAATTTGTTCACCCAACATGCTGTTTATCTTATGGGAGAGACACCTCTAGTGAACTGTGGACCCCGGTCCAATTCTCTATACTGAAATACAATCTACTGCAATACTTGTTCTACTGTTTTCTGCAAACAATCTTCATCCACACTATACATCTAATCCTTTGTTACAGCAAGCCGGTGAGATTGACAACCTCGCTGTTTCGTTGGGGCAGAGTACTTGGTTTGTGTTGTGCAGGTTCCACGTTGGCGCCGGAATCCCTGGTGTTGCGCCGCACTACATCCCGCCGCCATCAACCTTCAACGTGCTTCTTGACTCCTACTGGTTCGATAAACCTTGGTTTCTTACTGAGGGAAACTTGCCGCTGTACGCATCACACCTTCCTCTTGGGGTTCCCAACGGACGCGTGCTGTACGCGCCATCAGTCATCTTCAGCAGCAAAAAAGCCCGTCGAACTTTTCGCAGCAGGGGGAGGCGATGCAGTTTCATCGGCATCATCATCTTGTCCGCTAGGACTCGATTCAGTCGTTGTGATCAGGTCCTCATTTATCCTCCTGCGCCGTCTACTCCTGGTGAGAACATCATCTTCGGGGGCTTCGTCCCCTTGGACGTCGCTGTCCTCAAGGACGTGCTGAGCATCCTCGGTCTCTTCGGAGTCCTCATCGTCGTCCTCTAGTTCTACACCACTTTCGGGTGTAGGAGGATAACATTGAGCTACGTTGGAGGCATGTTGACAGATGAAAAATTAATAGAAGATCAGAAGACAGAGTAACAACGGTAATCAAAGCAAGTCCAGTAAAGGTTACCTCAGCCGGAAGGTGCTTGAGATCATATGGAGAGCAAGCTGAAGTTAGGACAATGGTGTCCTTCATACTGAAGCAAGTAAGACGACGCACCTCGTCGCGAAGTTCGTCATCCGACAGGTCGGCTGAGCTGACTCTCGACTTGTCATCCTTACCAATATACATCCATAGCTGGTGAGGCCGGGACATCAGCGGCTGCACCCGACGTTTTAGGAACACTGAGACTACCTCAGTGCCGCACATCGTTAAGCCTCCCGTGTTCTTTAGGTCTACGACATGTTCGAACAGCTTATCAGATATGGTGCTTTCTTCGGGAGACAAGATGTTTCGCCAGGATTTCTTCGGCTGGGCCACCAGAACGTCATCAAATGGAGGAAGGTTGGAGCGCCGCCCAGATACTGGGGTATCTCGCAGGTAGAACCATTTGTGGCGCCAGCCCTGGACGGATTCTTTCATCGGGAAATTGAAGTAATCAACCTCCTTTCTGACAACAAAGCCAACGCCACCACCAACAGGAGGGCCATTGTTGTCGTTATGGCGCTTGATGATACGTCTCAAACGTATCCATAATTTCTTATGTTCCATGCTAGTTTTATGACAATACCTACATGTTTTGCTCACACTTTATAATGTTTTCATGCATTTTCCGGAACTAACCTATTAACAAGATGCCGAAGTGCCAGTTCCTGTTTTCTGTTGTTTTTGGTTCCAGAAAGGGTGTTCGGGCAATATTCTCGGAATTCGACGAAACAAAGACCAAATATCTTATTTTCCCCGGAAGGTTCCAGATCACCGAAGGAGAGTCGAAGGTGGGCAGCAGGGGGCCCACACCATATGGCGGCGCGGGTGGCCCCCTGGCCGCGCCAGCCTATGGGGAGGGGGCCCCGTGGCCCCTCCGACTCCGCCTCTTCGCCTATAAAGTCCCTCGCGACCTAAAACCTCGATACCAATTGACGAAACTCCAGAAAGACTCCAGGGGCGCCGCCGCCATCGCGAAACTCCAATTCGGGGGACAGAAGTCTCTGTTCCGGCACGCCGCCGGGACGGGGAATTGCCCCCGGAGTCATCTCCATCGACACCACCGCCATCTTCATCGCCGCTGCTGTCTCCCATGATGAGGAGGGAGTAGTTCTCCCTCGAGGCTAAGGGCTCTACCGGTAGCTATGTGGTTAATCTCTCTCTCATGTACCTCAATACAATGATCTCATGAGCTGTTTTACATGATTGAGATCCATATGATGAGCTTTGTATCACTATTAATCTATGTGCTACTCTAGTGATGTTATTAAAGTAGTCTATTCATCCTTCATGATGTAATGTTGACAGTGTGTGCATCATGTAGCACTTGACGTGGGTTATGATTGTGATCTCTTGTAGATTATGAAGTTAACTATTACTATGCACTCTAGAGGTTACTTTAATATGAACTCCGAAATTACTCTCCATGGTGTGACAGTGACAGTGTTTGCATCGTGTGTGATTCCTTTATGACGTTGTGGAGCTTGTTTACTCCGGCTTGAGGTGTGCTCTCGTAGCCCTACACGATGAATGGTGTTTGTTATCCAACAATAGAGTCTTTGAAAGTAGTACAAAGGAAGAGAACTTATTTATTTATGTGATTATTGTTGAGAGTGTCCACTAGTGAAAGTATGATCCCTAGGCCTTATTTCTAAGCATTGAAACACCGTTTCCATCAAGTTCTGTTACATGTTTGCTTGCTGCCATCTTTATTTCAGATTGCAATTACTACTTACAATCATCCATATTACTTGTATTTCACTATCTCTTCGCCGAACTAGTGCACCTATACATCTGACAAGTGTATTAGGTGTGTTGGGGACACAAGAGACTTCTTGTATCGTAATTGCAGGGTTGCTTGAGAGGGATATCTCTGACCTCTACCTCCCTGAGTTCGATAAACCTTGGGTGATTCACTTAAGGGAAACTTGCTGCTGTTCTACAAACATCTGCTCTTGGAGGCCCAACACTGTCTACAGGAATAGAAGCGTGCGTAGACATCACTTGACATAAAAGATTTTCCTCCATAAACCCCAGTGGGGATCAATGCCGAGGAAAGCCTCGCATACAGTGATGAAAATGGAGAGATGAAGAATGGAATTTGGGGTCAGCTGCCAGAGCTGGATCCCATAGAAAAACAGAAGGGAACGAAGAAATTCATGGGCAAGAAGAGAAAGCCCGTGAAATAGGAAGGCGACGAACATAACAGTGAAGCCTTTAGGAGGCTTTGGGCGAGAAGATGGACCTGGAAGATGAATGTCGTTGTCGAATGAAGAGATGAGGCCGAGGGTGCGCAGCCTGTTCACCTCGCGATTGGAAATGGTGGAGGCGCTCCAATCACGGCTGGCCTTGCTCGTGCCTGATGCGCTGGTGCTCTTCTTCTTGCCCATGGCGTTCGGAGTTCTTGAGAAAAGGGGCGGAGGTGAAAGAAGAGGTTGAAGGAGAAGATCAGCAGTGTGGAAGCGTAAAAAGTAAAAAACAATGGGAAGGCTCCTTATTTATAGCCTAAGTTGATGGGAAATCGTGGCCATAACTCCGAAGCCATCGTGGGACGTGGATAGAAATCCAGTCGTACACGTGTCGCTCTAAAAAGAAAACGGAACCGGCGGCCCATTATTCCCACGATGTGCGGAAATCGTGGAGATACCTCGGTCAACGCGCAAGCACTGGTCATTTCCTAAAAACTGCCCTCGCAGAAGTAGAGTGGGCCCATCAGGTCACGTCTTGTCAATTAAACCACATCAGTGGTGACGTCATCAGTGATGTCATGAAAGGTGTCGACTCTAATTGAAGCATCCGAGGAAATATTAAAATCATTGAGTGGATCAACTTGAGTCTATGCATGGTTGCGAACATCCGCACCTAGACTCGGGGGCTACTCCCATCGGGAGCGCTAGAATCGCACCCGATAAATTTGGACTCGAAGAAAGATCGAATTGTTTGGCTCGAGTCTGCACCCGGTTGCAAGCACCCGTGTCCAGACTCGGGGGCTACTCCCATCGGGACCGCTGGACGCGCACCCGACAAACTTTTTTGCACTCTAGGATCATGCCCGGGGACTTGATTCTGTGTAGAGTAGCGTTGTTTTGCCATCGACAGTTAACCAGCAAAGCTGGGCACGTTACTTAATATCCTTTACGCATTGCAACACTTACTTAAAAAATTGAAGCCCCGATGCAAATGTATCGGATGACCTATGAAGACCTGCAGAAAGCTTCGGCAGAAGAAGGCATTCGAGTGGCACAACTTGAGTCTACGCACGGATTGCAAGCATCCGTACCTAGACTCGGGGATACTCCCATCGGGAGCGCTGGACGCGCACCCAATAGAAGAAGATGATGATGTTACAAGGAGGGCAAGAATTATCAAGAGAGAAGAACATTCCGTGGAGGCATGCATTAGTCTCTACCCGAAATATCTTTGGCTAGACACTCGGGGGCTACTGACGTGGGCATTACTCTTCGGGTAACTATTATTGCCATATCCTGTACGGCCTAACTGGAGGCCCATGAAGATCCGACTGCACATAACCGAACCGAAAAAAACCTAACCGAAACCGAATTTCAGTTTTTATGGTTTTATGGTTAGGTTTCAGTTAGCAAAACATCAAACCGAAAGGACTTCGGTTAATTCAGTTTTTAACCGAAAAACCGTGGTTAAACAAAGAAACCAAACGTCTAACCTAGCATAGAATCGCGCACTCTAGGCCAGAATAACTTTGCTCAGATCTTTAATATAGCACGTAAAGTGAGTTAATTACACGTTAGCTGTTGTAGCGTGTTGGTATGTCCCTGGTTGTTCTATCGATAGGTTGCTAGTTCAAATCCTACATACTGTATATCTCATCTTGGTCAATTTTATTTTTTGTTTTTTCTATCCCTCTTTTGCAAAACCTTTAGTATGGTCATACAAAATATATATATATTATTGTTTGTCCGAAATTTCTTTATTTCTTGTTTCCCTCATTTCCAAAATCTTTAGTATGATCATACAAAATACAAAAATGAAATATATGACCATAAAAGTTAGTTTGTATTCTAAAATTCGCGTCAACTTTGGTTAATTTGGTTATTACCGAAACCGAACCGAAGTTTAATGGTTATTACTGAAACCGTACCGTATTTTTATACGTAACCATATTAACCGAAGTATTGAAACTGTATTTACCGTATAACCGAATTAACCGAACCGAATTAACCATATTAACCGAATGCGCAGCCGGACATGAAGATATCCGATGGCAAGGTGGGCCACTACGTCGGTGCCGAAGAAGATTCCTTGAAGAACAAGACGAAGAAACGAATCAAACAAGGAAAGTCTAGAACTAGGGTCTTTTGTAACCTAGTCGTACCCGGACAGATCTCTCGAGACCTGGCCCCCTATATAAGGGCCAGGAGAGGGGCTGCCGAGGGACAGAATCAATCTTAGCAACTTTAGCCACCATAAGTCTAGAGCTAGGTCCCCGTAGAACTTAGTCTCTCGACGAGATCACAACCGAAACCTTCGGCACCCCATTGTAACCCGATATTTTCATAATCAAAATCAGACAGGCAGGACGTAAGGGTTTTACCTTATCGAGGGCCCCGAACCTGGGTAAATCGCTTTCCCCGCTTGTTTGATAACCGATGTCTCGTGTCAGCCTACAGGATTCCATCTACCCTAAGCCCCAAACGGAGGGCATTGCCAAGGAGTACCCTCGACAATGCGACATTACATTTCATAAGGCACCACCTCCATCTCGATTTAAAAAATGAATATTTGATGGAGGAGGATCCACTAGCTTTATGGAACTCCCTCAAGGAGAGATATGACCAACGAAGAGCGGTAATGTTGCCGAAAGCCGAGAGAGAATGGTCTCTCATAAGGTTCCAGGACTTTAAGTCCGTTGCGGCATACAATTCTGCCGTGCATAAAATTAACTCCAAACTGAGATTTTGCAACAAGCAAGTTTCAGATGAAGATTTAATCGAGAAAACCTTATGCACTTTCCATCCCTCGATGAGGATATTGCAACAGCAATATCGTCAACACAAATACACGAAGTATTCTGAGCTTATATACACATTACTTGAGGCCGAGAAGCATGATGAACTTCTCATGAAAAATCACAATGCTCGCCAAACGGGTGCCATGCCGATCCCTGAACCACATGCTAATGCTCATTTTACTAATAAATTTGGAAACCGTAAGAGGAACTTTCGAAAATTCAAAGGAAAGTGGAAGAATAATGGTCAAAGGACAAATCGTCAATTTAAGGGGAAAGGTCATTTCAAGAAAAATGATCGAAATGACAACTCTCAAGTTTGTCAAAGGTGTGGATGTGCGAATCATCGTACAAATAAATGTCGTATTCCCAAGCACCTAGTGGACCTATACATGAAGGATGGAGGAAAAGGGAAGCAAGTTCATGGAAATAAGGCTGAAGCTCACTTCAATGCCGTTGAAGACAACCCTCAAGCTAGTCCTTCTCAAAGTGCTATTGAAGCAAGCCAAAGGATAACGTCATCCTCGATGAAGACATACTTGTGGACTACACCCAAGATGTTTTTGGAGACCTCAATTGATCTCCTAAACAATTGATGTCACTTAGCTATTTAAATACTACGATATATTATATATTGTATAACAATAAGTAGAATAAAGTCTTTCAGACTACTATTGTATTATGTGAATCAAACATAATATTGTAATGTACTTATATTTCGAATTTATAATATAAATACTATGTATGTAATTTGATGAATATATGAATAAATTAAATTTATTCTAAAATATTCTCTTTCTATTTTTAGAAATTTTACGGGAAAAATCCGATGGAAGAAGAATTATGTTTAGTGGATAGTGCTACCACTAACACAATTTTAAGGGAAACTAAATACTTCCAAACTCTCACTAAGAGAAAGGAAGATGTTATGACTATAACCGGGAGTAACAAAGCAATAATTGGTTCAGGAAGAGCCACATTCACACTCCCTATGGGTACTACTATTGTAATTCAGAATGCACTCTTGTATCCTAAATCAACACGTACCCTTATAAGTTTCAAAGATATCCGATCAAATGATTTCATCTTAAAACTGTTAAGATGGATAAGAAAGAATATTTACTTTTAACAAAAAGTGACGGATATGAGGAACAAACTCTTGAAAAATTCCCTTCATTTTCTTCCGGATTATACTTTACATACATTAAACCCGTACCTTATGTTGCGTACAAAATAATTTTTCAAAATCTTGATAAATTCAAGACTTGGCACGATCGCCTTGGTCATCCTGGAATAGTTATGATGAGAAAAATTATAGGCAATTTTATTGGTCATAATTTACCAATTAAAAGATTTCTCAAGTCATCAGATTTTGTATGCACCGCATGTGCTACAGGGAAATTAATTATTGGGCCATCCTACCTCAAAGTTAAAAATGAGTCACTTCATTTTCTTGAAAGAATTCAAGGAGATATATGTGGTCCAATACAACCTTTATCTGGACCATTTAGGTACTTTATGGTGCTAATTGATGCATCTACTAGATGGTCACATGTGTGTTTATTATCAACACGTAACCATGCCTTTGCCAAAATAATAGCTCAAATTATCAAATTAAGAGCAAATCATCCTGAACACAGGATTAAAACAATAAGAATGGACAATGCGACTGAATTCAGTTCACGCGCATTCAATGATTATTGTATGGCCTTAGGCATTCGTCTAGAACATTTTGTACCTTATGTTCATACTCAAAATGGATTGGCTGAATCTTTAATCAAAAGAGTAAAATTAATTGCTAGACCGTTATTGCAGAATTGCAATTTACCAACCTCTTGTTGGGGATATGCGGTTTTACATGCCGCAGATCTGATGCAAATCAGACCAACTGCATATCATGAAACTTCCCCATTTCAAATAGTACGATGCAATCAGCCAGGTATTTCCCACCTGCAAAAATTCGGTTGCGCTGTATACGTACCGATATCACCACCGCAGCGTACCTCCATGGGCCCGCATAGAAAAATTGGAATCTATGTGGGATATAAATCTCCGTCAATTATAAAATATTTAGAACCCCTAACAGGGACCTGTTTACAGCCCGGTACGCTGATTCAATTTTTGATGAGGATCATTTCCCGGCATTAGGGGGAGAAACAAACCACAAAGAATGCCAGGAAATAGATTGGAATGTAACACGCATCCAATCCTTAGATCCACGTGCTAAAGAATCAGAATCTGAAGTTCAGAGAATAATAGATTTGCAACACTTTGCAAATAACTTGCCAGACGCATTTACTGATCACAAAAGTGTCACTAAATCATATATCCCTGCAGTCAATGCACCAGAACGAGTAGAGGTACCAAATAAAACTACTCAACTCCCAATTGCAAATAAAAAGGGGAGAAATCTGGTCTCAAGGGAAAAGGCTTCTCCAAAGCCACCGCGAAAACAAAGGAAATCTATGATGGTAAATGCAAATCAACCTGAAGTTGATAGACACCAAGATGATGTTCAACATCAAGAACCTAGCATAAATGTGCACACAAATTCTAATGCTGGGACATCGAAACAACCAGACGCCGTTGTTATGGGAAATCACACGGTGCCTGAAGAAATCAATGAAATTTCCATAAACTATATCGATTCGGGAGAATCATACAATAGAAAGACTACACTTGTCGACACATATTTCTCCTCTAAAATTTCTAAAACCCTTCAACTGGATCTAGAGCCAAAATCTATGAAAGAGTGCCTCAAGTGCTCGGATTGGCCTAAATGGAAGGAGGCAATTGAGGCAGAACTGCGCTCGCTTAATAAAAGAGAGATATTCTCTAAAGTAATACCTACTCCTCAAAAATTCTTCCCTGTGGGAGCTAGATGGGTTTTCGTTCGAAAAAGGAACGAAAATAATGAGGTGGTGAAATATAAAGCGAGACTAGTAGCACAAGGGTTTACGCAGAGACCCGGTATCGACTACGACGATACATATTCTCCTGTAATGAGTGGAATTACGTTTCGATACTTAATATCATTGGCAGTACAAATGAATTTATCAATGCAGTTAATGGATGTAGTGACTGCATATCTATATGGGTCACTCGATGCGGATATTTATATGAAAGTCCCTGATGGACTTAAAATCCCTAATCCAAACACAAATCGCAACATGTATTGTGTAAAATTACTAAAGTCACTCTATGGCTTAAATCAGTCGGGTAAAATGTGGTATAACCGGCTTAGTGAGTTCCTTCTTCAGAAAGGATACTCAAATAATGATGATTGGCCATGTGTTTTCATAAAGAAATCCTCAAAAGGATTTTGCATCATCTCAGTTTATGTTGATGACCTCAACATCATTGGTAACGCGGCAGATATATCTGTAGCACGCAATCATTTAATGACGGAGTTTGAGATGAAGGATTTGGGAAAAACCAAATCCTGCTTAGGTTTACAACTTGAGCATCTTCCCTCAGGAATACTCGTTTATCAGCCCGCATATATTTAGAAAGTTTTGGAAAATTTCAATATGGATAAATCATATCCATCCAAAACACCCATGCTCGTTAGATCCCTTGATATGGAAAAGGATCCTTTTAGACCTAGGGATGATAACGAAGATGTATTGGGACCTGAGTTTCCATACCTTAGTGCGATAGGAGCACTAATGTACCTTGCTAACTGTACTAGACCAGAGATTGCCTTCGTAGTAAATTTACTGGCTAGACATAGTGCAGCTCCAACAAAACGCCATTGGGCAGGAGTAAAGAATATCTTTACATATTTACATGGTACTAAAGATCTTGGTTTATTCTATCAGAAAAAACAAGATATCACCTTAACTGGTTATACTGATGCTGGCTATCTTTCAGATCCTCACAATGCCAGATCACAAACAGGTTTTGTATTTTTATATGGTGGAACTGCTATTTCATGGAGTCAACAAAACAGACTCTAGTAGCAACTTCCACTAACCACTCTGAAATAATTGCATTATATGAAGCTTCACGGGAGTGTGTATGGCTTCGCAGAGTGATTAATCATATCCAAACATCATGTGGTATCGGTTCATTAGAATCACCAACTATTATCTATGAAGGTAATGTTGCATGTGTTGCTCAAATGCATATGGGATATATTAAAAGTAATGTCACAAAACATATTGCTCCAAAACTGTTCTTTCCTCATGAATTACAGAAAAATGGAGAAATTGATATTTTGCAAACAAAATCATGTGATAATCTTGCAGATTTGTTCACTAAGTCTTTACCAGCAGCTGCATTTCAAAAATGCATTCATGGCATTGGTACGAGAAGACTTAGAAATTTGCAAAGTTCAGGGGGAGAAATTTCCCAGGACTAAACTTAGTATTTATCATCCGATAATAATATATTGTACTCTTTCCTTATGAGTGCTCCAACGGATTTCTCATATAGGTTTTAATGATACAATTATTATACCAACGGTATATCGGATTCCTATATTTTCTCCTTATAATTTTACATGATTCGTTAGAGAATATCAACTCTACAAGGTCAAGAAAAGTCAGTTATTCAAGATCGAGAATCATTAGGATCTTACAAAGATTTTCCATCACTCCAGATATGTGAAGATTATCAAGACAATGAAGATTATAATACAGCGTTGTCCAAGGGGGAGTGTTAGGAAATATTAGCGTTAGATCTAGGCTAATATAGCAGTTAGGATTTCCCTTACATAACTACCTAGCAGTTAGATTTTTGTCCAATCGTTGTGCATTGTGAAAAGTTGCGTCCCGTCCGAACAGACGCATGTAAAGGAACCGACTTGTAATCCAACTGTTCGGCTACTATAAATAGCCAACAATCCTAATCAATAAAGCACTTCATTCTCTCAGTTCTTCTCAACAACAACTCGATGAGCAGGTAGAGCTTGACGCCAAGAAGTTTGGGTTCTGTGTGGCGTGTTCTTGGCGTTTAAAGTTGTCACGCCTTTTATTAGGCTATATTTGTTGATGAATGGAAACTCTACAGGTGTATAAACATTTACTAATTGTATGCATCTTCAATGCTTGTAACAAAAGGAAAAAAATAACAATCAACCACTAATGCACACTTTCTGATTTATTTTATTTGCAAAAACACCGGTCATGTTTGGGACAGTGATACCGAAAATTGGTTTGAAAGCTTACACGATTTCTTCACCAGTTTCGTCTAGAATCAGGAAGTGTGCGTCAGTGGTCCTCTAGTTTTTGATACGACAAACATCGTTTTGACTTACGTTTCAACCATTTCGCTGTCGATTAGATAGTGTAGAAACCGTGGACGCCAAATTCTAGAGGAAACGCGTGTACTCTGTTGACCAGAGACCAGCTAAGATCCTATAGACAGGTTCACATATTGCATAGAAAATGCAACACGGCACGGAGTGGTCAGTACCTAACTAGTCTCTAATGGAGGTTGCCTTCTCTGCGCTCGTAGGTGAACTCGCCCAGCGATCCATATCCTTCTTCATCGACAGACTGTCGAAGCCGGAGAAGCTAGCCATGCCGACAGAGGAGACCCTGCGGCGCAAGCTGCTGCGGGTTCACGTCGTGGTCGAGGAAGCGGAGGGGCGGCAGATCACAAGCCGATCCATGCTGGAGCAGCTCAAGCTGCTGCGAGAGGCGATGTACAGAGGCTACTTCGTGCTGGACAGCTTCAAGTACCGATCTTGCCAAGAACCAGAGAGCAACAAGGAGGACAACGATGGTGATATTGGTGTGACACGCTCTTTTGCCCTATCTAAGATCAATTCTGCGAAACGTGTTCAGTTGCTCCTAGGCAGAAGTAGCCGCGGTGCGATCGGGGAAGACGATCTGCGGCGAGTGCTCCTCCGCCTCGACGCCATCATCACCGACACGGGTGAGTTTGCCTCGTTCTTGGCTGGTTATCCTCGCCTGCGCCGACAGCCTCACGACACCTACATGCTGTTGGAGAGGTGCATGTTTGGCCGCCATGTGGAGATGGAGCACATCATCAACTTCTTGCTGCAAAGGGGCACTGGAGACCTAGAGGTCCTGCCCATTGTTGGCCCATCAAAAGCTGGCAAGAGCACCCTGATCGAGCATGCCTGCAACGACGAGAGGGTACGTAGGGCCTTCTCCAGAATCGTATTCTTCACCGAAGATGATCTCGGGGATGAAGAAGGGGGTACTATAAAGCACGAAAGCCGTCGCCGCGCCCTGAAGGACTGTAAGATTCTGGTTATTCTAGAACTAGAAGGAGATATCGACGACGATGCGTGGAGAAAGTCGTATGCAGCATCCAAAAGTTATCCTGCAGGTGATCGCAGGATGATTATTTCTAGCCGGTCCGACAAGATTGCAAGATTTGGGACAGCACAGGCTCTCAGGGTGCGATTTCTGACCCCAGAAGCATACTGGTACTTCTTCAAGGCGCTCGCATTCGGAAGCACGAACCCCGAGGCCGAACCGAAGCTTGCGTCGCTGGCCATGGAGATAGCCGCAGACCTGAATGGCTCCTTCGTAGTGGGGAACATCATCGCCAGCTTGCTAAGGGCCAATTTCAGCGCCAAGTTCTGGCGCATGGCAATGTCGACCGTGAGAGAATGCAGACGGAGGTACCCTTTCATGTTTGGTGCACTTGCACTTCCAGTGAGTCCATGGCAGCTAGCAGAACAGGCACAGTTTCCATTGATTGGTACGACTGGTCAGTGCTTGTCGATGTCTAATGATCGTCAAATAGTCTCTACTGGAGTTGAAGCTCCCCTGATAAAGATGCGGGACGTTATGACTGGAAGTGTGGTACTGCCTGATGGGAAATTTGAGGCACTTGCTTGGAAATCTACCATACCACCTTACTACAGCTATACTTTTACATGTGAGATGCAGAAGCCACGACCTGTTCCAGTCAGGAAGAAACGCGTTTATGATCTGACTTTCAACTGTTGAATTTGGTACTGTACGTCAGTGGGAGGCTTATGATCATCCCTCTCTTGTCTCCACAATATATATATGTATGTTGTCTGTTTATTTGTTTCCATAGTAAATAACGATGATACACGTTGTTTCATCTGTCCATTTCTCCCATATATTAATTGATAGAAATTTGTGATCATGAAAGTAAAATTTGTATAAAACTACTTCATATAAAGATCATTTTAAATTTGCATAACAAACATGGTTGCGTGGGTGGAGAATGGTTTTTCTACCGTGCACGGGAGGGTCCGGGTGCAAGTATCCTCCGTCGCATGTGTTGGAATAAATGCATCGGCTACCTTCTTATCTAATTATTATGCTGAGACCTTATCTAGCATCAGGGAGGGGTCGGCCTACCAGGAATGCAAAGGAAAAAGAAAACTATGATGGTCATATCTTGGAATTCAGGATTTTGAAATTTCTCTTCTACTTATTTAAGCACATGCAGGAACAAAAGAGTAAGTGTATGATGGTCATGCATGACAACAAGTGCAGAGCATGGCGAGATGGTTAATTGTCCAATAAGGAATTGGCCTAATGTGTTAAAATGAGACTAAATTTACTATATATCAAAGCTGACCCTATTTGCTAAAAGGAGAGCGTTTTGGCAACTGTTCATGGTAGTTTTCTATCCAATCAACTTTTGACGCGTGTGCGCGTTTCTACTGTGCACGAGCTCTCGGTTACGGTTAATTTTGGTCGTGTCCCACCGCTTATATCTAGAGAAATCGGCAATTCTCCAGGCCCGGTTTGACCGACCAAACCAGACCATCGCGAACTGTCCACCGTTTTGTTTGTGCCGCACGCCTCCCACGCCTGATTTTTCTCGCCTCAGGGGCGTCCAGCGCTTGGTGGTGCTCGTGGCGGCTGCGGCTGCGGCTGCCGATTTAGCCGCTGCGCGACCTCGGACGGCGGCGGGGCGTCGAGCTGGAAGCGGGAGAGTTGGAGATGCCCGCATCGACCACGGGTCCGGTGGCGATGAGCGGCTGCACGCGTCGAATCGCAGGTGTGTCGCCTCGCCGCTCTCTTCTCTACCTGACCTCTCCTTCCCCGCCTCACTTTCTCTTCTCTATCAGTTGAGCATGTCGACGGTTGTTGACGCGTTCTTGGATCCACAGGCTTCTTTCTTCGTGGCATCCGATTGCTCCGTGCCGCGTCATGAATTGCAGTTGCAGGATGATACTGCTGCTACGCCTGGAGGTCGGGGTAGGCCTCTGTCTCGTGGGCGTGGGCGCACTGGTGGATGCCCCGGCTCTTGCAATCTCCTTCCACGCTATTTGCCACCGCTTCCATAAAAGGAGCGGAAGGGCCTCACAACATTGTTCGGGCAATGGCAAGAAGGAGTCCCATGTGACTACAGATAGCATGGCCGACCGGCCGACTGGCCGGCAGTTTGGTGTCGACGCTCCGTCAATATTTCGTCCTCAATACAGTTTCCTCCATGCTATGGCCGGATGTAAGAATCATCATCAGTTTAATCTTGACACTACTACAATCTCTCTGATTTTGCGAATAACTATGGGATTGCTGGCGCTACACACATGCTCTTGGATAAATAAGTATATTGCAGATGTATACGCCTGGTATATGCTTGATAAAATTCCCAACCATACCCTTAGCTTCAAGTTCTGAATACCCTGCAAACAACATTTATTTTTTAGGTCCTGTAGATTAATCCACCACTCGATTGTTGATGCAGCATAGGAGGACGTGGTGTACCAATGGAAGTTTCAGCCAAATCAGTGGCCTGTTGTGGTTGGGTAATTAGGATATAAGTACTGTGGTTTGCAACAACAGATGCTGCAGGCACTTCCAATGGTATATTCCAGAAAGACAAGTAAGAACTTATTAGTTCAGTTGCTAAATTCTTATTTCAGTATTTTGTTAAACCAACAATCTAACCTACCTCTTCTGCAGTTCTTTGTTATAACCTGTCCGTTCTAAGTCATATGTACTTCCTCTTCAACACTATGATTTGTACCAGTTTTCAGATAAACAAATGTTCTTGACCTCTCTTTTCTTTAATAGGAATTCGTGGAAAATATTTCCTCTCAACATATTGTCAGTTCTAGCTTATGACTTTCAGGTGGATGATTGCTCAATTTCTGAACGGACTATTTCTTATGAATTACCTCAGGTATGCTACACTGCATCTCTTATATCCATGGAAAGAAAATGATACTCATACTGTGATTTCTCTTTCGCAATCATTTACATTTTTCAAGTTTCTTTTCTTCTTTGATAATTTGTTTAATTCCGAAGGAAGTTATGCTATTTGAAGAAGTGCTACACTGGTAGTTAGTTTTGGTTTGGAAAACCAGTTTCAGCAATGCCCTCGAATTTCAATTGAAAACTGTGCAAGCAGAGCAGCACTTATTTGCTTAATGGAATTGCAATTGTAGCTCTTTTGCAATTAATTCTTATGGTAAATTGAGGGTGTCATTCATTTAGATTGCTTCACAATATTTGTGCAGCAACAATGTCATAAGTTGGCAGAATGCAAGTTAAGACATTTGTTACAGTAGTTAAAATCATATTTCTAATTTTGCTATACTATGTTAAACCAACAAATTAATCTACTTTTTACAAAAAAAAATTGATACATTCATTGAACAAGTAATGATTTCAGGCGATGTATCAAAAGAGGCTCGCACATTTGATACAAAAACATAGGGGCATGAAGTATTGATGCTATCTAACAGATTTCGCTATGGGTCCATCAGATTTCATTTACATTAAGTTCTCGATGTTTCTTTTATCATGACACAAACGGTTGTATGTTGTTTGCTCCTTTCTCACCTTGATGACTTGATCATAGCATAGCAAATCTCAAGTTTAGCTACTTAATTCATTTCACTATAAAGTTGTGGCCTTATTTGCATCAGAAAAGGTTGAGGCCCTTGGCCGGTGTCATCAGCCAGATGGACAATCTAAAGCTGGAGCTTTGAGACAGACTAGATTCTTCTATGACTGATGTACATATTCCATCTATTTATCCGAACTATATCTCCTTTGAAGACAGAAGTCTGATATAATCGTTTCATCAGTGGTTGGCATCGCTACATGCTATACATCTTTGGGCAGACCATTTTGAACTTTATCAAAGAGAGTTATATTTTAGTCAGAGATTGAGGTTGCTATTGAGCCACAATTCCTTAGTGCTCCTATGAAACACTAATGTATATTACATTTGTATAATTGTTTTCTGGCAAGCTTCACATGAGTATGACTAATTGCCAAGTCCATTCAAAGTACTATGTAAAATATATGGCGCATATACAAAATAAAGTTACACATTGTGTGGTACTCCTAAAAAAGATCCAGTGTCGGACCTCATCTTTCTGCCATTGAAAGTTCAGATAATCCATCCTCACTTGGATATGCAGTGGTGGGAAATGACGTCGCTTTGCCGGCATCGTAGCCACATCACACATGCGCGGCGTGCCGCCGCGCGTAACTTCCTCTTAGTGCAGCAACCCTTTATTGTTCTATCAACCACACCTCTTAATTACTGCTGGACCTTCTATTCAGACTAATGGATTGTTTTCATAAGATTCAAACTGGCTGTGAGTAACTCATAGCAAGCTGAGAGGACAAATAATTGGCTATTGTCTTCTCCACTGTGTAGGTAATTAAAAGTGCAACGTATTGGCTTAATTACTTATACATTTCTTTGGGTACTTTCGATGTAAGAATATATATATGTATTTGTAGTGCAATGTTTTACTTCTCCATTTGAATGTCTTTCCTAAGGTGTCTTCTTTCCAGTAGTACAACCATATGCTATGCATTTCAGCTCCCAGGACACGCATACAGGCAATTCAGTCATGAAAACACTTTTGCAACCAAATCTAAAGCAACATTCCCCTAGATACACAGACTAGCAATTCAGCAGCAGAGACAGAAGAAGTGTACCAGGCCATCGATTCCTTCACGGCAGACAGTGCCGACGACGAGAAATTGATGCTCACACCGAAGTCGACGGGCGCCGCCCCCGCCCAGGTGTAGCTTCTCCACTCCTCCATCTCCATCAGGCCGAACTCCGGCTGGAGGATTGGCCCAGCGGTGCCTCTTCATCTGCCCCTTCCTCCACTGATCCACTCCTCCCTCTTCCTCGAGCCGAGCTCCACCTCGAGGAGGCCGGGCGGCGCCCCTCTATTTCTCTCTCCCTTCACTCCTCTTCCTCGGGTCGACCTCCACCTAGAGCAGGCAGATGACCACGGGCGCACTGCAGAGCCTCGCCTCCAGGCCGATTATCGTGACTAGGATGTGCATCACACTGGGCCGCTGTGGGCGACTGGGCGGAAGCGACGAACGGAGATAACCTCGGCATCGGGCGCAGGAGCACGGCGCGTCCGCCGGTCGCCTGAATTCGAGCTAGCTAGGTACTGTTACGTTCTTCTGAACACTACCGAGCTAGACAGAGGTAGGTGACGGCAAGCCGATCTACTCTTTTTTTTTTCTTTTCCTGAAACAAACACGGAAGCCACTCACTGATTCACCGGCGACACTCCCACTGCTTCCTTATTTCACACAACAGCGGCCATCGGCAATGTCACGTTACACTCTAAATGAGTCTAAAAAACGGCCCGCCTGCAGCCTTCTAAAAAAAATACGAAACCGGCTGTTCCAGCCATACGTTTTAGATGTTCCTTCATCAGTTTTTTTTTTTAAAATTAAACTCCAAGCCATGTGATAAACTTTTTTAATACAAACCCTTATTCACTATCTCTATGACTATCTATATATTACCACCATTTTCGGCAACTTTTCAACCTCTACACTAGCCACGTGTACAGAGATTCATAAAACATGCATCATATATAATACAGCATGAACATACTTAGAATATGCTCTTGGATATAAATAATGAACAGAAAACCACTGCCATCATAGCAACAACGCGGTTATTTTACTAAACACAAAGACAATTTCTACACTGAACGTAAGCCCTAGCCAATATGCTTCTCAGCTACTTGCTCAAACTCATGAATACCGTCATGGACTACCATCGAAGCAAAGTTCTTGATTTGCTGTTATGCTTGATCTGCAGCTCCTACGTGACAATAAACATATCCATGCTTTGTGTATTGTATCCACTCTAAAGACACCATAACTGAACAACAAAAAGAACTGCACATGAACACATGCCAAAAAATATACCCGCCATTGCCAGCCTCATATTAATAAAGATAAATTCCTAAAGAATACAAAATTCGCTAAACATTAACCTTGGCATATTTTGCCAGTGTGTTAGCCCCCCATGCAACAACACCATCAAACCGACGCACATCACTCTGCTAAAAAACAACAATGGTTGATGAACTATTGGCTTTCTTCATTATTAGACGATAATAACCATCATCAATAAAACATTTCTCCCATAACGTAGACAGCACGGGCGCGGCGTGCGCCGCGCCGCACACTTCCTAGTGACCATAAAGGAGGACCCTTCTCCCTTGGTGGGAGGGTGACTCATTGCTTGATCGGTGATCCTATGTACCATGTTCATGTATATGTTGTGTAAAATCAAATCAATTACTTCAACAGATTAGTAAAACGGAGGCCTTTCCTTTTCGATGTCTAGACTAGTGTATGGGTCTACTACCTGCCTATAATTGGTACGAGATGTACATGCCAAATACTGGTATTCTATAAATAAGAAGAAAAAAAACTACGGACTCTCCCTGTTGACTGACATTGTAAAATTAAACCATATTACTTAGTGGGTAAATTCATGACGATTGAAAATGGAAACACCACTAACGTTCAGTAAGATACATGGTGTCTACCATCTCCTTTGACAATCAAGACCTGTTTGGTTTCTAGCCACAATTTATCAAGTTAAAGTATGGTTAGCCATAAAAGTGTGGCTTAAAATATTGTAACCAAACTTTAGTAAAAGTTAGCAAAACAATTGACTCTATGACAAATAGATTATACATGCAATAAAGTGTGCAAAAACCAAACACATGCAAACTATACTATGGCAACCAAATTTTGGTTTGGAAAAATATGGTCGTGAACCAAACATCTCCTCAATTTTCTAGGTTATTTGAAGTCAGCAATGATAATTGATTCTCTACTGAGAGGGTGAGGTGGCTGAGAGAAATTGGCGATTAAGCTTCAAGAGGTGGCTAAATGAGAATTTACGCATATATAGGCCTCTCTACTGATAAACCGGTGGGGGTAGTCCTAAATGACGGCGATGAACCAATTAAAACGGAATGTACATGTTTAATTCCCATTAATTTATTTCAGGTTTACGTATAAGCAGAGGTGACTAGCAATAGTCCTAATATATCCTCTTGGCCCTTTTGGGCGGCAATATATCTTTGAAAATCAAAATTTTGTATGCTGATTTAGCACAATGGCATTGCCACAAAATATAACATGGGGGAATAGTGTATTGTAATGGGGGACAAATCATGTAACCCCCCCCCCCCCCCCCCCCATATAGAAAAGAAGCTCAAAATGAGTTTCAGAGCCCTTGCAAACAAAAGCATGAAGCCACCAAACGGCTGGGTCCAGAGAAGGAAGAAACTACAACAGAGTATTTTGTTTCTTCTAGCTAGTAAGTCTCCGAAGTGTAGGGCTCCACCCCTTCGATGCTCGAAAAGCTTCACTTGACACCGCACGGACAACTTGTCTCCCCATATGAGTGCATCGGTGGTGGGCCTATTCGCATGTCAGTAGGGGTGGAAAAATGGTAGCGGATAATCCGTATTATCCGACATTCGTATTTGAAAAAAAAAAAATGGAAGTGGTAATATCTGAATCCGGACGTCCCTGGAAATGGATATGTTAAAATCCGAATCTTTTTTACGAAAACAAATACAAATGTGGTATTAAATTTTGAAGCAAATATGGATATGAAAATGGTATCTATATCCAAATAAGATTTTTTGTTAGCCAATTTTAGTAATTCAACCCCAATATGCCAATTACCTAACCTAGAGAAACTAACAAATTAGTCAAATGTTCTTTATGTGATTGAATTTGAAACTACTATGTATTATATCAATATATTTATCTCTCCTACAATTTTATAGTTGGCTCATTATAAGATTGACTCTATTATTTTCTTACATTCGTATGTGCTCCGAATTGAGCAAACATCCGATTTGTAATCGTATTCGAGTAACATCCGCTCCAAACTGATATTCGGCAACATCCATCCATATTCATTTTAAAAATATAAAAACTAATATGGGAATGGCACTATCCGATCCAATTCTCGAGAATTGCTGAAGGGTATTTTTGTACAAGACTTTTGTTTTGCACCCCACACACACCCCCACGTGTTCTTTGCAAGCCGTGCCACTGGAGTGCATTGCGGTTCGTTTCCTTTAGAGTAAAGTCTATTTTAAACCTTAAACTTATAGATCGGGTTGAAGTCAAACCCTCAACTTCCGATCAATGAAATCAGCACCCTATACTTAACGATCCCGGCCAATCTCAATCATGTACCAGGGTGGACTATTTTGGCACAGCGAGAACCAGATAACCTCGGCAGAGATTCACTCTACACTCTGAGTGACTAAAATGGCCCAGATGTCATATTCATCTTCTACCTCCTCTCTCTCTCCCAATCATTTTCTCTACATAATCTGGACGTACCTAATTAATTCATTTTGACATGGGAGAAGTATGGGCTAGGCTGCAAGTAGGTGCACCCTACCCGTGGTGTACAACACATGAGTTTCCAACTTCCTTTGCGTGCCAACTCGCCATGGACCCATGGTCCACGGCTGCACGAGCTCTCCCTAGCCGCCCAAGTGGACCACCTCAACGAGCTCTAAATCTCCGATACTATGCCCTCGCGGAAGGTGCATATATTGTTCGTACACTCGAGGAAGATGCAGATCGCACGGTGGCACTACCTCCGCGCTCTCCCGTGTGGCCTCAGCGGGATGTACTGCAAGTATGACCATAATACGCGCCTCCGATCCTACCGGCACACATAGACAACACGAGTACTCGTCTTCCGTCGGGGGCGGCCTAGCTGCTGGGGGACGTTTGACTCGACGGCAAAAAATCTAACAAGAAGGCTAACAAGTGGAAAGGTTGGAAGAGGAAGATGAATATGACAGGTGGGACCGTGTAGTTGGCAAGAGTAGCTGTGATCCCGGTCGGTATCTTCATTTTCCTAGTGCGGCAAACAGCTACAGGGTCGAGGTTTGACCCGGAACCAGAAGTACAGGGTGCTGACTTCAGGGATTAAAAGTTCAAGGTTCAGTTCAGACCGTGTCTATGAGTTTAAGGTTTAAATCAAACTGCAAAATAGCCCACAAGAAGACCAATTGTGCAATCATATTAGTCACTCGATCAAATATGATCATCAGGTCTAATTTTTTTTTTGAAATAACCAATATATTAAGCTAGCAAGCCGCCTCATTAAAAACCTTCCAGTCCCCTTCGGTACCCTGGAAGGAAAAGAGTGCGTCAAGAACTTGCTGCTAAAGAATCAAATGAGTGTTACATCGCCCAGGAGTTTGTCCAGGAGGAAGCTAGGGGGTTCATCGACCCAGGTACAAGAAAGATTATGTAAAAAGCTCTCCCTAGCTAAAGTATGCGCTACTTGATTAGCATCTCTCGAAATATGACTAAAATTAACCCTCCCAATGGACACAGCCATGTCAACGCAATCTGCAAAAATCGCCGATGATTCACTCCACCAAGAATCTGCACCAGTACAGGCCTGAATAACATCAATCGAGTCAGACTCCGCAATGACATTGTTGCACCCCAGGGTGACTGCAAGTGATAATCCTTCCTTCATTGCATGTGCCTCCGCCATAACTACTGATTCAACATTTGCTAGAACCTTAGCCGAAGCCGCCACGAACTGGCCTTGAAAGTCACGAAGGACCGCTCCAACTGCTCCCATCTTGGAGTCATTGTGGAAAGAAGCATCCACATTCAGCTTAGTTTGTCTATTCTCTGGTCTAGTCCATCTATCTCCCATATTACTCTGTTTCTTCCCGTATGCCTTGGCTGCATTGGCAACAATACTCAGAATTGAGAATTTGCACTTATGAAGAGGAGGTACCGACTCCCCATTTGTACGCCGACGTCGCATCCACCACAAATACCAACAGGCTGTCAACACAACTTCTTTGCAATTAACGGACTGAAATCCTTGCAAGGAATTATCAGCACGGTTTATAATATTTTCCAACACAGCCGACCCCTCTCTGTCTTCATCCAAAGCATCCTCTATTATTTCATGTATTCCCATTATCTGCCACATATCAATAGCAACTGGACAAGTAAAAAGAAGATGCCTCATATCTTCCGCGTGTAAATTGCAAACCGGACATTCAACACTGGTTCCAACATGCCTGTTAGCGAGGATGCACTTGATAGGGACAATACCATGCAGCGATCTCCAAATGAATATTTTTATTTTCCCTGGCAATTTGAGCCGCCAAAGATTTTTCCAAACTGGGTTCATAGCAGATCTTCCAGGCAAGGACAATTGAGCCGCCCTATGGCCAAATTGGTGTTTCCACTGAAGATAGTAACCAGACCGCACCGTATATCGACCATGACTAGTCATTCCCCACGCAATAAAATCTTCGAACCCTTGATCATTGAGAGGGATTCGAAGAATTCTTCCAACATCCACCTGATTAAAAAGTTCATGGAGTAGCTGTACATCCCATTGCCCCGTAACCGGACTAATGAGTTCACTTACTTTTGTGTAGATCACATTATTTCGAGGGGAGATCACCTTCCTATCCGGGCTAGAGGGGATCCATGGATCAGACCAGATTTTAATGCTTTCTCCATTACCAACACGCCAAAGATAACCTCTTTTAAACGTTGCAATGCTTGCAACAATACTCTTCCAGGTGTACGAGGAACCCGCCTTAGGGCCAGCACTCAGGATGTCACCATTGGGATAGTATTTCGCCCTGAGGACCCTTGCACAGAGAGATTCCGGGTCCACAATAAGCCTCCAAACCTGCTTAGATAGCATAGCTAGATTAAAAGAATGAAAATCTCGAAACCCCATACCTCCTTCCTTCTTTGGATAGCATAGTTTCCACCATGCTAGCCAATGCATGTGTTTAGTATTTTCATCGTCCCCCCACCAGAACTGAGAAATCGTATCCATCATTCTCTTGCAAATTCCTTTTGGCAACAGGAACACAGACATGGCGTAAACTGAGATTGCTTGAGCCACTGCCTTCAGTAAAATTTCTTTCCCACCTATAGAGAGCATCTTTTCTTTCCAGCCATTAATTCTCTGAATAATTCTCTCAATGAAGTGCTCAAAACAGTCACTCTTATCAGCCCCTACCAAGGCTGGGAGGCCAAGGTACTTATCAGAAATAGCTTCAGTATCAATATGTAAAATCTGGCAAATCTCCGCTCTCATCAAGACATTAGTATTAGGTGAGAAATAAATGCTTGACTTAGCTAAACTCACCAATTGTCCTGAGTTTGCACAATACGTATCCAGCACTTGTTGCAAGGAAGTTGCATTATCCGTGTCAGCTTTCATGAGAATAAGGGAATCATCAGCAAAAAGGAGATGTGAGACTGACCACACCCTTAGCCCATCGAGGCCACCAACTTCTTCTTCATACAACAAAAGGCTAGATAAGCCCTCCGCACACAGCAGGAACAAATACGGTGAAAGGGGGTCTCCTTGTCTGAGTCCCCTAGTAGGAATAAAAGTATCAGTTTCTTCAGAATTGAATCTAACTTGATATTTAACAGATGTAACACAAGCCATCATTAGTCCAATCCATCTCTCAGCAAATCCCAACCTCCTCATCATGCTCTCCAGGAATATCCATTCAACTCTGTCGTACGCCTTATGCATGTCCAATTTGACCGCACAGGACCCTGTCAGCCCATTTCTTTTATTTTTAATAGCATGAACACATTCATATGCCACCAGAACGTTATCTGTTATAAGCCTCCCGGGAACAAATGCACTTTGCATTGGAGAGATAACATCCGGAAGAATACCCTTTAGCCTGTGAGCCAACATCTTAGAAATAATTTTGTAGATAACATTGCATAAACTGATAGGGCGGAACTGGGTGATATTCTCCGGTTCATCAACTTTAGGAATAAGAACAATAGTAGTGTCATTCCACCCCGCCGGAATAACACCAGTATTCAACGCTTGCAAGACTTCTTGGGTAATTTCAGCCCCACATATATCCCAGAATTTTTTGTAGAACACCGCATGAAGGCCATCAGGTCCCGGGGCTTTCAGGTCCCCAATGCTGAAAGCAGCCTTCTTTACATCATCAGCTGAAAACGGAGCCAGTAGAGATTCATTCATAGGATCATCAACTCTTGGGTGTATTTTCTCTAGCAGATTTTGATCAATCACCTGGACTTTCGAAGTAAAAAGATTAGTAAAATAATTGAGGATTAACGGTTTCAGCTGCTCCGTACCTTGAACCCAATCACCCTCAGAGTCCTTTAATTTAGTTATTGTATTCTTTTTCCGCCGAGCCGATGCAAAGTTATGGAAATAAGATGTATTACGGTCACCGAGTTGGAGCCAATTAACTCTGGATCTTTGCGCCCAGAAAATCTCGTCCTGTTCAAGCAGAATTTCAATCAGATTAGACATCTCCTTTGCTTTCTCCTCATTTTCAGCATTGATCGGGCCACTCATTGCTTTGTCAAGATCCCTCTGAGCTTTCCTTAGCCGCCGTTTCGGCTTCCGAAGGATTTGACTATCCCATATATGCAAAGCTTCATGCATGCGCCCCAATCGGCCCAAAACCCCTCCTTCATCAGTGGTCGACGCCGCTTCCCACGCGTGCACCACCTCTTGTCTAAAGTCTGTTTCTTGAATCCACTTCGCTTCGAAGCGTTTAGGTCCAGGGTTTACAGGGGGGTAAAACTCTTTGTAATCTGTATCAAGCAGAATTGGGCGGTGATCCGATTTAATGAACTCCAGGTTCTGGAGTATTGCACCTGGATGCATGGTGATCCACGCACCATTGGCCACCGCCCTGTCAAGACGTTGTCTGATTCTTCCCCGACGCCAGGTATAGCAGTCACCAGAGTACCCCAAATCTTCGAGAGAACAATCTTGTAATGCATCACGAAATGCTTGCATATACCTATAGGGGCGTGGGTTCCCTCCTTCCTTCTCCTCATTGAACAGAATCTCATTAAAATCACCCACGGGAGATTAGAATCGTGATGCAGCTCACGTAGTTTATCCCATGTTTTATACTTGTCCTCCCACCGGGGTTCACCATATATACCAGTAAGCCTCCAGATTTTATCTACCCCTTCAACCACACAAACATCAATATATTTTGGAGCTGAGAAGATCAATTCCACCTTAACTTCCTTCTTATAAAACATAATCAGACCACCACTTCTACCATCACTAGGATTAACAATTTTGAAATCCATCTTTAACCTCCTTTTTAGACACTCAGTCGGATAATCATCAAGGTGTGTCTCAGATAAAAACATCACCTCCGGGCAACATCGCTTCTGGAGATCCACAAGCGAACGCACTGTCGGGTCGTTGCCCAAACCCTGACAGTTTATGCCTAAGATCCTCATTGCGACCGGACGGGAACCTCAAGGGAACCCGCCGATCCTAGTGAAGGGGAGACAGCTCCATCCTTCTTTGTCCTCTTGTTACGATCCTTCACCGAGTTACCATTCTCATCAATCACTTCCTTATTAGCCAAATTAGCCTCTGTTTCGAGATCAACTGTTTCAGAATTTTGGTTTGTTTGTGGCACCTCTGAAAGTGCATGGAGCCCCCATGTGTGGTTTTGGTAATTAATGACAATCCCTATGGACTAATGTTTGCATTGAGTTATATTTGTAGGAGTTGTCCATAGGCAATGCTTGAACCATATGTTGGCTTCAAGGTTGTAATAAGAAGAAATTGATGAAGGATATCAAGTGTCAAGTATGTCTTGAAGATGAAGATGAAGTGAGTCCTCAAGTTATCTCAAGACATCAACATGATGAAGAATGAAGAAATGATGTGCAAGTTCAAGATGAGCCAACTCGAAGAGATCATATGCTTGAAGCTTGCCATCCATATGGTGTTCATGGATTTGAGAAGATGCGCCGAAGAAGAAGCTCTCCCATGGTGGATTATGGGGGAGCAATCTACAAGACTTCGTCAAGCAAGCACAATTAAGAAAGGCGTTCCATCTTGTTGCGGTCAAGACCATCATCATCAAGCTCAAGTGGAATGCGCAAGGTTAAGGTTTGCTCTTGATAGGGTTTCTTTCTCACCGGTCTCATGGTGTAGTTGGAGACCGGTTCTTAGTTTAGTTGCCGTACTATCAAGAGGGCTCTCGAGTGAGTAACTCGATCGTATCATTCGGAGAGAGCTCAAACCTTTGCATCCTTGCATCATCTTTCTTGGTTGTTATTTGGATCTTATCCATGTGATGTTTTAGAGCTTGTGCGTATTCTCATGACAAGCTCTAGTTCATCAAGAATGGTTTTTTGCTTGGGCAACTTGTTGCATTTTCGAGGTTGGAGGTTTTACCGGTATGTCTTTCTTAGATAGGTCAAACCTTTCATCATTTGTTTCTATACTCCTTTGCTGGACTATGATGGTTCCCTGCATGATCTTGTAGAGCTTGTTACTAGCTTCGAAACGAGTCCAAGATCATCAAAATCGGAGTCCGGATACTCAAGTTATGCTTTTTCTAAGTTTGCCAAAAAGGAGGAGTTTGGGCTGAGCGGTAGTACCGCCCGAGCACGAGCGGTAGTACCGCCCGTGCACGAGCGGTAGTACCGCCCGAGGTACCGCCCGTGGTACCGGAAAATGGCCATATGCCACAGTTTTGTTCCAGGGCGTTGGGGAGGTTCGGCCGGTACCTTGGCCGGTACCCCGGCCGGAGGCTCCGGCCTCCCCTCCCGGCCCGCGCGCCCCAAGCCTCGCCACGCTGCTCTACCATGGCCGGTAGTACCGGCCCTTCCTGGCCGGTACCTCCGGCCTCCCCCTCCCAGCCCACAGCGCCTCCAACGGGCAGAAAAATAGGGCCTGCTATTTAAGCCCCTTTCTCTCACCTTTTTGGGTTGCTTCTTCCTCCTCTCTTCTCAAGCTTTGCTCCACCATTGTTGTTCATACTTGAGCTTGAGATCTTTCTCCCCAACCAATGTTTCTTGCATCTACTTGAGAGAAAGTTTGAGGGGATCTAGATCCACACTTTGACCAAACCAAATCACCTCTTTGTGAGTGAATCTTTGGGATCTAGATCTTGGAGAATTTTGTGTTCTCCTCTTTGTTCTTCCTCTCTTATTCCCCCAATAGCTTTTGTAGCTTTGTTGGAATTTGAGAGAGAAGGACTTGAGCATCTTTGTGGTGTTCTTGCCATTGCATTTGGTGCATCGGTTTGAGTTCTCCACGGTGATTCGTGGTGGTGAAAACAAGGAAGTTGTTACTCTTGGGTTCTTGGAACCCTAGACGGATTCTAGGCCTTTGTGGCGATTTGTTGGGAGCCTCCAATTAAGTTGTGGATGTGTGCCCCAATCTTTGTGTAAGGCCCGGTTTCCGCCTCGAAGGAAATCCCTTAGTGGAACCGTGACCTAGGCCTTTGTGGCGAGGGTCACCGGAGATTTAGGTGAGGCACCTTCGTGGCGTTCGGTGTGTGGTGTGAGTACCGCATCTTGGGGTGAGGCCTTTGTGGCGTTGGTGTGCATCGAGCAACCACACCTCAAGGTGAGCCTCTTGTGGCGTTCGGGAGCACTAAGCAACCGCACCTCTCCACCGGAGATTAGCACTCGCAAGAGTGTGAACTCCGGGATAAATCATCGTCTCCCGCGTGCCTCGGTTATCTCTATACCCGAGCTCTTTACTTATGCACTTTACCTTGTGATAGCCATCGTGCTTGAAGTTATATATATCTTGCTATCACATACTTGCTTGTATTGCTTAGCATAAGTTGTTGGTGCACATAGGTGAACCATAGTATATAGGCTTTGGGCTTGACAAAGTAAACGCTAGTTTTATTCCGCATTTGTTAAGCCCATCTCGTAAAAGTTTTAAATCGCCTATTCACCCCCCCTCTAGGCGACATCCGTATCCTTTCAATTGGTATCAGAGCAAGGTCTCTCATTCTTAGGCTTCACCGCCTTGAGAGTAAAGATGTCGGCTAGAGGATTTGTGCACGATAACACTCTTATATTAGATGGCACAAATTATGATGTTTGGAAAATTTGCATGCTTAGTCATTTTCGGGACATTGACCCTCATATGGAGAAAATTGTAGATATAGGTTTTTCTCCTCCTATGGATTCACAAAATCTATCTTTAGAGGATGAGAAAAATTTATATCTCAATTCTCAAGCTTCTTATGTTCTTATGAATGCTTTGCGAGATGTAGGTCTTTTTCCATACTTGCCTTTTTGGAGCGCTCATGAGTTATGGACAAAAATTCAAGATAAATATGATGTGTCCAATATTATTAAGGATGATTGCATTGCTTCCACTTCCGGCCGTGATGTGTTCTCATCTTCATCCACTTCACCAAAGTGTGGTAAGACACAAGGTAATGATATGGTGAGTGGTGATGAAAATTGCAATATTGATATTGAGCTTACTATTGATGATTCTTCATCTCTATCTCATTGCAATGCTTCATCTTTGGACTTAAACACATCTAGCACTAGAAATGATTTACATGCTTGTGTTGATAGTCCTTGCATATCATGTGTAAGTTGCTTGAATAAATCTCATAATGATATGCTTGATTTGTCTTGTGGCCATGATAAAAATGATTCTATTCCCTCTAGTTGTTGTGTGTCTAACAATGTAGAGGAAACCAAGGATTCTATTAGTCAAGACAAGATCGTGAAAGGAGCCTCAAGTAACTCCTCATCTTTATCTCACGGTTCTCATATGTGCCTTATGGCCAAGGGTTCCACGGTATCTTCTACCATGGAACCTCATACTTCTCGTGGTGATAAGGATGAGGATGTTTATGAAGAAGAGGATTGGGTTGTCTCTCTACGCGATAAGGGTAAGAGTGTATTCAAGATTATTTGCAAAGATAAAATTGCTAGCACTCACTTCTTTGAAATCTTGACTACCGCTATTGAGAGCCAAAAACTTATTTGGATGCATGAGAACACCATTGATAAAAAGGGTGCTCTTGAACGAGAGTATGCCGATGATGTAGCATCTTTAAAGAATGAACTTGAAGAAGAACAAACCATCAAGGAAGCTCTTGAGGAGACCTTTGCTCTAGAATTGTCTAGAGAAAAGGAAAACCATGATAGAGCTCTTGAGATGGCAAATGAACTAAAGCTAAAAAATGATAAGCTTGTGTTTGTTAATGCTAAACTCCTTGAGGATTTTGAGCAACTCAAAAAGGGCTCAAGGGTCATTGAGAGTGCGCTCACCAAACTCACCGAGTCGCATGAGCAACTTAAAGCTTCTTATCTAAAAGTGCATGCCAACTTGCCTTCTCCCATTGCTATTAATAATGATGCTTGTGCTACTAACTCTACTTCTTGTGAAGCATCTATCTTGAAGGAGAATGTTGAGCTAAGGGCTCAACTTGATTTGCTAACTAGCAATTATGGGAAATTGGAAGAAAATCATGGAAAGCTTGCTAGCTCCCATGAGGATCTTCTAGCCTCTCATGATAGGCTAAAGTTAGCTCATGAGGCTATCATATCTAAGGCAACACCTTGTGAGCCTCATGTGGGTACTAGCACTACTACTCAAAATGTTATATTGCCATGTGCTAGTCCTAGTAATTCATCCACTCATAATATTGCTAAATCTTGTGATGAATTATCTTCCTTGCCTTGTTGCTCTAACAATGAAGGTTCTACTTCCTCTAGTACTTGTGTTGTTACTAACCATGTAGAGGAAATCAAAGAGCTCAAGGCCCAAGTCTCTTCTTTGAAGAACGACTTGGTAAAGGGTCATGAAGGGAAATGCAAACTTGATAAGATGTTAAGTGTGCAACAATCCCCCAATGACAAGAGTGGACTTGGATTCAACTCCAACAACAAGATCAAGTCCAAGAACAACAAGAAGAAGAAGGGCAAAGTACAAGTCAAAGACCCGGCCAAGATTGTTTGCTTCAAGTGCAAAATTGAAGGGCACCATGTTAGATCTTGCCCTTTGAAGAAGAAGCAAAAAGGAAGCGGCCTCAAGCTCAAACTCACATTCAACCTCAAGTTGAAGAAATTCCACTTCCCAAGAAGAATCAAGCCAATGCTCCCATTGTGGAGAAATCTAGTGAGAAGAAGGAGAAGAAAAGAACTTGCTACATATGCCGTGAGAAGGGCCACATCTCCTCCTTTTGCACTATTGGTACCTCATCCAACTCTATCACCGTTGATGATGTTTATTCTCTTCGTAAGGATGAGGGTGGCAATGTGTTTGCCAAATTTGTTGGTGCTCAAAGTGGTGTCAAGAAAAGAACCATTTGGGTTGCCAAGCCTATTGTGACTAACCTCTTAGGACCCAACTTAGTTGGGGACCAACAATCCAAAACTTGATCAATAGGTGCTTGTTGGAGGGCATTGGAGACTTGGCTACATCATGAAGAATTAAGGGATCTTCATCATTTATATTATCTCAAGCCAAGTCTTTTGGTTATCTTACTTCTATCATATACCCAATGTTCCCCCTTGCGGTAACATGTGCTCAACTCACTTATATTGAAAGTTACTCGCCCCTTTGCATGTGTTAGTTTTGTTCCTAACATGTGTTTGTATATGTTGTGCTTCCTACTTGCTTTTCTTGAGAAATCAAGTCTATGTATGTTAGGTTGTACACCATGTATTTGTGTTTGTGTTGGAGCCTCTTTGCATCTTGTTGTATCTTATATGGCTCTTATGAGAGATTAATGGACTATCCCATTTTGGGGGAGTGATATTCCTTTGGGAATTTCATGATCCTAAACAATGTGTGTACATGAGGAATATCACTTAGAATTGATATTGCAAGATTATCTAGTCTCTATGTGGTATGTCATCTTCATGAGAAATTCAAATTATAATGTCCATTAATATCTCTAGTTGGATCTTATTTGCCTCTTGTGAAAATAAATTCCTTATCACATTATGGGGGAGTAATAAGCTTTGTGCATATTACAAGCCTAGAAAATGTGAACATTTGAGGTTGTGTCACATAGAATCGATACCGTAAATTATCTCTCTCCTATGTGGCATGTTTGCTCAAACAAGTTCCAATTTGCTTAAATGGCTTCATTGCAAATACCTTTGTGGATCTTATTTGTGAAAGTTGTTCTTGGCATGGTCTTTCACAACTTGTCCCTCAATACATTTTTGGAAAACCATGTGCTTCAAGTCATACTATTAATTGCTTTGCATGTTGGTATGAATACTATTAATTGCTTTGCATGTTGGTATGAATACTATTAATTGCTTTGCATGTTGGTATGACTAAATGAAGCTATCAAGAAACTATCTTTGCATGATGGCTAACTCTTATCTTTTACCATATGCTTTATTCGTTGTAAATATGATCTCATGAATTCTTACAAACTACAACCGGGAAATATTTCCTAATACCTCTTGTCCTAGGACAATTGGTAATCTTTATGAGGTAGATTTTTATTGATCATATTTACATTGGCTCTTGTGTTCGAATTGCCTTATTTATTGCCATGAATTTGTTTTGCTTTGACTCCCATATGTCTTCCTTGCATCTTATGGATCTAATTTGTCTATTCAACTTTCTTGGCATTTTAGTATATATAGGTAGCGTGATGATCCTAGTTTTGTGCATTTTGTCTTCATATGAAAAATCCGAAATAATGCACTATTCTTGGGGGAGATCTTCTATAGTTGTTAGAATTCTTAACATCTCTTGATCTTTATCAAAAATTTGGTTTTGGGAGATATAAAATTTTCTTTTTGGTACTTTGTGCCATCATAAAAAGTGTCGAGGGTTTGGTTTATTTGTTGGAACCTTGCTCTCTTGGGAGTTGGTTATCTCATTCTTTGTGTTTAGGGTTAATTAGCTTCTTATAATGAGATAAGTCTTTGGAGTCAATATTGTGTTGATTTGATTCTTTGATACAATTTGGGCAAACATTGTCTCTTGATTTATTTGGTGTTTTGTCCAAATTGTATCTCCTTTTGGCTCTTGAAAGTTTTGTGCATGCATATTTAATACATGTATATCTTATGTCATGTGTTACTTTCTTTGATCCAATATATAGGGTAAACTCCATCAAATCCTAATTTGATTAAGATGTGCATGAAATTCAATTTCATATCTATATGCACATAGAATTGTGGAGTTTGTCCTATATGTTGTAGTGTGTCTAACTACTTCGGGCCCAATTAGTTTGGGGACCATTTTGTACTTACCTTTGTGTTAGGTACAATGGATATGCATTGGATGCTTGTCTCACTCTTGGAAAGAAGTGGTGACTCAATGGTAACTTGAGGCAAGCTAGGATGGTCAACGAACACATATCTACTACATCCACACCAATGCTATCGTGGTAACAAGTATCTTCTCATGCATACTTTTCTTGTATCCAACCTTATGGTTGCATCTTGCCATGAATCTCTTGATTTGCAAATGTTGTGCTTTTTGCAAAAGTCTTAATGAAACCTCTTTATTGTGAATGTGAGTAATTTGAGATGAGTGCATTTGTTGGGAAGTATACTAAATCATGCTCATGATTCATCCATCCCAACTATGCCTATCTAGCAATTTTATTGCATATCAATTCCTCAAGGCTCTCACATGTGCAATATCGATGATAGTGCAAATTGAGTTATTTGTTGTGGTATCCTTTCTTTGTGATACTTGTTGCTCCTCTCAAAGTATCTCAACTATCTTCTTTCCCGTGTTGATATTTGTGATATCTTTGATGTGTTTGTGGTTGAAGTTCATGAATGTACAATAAGATAAAATTGAGCCTTTGGCCATGCTATTACGCAAAAATTCTTATTGGTATATTGCATGAATTCATTTTGGATATCATACTACATGTCTTGTGTGTCTATTTTGTGTGTGCATGTTTCTTTGTGGATAAATATCTTAGTGATGTTGTCCACTTAGAGAAACTTATACACATAAGAGATGATACATCTCCATTTTATATCTTATTTATTTGTTGCATGTTGATTGGTCATGCTAAGCAATATAATTCATTGAAGACTATGATGATGCTTTTTGCTCATCCATATAATAGTCTTATAATATGCTTTATCATGCCTTTCACATATCCTCTTGGTTGAGCCTTTTTATTATGGTGCCTCTTACTTGTTGCTCAACTATTTATTTGTTGCAAGTGTTAAGCTTACTTTTCTATCTATGATCTATTGTAAATGTTTGTGTTTTAAATGATAATGAGGGAGTGAGGATTCCATGTTATGCATATTGTATTCAAATGCAACATCTTAATTTATGCATGTACCTTGGGGAGCTTCCTCATTTAATTTAGAGCACTATCTTTTGGTGATCATTAGAGTTTGATTCACTTGGTATACTTTGTTTTTGAATGATATTATGGGAGTGATGATTCCATGTTTGTGCACTTTATACTCCAATGCAAATTGTCTTGTTTTGTGCACAAACCTTGGGGAGCTTCCTCATATTATTTAGAGCAATCTTCTTGATCTTATCATAATATCTATCTTTCTTTTGGTATCTTCTTTGTGGTTCATTTGGTTGCTTGCTTCATTTGTTGAAGCGTCTTGACTTTTTTATCTTTTTGCAATCTTTGATCCTATCTATAGTGTGATTCCTTCCGAATATTCGTCATTGGATATGTGCTTTTGATTCCACTCAAATTATGAGAAATGCACACGCTATGGAGGAACTCTCACTATATTGGCCTTCTAAATTTTTCACCCATTTCGGCAATTGGTGCCAATGGGGGAGAAGTTTAGAGGGTTTAAGGGAATTTGGTTATGTCTTTGCTTTGTGCTTAAGCATGTGCCTTTATTGCATTGCATCTTGTTGCTTTGCATAGTTGAATACTTAGAGGAAACTCCACTAGGCTTTGAATGCCAATATATGCAATGAAAGTCAAGATCATTCACACATGCATATATTATGGGGGAGTTTGCTCTATATATTCAACTTGTTTGTTACTTAAATTCCATATATAAACCCTCTCAAAGAGATTGTCATCAATTACCAAAATGGGGGAGATTGAAAGTGCATGGAGCCCCCATGTGTGGTTTTGGTAATTAATGACAATCCCTATGGACTAATGTTTGCATTGAGTTATATTTGTAGGAGTTGTCCATAGGCAATGCTTGAACCATATGTTGGCTTCAAGGTTGTAATAAGAAGAAATTGATGAAGGATATCAAGTGTCAAGTATGTCTTGAAGATGAAGATGAAGTGAGTCCTCAAGTTATCTCAAGACATCAACATGATGAAGAATGAAGAAATGATGTGCAAGTTCAAGATGAGCCAACTCGAAGAGATCATATGCTTGAAGCTTGCCATCCATATGGTGTTCATGGATTTGAGAAGATGCGCCGAAGAAGAAGCTCTCCCATGGTGGATTATGGGGGAGCAATCTACAAGACTTCGTCAAGCAAGCACAATTAAGAAAGGCGTTCCATCTTGTTGCGGTCAAGACCATCATCATCAAGCTCAAGTGGAATGCGCAAGGTTAAGGTTTGCTCTTGATAGGGTTTCTTTCTCACCGGTCTCATGGTGTAGTTGGAGACCGGTTCTTAGTTTAGTTGCCGTACTATCAAGAGGGCTCTCGAGTGAGTAACTCGATCGTATCATTCGGAGAGAGCTCAAACCTTTGCATCCTTGCATCATCTTTCTTGGTTGTTATTTGGATCTTATCCATGTGATGTTTTAGAGCTTGTGCGTATTCTCATGACAAGCTCTAGTTCATCAAGAATGGTTTTTTGCTTGGGCAACTTGTTGCATTTTCGAGGTTGGAGGTTTTACCGGTATGTCTTTCTTAGATAGGTCAAACCTTTCATCATTTGTTTCTATACTCCTTTGCTGGACTATGATGGTTCCCTGCATGATCTTGTAGAGCTTGTTACTAGCTTCGAAACGAGTCCAAGATCATCAAAATCGGAGTCCGGATACTCAAGTTATGCTTTTTCTAAGTTTGCCAAAAAGGAGGAGTTTGGGCTGAGCGGTAGTACCGCCCGAGCACGAGCGGTAGTACCGCCCGTGCACGAGCGGTAGTACCGCCCGAGGTACCGCCCGTGGTACCGGAAAATGGCCATATGCCACAGTTTTGTTCCAGGGCGTTGGGGAGGTTCGGCCGGTACCTTGGCCGGTACCCCGGCCGGAGGCTCCGGCCTCCCCTCCCGGCCCGCGCGCCCCAAGCCTCGCCGCGCTGCTCTACCATGGCCGGTAGTACCGGCCCTTCCTGGCCGGTACCTCCGGCCTCCCCCTCCCAGCCCACAGCGCCTCCAACGGGCAGAAAAATAGGGCCTGCTATTTAAGCCCCTTTCTCTCACCTTTTTGGGTTGCTTCTTCCTCCTCTCTTCTCAAGCTTTGCTCCACCATTGTTGTTCATACTTGAGCTTGAGATCTTTCTCCCCAACCAATGTTTCTTGCATCTACTTGAGAGAAAGTTTGAGGGGATCTAGATCCACACTTTGACCAAACCAAATCACCTCTTTGTGAGTGAATCTTTGGGATCTAGATCTTGGAGAATTTTGTGTTCTCCTCTTTGTTCTTCCTCTCTTATTCCCCCAATAGCTTTTGTAGCTTTGTTGGAATTTGAGAGAGAAGGACTTGAGCATCTTTGTGGTGTTCTTGCCATTGCATTTGGTGCATCGGTTTGAGTTCTCCACGGTGATTCGTGGTGGTGAAAACAAGGAAGTTGTTACTCTTGGGTTCTTGGAACCCTAGACGGATTCTAGGCCTTTGTGGCGATTTGTTGGGAGCCTCCAATTAAGTTGTGGATGTGTGCCCCAATCTTTGTGTAAGGCCCGGTTTCCGCCTCGAAGGAAATCCCTTAGTGGAACCGTGACCTAGGCCTTTGTGGCGAGGGTCACCGGAGATTTAGGTGAGGCGCCTTCGTGGCGTTCGGTGTGTGGTGTGAGTACCGCATCTTGGGGTGAGGCCTTTGTGGCGTTGGTGTGCATCGAGCAACCACACCTCAAGGTGAGCCTCTTGTGGCGTTCGGGAGCACTAAGCAACCGCACCTCTCCACCGGAGATTAGCACTCGCAAGAGTGTGAACTCCGGGATAAATCATCGTCTCCCGCGTGCCTCGGTTATCTCTATACCCGAGCTCTTTACTTATGCACTTTACCTTGTGATAGCCATCGTGCTTGAAGTTATATATATCTTGCTATCACATACTTGCTTGTATTGCTTAGCATAAGTTGTTGGTGCACATAGGTGAACCATAGTATATAGGCTTTGGGCTTGACAAAGTAAACGCTAGTTTTATTCCGCATTTGTTAAGCCCATCTCGTAAAAGTTTTAAATCGCCTATTCACCCCCCCTCTAGGCGACATCCGTATCCTTTCAACCTCACCCATAGTTAGATCGAGGGTCCGCTTAGCCCCAGGTTCTCCATTTGTAGGTTTATCAACATCCATGAGTTGGCCTTTGACAGGGCTTGTTCCAGTATCTTTCAGTTCCTCTTTCTCAGCAAGATTAGTCTCTTTGTCATCTGTATCTTCACCACCATTAACCTGGGCCTTTCCATCAACATAGGCCAGGGCATTATGCCTCCAAGCAGTAGGGCCCTCACGCCGGCCATTCCCTTCTCTTCCTGGATTCCGTCCACGGCCACCTCCTGCTTCCCAATTGCCTCGGCCAGAACGTCCACCACCTCTACCAGTAGAGAACCCGCGACCATGCCAGGTATCCCAATCTGCCTTAAGGAAATCTCCCCACCTTAAATTATTCTCATCGTGTTCACCCATGCCACATTCAAGATGAAAGTGACCAATACGACCGCAAGCACCACAAAACCTCGGCATCTTTTCATATTTAATCGGATAGACTTCGCGCTCTCCTCCACGCGACATTGATACAAAGCGGCCCAGGGGAAGTCTCACATCCAATCGGACTTTAGTTCTCACAAAATTTCCTGCTCCAAGAACATCCAGCTGAACCTGTTCAACTTTCCCAACCTTCTTTTCTGTCAGATTAGTAATCAAAGAGACATTCCTGTATCCAATAGGTATTTTATGAATTTGGATCCATGTGGAGAAAAAATTCAGGTCTACTGTCTCCGGTAGTGTTAACCCATCATACTTTTCAATAGACACCACACTCTGCCTAAATAACCATGGACCGCCTTCTGAAACTTTTAGCCAATCTCCTAAACACTGACACTGAACAGTAAAAAGGTTGTTCTCCAGATGATGGAAAATTACCGTTTGTGCAGGGCTCCAAGCCGCCCGCATGTGCTGTTCAAAAGTCTGTGGACTGAACGAATTTGGGGTGTGAACCTTTGCCAACGCCATCCACTTCAGCCCCTCCTTCGGAGCTTCTTCTTCTTCTTCAAAAACTAGATCATCATACTCATCCTCTTCTATCCCAAGACGATGCAGCATATCATCAAGAGCTTCATCTTTCTTTTTACCCCATCCGCCCACAGAATTTGTGGAGCTATTCGCCGGCGAAGCCATCCTGGCTCCCAGATTGGTTTTCACCAGAACCCCTCTGACGCGCCCCTTACAGCCAAACTCCCGGAGACGAACGGCAGGAACGATCGATCAACACACAGAGACTCCGCGCCAGGAACGATCCTGGGCAGCGAAGGAAGAAAAAACCCTAATCGCCCCCGCAATCGCCGATCACGGGAGCCTTAGGTAGAAAAAACTGATCATCATGTCTAATTAATCTAAAACAAGCATTATTACACGGAAATACGCTCTTGATCCCTAATGCATATGTCCTGTCACTCAAAAAACATTTTAAAATGTTTTTTAAAAAATTGAATAAAAATTTCGAGCGTACATGTCCACATTTTAGGTGTGCACACTAATTTTCGTGAAAACCCGGCTTTTTTATGTCCTGTGTAAAAAAGATAAAGAAGCATCTCAATAAAATTTATTTTTAGCACCAAAATTTGACTTTTTTACACATGACATAAACTATATAGTTTTTTTTTGTGAAACAACTTTGTGAACATATAGAACATTGAGATGTACGTGCGACATTTTTTGACAATTTTTTTACATTTTAAAATACAGTTAAAACTCATTTTAAAAACGGGAGCATCTACTCCCAGGTGCAAAAATGTATTGTCCATTATTACACGTTTTCCAAATTGACCAAAGTATTGCAACACCTACAAATATAGATGGTTTGCCATATTTAGGCACGTGTTGGACATATCTCGGTTTACATCTAGGGACTGTCTAATTTACAGTCAGCTGTTTTTCAATTCATTTACACTCGTTTTTTTGGCCAATAGCGTGTGGCCACGTCATTTGTCCCATTTCTGTCCCTTTCAAAAGCGACTCCACAAAAACAGTTGTTTTCCAATTCGTTTGCACTCGTTTTTTGTTTCAGTCCTCAAGCTACCCACGTGTGGCCTAACATGAGCTTCACATTTGGGCCGAAGCCTCGTTCTCTGGTGGGCTCTGTTTCGTGTGTGCAGCCCAACTACAGAAAGCTCCCAACAACCCCCTCCTCCAAACCTCCACTGTACCCAGATTCACACCTTCTTCCTCTCCAAGAAAGACTGAGAAAAGAGATCACGTTCATTGGAGAAGCAGAGGAGAAAGACCAAAAGAAAACTAGATCCAGATTGAGAAGAAGAGGCATGGAGGAAGAGGAAGAAGAACAAAGAAATAGAAACTCATGCTTGGATTCTGATCTTACCAGGCCCTTGCAACCAACATCTGTCCAGGTCAGTTCACTTCCCAAAAACCAATCTCGCCCATGAGTTCTAGTATCTGATTGTACTTGGTTGCCCCACAAAAACTGTCTGAAGGAACACATCACCATTAGAACACATAGATCAGCTTGACAAAAGAAAAAAGCTTTACCAGTTACTGATGCATGAAGAACATTGTTTTGATATTTTGCTTCTAACATCTTGAATAAAGATTGTGTTGACAGCAGAAAAGCCTAGGAAATGCTAGAAATCAGTTGTTCAACAGAAAAGATGACATAACAACACATAGGCTAGGGACATAATTATTAGACCAAGCTACTGATCAACTGAGCCTGGCTTTCGCAAGATAGATCATTATTGTTACATCAGCCTTTTCTAAGCCTTACACATAAACAGAAAAAGTGGGTATTCTATTTCTTGGCATGTTTTATCAGGTGCCTCTCTACATCAGCATCTCTCTCTTCCTCCTCACGCAAAGCCACCTGGAACTGGCGGTGACGCCAACCACACGGAAAACGAGACCAAAAATCAGAAAAGAAAGAGAGAGAAAGATAGAGGTCACATACAAGAAAATGGATCCACAAAAAGGGATCTACAATGAAGGGAACGACGAAACCGAACCTTTGGACCTCATACACTCCTTTTCACTACCTCTGTCTTTCTCGATCAATCATGTGCCCGAATGTCGCCATAGAGGAGAGTCTTGTCGCCAAAGAGGAGAGTCTTGTCGTTCTTGAGCTTGATGTCGTTGTGCTTCCAGTGGCCATGCACGGAGTCGTACTTGAACATGTAGGTCTACGCATCACAGAATACACAATTAAGAGTTGGCAAACAGGCTTAGAGCACAGAGAATCGCTCATCCTGCAAATACTCATGCTTTACTGACGAACTGATATTTTGCAGAAACCAGCAGACAGTACTACTCTGTTTCCAAGATATGTTATCATAGAAAGAAAGAAAAAACTCTACCACTTGTTTGCATGCCTGCATGGCATACTACAGGAAATTACAAAATCTTTGCAAAATACAAACGACTAAACTCTAATCACAGTACTGAAGTTACATTATCTCCAATAGGATGTCTTTTTGGATTGCATAATGCCACAACACATACATGGACAAACGTACAAAAAGGATTAAATCACTTGCATGATATCTAGGTAGGAATAGTAGAGCATGCTGTTATTACAAATAAATAAGAAAATATCAGGTACATCGCACCCTCTTCTTTAGGATACCCGTAGGATCTTCTGGAAAAAATACCAAATAATTAGCATCTGAAACAATGACGAAAGTACCAAACCTTGAGTTTTAAAGTGTAAACACAAAACAGTAGAGATTTACAGAATAACAAAAGAGACATATTTACATAATAACAAAAGAGAGATCAGAAGAAAAATAGGTCGATACGGACAAATCAATAAACATGAAGTTTTAATATAATGAATAATCATGCCTTTTTGACTAACAAATATATTTTATTGTACTGAAAAGGAATTATATTATTTTGCAGGTTCAGAATGATGACTTCCAGAATACCAAAGCTGGAATGTTCAATGGATATAGTGATGAGCACGTGCCTTTACAGGTAACACAGCAAACTAAACAAAAAATAAAAGTTCAAAAGCTCTGACTTGAAAGAAGAAAACTAATATTTTCAAAACAATTGTAAACAAAATCGGAGCTGCACAGGAACATACCGTCGCCGGCGAACCCTCCGACCTCCTCCATCTCTCGATCTCGCCATCGGGCCAGCCTTCGCGGCGACGGGCGCGAGATGGGGCGCGATGGGGAGGCGCTGCTCCTCTCTTCCACCGCCCACGTCCTCTCTGTATCTGAGACTTGAGAATGACAGACACAGTCCCTGATTCCTTGCTACCCACCACCCAAAAATAACACGCGACGCGGATAAGCCCAAAAAAATTCAAAAAAGACAACACAAAAGGGCGACCCAATCACTAAACGGCTCAGACCCAACAGACATCACAACCCAGAAACCTGCCAGCCGAACGTAAAAATGCGCGTGCACGAATTACAAATGGGACACGAATACTTCCTCGCACACAAATCTCAAACCAAATCAAGCGGCCAGAAAAACGTGCGTGGATGAATTGAAAATCAGCTAGCTGTTATTTAGCAGACCCGTAGAATATTACAACGGCCTACTTGTCAAATATAGATGGATACATGGGTATGGGTTCTACGATCCCATACTCGTACCCACCTTACCCGATGGGTATGATATTTTTCCATTTACAAACTCATGGGTAATATTTTGTCTAGGGAAAGGGGCTGTTGGAGCGATATGCAGAGATGATCAAGACCTATTCCTGGGAGCATCGGCAGTTGTATACGATGGAATTCAGACGGATAGAGATCAGCTTTTGCATGTCACCGTGTGACATGCGGCCTAAATCCAAATTTAAATATTGCGAAAAAATTTGAAAAAAATCATGCATGTTCACAGCACATATTAAGATAACCCCTAAAAATTTCAGATCAAAATTCGAAACATACCTCAAGAAATAAAAAAGAGAAATCTATCATGAATAGTTCCCAAATTCAAATCTGAATTTCTCTGTACACTATTCATATCTGAGTTTCTCTTTTTTGTTTCTCGATGTACGTTTCAAATTTTGATCTGAAATTTTTAGGGATTATCTTAATATGTGCTGTGAATATGCATGATTTTTTTCAAATTTTTTCGCAATGTTAAATTTGGATTTAGGCCGCATGTCACACGGTGACGTGCAAAAGGTGCATGTCACCTGATCTGTGTCCATTCTAGACCCTGCCACTCTAGAAGCTCTGGGCTCCACCGCCCCACCCAAGAAACCAACCTCCTCCCTCGCGCCGCCCCTAGCAAGATCCTTCCCGCCGGCCGCCCCGAGGCAGATGTCCCACGCGCGCTCGTGACCCGCGGCGGCTATGGAACCACCAGCGGCGGCTGCGGCGCCACCGGTTCACGGCCTTCGATCCCCTCCTCCGCCCTCCGTTCCCGCCTCCTTCTCGCACCATGACGTGGTCGTCGTGGGCGGCAGCATCGTCGGGCTCACTGCCAAGATGGACGCGGCCGCTGGATGTGGCCTCGGGTCGACGGATCTGGCCGCCTCTATCTATTTCCCTAACCCTCCCACAGAACTCTCTCAGTATCTCTCTTTCTCTCTGCAGGCGCACCCTGACACGAGGTGGACGGAACTGGCGGCTGTGAGGTGAACGGTGCTCCTGTACGTGGTGAGGACATACTTGAATCTCTCTAGATCGATCTGCTGCTAATTATTTTTTAGGCTGCAACTACGGCTGAATTTTTGTCTGCTGCATGCGTTTATGATTTTTCTTTGTTTCATGTGAAGATATATGCTTGACTAAAGATTTGTAGAAGTAATTCGTTCTACATATGCGCGCAAAGGCTTTGTTCTTGAGTACTAGATGATGGCAAGCCAATCTTAGTGGTACTGCAGTGATGTTGTATATGTGTTCAACTGGTACTGGATCTCTGAATATTTTTCACCGTATTTTCATGCAAAGTGAGGCTTTAATGTTTATAGAACTGATTTTATGCAAGCCAATCTTAGTGGTACTGCAGTAATTAATGATCCTATTTAAGGTTATGAGTTCAGTTACTTGGATTGTAATATACGAAGAATTACAACCTCATGTAATGGACTAGGATCTGGAAGATGTATTGCTGCTCATATTGTAGTTTAAGGGAACAAATCCCCTGTGTTTGCAAGATGTTGCTCCCCATTTCTATGTTTCTACTTTCGAATCATATGTTGTTGATCTTCTAGTCTACTAGAAGATAATGGCAAGCGTTTTTCTTCAGGTTGTTCTGCACTAGAACCAACATTCCCGTTGGATATGTTTCTGGTCTTAATTTTCTGGACATCTTGACACGCATCTTTGGTAGTGTTAAAGCAAATCCGTTCAATTGTTGTTTTGGAAGGGCATGTCATTCTCCACTGTACCGATTTAACATGGTACATTACTAAATCTACTGGTGCCAATTCACCTTTTTAAAATCAGGATAAGCAATATGCATAAAACACTAGGCTGTCTCTTTTCTGTTGTTACCGAAGGTATCAGGTTGCTGTGAATAGTCACATGTTTTCCACTTGCCTGACAATTTTGTAGTAGTTGTGTTGCTTGCCATTTCCTTCCGATTCACTGACCTTGTGTCCTGAAAACTAACGAGTTCATTGAGTCTAGATCTGTATGGTCTTGTGTAGCAAATCATATGTTTATGATGCCCAAAATAAGTTAATAAAAATCGCAGCTACTACATTGTTACATTTTTTGGTTGATTTTTATGTCAGTTTGGCACCCAAATGTATAGCACGATCAAAGCTTTTGTTGTCTCTAAATTGTTTGGCCAATTACTATACTGAGTGAAGAGTTTGTTCTTCTATTAACTTGCAATTTTTTTATTATATACCCTCACAATCAGTCTATGGTACTAATAATGCTACATATGTTTCTATTTCTTAATTATCCTGTATCCTATGCCTGTTCCTGAATGTGGTAACTGGATCTAGGTGGCCTTATAACTCTAAAACATTAGTTAAACTGAATAATGGAACTCATAGATTTGTAACTGAGTAGTGAGTGTATGAGTTATAACCGAATTAAATATTTGAGCTATATTATTTGGTTCATTGTTATAATTGAATAAACATGAGCTATCTCACTGACCATTACACATCATGGTAATCTAATCTGAGCTATTTCACACTAGGAACTTTGTAGTACATTTATGTTTTCTTATCTTTGACCAGTATAATCTGTGGCCATTTCTGGCTCCCAATTCCAAAGTATGTTATTATATTCTTGTGCTGCAACCGAATCTTTGAATTTGGTGGAAAGCGGGAATGGTGTTTTGGCACATGGGAGCATATGCTCCCTTTATTTTGAAATGCATGTTACATACATTTTGTAATTTCAAAAAATTGAAACGAAAAATTCGAACGTACATCTTCACGTGCTACACGCTCACAAAGTTGTTTCATAAAAATCCGACTTGTCGTGTGACGTGTGTAAAAAAGACAAAATTCAATGCTGAAAATAAGGCTTTTCAGGAGATAAATTTTCTCTTTTTTACACAGACCACAAAACATATTGGTTCCTCGCGAAACTTGACGAACGTACGTATATTGTGGAGATGTACAAGTAGAATTTTTTGTCAAAATTTTTCGACATTTCGAAATATAATTTTTTGATAGAGGGAGCATATGCACCCGGGAGCCGAATTGAATTTCCGGTAGCTTACTAAGATGTGGCCATAATAAGATCTGTGCCTTAATTGTAGCTGTATTTGTGGTAAAAAAACAGACTGTATTGTGAGCAAGTTGTTGGGTCTTCTTAGACGCTGCTGGTATTCACTTTTGGGAGTACTTGCTAATATGTATACTCTCGGTTGCTACTGTTTTATTTTGTTTCTAGATGTTGTATGTTATTGCCACAATAACCATCATTTCCTCTCTTTTGCAACAGCTCCAGGTTGAAGCTGGAAGAATGAAGGCTTTATACGCAGTGAATTGTTTCTTAACTTGTTAAGAGTATAGTCATCTTTGTAGCTAATCATATCCTCCTCTGTTATCTGAAATATCGCATGATTCTAACATCTTTTTAAACTGTATTCCTGGGTGATGTGAACTATACCATTGTAATATATATATATTCTTATTTTGGTCTTCCTTTGTGAAAATTTATGCTCTGCTGACTTGAATACTCAAGATTCACTACTGATATGTTGAAAATCAAACAAATGCTATTTGGCCTATTAGAAGGTCACGCCCAAAACAATGCTGGACCAATATTGGACCGTAACTGTGTACGATTCAGAAAAGAATAACAAAATGGTCGAAAATGAAAAATAATTGGATAAGAAAAGGCTGTAGCCCAGAAATAAACTGGCAGAATTGTTGGGCTTGGCCTGTCAGATTTGATAGGAAAAAAAAACCTAAATTGGCTGAGATCTTGGCCCAGCCCATGTAGACCACCAAAACGGACTGGGCTGATTTTGATTAACGACGATGTCTATTCGTCGCAATTTTGCCATGTCAGATTATACACGTAGGATGTGATGAGGCTTGGCCAAATTGCCAGTGACAATCAAATATCGTCATAGACAACTATGCCGTTTTTAAGTAAATCGTCGTTGTAGTTGATTTCTGAAGCTCGGTTTTTTACGATCTGTTTTTCGTCATAGAATTGTCATATATGAAAATCGATGACGATCTATTGACGAAAATGGAGGGTCGTAGGTCAACATATTTCTTGTAGTGCTACTGCTCCTTGTCTGGAATTATCTGGTTGCGTGTATGACAATGAGTTATGGTTGTGCCTCTAGGGCACCTGGGATTCGGTTTATATAGGCGCCCGGATCCTAGGGTTTCTAAGGAGAGTCTTACCCAGATACAAGTTGCCTAACTACGAAATATTACATTGCCGTGCACGTTAAGGATCCACCTATCCTAACTTGTCGTACTAGATCCGACTTCCTTCATGGATCTTCATGGATCCGGCTTCTACCGCGGGCCAGGCTGGAACCACCTTCTTGTTCCCCGGCAAGACATACTCCATCTTTAATCAACAACAACTGGACCGTCCAGTGGACCATATGCCACCACCACCATCTGTGGGTCACCCAGACTTGCCGGATTCAGACCATGTCGATGGCATACCTATGAAGTGTACCCACGACACCTATGCACGCACACACGCACACCCTACTCCTATGAGCACCTTCAGAAGACTGAGCCGGCTGATTAGATCTTGAAATTGATGAAGTCACCACATATGCCTCGCTATCGACAAGAACATCGCCTCCCACTGAATATTCCGCCTTTATGAGGTACACATATGCAAACCTGGGGTTTGAACTCTGGTGGGCCGAAGGTACAACCACCCTCCTAACCATCCAACCTCAAGTTAGTTTTTTTTTTAATATTTTTTTTTCTATTTTTCAAATATTTAGTAGGAAGCTTGCCACCATAACAAGAAAAAGATCAATTCATAGGCGTAGTTGGGTGGGCTACCATCCACGGACATGGGTGTTTGTCCGGTTCACGCGCCACCACAAACCAACCAAAACGTAGGGCATCTTTAGCGGGCCGACCCATATGGTCTTCGTGTATCTGAAACGGTCCGCGCTGACACGGACCGGCCGCGCATGCTGCAGCGTGGTGACCCAAACAAACTGACCCGTTGGCTTTGATCCATCGGCCCACCAAATTTAGGAAATCGATGTGTTGGCGCAGACGATGGCCCGCTTGGAAGCAACCCAGCGGCAGAGGGCTGACCGGTGTGCGCTAGTCTAGCAGATGCGTCGCCGAAATAGGTGACTGCCGCTAGCACTGCAGTAGGAGGACGCCTACCTGCGCGAGTACTTTTGGTGCGCCTTCCTTGCCTGGGAGCACAAGGCGCGCCAGACGATCCGCGGTACGCAGGATTTCCAACCCTACGAGGCCGCACCCGACAACGAGCACGAGGTCGAGGACGAGGATGAGGAAGACGAGAAGATGGAGGACATGGCGCCTCCAGCCACTGTGAAGCTGGAGGTGCTCGTCCCCGATGACTACGACGAGGAGACGGCCACAACCGCCGCCCTGGCCGCATCAAAGGCTGACGAGGACTCGAAGTAGTCCTGGCTCGGGCAAGAGGACGTCATCCAACTGACGGCAATGGTGGCGGATCACGTTGCTTCCCTGCCACCACCACCACCACCATTGCCACCGCACGCGCCACCACAGGCGGTGTTGGACGGCCAGAAGGTCCCACCTCCTCCAAAATACGCGCCGCTAGCCACACCGCGCAGCTGTGGGCGCCCCCGCCCTTCGTCGACCTTGTCTCCGACGACAAAGAAGACGACGCTGCAAACTATGGTTTAGATTTTATTTTTAAGCTATGTAAATTAGTTCGAATTAATAAAATTTCTATCAAAATTTCGCGCGATTTTTAAAATTCATTCCAAATTGTTTATTTCTGGTGAATGGGCCAAATAGCCAGCGAACCGAATGGGTGATGCCGTTGCGCGCACTATCCTGGCCGGCCGGGCAGCGTCACACAATCTGTCTTCATTAATTAGCTTGTAGATTCATTGTATTTTAGGAAGTGTAATGTTACAGGAACTAGCTATGTTAGGTTGGCTATAGTGCTAGTATTTTAGATATCCACAAAAATGCTTATGTGGAATCTAATTAATGAGGAGAGATAAGATTAGAGTATCATAGGTAGATATTGTATCATAGCAAACGTTGCGAGAAAAACTAATGCTAAATAGATCTTGTACACATATTTGTATTGAAAATTAAAAAATAATAAATTTAGAAGATTATGATAGTACTCTATAATACCACCCACTATAGTGATAGTATCATAGACAAATATCATATGCATGATACTACTATATGATGCTATGCACTATGAACAGCCTTTGTACTCTATCCTCCTCTTTCCTCATTAACGCCACATAAGCAAATTTGGTGAGTTGGATACTTAGTTACTAGTGAACTTACTCCCATATACAGCCATCCAAACAGCTCAACGATGTACTCTGACTGTGGCAATTTCTTGCATTTCCTGTCAGTCTCTGAACACGCAAACTGCAAGGTTCATTGCAGAGTGACACGTGGGCACTCCTTGGTGGTCCTGACAAACATACATGACTGTCCACCATGGCACAGCGCCTTATCCGTCTTCGGAATCCCATCCACCCAATCACGATCCAGCTCAACTGACACCATTCACACAAAAGAAATCCAAAACAAAATGGAAGCGGCCGAGGAACTCCGGTGATCTCTGACCCTCACAAACTCCCGTCTCCTCCCGCCCCGCGGCAATGGAGACCCTCCTTTCCCCCTCCGCATTGCTCACCCCTCTCCGCGGCTCCAAGAAGCCAGCTCCCCCCGCCGTATCCTGCTCGCTTAAGAAGCAGACGCAGGTGGGCGTGGCTTGGCGTGGAGACGGCGCGAGCGGTGGCGTCGGGAGCTGGGCGTCGTTCTTGCACCACGGCCTTGCCGCGGCGGCGCTGTCCCTGGCCCTCACCCTATCGCCGGCGCCCGCGCCCGCGGTGGCTTCGGAGTACGACGTGCTGAACGACGGGCCGCCGGCGGACACGTACGTGGTGGACGACGCCGGCGTGCTGAGCCGCGTGACCAAGTCCGACGTGAAGCGGCTCGCCCGCGACCTCGAGGCCCGCAAGAACATCCGGATCAACTTCGTCACCGTCCGCAAGCTCACGGTACGTGCTGCTCCGATCGTCAGCTCGTCGCCGGCCGTGAGCTAGCTCGCTCATCACGCTCTTGCATTTGGTATGTGTGCGTGCAGAGCAAAGCTGACGCGTTCGAGTACGCGGACCAAGTGCTGGAGAAGTGGTACCCGACGGTGGAGGACGGCAGCAACAAGGGCATCGTCGTGCTCGTCACCAGCCAGAAGGAGGGCGCCATCACCGGCGGCCCGGACTTCGTGAAGGCGGTCGGCGACGCCATCCTCGACGCCGCCGTCTCCGAGAACCTGCCAGGTACGTAGTACTTATTTCGTTACTAGCTTCACCTTCCTCTTCCCATTCCGTCGGGGAACGCAAAACTGACTACCGTTGCTTGCAGTGCTGGCGACGGACGAGAAGTACAACGAGGCGATCTACTCGACGGCGCAGCGGCTGGTGGCGGCGATCGACGGGCTGCCGGACCCCGGCGGGCCGGCGTTCCAGGAGAGCAAGAGGGAGTCCAACTACAAGAGCAAGCAGGAGACGGAGGAGAAGCGCGGCCAGTTCACGCTCGTCGTCGGCGGCCTGCTCGTCATCGCATTCGTCGTGCCCATGGCGCAGTACTACGCATACATCTCCAAGAAGTGAGCGGCGTGCACTGTACAGTAATTTTTCGATTCCCCCATTGGAACTTTAGAAGTGAACAGAGAGGTGATCAATACAGGCGCACGCTCGTGTGCAGTGTTCGGAACCTCGCGAGATTTACAGGAAACACTTCAGTTTTCTGCATGATGCGGAAGAAAATTCTCAGCCAAACAGGAGTTAACTAATTTTTCTTGCGCTACCCCAACTGGGTTACTAATATGGATGCTAATTTCTTGCCTCAGAATCTCTCCTTCAAAACTTGCGTGCTACAACGAAATCTTTGGTAATTTTGCACAAGTAGGGCATGACAGGATTTGGGCAATTGAAAACAAGCTATATATGGTTATTGACAAGTGATAAATACATCATTTGTGAGGAGTAAGACAGTACATTGCCTTACTGATTCAGTGGAACTAAAGTTACCCACACATTAGAATCTCGGCTTCAAGAGGAACGGCATCTTCTCAGAGAACGGAGGATCCGAGTATTTTCCAGTAAGAATCTGTGATGTAACATGGAAATTTGCAGCTTCCGTATAGTGTATTCCATCCCAGTTGACATACTCAGTACTGTCACTGCATCCTTTTGCAGTTACAAGATTACCATTCACGGATTTCGTCTGTCCACACGGTACTCTACCATCGTAGTTCAGGGGTGGCCCTCCATATCCGCAGCAAGCTTCGGTGGGACTCTCGAACCCTGTAAAAGTTTTGAAGTGGAAATGATAAAACTATACTTGAATTAACTCTACAAAGATGAGGTAGCATGAACACTGTTATAGTCCAGCAAAATGTAAGAATCCACACCACACCAAAGTCAAAGAACAAAATAAGGCTACCCGCAACAACAACAAAAAAGAACTAAACAAGGCAGGGTGAGAAATGGGAAAAAAACTAAAGCGTCTTAATTTCCCCTCTTTCACTGGGGTCTTGTTCAGGAATCATGGTGATATTTCATGATAAGTCTTCTATGTGAAGCATGATTAGTGTTCTTGAAACATATGTTCGTAGTAATGCAATATACAGACAAATCCAAAATGTTTTCTGATGCACTGGTTATCGATGTCCAGAGAATGCGGTAAAGTCTATTGTACATACCATATCTAGAGTAATTGGCGACCAGGCTGTATTTGACGGAGTAGATATCGACGTAAGTGATATCACTTCCAGGAAATTGACCTCTCAGCTTTGTGCAAAGTGCATGCAGCTGTAAATTGAAAATCTTTGCAGCACGATTGTGCTTTGCCACACAATGATGTTCATCCAGTTGTGTTGGATCTTTGCCCCAAAGATCTATGTTCTGAGGTAAGCAGCCAAGAGGTCCTGTGTTGTGAATCCAGAATTTCCTGGCACCTTGCTCGTATAGTGTCTGAAATAAGAACGCAGACCACAAAAAGGTCTTAATTAACGATATAAACCCTTAGTGTGTGGAGCACTTACTCAAAAAGTATATGTGGAAGAATATATCAAGATCCATTATACAGAATCTGAGATCTATATTGGCTAGATCATTTTTTTATGACCTATATTAACAATGTAATTACAAAAATGCACTGAAGCAAAACAAGAAAACTGACGAGACCATGCCCTAAAAATCCAAGAATCATGAAACACTGTATAATTACAAACCTTGAGCCCAGATTCAAATTCCAACAAAATAGTCGGAATAGATGCAATGACTTGGTCCTCTGTTTTTGAATAAAATGCACCAGCAAGGTCATTTTGACCTATATCAAACATATAGAGTCCCTTCGAAAAGTAATCCAACTGAGGAATAAAATGCCTGTACCTATCTCCTGCAAAGTATAATGGAAAAGCAGGAACGTCACTAATAAATTTCAATTATTGAAATGAAGAGTTTCATCGTCTGGGTTGGTTAAAATCGAAAGCATTGGATGGTTATCCATTGTATTGAGGGGCTCATCATTAACACATCATCAGTTGATATATATTCTTATAAACTATATCCACACAACCGAAGCTTGCCCGACCATTCAAACAGCATATTCCTAGACCTAGTACAACATCAAGTGATAAATTTTACAATTGCACTCAGAACAAGAATTCCAAATGTGGTATGAATGTTAGTTCTTGTTCCAGTCTAATTTACTCTCATGACATAATAAAAAACTTAGTTGCTCTTTCACAAACACAACATTCAGTCAACATTTGTCTACTTGCTCATTCTGATGGTTCAAATTGTTTAACTGAGATCTTTCCTGAGACTAGAGTTTTTGCACAGTCTTTACGACAGCTGGTAAGTCACATCCTACTTTACATTGAATGGTTCAATTAAATATTAAATCCTTCTATCATACCACAGAAGACATTTCTATTGTGTTTAGCATTCCGCAATATACAAAGGTGTTGATACAAGACAATCTGTTAAGCTGCCATACCTTTAGAGAGCAGCCTAGTGACTTTTTCCTTGAATGCAAAGAATTGCTTAATCTGAAGACCAAAGGAAAACGGGCTGACAGATGTTGCAGTTGCTGGAGTAATCGAACAACCAGCTTGAGCAAAGTTAACACCAGCCCGAAAGTTAGGTGCACCAACAGAATCCAAGTATGAATTGAGGAACGGCATATCCATCGCATCCACTACATTCAAGAAACAAATATCAGATTACAGACCACAATACTTTGTTCTTTGACAAAAATGAGAATAAATAACTTATCAATAAAATCAACATTCAGTGGGACCAGCATTTCTACCCAAATAAAAATGCAATAGCCCGCTAAAGCCCTCCTAACATAAGCAAGCCAAATTAATGGCTCAGCTTATTGATATATCTTTGCATAAATTTGATTTGTGCCAAGGATTCGTTCCGCTTAGTGTTGTGGAACCACGGAATTCAAGCTTATAATTTAGTGATACTGATCAACAGCCTAATTATGGCAAGTGCGTAAAGAAAACTGTGCAAGCCATTTGTTTGCCTGTGAGCTACTCCTCCAAACTATTATTCATTAAAAACTCCCATCATCATCACATGGCCTCATAATGATTTAATTGCTCGAAGTCAGCTGCAAAGCACTGGAGTTAAATGAAAGCACATGATAGGTTCCACTCACTTCAGCCAGGAAGGTAGGCAGCCAAATTGCGATCTCACAAACTAAAGCTCCCTACAGGTCAAGATTAAGAACGAACAGCAGTAACCCAATTTTCCCCTATCACGGTGAACTCCATCAAGAAGCAGCAGTTGCTTTCCCCGGAGATCCGACCGAATCTCTCCACCAATTCAGGGGCACCAAATCGCACGAACTGGACCCTCGAATCCAGCACGATTGCACGAGTGCAGTGTTGGAGCAGTGTATGCAGCTGCAGCAACGAAGGACCAGTCGCAGTGATGCGTCAATCTCCACTGCTAACCACCGCCCTGGGGCGGGGGCATTTGACCTCTCCGGCCTAACTAATTCGCACTTTTCTCCACCCACCGCCGGGACCAAGTGGGCGCACGCACTACCTCCAAAGATCGACGGCGAGCAGCAGCATCCGTAAACCGATTGTTCTTCGTGTTGCAACATCACTAGTACTGTATCAATAATCCCGCAATAACGAAGACAACGATTCCTTTCGTGCAATTCAGCAATTAGAGAGGGTAAGCAGTTCTTGGTCGTGGCGCGATTCAGATGGCGAAAACCACTTCGGGAAATCAATCAATGGAAACTGAAGGAGATGGGGTGCTCACTGAGGAAGTCGAGGATGAGGCGGCCGTCGGAGAAGCGGCCGGCGGGGCCTCCGAAGAAGGTGGAGCCGTAGGGCGGGAGCATGGGCTCGAATCCGGCGGCGATGCGGCCGCCCGTGTCGGAGTTGGAGTCGCCGAAGTTGAAGGCGGCCGGGTAGTCGAAGTCCGACGACGCACGGCAGACGCCGCCGAGGCAGAGGACGGCGGCGAGGAGGAGCGCCACGGCGCTACGCGTAGGAGGCATGGCCGCCGCGGCTGGAATGGTGGCTGGAGGTTGGATGGACCGAGCTGCGGCCAGCGGCCTTGACCACCTCCCTACGCCACTCCGGCCGTTGCACTATCTTGTACTCTTGCGATTCGTGCTTACTCCAGCCATGCGAGGGCGGGGGATGGGCGAGAAGAAGAAGACGGGACCGGGCGGTTGCCAAAGCTTGAAGCTTTGCGGTTTTGGGGAGGCGCAGATCTTTGATTTGAGATTAGGGATGACCGGAAGAGCATTAATGATTAAGTGGTGTGTGCTCCAGTGGTGCCTGCTTAGGAAGCTTGCGTTTGCACTTTAGCCCTTGTACTGATAGCATATTCTGAGGATTGCTAGGGGACAGAGACAGGATATGTCTACATCATATCATATGCCCTCATGGGGGGCAAGTAGTAATTGTGGAGATTTGAGGAGGTATACACCGAAGATAAGGAGTGGGCTAAAAATTATCCGAATCTTTTCTTGGATAGCGTGGCCTATTTGATCTACTACTGACTACTGCACGTTAGACTAGTCACAATGCATAGTATCATATAGAAGTATCATGTGTATGATACTACTATATGTTATTATGTTCACAATGTATGGTATCATATGCTAGTATCATAATATTTTTATATTAATTGATTTGTAGAATCTCAATGCAAATGTATGTACAAGATTTGTTTGACATTAAATTTTTTAGTACTACGTGCTATGATACAGTATCTACCTATGATACTACTATTATCTCTCTCATCTTTAATTGCACTACCACATCAGCTTTTTGCATGCATGTGATGCATGATACTACCTATGATACTCCCATTGTGAGTAGTCTTATGTTTTTCTCTGCTAGATTTCTGAATTCGGATGCTGTTAGAATGCCACAACAATGCCGCACGATGTATTTCCTCTATCTCATAAAAGATGCACTAATGACTTAATTTTGTTAAAATATGCATGTATCCAGATGTAACTTATCGTACATGTACACATAAATTTTGAAAAAGTTCAGAGATTTTTTTAAGAACAGAGAAAGTATTTTTTTTTGAAACGGAGGCAAAAGTTTTGCCTTATCCATTTATTAAGAAGAAAATGCACAGTTTTTAGGAGAAAACCGGACGAAAACCATACAACAAGACACTACGGGGCCATACCCCCACGCGCCACGCTACAAGGGCAAGCCCACAAACCCACAACTGATACAATCAGACGACACACTCGCCAAGACTGGCTAGCCATCCAACCATGCCGGAGAGAAAGTATTTTGATTTATCTAAATTCAGAACCATCTGGATAGTGTCTAGATACATTTAAATTTACACAAATGTAAGGCATATTTTATGGAACGGAGGGAGTAAAAGAACGTGGCTTTGTAAGTCAGGAGATTGGGAGGTGGCGCCAAAAACAAAACCCATCTAGGGTTTCCGTTCCCCTCTTCGATGGCGTCGTCGGTCCGCTCCACCTCCGGTGGCCTTGGGGCCTTGGAGGTGTGGTGGACCATAACCCTCGTCGGTGGGAGTGTTTCCGTGTCTTCTTCGGGATGGTGTGGTTTCAGATCGGTCTCTTCCGATCTACTACATGGTTGCTGCTCTGGTGATGGTTCTTTGGAGCCTTAGCACGACAACTTTTCGCCTATCTACTACGATAAGATTTGTCTGACACCAGTGATGGAGGGTTGAGGATGGTGGTGTGTCTTTGGCTCGTGCAGTCGTGCTAGTGTCTGTAGTTATCGCTAGGTGGTCCAAAGATATAGTTGTAATTTTCATTACTTTGGGCTGTTTATACTACTTTTGATGATTAGTAAATAGATCGGACATTTTTTCAAAAAAAAAAACATGGCTCAACTCTAAGGGCATGTACAACGGGGGCGCTATCTGCGGGCGCTAGGATGGAAATCCTGGCCGTTTTGCTCTATTCCCTATCGAGTCTGGAATTTCCTTTGCGTCGGCGCGTGAGGTTGCGCCGGGCGTCAAGCGAGATTTTCTCGGCGTGCCCAGATTTCTGGGGAGGCGGGCGCTACCAAGGACGCGAAGAAATTAGCCAAAGCCAAATCCCCTTTCCACTTGTACCTGCACATTGTCTCATCTACGTCCCTGACGAAGAGCGCAGCGTACGCAAGGTCGCTCGGTAGGAAGATGGAGTCCTCCACCAGCACCACACGCCCCTCGACACCAGCGGCGCCGCATGCACCCATCCACCACCAGCGTCGTCCGGCTCCGGCGTGCTGCGCACCACGACGAGGAGGTACTCTGGCTGCCTTTACGAGCTCCATGAATCTGCGTGAGGAATTCACTCCGTCGTGGAACTCCAACACAGTGCCCACAAACCATTGCCCCGGCCGTTGATTTCAGCTGGGCCAGAAGGAGATGGCGCGCCCAGCGTTGGAGAGACGAGCGCTTATTTATTTTTCTTACTTGCATATGGCGTCCATGATTGGCGTCTTGTGTTGCATGAGAAGTTGCTTAAGTGATTTCTATTTTACCAACCTTTATTATTTCATCCATAAGCGTCTAGATAAGCGTCTACCATTGTAGATGCCCTAATAGAGAAGAAAATACCATAAGGAGTTCGGTGTGAAATTGCACGTAGTCCGTTTAACTGTAAACACCACCTGATCACCGTGGTGAGTCCTGAATTTGCTGGCTGGTGCGGTGGCAAGGTTGCAGGATGCAACGGTTAAGTGGCAGTGGAGGTGTGGTGCGCACAGGGCGATTTGCCTTTGGTCACTGTCTTCTTTGCTTTGTGATACACTTTTTATGCTCGTAATATCGTCTAGCCCCGCCACCATCATCCGCACATGGCGCGAGCAGGGCAGCAGCAGACGCGCGCTTAATGAAACCAAGAATGAATGCGTTGATGTTATCGGGGCCATCTGTCAAGATCTGACCACGACGAGCCCGCAGGCAGTGTAACTGCATCTCTACGTCCATCTGTGCTAAGCTGTCCGTCCATAAAAAATTATCAAAAAATTATCTAAGTTTAGATGCATGTACACACTAAAGAGTGTCTAGATATATTTAAATTTAATCAACTTTACGACATCTTATTACAGACAGAGTCAGTATACTTTGCTCGCCTTGAATTGGCCTGACTCGCCTGTACACCGATGGTGAGACTATGCATGTCGGAAATTGACATATATGTGAACCTCCTCTAATTTTCTTCCAGCGGACTATATGGCTTTACCAAGGAGGAGATCATGATGATGACCTGCTTCCAGCTATCGATCTTGCTAGAGGCGAGGGCGAGTTGCGAGGCATGCATAGAGTCGACCACGAGGAAGATCAGACGTTCTGTCAATGTTACTTTCTGTAATTTACTGACTGAACTGTCATTGTTGCTTGCATTACCGGTCACCACGCTTATGCGTAGCTTTAGCATGGTGCAGAAACTCGCATGCCGTATGAGCCTGGCACTGGTATGTCATCTGCGACTCATCCGATTCGTATTTGAAGAACACGAGCTCCTCCGCTAAGCCCCATCGCTTCCGTTAGGCATCCAGTACCACCGCACCGCCATAGCCGGAGGAGGACTGGGTCTGCACCGCGACTTGCCGCGTGTGCCGATGGCCGAGCTCGACGTGCAGCCGCAGACCTTGCAGGCCATTAAGCCAGCATCAACACACCAGAGGAGGGCACTTCAGCTTATCAACCAGCCGTGTGGGGCGCGGCGGTCGGGGCGGCAGCTGAGGATGAAGGCGTCGGTCGGCATCACGATGTGGCCGTCCGGTGGCACCGTGCGCATAATTCGGCGCTGCAGCAGTCATAGGGACGGGAACGTCCCTGCCATTGCCAGCAGCCGCAGGGTCACAGGAACAGGGACGGCGGCGTCCATGAGTGGGAGCTTTCCGGCGGCGCCGCGTGGAGAACTCCGAACGGCGACCCGACACCGTCGAAGAGACCGAAGCGAGGCAGGAACCATGGCGGTGAGACACGGCCGACGCAGCAGGCGCATCTCCTCTCCACTTATATCCCGTCCTCCACCGCGCCACCAGCATCCTGGAGAAGGAGAAGAGAGTCATGAGCTCATCTTCCAAGCCATCAGCCGCCCTCGGGAGAGAGATGACTGCAAGAGAGGAAGAAGAGGGCGTCGGACCTATCGAGAGCACGGGAGAGAGAAGGGGAAAGATGAGGGCAAAGAAAACTCTGGAATCGATCTATCGTGAAGATGGGAACCGCTTTTACTCCTGCTTTGACCAAATCAGCTTTTTTTTTTGCCGCTTTGAACAAATCAGCTAACCGGGAGAATGCCTACCGAAGCAGGAGGGGAAGGCCAATAACCGGTAGTCCAAAGCCCATCGGTCCAAATAAAAAGGTCAAAAATTACCAAATCACGTGGAGGCAACCGAAAGGAGCCGGTAGGCGAGGGATAGGCAGGGCAATCCATATGAATCTACAATGTTTGAGAAGGCTATCTACAGTGACAATCCCTGTCGTGTCAAGTTTTAATTGGATAAAATGTTACCATCAACAGCCCAAACTGCTAAAATTTAAGCATATGAGGTCAGCTTTTATATAGGTAATAATATACATGTACTTACCTTCCAAAATCGATCGGCCCCTTACTTTTCTGTCCCGTATTTCGCGACTTTTTCGCCCCGTATAAAAAACGCTGGTAGATACACCGTTCCATCTAGTAGACCCGTATTTGACCCCGTAAATTCGTAAATTTAAAACCCCGGGAAACTTGTTCATTCATAATTCGTCGATCATACATACGAATCGACGTATATACATACAAAATGCGCGATCATGGATCGCGACTTCTAGTCGGAGAGGTCGATGATGTACCCGTCGGCCTCCGCCTCCGCCTCCCGCAACTCCGCCTGCTTCACGGCGGCGATGGCCGCCGTCCTATCTTCCTCCTCCGCCCTCTTCCTCTCGGCGGCGTCCTTGAGGGACTCTTGAATCGCCTTCAAGAAGGCGGGGTCCTGGTCCTCGTCCTCCTCCTCCTCCTCGCCGGCGAGCGGAGCTCCTCCGCCGCTGGTGCTCCCGATGCTCGCGTTCCATGCCTCCTTCACCCGGCGTTGGCGCTCCCACTCGGCGCGCCACTCGTCGAACTTGGGGCCACTCATCGGCTTGAGCGGCGGGTCCTCATTGTACCAGCGGGATGAACGCGGCGCCGTCGTACTTGCAGGCCGCACGGCGGCTCCCGGCGGCGGATCTCTTGCATTGGAGCCGCCGCGCATCCTCCACGTTGTCCGGCGAGCGGGATCGCTTTGATCCGCTCGCCGACGAGGCGGTACTGCGGCGGCGGGCGTCCATGCCGGAGCTAGGGTGGAATGCGGCGCGGGGGAGTGAGGAATTGCTCGCCGGAGCAGGATGGAGGAGGCGGCGGCGCACGGTGGAGCTATGGTTGCGAGTGAGGGGTTAACCCCTCACTCGCACGTTCGCCCGGTATAAGTAGGGGGCGGCGGGGCGGATTTCCTGGGCCCCGTATTCCGCCGAAACGGGCCGGCCCGAATACGGGGCCTGCTAGACGGCCCAAACCGCGCCTGCCCCGTATCTTGCCAGAATTTTACGGGGTGGGCGGGTTATAAGGGCCCTGTTAGACATGCTCTTAGAGCGAAATCTAGAAAGCGGCAGGTCTGTACACAAGCAGACCTGGCAAACCCTAACCACAAAACCAGTTTCCTCTGGTTTCCTACCTTTACTTTTTCTGAAACCCCAGCTTCCTACCATTTTGTCATCTGCCTGCCACTGTCTATCTCGGATCGCCATTACCTGCCGGTTGTTGCGCCGGGACTGCATCAACAAGTCCCTCTCTGACACTAGTGCTACTAGTTCAGCTAAATAAATTGGACACTACAAAAACTTTGTTTCTACTTTGACCACACTTCTCTACGATTCAACCTTTGTTTATTCATCATTACGATACAACAAAACTCAGTAGTGTCTGAATATACTGAAAAGACCCGGTCAATTCATACCTGTAAATCGTTAGCTTGTTGCGGCTGCTACATTCGATAGAGTAGGTATTATCTGTTGAATAAACCACACATACTAGTATATCTTACATAGCTGTATGGTTCCTAGTTGACATGAATGTTTTCCTTCAGGTACATCTATCAAGCGATCTGATGTGAAAATTCCACTTCTCCATAGTACATGGGTGTATTTCAAAAGAAACCCGCAAATTTGCAGGCATGGCATATGTTTGCTTAATTAACCGTGCTTTGTATGGTTTTTGCATCCGGTTTTCCTTATTAACTGGACCAATTTCTCTCTTCTTATAATGCAATGAGGGAGCTCCCGACCTCTGACGAGATTCCGTCAACAAAAAAAATACACTTATATGAGAATTTTTTAATCTAGGAAAATAAGGGGATATGTGGGATATCTCGGGATTATCTCGTCCAAACCGCAATAAGAAAACGGATCATCGGGGATTTTTCGGGATTTGGGATAACCTCCTCCAATCCCCTAAAATACAATAGAAATATAAAAGGCCTCAAAGTGTTGGACCGATAAACCCACATCCCATATTCCCATGTGGGATTGTATTTGGAAACTAAATGTTCCCACCAAGGTTATCGTTTGACATGGATTATCTTTGAGGAACAACGGGGCCTGTTAGAAGAGAATTTCATTGCAGCAAGCAATTGCAAACACGGGCCAAAGAACCGTATTTTGTTTGCTCAGACCCGTGATGTAACAAAATTGTTATGGGTTCTGATTGTTTGGACATGGTTGAGATAATGAAGAATTAGCTCATTTTATTTCATTTTGAGGGATCATGAATTAGCTCATTTTGGTAAAGGCCTGTAACCAATTCTGTTAGATGATCCTCCCCTGTATATTTTACCTCTTCTAATCTCTGATGGCCTCTGAGGTTTGGTTTGGTGTTCTGGAACCTGTTGATTCAGGTCCTGTGGGTTTGGTCATGGAACAGTCTCTTTGTTTTATGCGTTTCATTTAAAATGAAATTGGGAGTCTCAACAGGTTCCAGAATTCAAACCCCAAGTTCTTCCTGCCATGGTCTCAGATCAGCTTTACCTGCCGGTTGTTGCGCCAGGAACCTTGGACTCACTCCCTACAGGGTCCCTCTCTGCCCCTACTAGTTCAGCTAACTAAATTGCACAGTACAATAAAAACTTTGATCACAGTTTCAACTTGGACAACACTTCTGCAGTTCAACCTATGCTTATTAATCATTACAATACATCAGAATGCAGTACAGTGTTTGAATACTTCACGGACCTGGTCAAGCCGTTTCACTAGTACATCTGTGATACTGAATTGATACCTCTGCTTCAGCTTTGACATGCACACACAGAACTATGATGTTCGCAAACAAGCCAAATGACCCGACCGTATAGTCAAGTGGGGATCACAAAATGCTCTCTATAATTAAGACATCTGACTTCTTCACTGTTGGCTAACCATATTTTGCTCCTTGTGCCAACTGACAACTCTACTGTAGGGCAAATCTCCACCGAATATGTCTAGGGCACTGCCGACAGTAACATCAACTCCGCTGTTGCCTGCCTGCTTTATCCTCTCCAAATCGTCCATCGTTGACACGCCCCCAGCGTATGTTGTAGGGATCTACAAAACGGAAGATAAATTAGTGACCCATGTTGAGTACATGTAAAGATAAAGCGACTCTTAAATATAAAATTGAACATCTGGAATGAAATGTATAATTAAATTTCATTTCTAAACACATTCGAGTCAATAAAATCAAACATGGAAATATGGCTGAGCAACTAGTACAAAGTGTTTGATTCAACTCGCTACGCCGCATTTGCTCTCCAAAACAATGCACACGCCTTTTGTTTTCATCTTTTTTTGGGTGGTTGGGGGCAAGTGATTGATTTGTTCATGATACAACAATTAGATGAGAACTACAAGATGCAGTCACAGTGAGAAAACAAATGATACTACCTCATCTGAGATTTGCCTAAATCTGGATGTACCTAGACGCTATTTAGTGTATAGATACATCCAGATTTAATCAAACCTCAGGCATCTATTTATAGATGGAGGGAGTACAATAGTTTAGAACAAAAAAGAAAAGGCAAAAAACGGAACAAAAAACTTGAAACTGAAGTATAAAACTGTACATACAGGTGAATGGCGTCCCAGTAGCGCCACAAGTTCCTCATCAATTCCTAACCTGCATTTCACATAATAGCTTAGATTAGACTAACTACTAAAAATAAGTTTTTACACTGCCATAACATGATGATCAACAGGAAGACATGTCAGCTGATATCTGGTCTTAGTGAGATTAAATACTTAAACCTGGATAGATAAAAAGTGCACTACTGAAGAGTAATAACCAGTAAACCACAGATCCGTGCAGATTAAAATAGTAATGAAACTCGAGAGGAACTGTGGCATACACACCATCACATAAGTAATAGATTTATTATGGGAAGTTAAAATGACAGGACAATTATATCCCATCAAGGGTGACTATACTACACAATTTCAAAAGACAAATTAAATAAATGCAGAAGGAATATGGTTCACCTTTTGCCCTCCACATCAACTCCATGGACCAAAAACTCGTCTGCGTAGGCAGCAAGATGTTCTAATGTTGGCCCATCAACAAAGACATCACTGAACTTCTGCCATCTGTCAGTCACGATGGCATATCTGCCATCCTAACCAAAAACATTTTGTTAAGATAAATCAAAGATAGAAATAGCTGCCAGGAAGATAGCAGAAGCCATCAGAAACGATTGTGATCCAGTCTCAAGTTCACTATTTATGCATTGAGCTTATCTATGCTCACCATAACTGTTTCATTTATGACAAGGCAACACACTATGTTCGGATGACGAGGGGAAACAGAGAACAATGCTCATGTAAGTTGCCTATATGGAATTCAAAAGGTGATCCAGAAGAAAGCAGTATTGTAAATTAATATTCAGCTTAAATTAGCACTAATGTTCAGCACATTAACATACTTTTTTTTGCGGGGATCACATTAACATACTTAAAAGTTTGAATACAAGATAATGTGCATACCTTTTTTCGACAACTAAGGTCCAATACAAGCCTTTGCTTCCCAACAAGCTCCACAAGCTGTGTCAGCCTTTCAATGTTCATTTTGCCATCACTAAACACATACTGCATAAAAGACTCAATACATAAGTTGCAAATATTCAGCTGATGAAATCTCTATAAAAACTGATTTAACAGATGGAAAAAAAATCCAGGCCTTGAGCAGCAGGTGCCAACCAGCTGGTTCTGATTTTTATTTAATCCAATCATTTTCAACTTCAAGGAACATGTTATAACTAAAGCTAACTCTTGAGGCTCTTAGGGAGATTTTGCAGCCAAGAAAAACAGGCAGCCATGATCAGAAAGCAATCACATTGGCAATGAAGGAGTAGCCAAAAATGTCACAAAAGCAACATTCACAAGGTGCAGAAGACAATTGGTAACAATCGTGGATAAGTGAGATCAATAGAATTTATAGGTCACCATGTTCTGGCATCATTTTAGGTTTTAGGGAAATAACAATATCGGTATTGAAGAAAACTTAAGTTTAACATACTGACCAAACAAGAGATGGATAGGAAGTGGACATATGCCTAATCTTACTACATGAGTTATTTTACACACATAAATTCAATAAACAGACGCATAAAAGGTTTCATGGCATGAAGAAACAAATATAATGGCATTATTTACACAAAAGTAGAGCATGGACACGTACAGAAGTTACAATCACGTGACTTGCCCCTTCATTAAGGTAAGACATTGCATTCTCCAAATTTATTCCACCACCAACTTGCAAACCACCTAGTATTATGATAGCACATGTTTATGGCAATATGTCAAATTGATGGTATCCCATGGCTTACAATAGAAACGACAATACTGCATGAGCACCATTATCAGATGTACAAAACTATCCAAGGCAAAAGCTGATAGAAGTAGCCTTAAATAATTGTAAACAACAATACTACGGGGGCCTTGCAGTGATCTTAAAGAAGGTTTTGACCAGATAAGAACTTGAACTGAACATTAGCATTAGCGGTGTCAGGGGGGTTTCCTGTTCAAGTACTTCTAATTGTAGTACCCAACAAATAACACTCTTTATCAGACTCAAATGCTACCTCATATAGGCTCTGATAAATAAAAAATTACTATCCATGTGTGATATATCATATAAGCAGCACCATAGAAAGATCCAGATCCCATTAAAGGTGACAAAGGACAAATAAAAGCACATTTTCGTTTCAAAGATCTCACAAATAACAGTGGTCAACAAACTATTGTTGCACAGTTACACATGAAACAAACCAAATGAACAATAGTAGTTATGGTATATTGGTATGTATCAACTAATAATTAGACAACAAATTCTCACCAGGATATGCATGTAGCGCTTCCAGCGCAGCAGAACGGCTTGCATCGTCGCCACCAAGCATTATGACATGCCCACCAACAAGTCCATCTTGTTTATAAATACTCGCAAATTCTGCTGGAGGCTTGTCCGATTCAAAATTAGTCACTAGTACCGTCCCATCATCTGATGTATCACGCAGAGTGGAGCCAACAATCTGCTTAACTTTCCCCTAGGAGTTTGCAAAAATAACCTATCAGATGAACTATATTCAGAAACATATAGCCGCACAGATAAATGTTTGTTTGGTGAGCACAATTTTATCACTATCAGTCCACTTGTGAATCACACCGCAGCAAAATGATTAGCAATCACGCGAAAAAACGGTCATCGATTTGAACGGTCATGTCAGAGTATGATTCGACTGCTAATCACAACAGTGAAGGGTACCATTCCTACTGGCCACTGACCTTGTGAATGTCAATACACGGCCTGAAGCTAACCGAGCACACGACGGCACGTCCTCCTGCCAAAACGCACGGCCAATATCATAATCCCGACAGAGCATCAGACAAAGTGACAATGCATCTCAAGCCACAGAGGGATCCGAAGGGGGGAAGACATACTTGACACGCCGGATCTCGCCGGGGGCACCGAGACCCGCGAGCTCGCGCAGCGGGGCTGCGGCGCCGCGCACGGTGGCTGCGGAAGCCTCGCCGCGCACCTCGACGCCATCCGGAAGCTCATCGACGGCGGCGGCGGGGTAGGGTTTTGGTTTTTCTCTGTCTGTTCGGGCGGTGAGAGGCCGGGTGAAGTGGGTCAGACAGACTCGGACTAAACCAAGCAGCAAAGTTGAGAGAGTGTCGGACGCTATCGCATCCGACGGTCCAGATGCGGTCATCTCAGATCGGACGGCCCTGAGCGTTGCGTCTCCGGGCTATTAACTCCCGCAGCTAGCTCACGGAGCGAGCCATCCATCGATTAGGCGACTCGGCGGAAGGACTCGCTCGCTCCCCACCGCCGCCGCAGCCGCAGCCGCCGCCGGCCGACGAGGATGTTCTTCCACATCGTCCTGGAGCGGAACATGCAGCTGCACCCGCGCCACTTCGGCCCGCACCTGCGCGACAAGCTCGTCGCCAAGCTCATGAAGGACGTCGAGGGCACCTGCAGGTAGGGTTTCCGTCAATCCTCGCCTCCGCCCGCCCGCCCCCTCCTCCGGCTCGCCGAACGGGCGCTGAATCCGGTTGGCTGTATGTATCGCAGCGGGCGGCACGGGTTCGTGGTGGCGATCACGGGGGTGGAGGAGGTCGGGAAGGGGCTCATCCGGGAGGGCACGGGCTTCGTCACCTTCCCCGTTAAGTACCAGTGCGTCGTCTTCCGCCCCTTCAAGGGCGAGATCCTCGAGGCCGTCGTCACCATGGTCAACAAGGTGGGCTTTTACTCGACTGCTGTATTGTGGCCTTCTTATCCGCAGGCGTGATGTGCTCTGCAGTGCCCGGTTTACTGAACTTCGATTGCTTGGTTCTGCAGATGGGGTTCTTCGCAGAGGCTGGGCCTGTGCAGATCTTCGTGTCAAATCATGTGAGTGAACTTGTGTGCTTTTAAGTGAACCTGCTTTGTCAAATTGGTGGAGTAAATCGATACACTTCAGAATTCCCTATGTGGTCAATTATTCAGTGCAAGCTCTTACATCCGATTTGGATGTGCTTCTTGCCGACCTTGCACATTCTGGCTTACTGGGTGTGTTATTCTGCTTTTGTATGCAGCTGATTCCTGACGATATGGAGTTCCAATCTGGTGATGTGCCAAACTACACAACTTCTGATGGATCGGTATGCTTATTTTTGTACAAGTGGTTCCTACTGTTCTTCTCATCGTTGGTAACTACTAGCTAAGTGTCACTTGCATTACTACAGACTTCACCAGTACATTCATGCTTAAAACAAATAAAATATTTATTTAGATTAACGAATATCCCTTTTAACCTTTATATTTTGTAAGCATATCAAATTTATTCTGGCTTTTGCTTTCTAAAGATGGTAATGTTTGTTTAGAGTTGCATAAGAGGTTGTTTGGCTTGTTGAAGAATTAAAGCAACACGATATTACATGTCGAATGACTAACTACTTATTTTGTTGGTTTGGTGAGAAAATAAAGAAAAGAAACAAACTCCACGAGAAAAATAGGGGATAAGAAAGCCCACGAGTCTGTGTATTTTCTTTTGTGTGAAAGAGCGAAGTTAGCACCATACCACTGCCGCACCACCACCATGACGAACTCCCTTTTATATTATAATAGTACACATGTACACTACTGGCAGGTCATGTTCACTTGTTATTTTACTCTTATTGGAGCATCTTTGAAATGATATTGTGTGTGCTTGTAAAAAAAATTAACAATCTAATTGTTTATTCACAATGCTATAAGAAATTATAAATGCTTTAATGCATATATGAATTGGTATATATAAATAAGCTCTCAAAAAATTACTATTAGGTACTGGGTATCATTATGAAATAGAAAAGGATTGTTCTGTTGAAAGCGATTTGCTTTAGTCATTCTTTTGTGCTAAGTGGGAATTGCTTGTTTGTCTGGTTCAGGTGAAAATTCAAAAAGAAAGTGAGGTTCGTTTGAAGATCATAGGCACCCGTGTTGATGCGACAGAAATTGTAAGTCTTGTTACCCTTTCTTTTGCGGAAGTTTCTGAAATCGAAGTGCTCAGTTTTTAGAAGTACGAGGCAGGACTTCTGTGAGTTGTTGATTTTAGACTTGACGATCAAATTCCATATGCAGTACTATTGATATATAATAATAACATCAAAAGAATTGTAGTCTCCAATTGTCTATCAGTCTATGAAGAGGCATGTGTAGGTTTTGGGGCAAATAGTGACTTGATTCAAGTTAATTAATTAGTCCGAGATTCATATGATTATGAATTCAGGTAGATAGGATGGTGTCTATGTAACTGTTGTGTAAACTTTAAAGTGTTCTTTCTTCTTTCATATGCTATAATTACCAGAGGTATATAACTGATACGGAGTACTCTAATCCTGTTTAGATTCATAATATGTGGGTTTTGCCAAAATGTTGAATGCAACTTACTTGATTTCTATCTACTGAAACCATAATTAGATACTCCCTCAGTCCGGGTTTGTAAGCCCCCCTCGAATTTTAAGCCCAACTTTGGCCATCAAATTATGACTTATTTTCCATAAAAAGTTTGCTTTTTGGATTCATATTTTCAAAATGTTTTCAAAGGCATTATTTTTTTGGCAAATAACTCAATTTTTTGTTAGTTAAATTTATGGTCAAAATTCAAGGGGCCTCACAAGCCCGGACAGTGCGAGTACCAAAAACAAGGCAATTTCGTCATGAAGCTACAGTTGTATTTGTATCCATTCTATTAACACCTTTTAGGCTTTGAGATGTGCAATTTCTTATAGTTTGATCATTTTTTGTCTCAGTTTTGCATCGGCACGATAAAAGATGACTATCTGGGTATTATCAGTGATCCTGGTGCAGCATCGTAAATGATCCAGACAAGACTGCAGCCTTACGATACTCTTCAACTTCGACATCCTGATGCATTGTAACGTGAAGAAAGACTGCAAGAGAAATGGGTCATGTATTATCATAACTAGGATCTTTAACTGTAGTCAATGAGCCACAGTAGTGGTTAATTATTGGGATTGAAGCAGCTGTCTGAACCTTCTGATAAGATTGCACAACTATGTGTTGCCAAACCACTTATCTTACTGCATCCGATGATGGTAAGACTGCAAGAGAAATGGGCCCTGTATTATCATAACTAGGATCTTTAACTGTAGTCAATGAGCCACAGTAGTGGTTAATTTATTGGGATTGAAGCAGCTGTCTGAACTTTCTGATAAGATTGCACAACTATGTGTTGCCAAACCACTTATCTGACTACATCCGATGATGGTCATTGTTGGCAATCAGATCTTAACCGAACGGAAGTACAAGTCAATGCTATCAAATGAAATGAACATATCTTTTCATGACATAGATTTGAATGGCATTCATGGGATAGTGATACACAGATATTTGAGGTTGTCCCATCTGGCAACAACTGTACTAACAGACACCTTTCGCTAAGACAGTTAGACTAATGTTAGCTGTAAGCGTTACATTATCAGCTCCCACAAGGTAATGTGTAGATACCTGCACAAAGAACAACTGAGATCAGATGATGCAATATAAAACCATTGAATTAACATTAAATTTAAACCCTCTTTGGGATATAAAACACATACAACTCACCTGCTTAGAACCTGAGGTTAATGTAATCACTTTTCAGATGTCATTCTTTTCTCCAGGAGGGAGCCATGATGTACACATGGAAATCACAAACTTGTTTCCACCGACATGATCATGCTACTGCTCTGTTTCCAATTCACTTCAAATGCTGCTCCAAGATGTTCCAAAATTGATTTTGTAAATCACAATCTAGAAGTGTTCCTGAAAGATTTGAGAAGGTGCTAGTAAGCTCGCGTGAAGACCATGATAGGAAATATGTGAATAGCTCTTGAATATCTGGTACCATCAAGCCAATCTATCTGAAAAGGAAGCCAGGCCCATTAAGGCAAATAGGCAAAGCAACGAAAATGCATCCACAATGCGAAATGAGGACTCCGTGAGAAAGTAGATCTTGTGGTTGTTAGGGTCACCACGGTATCCTCGCGCAATCATTGCCTGCACAAAACAGAAAGAATCAGAGGTTAAAGAGGCGAAGCAACAAAAGATTACAACTGTATCAGTCTAATACAAGGACTCCATTTCCATCTAAGTACTACGATCTAGACAGTTATGTGCCTGAAAATGTAATATGCCAACTATGATATAATCAAGTTTCACCATTCTTATGTCAATGAGACTACAGAAGAGCGCCTCAATTAAGGATGCAGCTGTGCTCGATGTTCCTTTTCTCTAAGCATTTTTTGCGTAATTAAGTTCAAACAAAAAGCCATCCAAATTCCAGACAGCTAAGTGATCACCTATGCGATTTCTACCCCATTTTGGCCCAAACTCATTTCTGATACACAAACAGTGAAGTCCATGCCTGGTTCAGTTTTCCTCAGACATCCAACTCGACAACACAACCAGGAATGGTTTGTCATAAAAAAAGCTAATGTCGTGTGCCCTTAGAAATGGACCTAAAGACAGATATGATAAGTATCTTTTATAGAGATAGTGTAGTGATTCGTACACAGGTATTAGCAATGGTTGTTAAGTGTGTACAGATGTGATTGGCACGCTGGTGTGAAAGACACTTGTGTACATACGTGTCTAATTGCAGTAAACATCTATAATGGTGAGATGCACAGGGGAGAGGTTGCACAGCAACGACTTGAGATAGAATAGTACTAGGTGAAGGAAGGCACTGCTTGGGGGAGGACTAGACCTGAAATAGCGATCAAGGAATACCACAGCCAGCCAGCTAACAATCAAATCTACAGTAACTTTCTAGGTAATAAAGATAACCTTACAAACAATATAAGATCGTACCACCAATACAAACAATAGTTGATAGCTAAGTAATATTCAGCCAGTTCTAACAAAGTAGAAACATTCCGAGCTTGTGGCCACTGTTGCTCCTGTTTGGCAAACCGTCTAGGTTGCACGTAACACCATATGCTAACGACAGGCTTATGGACTTTCAGTTCAAATTCTTATCCTTCACAGTGACAGGAGAACACTTCCAAATCTGAGATCAATGTAAAAGACCATGTGAATTTGGTTATGAAAAGGGGAAATGGCCTGCTACCCTGGGGATAGCTGCTCCCCCTAATTCCACTGTGCAACTGATTGCTTGGGGGATACATGCTGGCGTTGTTTAGCATCTACTGTCATATAGGCTTATAGTAACTATAAAGTTAAGAAAGTTTTCTGAATCTTGAGTCTAATCAAACATCAAATATTAGTGCATGCTGCCAAAGTACTCAAGATATATGATCCTATTAATGCCAATCTTAGACTCTTAGTAAATATGTGTGACCAAGTACTGCTAGATGGATCGTAGAAAATTGTAATAATTAGTTCGTAAAACAACACATGAACACAATGGATCACACTCAGCCATGTTCATAAATTCACTTTTCTGAGGATAGTGAAACTTCGAAATAAACTGACCTTGGATACTTGCTCCGCATGATCAAATATATTCTTGAAAATTCGCTGGACATAGTTGAAGAAAACTGCAAAGATGATATTAGTGTGAAAGTTCAATTCAACGTTTTTCCACATAATAATATGTAAAGTAGTCGATTCAACCCTGATAGCCAGGTTAGAGAAAGTACATACTATCTATTGTTTCCATAGTGGCCAGATTTTTCCAATCAATCCGACGTGTTACGATTGCCAGTGCTGAATTGCGAACCTAGTACAAATTTTGAATAATGTTATTCTTCAAGGTTTGGTCTCAAATAGCAGTGTGTGTGTAGTTAGGAAAAGGTAAAATCAGTGTTCAGTTTGGCAATTAGCCTACACTTGCCTCATCAAATACTAGATTAATGAACCTCAAAGATAGTAGCAGTGTAAGTACTATCTCGGGTACTGGCACACCAATAAGCTTCAGCGGAATCATAAACCACCACAAAGCAGAAGCAAGCTGCTCAGGAGTGGTCGTGGTCAAGCAGAGACTTGCACTTTGGAATATCTGCATCCAAACAACAAGCATTTCCATGAACATCTCAATTTGCATTACTTGAATTTAAAAAAACAAAAAACAGTATATTTTGCACTCAGGACGTGTCTGTCTGCTGTACTTCACCAGCTAGAGAATGCAAAAGGCATTAGAAAGCAAAAGATAATGAAGATTTTGGGTCAGAGAAATATTAGGCAAATACTTAGATGAAATGGAGGAACATACTGCAAAGGAGAGGCATGCCGATGTACTTGCAACTGCTAGGCCTTTCCTTGTAAACTGTAGTGGCCCTAGTTTCATGATTGTGTAAGAATATCCACTCAAGGAACAAGGAATATTCGGCACACCTAGAACAGATGGGGGAGGAGTTCTTGTCTGTAGTAGGGAAGGCGCGCCATCGGCACCAAATCCCAACATTATGAATATGATGCCTGAAAGAAGAGTAACCCTTCCAAGTTGATCCTACAGAGTAAATATACAATTTAATTTATGGATACAAGAAAAGCAAGTGCATTTCAAGAAGAATATACTTAATATACAAGACAATAAATGCTATGAGTAGAATGGGTACATAAGGGATAAGATATAAGTAAAACATGATTGCTGAAACTGTCTAACTTAAAGTCCTGCATCAGCACCAAAAATGACAGTAAATTAACTACAGTTTGCTATGTTAAGAGTATCGGTTTTTATTTGTCATGTACATGTGGGGCCCTAGCAAGGCAGCAATAGGAGCAAATCAGAGTATATGGCGGCAGCAATAGGAGCAACTTCAAGTAAGGATATACCATGTCAGAGCCCCCTAGCAACTTAATGTGTCCAGACTCCAGAAAGATTCTATCATCATGCATGGGAGTTAGGTTTTTGGGCTATAGGTGACAGTCCGTGAGCAGGAACTACACCATATGCGAATGCAACATAGTTTCCAGGTTTTTCAGATTGGTCGGTTGATCCAGCGGTTTTTACTGATTATACCGAATATCAAAACCACGGAGTCTGTCTCACCATACCAAATACCAGATTCCTATCGAACTGAGTTGATCGGCTCAATTCGGTAGAAAACTGCACAGCCCTATGTTTCAGTTTAGACTAGTCCTCGTGCACTCCCTATATTTGGCCCTTAGCCTAGAACATGAAAACTAAGATTGAATCCCTTTTGACTTACACAAACCATAAGCTTCAACGTGTATGGAAAATTATCGATGCAAATGAACATCATAAGGAAAATTCCAAGTAGCTGGGAACGATCAAAATTTTAAACCAGAATTGGATATGCATGTAAGAACGAACAACATACCTTCCAAACATGATTTGGCAGAACCCACATTGAAAGAAGAGCAAGGCCAGCTACCAAACCAAAGCGCATATAAATATTTGACCTGGCTGGTAGGACAACAAGGGCCAAGAGCCACACCTGCAAACAGAAATAGCTACATTGTTAGAAGCAGCAGGAGAGCAACAGGTACAAGATGATGCAGTTGATCATTTAACTTAAACTAAAGTACTTCATTTATCTCTCATGTTCCCGAGACGATAACACCAACTAACATTACCAAGATGAGAACACCACCTAACATTACCAAGACGATAGCACCATCTAAGAGAAGTAGACCAGCCGCGCGCAATAAAGCATGTGTGATGTCTGACATGCCATATTCCCCCTCGCTCTAAGGTAGAAAAAACAAGTGGTCAACCAAGTGAGAGACCACATAGTACATAGACCATTTAATTTCTCCTGTTTCATTTGACTTCCTTATTTCAATTGATTACAAGACGACATATAGGCTCAGTAAATCCTTCTCTCCGAGTATTCAACATTATCAAGAACTATATTCACAGGTCCAGAACTGCTCATCCAACAACTTTTTGTAATGTTATAAACTTATAATGATGGGCAATAAAATTGACACATCGTTTTCTTCATTTTACTAGTTCATAACCCAGGGGAGACATTTTCACAAAGACCTGGCGTGCATCCTCTCTGAACCGGCACCATAGAAACTGGTGGTAGTTTATCCGAAATGCGAGTGAGGGCAGTTTACCAGCTTGACGCGGGGGTCGACGGAGTGGAGGAAGGTGCGAGGGGAGTCGACGAACTGGCAGATGGGCGTGGCCGCGGCGCCGGAGATGAGCCGGAGGACCTGCTCGGGGCCGACCCCGCCCACTGCGGCGCGCGGGATCCACGCGGCCCACCTTGCCGCCGCGCCATTCTTATCCCCTGAGGACGACGACGTGGAGGGGGCTGCGGGCGTGGCGGGGTTGGAAGCGGAGCACACGAGCAGGGCGAGGCGGGCGCTTCTGCTCCCCGCCCTTGGCTTCGCCGGGAGGTGGAGCCAGTTGGGATTGGTGCTGGTTCTCGCCGCCGGGAGCGCGAGGGAGTGGAAAGGGCGGAGCTGGACGGCGGCCATCGGTGGCTCGCTCCACCGGAGGGCGCGCGCCGCCGGGGCAGGACGGCGGAGCTTTTTTGCTTGGGAGACGTGAGCGATGCAGCTCGAGCCTCGAGCCCGAAGAAGAAGCAGACTAGCAGGATTTGCAGCTGCTGGCGCAAACCGGCCGGCTTGAGTGATTTTATTTTCGAAATATACGTTTTTCGTGTGTGTACCAGACGTGTTTTCAAAATTTGAACACATTCTGGAGCTAGATCAGGAGTTCAACCATGGTGTGAAATTGTTGGTATCGTATTCGTATGGAGGAAAGAAACCTCTGTTAAAAACTTAAAATCGGTGATTCGGTCTTTACAACCTACTCTATGAGTTGCTTTTAGACAAAAGGAAGAAAAGCCCAACTTTAAATTAACGAAGTTATCAAGAGGTCAGGAATTACGCAAGGCAACCACAGACGAAAGATACAAAATGCTAAAACAGCTTACAACAACATAAACAAAAGATTAAGACAAGAACAAATCATCTTAAAGTCGTCGATGCACTCAACCACGATTTTTGTATTCCTTCGTCTCCTCAAGAGGTGAGCCATCGCCTGACCATCCTAATCCATGACTATAAAGGGAACCCTGCCCTCTAGCTCTGACTCGAAGGCCGCCTAACAGTTGACCATGGAGATGTTCACCCTAGAGCAAAGGAATGGACGAGAAACCTATAGGACTAGACACTAAGCCCGCCACTTGACTGCATCGAGCTCACCAACGGAAGCCTTGCCACGGACAAGGATGCACCTACAAGGAGAGGAAGCTGCTTGGTGTGGGTGATGATGGAGAAGGCACGATGAATAAGAGTTTTTGTCACACCACATAGCGCCGGAACGAAACCTGCAAGGAGCACCATGCTCTCGCCATCCCATCACACCTCTCCAAATGGGGGAAGGGAAGGCTTCCCCTCCCTGCTCAGGTATGAGGGCACCGATCCGCTAGCGGGCATGCAGAACGAAGAAGCCGAGTAAACCCACAACGATGCAGGAATCCTAGACCAAAAAGCTCAACGCCATCACCATGGATCGAACCTCGACGCTGACAACTGGAACCAGAGCAAGCCCACACCCCCTCTTACCCAAAGCGGCACATTCAAGAAGGTGACAGGGCCCAAGACACCGCTGCCACTCAATCCAGATGATTTGGGATTTCCTTTCGGGTAAAGAGTGGGGGAGGGAGGGAAGGGGAAAGTACCTCAACGGCGCCTCCAAGGAAGAAGACGTCTGCCCAAAGGTGCCGCGGCTGGTGCAGACAACTAGGGATTTCTCCCGGTCCTTGTCCCACCTCAAACACCTAACCGCGTGGCAGATCTAGCGGCTAGAAGCCACCGAAGTTTAGCGCTAGAAATGTAGGGCACGCTCGGAGGAGGAGTCCCTTCACATCTGGATCAAGAGCCGACAAGCAGCCCGAGCGCCATGGCTAATACCCTTGTATCCTCCCCATCCACACGACCAAGGAGAAGGCCAACACTGGTGTGCGTTGCTTGTTGCAAAGCCAGCGCCACCTCACCCCGAGGTTGTTGCATGTGCGTCCGGAGTCTACAACATGGGCGCAGAGACACGAGATCCTCGCCAGTACCTTCCTTAGCAGCCACATGGCTTCCCAGCAGTCACCTATAGCAGCGGTAGAGTTGGGGAAAAACTAGTGAAGGAGGGTGGGGGTTCTAGGGTTTGGGTTGCCGCCTGAGTCGCCCCAAAGGGAGCGCCGCAAGAGGAGCAAGCCTTATCATGGAGCAGCCGCAACGGAGCAGAGAGGGCAGGTTGAGTAGTAAGAAGTGAAGAAGTTCGGGCCCTGATGGCGTGTAACACACACGTTCGTTGGGAACCCCAAGAGGAAGGTATGATGCACACAGTAGCAAGTTTCCCTCAGAAAGAAACCAAGGTTTATCGAACCAGGAGGAGCCAAGAAGCACGTTGAAGGTTGTTGGTGGCGGGATGTAGTGCGGCGCAACACCAGGGATTCCGGCGCCAACGTGGAACCTGCACAACACAACCAAAGTACTTTGCCCCAACGAAACAGTGAGGTTGTCAATCTCACCGGCTTGCTGTAACAAAGGATTAGATGTATAGTGTGGATGATGATTGTTTGCGAAGAACAGTAAAGAACAAGTATTGCACTAGATTGTATGCGATGTAAAGAATAGGACCGGGGTCCACAGTTCACTAGAGGTGTCTCTCCCATAAGATAAATAGCATGTTGGATGAACAAATTACAGTCGGGCAATTGACAAATAGAGAGGGCATGACAATGCACATACATGATATGATAAATATAGTGAGATTTAATTGGGCATTACGACAAAGTACATAGACCGCTATCCAGCATGCATCTATGCCTAAAAAGTCCACCTTCAGGTTATCATCCGAACCCCTTCCAGTATTAAGTTGCAAACAACAGACAATTGCATTAAGTATGGTGCGTAATGTAATCAATAACTACATCCTTGGACATAGCATCAATGTTTTATCCCTAGTGGCAACAGCACATCCACAACCTTAGAACTTTCTCGTCACCGTCCTGCATTTAATGGAGGCATGAACCCACTATCGAGCATAAATACTCTCTCTTGGAGTTAAGAGCAAAAACTTGGCCAGAGCCTCTATTAATAACGGAGAGCATGCAAGATCATAAACAACACATAGGTAATAGATTGATAATCACCATAACATAGTATTCTCTATCCATCGGATCCCGACAAACACAACATATAGCATTACAGATAGATGATCTTGATCATGTTAGGCAGCTCACAAGATCCAACAATGAAGCACATAAGGAGAAGACGACCATCTAGCTACTGCTATGGACCCATAGTCCAGGGGTGAACTACTCACTCATCACTCCGGAGGCGACCATGGCGGTGAAGAGTCCTCCGGGAGATGATTCCCCTCTCCGGAAGGGTGCCGGAGGCGATCTCCTGAATCCCCTGAGATGGGATTGGCGGCGGCGGCGCCTTAGTAAGGTTTTCCGTATCGTGGCTCTCGGTACTGGGGGTTTCGCGACGGAGGCTTTAAGTAGGCGAAAGGGCAGGTCAAAGGGCGTCACGGGGGACCCACACAGCAGGGCCGCGCGGCCAGGGCCCAGGCCGCGCCGCCCTGGCGTGTCGTCGCCCCGTGGCCCCACTTCGTCTTCTCTTCGATCTTCTGGAAGCTTCGTGGCAAAATAGGACCCTGGGCGTTGATTTCGTCCAATTCCGAGAATATTTCCTTACTAGGATTTCTGAAACCAAAAACAGCAGAAAACAGCAACTGGCTCTTCGGCATCTTGTTAATAGGTTAGTGCCGGAAAATGCATAAATACGACTGATGACGCGTAAAGCACACACTCGTTGGGAACCCCAAGTGGAAGGTGTGATGCGTACAGCAGCAAGTTTCCCTCAGTAAGAAACCAAGGTTTATCGAACCAGTAGGAGTCAAGAAGCACGTCGAAGGTTGATGGCGGCGGGATGTAGTGCGGCGCAACACCAGGGATTCCGGCGCCAACGTGGAACCTGCACAACACAACCAAAGTACTTTGCCCCAACGAAACAGTGAGGTTGTCAATCTCACCGGCTTGCTGTAACAAAGGATTAACCGTATTGTGTGGAAGATGATTGTTTGCAGAAAACAGTAGAACAAGTATTGCAGTAGATTGTATTTCAGTATAGAGAATTGGACCGGGGTCCACAGTTCACTAGAGGTGTCTCTCCCATAAGATAAACAGCATGTTGGGTGAACAAATTACAGTTGGGCAATTGACAAATAAAGAGAGCATGACCATGCACATACATATCATGATGAGTATAGTGAGATTTAATTGGGCATTACGACAAAGTACATAGACCGCCATCCAACTGCATCTATGCCTAAAAAGTCCACCTTCAGGTTATCATCCGAACCCCCTCCAGTATTAAGTTGCAAAGCAACAGACAATTGCATTAAGTATGGTGCGTAATGTAATCAACAACTACATCCTTAGACATAGCATCAATGTTTTATCCCTAGGGGCAACAGCACAACACAACCTTAGAACTTTCATCCTTTGTCCCGGTGTCAATGCGAGGCATGAACCCACTATCGAGCATAAGTACTCCCTCTTGGAGTTACAAGCATCTACTTGGCCAGAGCATCTACTAGTAACGGAAAGCATGCAAGATCATAAACAACACGTAGATATAACTTTGATAATCAACATAACAAGTATTCTCTATTCATCGGATCCCAACAAACGCAACATATAGAATTACAGATAGATGATCTTGATCATTTTAGGCAGCTCACAAGATCCGACAATGATAGCACAATGGGGAGAAGACAACCATCTAGCTACTGCTATGGACCCATAGTCCAGGGGTAGACTACTCACTCATCACACCGGAGGCGACCATGGCGGCGTAGAGTCCTCCGGGAGATGATTCCCCTCTCCGGCAGGGTGCCGGAGGCGATCTCCTGGATCCCCTGAGATGGGATCGGCGTTGGCGGCGTCTCTCGGAAGGTTTTCCGTATCGTGGCTCTTGCACCGGGGGTTTCGTCACGGAGGCTTTAAGTAGGCGGAAGGGTAGGTCAAGAGGCGGCGCGAGGGGCCCAGACCATAGGGCCGCGGCCAGGCAGGGGCCGCGCCGCCCTATGCTCGCTGCCTCGTGGCCCCTCTTCGTTTCGTCTTCGGACTTCGAAGCTTCGTGGAAAAATAGGCCCCCGGGCTTTGATTTCGTCCAATTCCGAGAATATTTCCTTACTAGGATTTACGAAACCAAAAACAGCGAGAAACAAAGAATCGGCACTTCGGCATCTTGTTAATAGGTTAGTTCCAGAAAATGCACGAATATGACATAAAGTGTGCATAAAACATGTAGATAACATCAATAATGTGGCATGGAACATAAGAAATTATCGATACGTCGGAAACGTATCAACGACATATAATGTGTATAAAACATGTAGATATCATCAATAATGTAGCATGGAACATAAGAAATTATCGATACGTCGGAGACGTATCAGCATCCCCAAGCTTAGTTCCTGCTCGTCCCGAGCAGGTAAACGATAACAAAGATAATTTCTGGAGTGACATGCCATCATAACCTTGATCATACTATTGTAAGCATATGTAATGAATGCAGCGATCAAAACAATGGTAATGACATGAGTAAACAAATGAATCATAAAGCAAAGACTTTTCATGAATAGTACTTCAAGACAAGCATCAATAAGTCTTGCATAAGAGTTAACTCATAAAGCAATAAATCAAAGTAAAGGTATTGAAGCAGCACAAAGGAAGATTAAGTTTCAGCGGTTGCTTTCAACTTATAACATGTATATCTCATGGATAGTGTCAATGTAAAGTAATATAACAAATGCAATATGCAAGTATGTAGGAATCAATGCACAGTTCACACAAGTGTTTGCTTCTTGAGGTGGAGAGAGATAGGTGAACTGACTCAACATAAAAGTAAAAGAAAGGTCCTTCAAAGAGGAAAGCATCGATTGCTATATTTGTGCTAGAGCTTTTATTTTGAAAACATGAAACAATTTTGTCAACGATAGTAATAAAGCATATGTATCATGTAAATTATATCTTACAAGTTGCAAGCCTCATGCATAGTGTACTAATAGTGCCCGCACCTTGTCCTAATTAGCTTGGGTTAACACTGATCATCATTGCATAACATATGTTTCAACCAAGTGTCACAAAGGGGTACCTCTATGCACTTTGTACAAGGGTCTAAGGAGAAAGTTCGCATTGGATTTCTCGCTTTTGATCATTCTTCAACTTAGACACCCATACCGGGACAACATAGACAACAGATAATGGACTCCTCTTTTAATGCTTAAGCATTCAACAACAGTTAATATTCTCATAAGAGATTGAGGTTTTATGTCCAAACTGAAACTTCCACCATGATTCATGGCTTTAGTTAGCGGCCCAATGTTCTTCTCTAACAGTATGCATACTCAAACCATTTGATTGTGAAAACCGCCCTTACTTCAGACAAGACGAACATGCATAGCAACTCACATGATATTCAACAAAGAGTAGTTGATGGCGTCCCCAGGAACATGGTTATCGCACAACAAACAACTTAATAAGAGATAAAGTGCATAAGTACTTAATAAGAGATAAAGTGCATAAGTACTTAATAAGAGATAAAGTGCAACCTCTCCTTATCTTAGTTTAGTGTTTTATTGTGCCAAGTAAAGTTTTTGATAGAAAAGTAAGTACTAGATTTGGATTACTGCGCAGAAACAGATTTCTTTGCTGTCACGAATCTGGGTCTACCTCCCTGTAGGTAGCTCAGAAAATTAAGCCAATTTACGTGCATGATCCTCAGATATGTACGCAACTTTCATTCAATTTGAGCATTTTCATTTGAGCAAGTCTGGTGCCATTTTAAAATTCGTCAATACGAACTGTTCTGTTTTGACAGATTCTGCCTTTTATTTCGCATTGCCTCTTTCGCTATGTTGGATGAATTTCTTTGATCCACTAATGTCCAGTAGCATTACGCAATGTCCAGAAGTGTTAAGAATGATTGTGTCACCTCTGAATATGTCAATTTATAATGTGCACTAACCCTCTAATGAGTTGTTTCGAGTTTGGTGTGGAGGAAGTTTTCAAGGATCAAGAGAGGAGTATGATGCAACATGATCAAGGAGAGTGAAAGCTCTAAGCTTGGGGATGCACCCGGTGGTTCACCCCTGCATATATCAAGAAGACTCAAGCGTCTAAGCTTGGGGATGCCCAAGGCATCCCCTTCTTCATCGACAACATTATCAGGTTCCTCCCCTGAAACTATATTTTTATTCCATCACATCTTATGTGCTTTTTCTTGGAGCGTCGGTTTGTTTTTGTTTTTTGTTTTGTTTGAATAAAATGGATCCTAGCATTCACTTTATGGGAGAGATACACGCTCCGCTGTAGCATATGGACAAGTATGTCCTTGGTTTCTACTCATAGTATTCATGGCGAAGTTTCTCCTTCGTTAAATTGTTATATGGTTGGAATTGGAAAATGATACATGTAGTAATTGCTATAAATGTCCTGGGTAATGTGATACTTGGCAATTGTTGTGCTCATGATTAAGCTCTTGCATCATATGCTTTGCACCCATTAATGAAGAAATACATAGAGCATGCTTAAATTTGGTTTGCATATTTGGTTTCTCTAAGGTCTAGATAATCTCTAGTATTGAGTTTGAACAACAAGGAAGACGGTGTAGAGTCTTATAATGTTTTCAATATGTCTTTTATGTGAGTTTTGCTGCACCGGTTCATCCTTGTGTTTGTTTCAAATAAGCCTTGCTAGCCTAAACCTTGTATCGAGAGGGAATACTTCTCATGCATCCAAAATACTTGAGCCAACCACTATGCCATTTGTGTCCACCATACCTACCTACTACATGGTATTTTCCGCCATTCCAAAGTAAATTGCTTGAGTGCTACCTTTAAAATTCCATCATTCACCTTTGCAATATATAGCTCATGGGACAAATAGCTTTAAACTATTGTGGTATTGAATATGTAATTATGCACTTTATCTCTTATTAAGTTGCTTGTTGTGCGATAACCATGTTTACTGGGGACGCCATCAACTACTCTTTGTTGAATTTCATGTGAGTTGCTATGCATGTTCGTCTTGTCTGAAGTAAGAGAGATCTACCACCATAGGGTTAAGCATGCATATGTTAGAGAAGAACATTGGGCCGCTAACTAAAGCCATGTTCCATGGTGGAAGTTTCAGTTTTGGACAACAATCCTCAAATCTCAAATGAGAAAATTATTAATTGTTGTTATATGCTTATGCATAAAAGAGGAGTCCATTATCTGTTGTCTATGTTATCCCGGTATGGATGTCTAAGTTGAAGAATAATCAATAGCGAGAAATCCAATGCGAGCTTTCTCCTTAGACCTTTGTACAGGCGGCATAGAGGTACCCCTTTGTGACACTTGGTAAAAACAATGCATTGTGATGATCCGGTAGTCCAAGCTAATTAGGACAAGGTGCGGGCACTATTAGTATACTATGCATGAGGCTTGCAACTTGTAAGATATAATTTACATGATACATATGCTTTATTACTACCGTTGACAAAATTGTTTCATGTTTTCAAAATCAAAGCTCTAGCACAAATATAGCAATCGATGCTTTTCCTCTATGGAGGACCATTCTTTTACTTTCAATGTTGAGTCAGTTCACCTATTTCTCTCCACCTCAAGAAGCAAACACTTGTGTGAACTATGCATTGATTCCTACATACTTGCTTATTGCACTTATTATATTACTCTATGTTGACAATATCCATGAGATATACATGTTACAAGTTGAAAGCAACCGCTGAAACTTAATCTTTTTTTGTGTTGCTTCAATACCTTTACTTTGAATTATTGCTTTATGAGTTAACTCTTATGCAAGCCTTATTGATGCTTGTCTTGAAGTGCTATTCATGAAAAGTCTTTGCTTTATGATTCACTTGTTTACTCATGTCATATACATTGTTTTGATCGCTGCATTCACTACATATGCTTTACAAATAGTATGATCAAGATTATGATGGCATGTCACTCAGAAATTATACGTGTTATCGTTTTACCTGCTCGGGACGAGCAGAACTAAGCTTGGGGATGCTGATACGTCTCCGACGTATCGATAATTTCTTATGTTCCATGCCACATTATTGATGTTATCTACATGTTTTATGCACACTTTATGTCATATTCGTGCATTTTCCGGAACTAACCTATTAACAAGATGCCGAAGTGCCGATTCTTTGTTTCTGCTGTTTTTGGTTTCAGAAATCCTAGTAAGGAAATATTCTCGGAATTGACGAAATCAAAGCCCAGGGGCCTATTTTCTCACGAAACTTCCGTAAGTCCGAAGGAGAGACGAAGAGGGGCCACGGAGGGGCCACACCCTAGGCGGCGCGGCCCCCTTGGCCGCGCGGCCACGTGGTGTGGGGCCCCCGTGCCGCCTCTTGACCTGCCCTTTCGCCTATAAAAAGTCTCCGTGACGAAACCCCAGCACGAGAACCACGATACGGAAAACCTTCCGGAGACGCCGCCGCCGCCGATCCCATCTCGGGGGATCCAGGAGATCGCCTCCGGCACCTGCCGGAGAGGGGAATCATCTCCGGAGGACTCTACGCCGCCATGGTCGCCTCCGGTGTGATGTGTGAGTAGTCTACCCTGGACTATGGGTCCATAGCAGTAGCTAGATGGTTGTCTTCTCCCCATTGTGCTATCATTGTCGGATCTTGTGAGCTGCCTAACATGATCAAGATCATCTATCTGTAATTCTATATGTTGCGTTTGTTGGGATCCGATGAATAGAGAATACTTGTTATGTTGATTATCAAAGCTATGCTTATGTGTTGTTTATGATCTTGCATGCTCTCCGTTATTAGTAGATGCTCTGGCCAAGTTGATGCTAGTAACTCCAAGAGGGAGTATTTATGCTCGATAGTGGGTTCATGCCTCTGTGAATCTGGAGGAGTGACAAGAACCACTAAGGTTATGGATGTGCTGTTGCCACTAGGGATAAAACATTAGTGCTATGTTCAAGGATGTAGTCACTAGTTACATTACGCGCAATACTTAATGCAATTGTCTGTTGTTAGCAACTTAATACTGGAGGGGGTTCGGATGATAACCTGAAGGTGGACTTTTTAGGCATAGATGCAGTTGGATGACGGTCTATGTACTTTGTCGTAATGCCCAATTAAATCTCACTATACACATCATGATATGTATGTGCATGGTCATGCTCTCTTTATTTGTCAATTGCCCAACTGTAATTTGTTCACCCAACATGCTGTTCGTCTTATGGGAGAGACACCTCTAGTGAACTGTGGACCCCGGTCCAATTCTCTTTCTTGAAATACAATCTCTTGCAATCTTGTTCTACCGTTTTCGCAAACAATCATCTTCCACACAATACGGTTAATCCTTTGTTACAGCAAGCCGGTGAGATTGACAACCTCACTGTTTCGTTGGGGCAAAGTACTTTGGTTGTGTTGTGCAGGTTCCACGTTGGCGCCGGAATCCCTGGTGTTGCGCCGCACTACATCCCGCCGCCATCAACCTTCAACGTGCTTCTTGGCTCCTCCTGGTTCGATAAACCTTGGTTTCTTTCTAAGGGAAAACTTGCTGCTGTGCGCATCATACCTTCCTCTTGGGGTTGCCCAACGAACGTGTGAAATACACGCCATCAAATACCACAATAGTTTTTAAGCTATTTGTCCCATGAGCTATATATTGCAAAGGAAAATGATGGAATTTTAAAGGTAGCACTCAAGCAATTTACTTTGGAATGGCGGAGAAATACCATGTAGTAGGTAGGTATGGTGGACACAAATGGCATAGTGGTTGGCTCAAGGATTTTGGATGCATGAGAAGTATTCCCTCTCGATACAAGGTTTAGGCTAGCAAGGTTATTTGAAACAAACACAAGGATGAACCGGTGCAGCAAAACTCACATAAAAGACATATTGTAAACATTATAAGACTCTACACCGTCTTCCTTGTTGTTCAAAACTCAATACTAGAAATTATCTAGACTTTAGAGAGACCAAATATGCAAACCAAATTTTAGCAAGCTCTATGTATTTCTTCATTAATGGGTGCAAGGTATATGATGCAAGAGCTTAAACATGAGCACAACAATTGCCAAGTATCAAATTATTCAAGACATTTTAGAATAACTACATGTAGCATTTCCCGATTCCAACCATATAACAATTTAACGAAGAAGATTCAACCTTCTCCATGAATACTATGAGTAAAGCCTAAGGACATATTTGTCCATATGCAACAGCGGAGCGTGTCTCTCTCCCACACAATGAATGCTAGGATCCATTTTATTCAAACAAAAACAAAAACAAAAACAAACAGACGCTCCAAGCAAAGTACATAAGATGTGACTGAATAAAAATATAGTTTCAGGGGAGGAACCTGATGATGTTGTCGATGAAGAAGGGGATGCCTTGGGCATCCCCAAGCTTAGACGCTTGAGTCTTCTTAAAATATGCAGGGGTGAACCACCGGGGCATCCCCAAGCTTAGAGCTTTCACTCCTCTTGATCATATTATATCATACTCCTCTCTTGACCCTTGAAAACTTCCTTCACACCAAACTTCAAGCAAACTCATTACAGGGTTACTGCACAATCAAAAATTCACATGTTCAGAGGTGACACAATCATTCTTAACACTTCTGGACATTGCACAAAGCTACTGGACATTAATGGATCAAAGAGATTCATCCAACATAGCAAAAGAGGCAATGCGAAATAAAAGGCAGAATCTGTCAAAAACAGAACAGTCCGTAAAGACGAACCTGAAAGGGGCACTTAACTTGCTCAAACGGAAAAACTCAAAACTAATGAAAGTTGCGTACATATCTGAGGATCACGCACGTAAATTTGCAGATTTTTTTGGTTTTTTTACAGAGACTTCTGCGCGAATTCGTGACAGACAGCAATGCTGTTTCTGTGCAACAATCCAAATCTAGCATCAACTTTACCATAGAGACTTTACTTGGCACAAAAACATGATAAGGAGAGGTTGCTACAGTAGTAAACAACTTCCAAGACTCAAATATAAAACAAAGTACTGTAGTAAAAACATGGGTTGTCTCCCATAAGCGCTTTTCTTTAACGCCTTTCAGCTAGGCGCAGAAAGTGTAAATCAAGTATTATCAAGAGATGAAGCATCGACATCATAATTTGTTCTAATAATAGAATCAAAAGGTAACTTCATTCTCTTTCTAGGGAAGTGTTCCATACCTTTCTTGAGAGGAAATTGATATTTAATATTACCTTCCTTCATATCAATGATAGCTCCAACAGTTCGAAGAAAAGGTCTTCCCAATATAATGGGGCAAGATGCATTGCATTCAATATCCAAGACAACAAAATCAACGGGGACAAGGTTATTGTTAACCATAATACGAACATTATCAATCCTCCCCAAAGATTTCTTTTTAGCATTATTAGCAAGATTAACATCCAAATAATAATTTTCAATGGTGGCAAGTCAAGCATATCATGGATTTTCCTAGGCATAACAGAAATACTTGCACCAAGATCACATAAAGCATTACAATCAAAGTCATTGACCTTCATCTTAATGATGGGCTCCCAACCATCTTCTAACTTTCTAGGAATAGAGATTTCAAGTTTTAGTTTCTCTTCTCTAGCTTTTATGAGAGCACTTGTAATATGTTTTGTAAAGGCCAAATTTATAGCACTAGCATTGGGACTCTTAGCAAGTTTTTGTAAGAACTTTATAACTTCAGAGATGTGGCAATCATCAAAATCCAAACCATTATGATCTACAGCAATGGGATCATCACCCCCAATGTTGGAAAAAATTTCAGCAGTTTTATCACAAGCAGCTTTAATAGCTTTTAGCAATTTCAGGCAGTTTTGCACGCTTTGCACTAGGAGTAGAAACATTGCCAACACCAATTATTTTACCATTGATAGTAGGAGGTGTAGCAACATGTGAATCATTATCATTACTAGTGGTGGTAATAGTCCAAACTTTAGCTATATTATTCTCTTTAGCTAGTTTTTCATTTTCTTCTCTATCCCACCTAGCACGCAATTCAGCCATTAATCTTATATTCTCATTAATTCTAACTTGGATGGCATTTGCTGTAGTAGTAATATTATTATCAATGTCCTTATTAGGCATAACTTTCAATTTTAAAAGATCAACATCAGAGGCAAGTCTATCAACCTTAGAAGCAAGAATATCAATTTTATCAAGCTTTTCCTCAACAGATTTGTTAAAAGCAGTTTGTGTACTAATAAATTCTTTAAGCATGGCTTCAAGACCAGGGGGTACACTCCTATTATTGTTGTAAGAATTCCCATAAGAATTACCATAACCATTACCATTAGCAGAAGGATATGGCCTATAGTTATTACCAGAATTGTTCCTATAAGCATTGTTGTTGAAATTATTATTTTTAATGAAATTCACATCAACATTTTCTTCTTGAGCAACCAATGAAGCTAAAGGAACATTATTATGATCAACATTAGATCTACCATTCACAAGCATAGACATAATCACATCAATCTTATCACTCAAGGAGGAGGTTTCTTCGACAGAATTTACCTTCTTACCTTGTGGAGCCCTTTCAGTGTGCCATTCAGAGTAATTTATCATCATATCATCAAGAAGCTTTGTAGCCGCCCCCAAAGTGATGGACATAAAGGTACCTCCAGCAGCTGAATCCAATAGGTTCCGCGAAGAAAAATTTAGTCCTGCATAGAAGGTTTGGATGATCATCCAAGTAGTCAGTCCATGGGTTGGGCAATTCTTTACCAAAGATTTCATTCTCTCCCATGCTTGAGCAACATGTTCATTATCTAATTGTTTAAAATTCATTATGCTACTTCTCAAAGATATAATTTTAGCGGGAGGATAATATCTACCAATAAAAGCATCCTTACATTTAGTCCATGAATCAATACTATTCTTAGGCAAAGATAGCAACCAATCTTTAGCTCTTCCTCTTAATGAGAAAGGAAACAATTTCAATTTTATAATATCACCATCTACATCTTTATACTTTTGCATTTCACACAATTCAACAAAATTATTAAGATGGGCAGCAGCATCATCAGAACTAACACCAGAAAATTGCTCTCTCATAACAAGATTCAGTAAAGCAGGTTTAATTTCAAAGAATTCTGCTGTAATAGCAGGTGGAGCAATAGGTGTGCATAAGAAATCATTATTATTTGTGGTTGTGAAGTCACACAACTTAGTATTTTCAGGGGTATTCATTTTAGCAGTAGTAAATAAAGCAAACTAGATAAAGTAAATGCAAGTAACTAATTTTTTTGTGTTTTTGATATAGAGAGCAAGACAAGTAAATAAAGTAAAGCTAGCAACTAATTTTTGTGTGTTTTGTTTAAGTGCAGCAAACAAAGTAGTAAATAAAATAAAGCAAGACAAAAACAAAGTAAAGAGATTGGATTGTGGAGACTCCCCTTGCAGCGTGTCTTGATCTCCCCGGCAACGGCGCCAGAAAAAGAGCTGATGGCGTGTAGTTGACGTGGGAGTTAGAAATCTTTGTGCTGTAGCTTTTCTTCAGTTCCCCGGCAACGGCGCCAGAAAAAGAGCTTGATGGCGTGTAACACACACGTTCGTTGGGAACCCCAAGAGGAAGGTATGATGCACACAGTAGCAAGTTTTCCCTCAGAAAGAAACCAAGGTTTATCGAACCAGGAGGTGCCAAGAAGCACGTTGAAGGTTGTTGGTGGCGGGATGTAGTGCGGCGCAACACCAGGGATTCCGGCGCCAACGTGGAACCTGCACAACACAACCAAAGTACTTTGCCCCAACGAAACAGTGAGGTTGTCAATCTCACCGGCTTGCTGTAACAAAGGATTAGATGTATAGTGTGGATGATGATTGTTTGCGAAGAACAGTAAAGAACAAGTATTGCAGTAGATTGTATGCGATGTAAAGAATAGGACCGGGGTCCACAGTTCACTAGAGGTGTCTCTCCCATAAGATAAATAGCATGTTGGGTGAACAAATTACAGTCGGGCAATTGACAAATAGAGAGGGCATGACAATGCACATACATGATATGATAAATATAGTGAGATTTAATTGGGCATTACGACAAAGTACATAGACCGCTATCCAGCATGCATCTATGCCTAAAAAGTCCACCTTCAGGTTATCATCCGAACCCCTTCCAGTATTAAGTTGCAAACAATAGACAATTGCATTAAGTATGGTGCGTAATGTAATCAATAACTACATCCTTGGACATAGCATCAATGTTTTATCCCTAGTGGCAACAGCACATCCACAACCTTAGAACTTTCTCATCACTTGTCCTGCATTTAATGGAGGCATGAACCCACTATCGAGCATAAATACTCCCTCTTGGAGTTAAGAGCAAAAACTTGGCCAGAGCCTCTACTAATAACGGAGAGCGTGCAAGATTATAAACAACACATAGGTAATAGATTGATAATCACCATAACATAGTATTCTCTATCCATCGGATCCCGACAAACACAACATATAGCATTACAGATAGATGATCTTGATCATGTTAGGCAGCTCACAAGATCCAACAATGAAGCACATAAGGAGAAGACGACCATCTAGCTATTGCTATGGACCCATAGTCCAGGGGTGAACTACTCACTCATCACTCCGGAGGCGACCATGGCGGTGAAGAGTCCTCCGGGAGATGATTCCCCTCTCTGGCAGGGTGCCGGAGGCGATCTCCTGAATCCCCCGAGATGGGATTGGCGGCTGCGGCGCCTTAGTAAGGTTTTCCGTATCGTGGCTCTCGGTACTGGGGGTTTCGCGACGGAGGCTTTAAGTAGGCGAAAGGGCAGGTCAAAGGGCGTCACGGGGGACCCACACAGCAGGGCTGGGCGGCCAGGGCCCAGGCCGCGCCGCCCTGGCGTGTCGTCGCCCCGTGGCCCCACTTCGTCTTCTCTTCGGTCTTCTGGAAGCTTCGTGGCAAAATAGGACCCTGGGCGTTGATTTCGTCCAATTCCGAGAATATTTCCTTACTAGGATTTCTGAAACCAAAAACAGCAGAAAACAGCAACTGGCTCTTCGGCATCTTGTTAATAGGTTAGTGCCGGAAAATGCATAAATACGACATATAATGTGTATAAAACATGTAGATATCATCAATAATGTAGCATGGAACATAAGAAATTATCGATACGTCGGAGACGTATCAGGCCCAAGCATCCACACTGCATCACTTGAGTTGTTTTAAACTCAAGGGATTGTGCTCCAAATTAAATTCGAGTATGTCTAAATGTGCCTAAATATGTTGAAGGTTTGGGTTCTCCGGATTTTGAGCTTTTCAATGATGTTATGCTAGGTAAGAAAGCTTTGCGCCTACTCTGAATAGTCCCGCTCTCGTACTTAAGGGAAAATACTATCCTAATGATGATATTTATCATATGGGCGTTCGAAATTATTAACCTCTTGGATGGAGAACAAGAACCATGAACAATATTTCTTCATAAGTTATTGTTAACTCCCAGTCAATCATTTTTTCGTTTCACAAAAAAGATATATTAGTATCGCAAATATACCACTTGTATCCAACCTCTGCACAAATAAAATGTCTAAATTAAATACATTAAGAATGCACACAACCAAAAAGAAAAAAGAAGAGAAAAAAGGCCTACTACAACGAACAACCACTCGCAGCCACAACACACAAACCACCACCAAAAACAGTACCCGGACTAAAAAAGTGATTCTCCAAAGTCTCCCTTCAAAAAGAAAACAATTTATAAGCATCGTCGTAGCCCAATCCACGCATGTTTAAATCTTCACTTATGCTGTGTTTGGATGCATAGAAAGTGGGCATGGAATTGGAATTTGGCCCAATTCTGCAAATTCTGCCGTTTGGACTGTCCTCGGAATTGATATATGGAAAGATGACTAAATTCCGAGCTGCCCACCTCCCGTGCAAATAGAGCGGCCCAACTTTCCGAGGTCTCAACCTCGGAAAGGCTCGGAAAGTTTCCCCGCCCGTCTCCCTCCTCGCGCGACTGCCCCGCCCAGCCTCCCTCGCGTCCTCCTCGCGCCCGCCGCCGCCTCCCTCCGGCCTCCCTCCCGTCTCCCTCCTCGCGGCCTCCGCCATGTTCCCCTGCCCTCCCTCCAGTCTCCGCCGCATGCCCCTGCGCTCGCCGCTGGTTTGGACTCCCACCGCCGGATGCCCATGCGCCCACCGTCTCTTCCCCTCTCCGGCTCGGACGCCCGCCGCCGCATGCCCCTGCGCCCGCCGCCACTTCCCCTCTCTGGTCCAGACTCCCGCCGCCGCATGCCCCTGCGCACGCTGCTTTCCCCCGCCGCCGCATGCCTTTGCGCACGCCCGTCGGTAGCTTCTCATGCGAGCCCGTCGACAGCTTCTCCTGCAAGCCCCGTTCGTGCCCTGCTCCGGCCGTTCTAGCAGCTCCCTTCCAGATTCAATAGGAATACATGATTTATTTTTATGTTTAAAATTGCCCAAATTCAACAAAATATAAAATTCCATACTTTGTACATCCAAACAGGATTTAGAATTGGTTACACCATTTGATTCCAACCTCAAATTCCAAACACATCCAAACAATAGAATCGAATTAGGAGCCAATTACTTTCCATCTCGGATTTGGAATCTTACTCCAATTCAATTCCATGCCAACTTTCTATGCATCCAAACACAGCATTTAGTGAAAAGTGCAAGCAACCTGGTGAACAGTGCGAGTTGCACACATTTCTCATTTCATTACAGTTACGTTGATTCTTTAAATCAGTTGAGATTTATGAAAATTTCAGTCTTGACAGATGGACAGACTCTTCTTTGTATTGGATAGCTATTGTACAGAGTGCGACCAGCCAACAAATTAGGTAGCACTACCCCTTAACCAGTCAATGAAGATACACGATTCAACTATGTCGATTACATCGTAACAGCACAACATATTCCATAACTCATAAATCATCGCTCGATTAAAGAACACCCATGAGACAATTTCGCGGCACGCACACACACAGCGACACACACGGTATAGCACAATATGTATATATCCACACGGCACACGCGAACAAATCCCTCCCAAGATGATGCACCTCAATTTATACACACTTCATCGACGACGCCGATGGCCTGACTCTGCAGCTCGATCAAACTCTGGCCCTGACTCCCATGGGCGTCTCCACGATGGCCGCGTTGGCTCCGGCGTGCAGTGAGCCGACGCAGAGCAGCTGCGTCCCCGCCAAGATGATGGTGAACGTCTCCAGCGCACGCTGCAGGCACGAACGAACTCCGTCAGGTTCCACAACAACAAGATCGAGAAGACAGATTCTGAAAGCGGAAAAACAAGATTGTTGATAAATGTCCATTGTTTCGAGTGCTTACCAGGCTCGGGGGCCTCCAGCCGATGCTGATCTCCTTGCACGCCAGCCTGCATTCCATGATCAAAACGTATGTGTGTTAGGACCAAGTGCTGAGCTTAATTTGCAGAGACTGAAATGGTTCTTGGTTTCGCTTATTTACCCCATGGCGAGGAGGGTGAGTGTCCAGGCGACGATGGCGGAGGCGGTGGCGGACATCATGCTGGCGGGGTGGCCCTCGGTGACGTCGCGCAGTCCGGTGAGCGAGGTGGCGATGCCGACGGCGCTGGCGAGGAGCGCGAAGATGACGAAGAAGCCCGTGGCGAGGTTGCCGATCGGGAAGTAGATCGGGAACAGGCGCACCGGTGGCGTCGCGCCCTTCACTGCACGCATCCACTCCAAGGAACACAGATCAGTTAACACGAACATATATAGGTTTCAGTCAGCGATGGTGCTTGCTTGCAGTTGATCGCTTACGTGAGTGGGCGCTGTCCTCGATGCTGTAGTTGATGGCCCAGCCGGCGATGATGGCGACGACGATGTACATGATGAGGTTCAGGAACAGGAAGCCCGAGGCCAGCGACCTGATGCCCCCGTTCGCCATGCTTTGCTTGCTTAGCTGCTGATCGAGATCGATGTGCCCTGTGCGTGCGCTCGCCCTGTGTGCGCTTCTGCTGTTGCTATCGTGCTGTGGTGTTACGGCGTGGTGATCGGCGACCTATATAGACGCCACGGAAATGCCAGGCTGGTTGGCGGCATACTAGAAGACTATGTTGAGTTGTAGTCGTAGTATGTCATTTTTTCGATGGTTGATTCTTGTATCAATTGTCGGTCATGCGTGAGTTGTAAACAATACTTTTTAGAACCTTTGATTAATAAATGGCCGTGTGCATCGTCATGATGCAGAAGCCGGGGTATACCCCCATTTCGAAAAAAAAAAAACGGAAATGCATTCTTTTATCAGTGCAAAGGATCGTCGTGCAGCTAAGAGATGCGTATGTTGAAGCCACAGGTACTCCTCGCTTGCTTTGCAGTTAAGCCAGGTATTCTTTGCTTCGGGTTCCCTGCTTTTGCTCTCTGCAAGGGACGGATCTCCATGTACTCTCCGCCTACGGGATCAGGAATTCTTTCCTTCGCCCAAGTGATCTACTGATTGACACCGAAAATCTTTAAGTTTGGACCATGGATTGGAATTTGGATTGCATAAGTTCTTTTCCTTCTTGCAGGGCAACGCCAGCCTAGTAGTGATCCGTCAGAACTTCAAACCGTCTTTTCAGAAGGAAACCACATACACAGGTTATTTGCACAAAGCTCTAGTTTGGAGCATGGATTGGATTGCATAGGTTCTTTTCCTTCTTGCGCAGAAACGCCAGCCTCCAAATGATCCGTCGGAACTTAAACGATCTTTGCAAAAACACACGCATCTAGAGGGTGGAGATTATTGGTTCCCGGGCACTAGTGATCCTGTGTTTCAAATAATTAAAAAATCATATTTATTTTTATCTTTACCTACTAATAAAGGAAGTAAGGTTTCTCCCCAAATTTTCGTCCATTTTATAACTGCCCCTGTTGTTTCAGCGAAATTACAGACATTGCCACCCTTAAGTGAAAAAACGGTTCACATATTGCTTGTGTTATTTTGTCCGTCGCGTTTGCTTTTTTCTTTTTGAGGGGGACCCGTCGCGTTTGCTGTGGGGTTCTGTCCATCCGACTGCCTTGTGCGGCTGTGCGTGTAGCTATTGGACCGTGTTGCTGATGGACCATTCATTGCGTGGCATAGACCATCAGGGAAACCGACTCGTGCAGTCGTGTGACGTTCAGAACTTGCCTTGATTTCTCATCGATTTTCACCGGTTTATATACGTAGTAGTATCTGGAACTATCAACAAGCCGCGTTGGGAAACAATAACAAGCAGAAGCACCATCGTTTGGTCTGAGATCCAACCAACGATCAAGGAAGGATAAAAGGAGGAATTTGCACGACTCCATGACGCTAGACTAGACGGCTCTGCCATGATGGATTTGGGGAAGAAACGAGAAACGATTGACGGTTTGTAAAAGAAGAGGAAGGAAGCGAAACAAATACATGATGGGCAACGCACAAGCGGTCGGTGGAGCCTCCATCCGACTGCCTTGTGCGGATGCGCGTGTAGCTGTTGGGCCGTGCTACTGATGGGCCATTCATTGCGTGGCATAGACCATCGGGGAAACCGACTCGTGCAGTCGTGTGACGTCCAGAACTTGCCTTCAATTCTCATCGATTTTCACCAGTTCATTATACGTAGTAGTATCTGAAACTATCAACAAGCCGCGTTGGGAAACAATAACAAGCAGAAGCACCATCGTTTGGTCTGAGATCCAACCAACGATCAAGGAAGGATAAAAGGAGGAATTTGCACGGCTCCATGACGCTAGACTAGACGACTCTGCTATGACGGATTTGGGGAAGAAACGAGAAACGATTGACGGTTTGTAAAAGAAGAGGAAGAAAGCGAAACGAATACACGGTGGGCAACACACAAGCGGTCGGTGGAGCCTCCATCCGACTGCCTTATGCGGCTGTGCGTGTAGCTGTTGGGCCGTGTTGCTGATGGGCCATTCATTGCGTGGCATAGACCATCAGGAAACCGACTTGTGCAATTGTGTGACGTCCAGAACTTGCCTTGATTTCTCATCGATTTTCACCCGTTCATATACGTCGTAGTATCTGGAACTATCAACAAGCCGCGTTGGGAAACAATAACAAGCAGAAGCACCATCTTTTGGTCTGAGATCCAACCAACGATCAAGGAAGGATAAAAGGAGGAATTTGCACGGTTCCATGACGCTCGACTAGACTGCTCTGCCATAACGGATTTGGGGAAGAAACGAGAAACAATTGACGGTTTGTAAAACAAGAGGAAGAAAGCGAAACGAATACACGATGGGCAACGCACAAGCGGTCGGCGGAGCCTTTGCCGGCAGGCACGTCGCGTCGTCGTGGCCGCGTTGGTAGCACAGCTGCGCGGCGTTGCGGCGCATAAGGGCATCTCCAGCGGCGCGACGCAAACGGACGCTGAGCGACCGTTTGCGTCCGCTTTGACCGAAAATGCGTCTGACACCCTCTCCAGCGGCGCGACGCAAAGTGACCGGGTCGTCCGCGGAGACGCAAACCTGGCCCAAATATGCGTCAGGTTTGCGTCTCCGCGGACGCTCGGCGGTCGCGCCGAGCGTCCGCTCGCTTTCCCACGGGCCCGCCTGGCAGCGACCTAGGTTCGATCGGCCTCGAATTCACAACGCGCGCCGGTGTGGCAACCGCGGCGATCAATGGAGCGCCGAACCGCCGCGGAAGAGCAACCGCCGGCCTCTTCGTTATACGCGTCGCCGTTAATCCGCGCACATTATAACCCCCGCGTATACGGTAATTCAAGTTCAACCGCCTCCTTCTTCTTCCTCTTCTTCTTCTTCTCCAACACCGGCACACCATGAGCGACTACACGCTGCCGTCCGACTCGGAGAGCGAGGGCAAGTCGCCCGGATTTCTGCATTGGTGGGAATCCCCTGCGACGCCAAGCGATCCGGGCTCCACACCCAGCGACCCTGCCTCCACGCCGAGTGAGGACGAGGAAGACGGAGGCGGCAATGGCAGCGAAGGCCAGGAGGAGGACGGAGGCGGCGCTGCCAGCGACGCCGAGGACGAGGAGGAGGGCCAGGAGGAGGAGGAGGACTCGTACAGCAAGTTCGCCCGGTTGGAGGCGCAGGAGGCGGCGGACGACAAGGCGGCGGCAAGAAAGAAGTCCAGGGCGCTGGCGCGGGCGGCGCGTCGTCGTCCGTTCACCGACGACGACGACTGATACGTCTCAAACGTATCTATAATTTCTTATGTTCCATGCTAGTTTTATGACAATACTCACATGTTTTATACACACTTTACATCATTTATATGCATTTTCCGGCACTAACCTATTAACGAGATGCCGAAGCGTCAGTTCCTGTTTTGTGCTGTTTTTGGTTTCAGAAATCCTACACAGGAAATATTCTCGGAATTGGACGAAACGAACGCCCAGGATCTTATTTTTCCACGGAGCTTCCAGAAGACCGAAGAGGATACGAAGTGGGGCCACGAGGTGCCCTAACCATAGGGCGGCGCGGCCAAGGAGGGGACCGCGCCGTCCTATGGTGTGGGCCCCCCGTGCCTCCTCCGACTCTGCCCTTCCGCCTACTTAAACTCTCCGTCGCGAAAACCCTATTACCGAGAGCCACGATACGGAAAAAGTTCCAGAGACGCCGCCGCCGCCAATCCCATCTCGGGGGATTCAGGAGATCGGCTCCGGCACCCTGCCGGAGAGGGGAATCATCACCGGAGGGCTCTACATCACCATGCCCGCCTCCGGACTGATGCGTGAGTAGTTCATCCTTGAACTATGGGTCCATAGCAGTAGCTAGATGGTTGTCTTCTCCTAATTGTGCTATCATGTTAGATCTTGTGAGCTGCCTATCATGATCAAGATCATCTATTTGTAATGCTACATGTTGTGTTTGTTGGGATCCGATGAATATTGAATACTATGTCAAGTTGATTATCAATCTATCATATATGTGTTGTTTATGTTCTTGCATGCTCTCCGTTGCTAGTAGAGGCTCTGGCCAAGTTGATACTTGTGACTCCAAGAGGAAGAATTTATGCTCGATAGTGGGTTCATGACTCCATTGAATCTGGGACAGTGACAAAAAGTTCTAAGGTTGTGGATGTGCTGTTGCCACTAGGGATAAAATATCAATGCTTTGTCTAAGGATATTTGTGTTGATTACATTACGCACGATACTTAATGCAATTGTCTGTTGTTTGCAACATAATACTGGAAGGGGTGCGGATGCTAACCCGAAGGTGGACTTTTTAGGCATAGATGCATGCTGGATAGCGGTCTATGTAATTTGTCGTAATGCCCTAAGTAAATCTCATAGTAGTCATCATGATATGTATGTGCATTGTTATGCCCTCTCTATTTGTCAATTGCCCAACTGTAATTTGTTCACCCAACATGCTATTTCTTATTGGAGAGACACCACTAGTGAACTATGGACCCCGGTCCATTCTTTTACATCTGAAATACAATCTACTGCAATCTCTGTTCTCTGTTGTTTTCTACAAGCAAACATCATTCTCCACACCATACGTTTAATCCTTTGTTTACAGCAAGCCGGTGAGATTGACAACCTCACTGTTAAGTTGGGGCAAAGTATTGTGATTGTGTTGTGCAGGTTCCACGTTGGCGCCAGAATCCCTGGTGTTGCGCCGCACTACACTCCTTCACCAACAACCTTCACGTGGCCTTCATCTCCTACTGGTTCGACAACCTTGGTTTCATACTGAGGGAAACTTGCTGCTATACGCATCACACCTTCCACTTGGGGTTCCCAACGGACGTGTGCTTCACGCGTTATCAAGCTAAATTTCTGGCGCCGTTGCCGGGGACCTGAAGAAAAGTTACACCACAAAGATTTCTATCTCCCACGTCAACTGCACGCCAGCAAGTAAATTTCTGGCGCCGTTGCCGGGGAGATCAAGACACGCTGCAAGGGGAGTCTCTCACATCCAATCTCTTTACTTTGTTATTGTCTTGCTTGACTTTACTTTATTTTCATCTGTTTTGTTTGCTTGTTTATATCAAAAACACAAAAAAATTAGTTACTTGTTTTACTTTACTTAATTTAGTTTGCTTTACTTATTTTTATTACTGTTAAAATGAATACTCCTGAGAACACTAAGTTGTGTGATTTCACTAGCACCAATAATAATGATTTTATATGCACTCTTATTGCTCCACCTGCTACTACAGCAGAATTCTATGAAATTAAACCTGCTTCACTAAATCTTGTTATGAGAGATCAATTTTCTGGTGTTAGTTCTGATGATGCTGCTGCCCATCTTAATAATTTTGTTGAACTTTGTGAAATGCAAAAGTATAAGGATGTAGATGGAGACATTATAAAACTGAAATTGTTTCCTTTCTCCTTAAGAGGAAGAGCTAAAGATTGGTTGCTATCTTTGCCTAAGAATAGTATTGATTCATGGACTAAATGTAAAGATGCTTTCATTGGTAGATATTATCCTCCTGCTAAAATTATATCTTTGCCTAAGAATAGTATTGATTCATGAAACCTATTGGATTCAGCTGCTGGAGGTACTTTTATGTCCATCACCTTAGGCGCCGCAACAAAGCTTCTTGATGATATGATGATAAATTACTCTGAATGGCACACGGAAAGGACTCCACAAGGTAAGAAGGTAAATTCTGTTGAAGAAACCTCCTCCTTGAGTGATAAGATTGATGTGATTATGTCTATGCTTGTTAATGGTAGATCTAATGTTGATCCTAATAATGTTCCCTTAGCTTCATTGGTTGCTCAAGAAGAGAATGTTGATGTGAACTTCATTAAAAGTAATAATTTCAACAACAATGCTTATAGGAATAATTCTGGTAACAACTATAGGCCATATCCTTCTAATAATGGTAATGGTTATGGTAATTCTTATGGTAATTCTTACAACAATAGTAGAAGTGTACCCTCTGGTCTTCAAGTCATTCTTAAAGAATTTATTAGTAGACAAACTGCTTTTAACAAATCTGTTGTAGAAAAGCTTGGTAAAATTGATATTCTTGCTTCTAAGGTTGATAGTCTTGCCGCTGATGTTGATATTTTAAAATTAAAAGCTATGCCTAATGAAACTAAAGATATTAAGTCATTTGCTACAGCAAACGCTATCCAAGTTCGAATTAATGAAAATATTAGATTGATGGCTGAATTGCATGCTAGGTGGGAAAGAGCAGAAAAATTTGCTAAAGAGAATAATGTAGCTAAAGTTTGGACTATTACCACCACTAGTAATGATAATGCTTCACATGTTGCTAAACCTCCTACTATCAATGGTAAAATAATTGGTGTTGGCAATGTTTCTACTCCTAATGCAAAGCGTGCAAAATCGTCAAATCGTTAAAATCGCTAAACTGTTTGTGATAAAACTGCTGAAATTTTTCAAAATATTGGGGACAATGATCCCATTGCTGTAGATCATAATGGTTTAGATTTTGATGATTGTCATATCTCTGAAGTTATTAAGTTCTTACAAAAACTTGCTAGAAGTCCTAATGCTAGTGCTATAAATTTGGCCTTTACAAAACATATTACAAATGCTCTTATAAAAGCTAGAGAAGAGAAATTAAAACTTGAATCTTCTATTCCTAGAAAGTTGGTGGATGGTTGGGAGCCCATCATTAAGATGAAGGTCAATGATTTTGATTTTAATGCTTTATGTGATCTTGGTGCAAGTATTTCTGTTATGCCTAAGAAACTCTATAATATGCTTGACTTGCCACCATTGAAAAATTGCTATTTGGATGTTAATCTTGCTGATAATTCTACAAAGAAACCTTTGGGGAGGATTGATAATATTCACATTACGGTTAATAATAACCTTGTCCCCGTTGATTTTGTTGTCTTGGATATTGAATGCAATGCATTTTGTCCCATTATTTTGGGAAGACCTTTTCTTCGAACTGTTGGTGCTATTATTGATATGAAGGAAGGGAATATTAAGTATCAATTTCCTCTCAAGAAAGGTATGTAACACTTCCCTAGAAAGAGAATGAAGTTACCTTTTGATTCTATTATTAGAACAAATTATGATGTTAATGCTTCATCTCTCGATAATACTTGATTCACACTTTCTGCGCCTAGCTGAAAGGCGTTAAAGAAAAGCGCTTATGGGAGACAACCCATTATTTTACTTCTGCACTTTTGTTTTATATTTGAGTCTTGGATGTTGTTACTACTGTAGCAACCTCTACTTATCTTTACTTTATTGCATTGTTGTGCCAAGTAAAGTCTTTGATAGTAAGGTTGATACTAGATTTGGATTACTGCGCAGAAACAGATTTCTTGCTGTCACGAATTTGAGTAGATCTCTCTGTAGGTAACTCAGAAAAATCTGCCAATTTTCGTGTGTGATCCTCAGATATGTACGCAACTTTCATTCAATTTGAGCTTTTTCATCTGAGCAAGTTAAGTGCCCCTAAAAAATTCATCTTTACGGACTGTTCTGTTTTGACAGATTCTTCCTTTTTTATTTCGCATTACCTCTTTTGCTATGTTGAATGGATTTCTTTGTTCCATTAACTTTCAGTAGCTTTGGGCAATGTCCAGAAGTATTAAGAATGATTATGTCACCTCTGAATATGTGAATTTTTGATTATGCACTAACCCTCTAATGAGTTTGTTTTGAGTTTGGTGTGGAAGAAGTTTTCAAGGATCAAGAGAGGAGGATGATACAATATGATCAAGAAGAGTGAAAAGTCTAAGCTTGGGGATGCCCCCGTGGTTCATCCCTGCATATTTCAAGAAGACTCAAGCATCTAAGCTTGGGGATGCCTTGGGCATCCCCTTCTTCATCGACAACTTATCAGGTCACCTCTAGTGAAACTATATTTTTATTCCGTCACATCTTATGTGCTTTACTTGGAGCGTCTGTTTGCTTTTATTTTTGTTTTTGCTTGAATAAACTCGGATCCTAGCATTCTTTGTGTGGGAGAAAGACACGCTCCGCTGTTTCATATGAACACTGGTGTTCTTAGCGTTACTTTTAATGTTCATGGCGAAGGTTGAAACTGCTTCGTTCATTGTTATTTGGTTGGAAACAGAAAATGCTTCATGTGGTAATTGGTATATTGTCTTGAATAATTTGATACTTGGCAATTGTTGTGCTCAAATAGATCATGTTTAAGCTCTTGCATCATGTACTTTGCACCTATTAATGAAGAACTACCATAGAGCTTGTTAAAATTTGGTTTGCATGATTGGTCTCTCTAAAGTCTAGATATTTTCTGGTGAAGTGTTTGAACAACAAGGAAGACAGTGTAGAGTCTTATAATGCTTGCAATATGTTCTTACGTAAGTTTTGCTGTACCGGTTCATACTTGTGTTTGCTTCAAACAAACTTGCTAGCCAAAGCCTTGTACTGAGAGGGAATACTTCTCGTGCATCCAAATCCTTGAGCCAAAACCTATGCCATTTATGTCCATCATACCTACCTACTATATGGTATTTCTCTGCCATTCCAAAGTAAATTACTTGAGTGCTACCTTTAAAATTTCATTCCTTGTCTTTACAATATATAGCTCATGGGAAAATAGCTTAAAAACTATTGTGGTAAAGAATATGTAGCTTATGTATCTTATTTCTTATAAGTTGCTTGTTGAGCGGTAACCATGTTTCTGGAGACGCCATCAACTATTACACCTTTGTTGAATATCATGTGAGTTGCTATGCATGTTCGTCTTGTCTGAAGTAAGGGCGATTTATCATGATTAAATGGTTTGAGTATGCATATTGTTAGAGAAGAACATTGGGCCGCTAACTAAAGCCATGGATCATGGTGGAAGTTTCAGTTTGGACATTAATCCTCAATCTCTTATGAGAATATTATCTGTTGTTGAATGCTTATGCATTAAAGAGGAGTCCATTATCTGTTTTCTATGTTGTCCCGGTATGGATGTCCTTAGTTGAGATCTATCAAAAACGAGAAATCAAATGCGATTTATCTCCTTGGACCTTTGTACAGGCGACATAGAGGTACCCCTTTGTGACACTTGGTTGAAACATATGTTATGCAATGATAATCCATGTAAATCCAAGCTAATTAGGACAAGGTGCGAGCAATATTGGTATTCTATGTATGAGGCTTGCAACTTATAGGATGTCTTATGCATAACACATATGAATTATTACTACCGTTGATAAAATTGTTTCTATGTTTTCAAAATAAAAGCTCTAGCACAAAAATAGTAATCCATGCTTCCATCTGCGAAGGGCCTTTATTTTACTTTATGTTGAGTTAGTTTACCTACTTCTTTCTATCTTAGAAGCAAATACTTGTGTCAACTATGTGCATTGATTCCTACATACTTGCTTATTTGCATTCATCATATTACTTTGTGTTGACAATTATCCATGAGATATACATGTTGAAGTTGAAAGCAACCGCTGAAACTTATATATTCCTTTGTGTTGCTTCAAAACTTTCTACTAAGAATTTATTGCTTTATGAGTTAACTCATATGCAAGTCTTATTGATGCTTGTCTTGAATGTACTATTCATGAAAAGTCTTTGCTATATGATTCAGTTGTTTAGTCATTGTCTTTACCATTGCTTCGAATCACTTCATTCACTTCATATGCTTTACAATAGTATTGATCAAGATTATGATAGCAGCGTGTCACTTCAGAAATTATCCTTGTTATCGTTTACCTACTCGAGGGCGAGTAGGAACTAAGCTTGGGAATGCTTGATACGTCTCAAAGGTATCTATAATTTCTTATGTTCCATGCTAGTTTTATGATAATACTCACATGTTTTATACACACTTTACATCATTTATATGCATTTTCCGGCACTAACCTATTAACGAGATGCCGAAGCGCCAGTTCCTGTTTTGTGCTGTTTTTGGTTTCAGAAATCCTACACAGGAAATATTCTCGGAATTGGACGAAACGAACGCCCAGGGTCTTATTTTTCCATGGAGCTTCCAGAAGACCGAAGAGGATACGAAGTGGGGCCACGAGGCGCCCTAACCATAGGGCGGCGCGGCCAAGGAGGGGATCGTGCCGGCCTATGGTGTGGGGCCCCCGTGCCTCCTCCGACTCTGTCCTTCCGCCTACTTAAACTCTCCGTCGCGAAAACCCTATTACGGGGATCCACGATACGGAAAAAGTTCCAGAGACGCCGCCGCCGCCAATCCCATCTCGGGGGATTCAGGAGATCGCCTCCGGCACCCTGCCGGAGAGGGGAATCATCACCGGAGGGCTCTACATCACCATGCCCGCCTCCGGACTGATGCGTGAGTAGTTCATCCTTGGACTATGGGTCCATAGCAGTAGCTAGATGGTTGTCTTCTCCTAATTGTGCTATCATGTTAGATCTTGTGAGCTGCCTATCATGATCAAGATCATCTATTTGTAATGCTACATGTTGTGTTTGTTGGGATCCGATGAATATTGAATACTATGTCAAGTTGATTATCAATCTATCATATATGTGTTGTTTATGTTCTTGCATGCTCTCCGTTGCTACTAGAGGCTCTGGCCAAGTTGATACTTGTGACACCAAGAGGGAGTATTTATGCTCGATAGTGGGTTCATGCCTCCATTGAATCTGGGATAGTGACAGAAAGTTCTAAGGTTGTGGATGTGCTGTTGCCACTAGGGATAAAACATCAATGTTTTGTCTAAGGATATTTGTGTTGATTACATTACACACCATACTTAATGCAATTTTCTGTTGTTTGCAACATAATACTGGAAGGGGTGCGGATGCTAACCCGAAGGTGGACTTTTTAGGCATAGATGCATGCTGGATAGCGGTCTATGTAATTTGTCGTAATGCCCTAAGTAAATCTCATAGTAGTCATCATGATATGTATGTGCATTGTTATGTCCTCTCTATTTGTCAATTGCCCAACTGTAATTTATTCACCCAACATGCTATTTCTTATTGGAGAGACACCACTAGTGAACTGTGGACCCCGGTCCATTCTTTTACATCTGAAATACAATCTACTGCAATCTCTGTTCTCTGTTGTTTTCTACAAGCAAACATCATTCTCCACACCATACATTTAATCCTTTGTTTACAGCAAGCCGGTGAGATTGACAACCTCACTGTTAAGTTGGGGCAAAGTATTGTGATTGTGTTGTGCAGGTTCCACGTTGGCGCCGGAATCCCTGGTGTTACGCCGCACTACACTCCTTCACCAACAACCTTCACGTGGCCTTCATCTCCTACTGGTTCGACACCTTGGTTTCATACTGAGGGAATTTGTTGCTATACGCACCACACCTTCCACTTGGGGTTCCCAACGAACGTGTGCTTCACGCGTTATCAACGACGAAGACGCCATTTCTTCTAGTTTCAACTCCTCGACGGGCGCGTCGTCCTCCAGTTCCGACGAGGAGGTGACAAGCAAGAAGCGTAGGAGTTTCGACGACGAGGGAGGGCCTTCTAACTAGAAGGCCAAAAAATAGTTTTAGTTTATATGTTTATAATTTTCTTCTTCTTTGTATGTTAAATATGTTTGAATCTAGTCGATTGAAGTATCCGGTTAATTGTTTAGGCTATAATCTATTCGATTCGACCAACATGACATCATTGAGTATAACTTTTTCACGTTTAAAACTTGATCATTGAACAAAATTGAAAAGAAGTAGCACAAAAAAAAAATTTGCATGTCTAAAATGCATCGGACCGCTGGAGGTAGCCCCAGATGCAAACGGACATTTCGCCCCTCGCGGTCATTTTAGCGTCCACCAGGCGACGTAAACGGACGCGAGCGGACAATTTAGACGTCCAAAATGCGTCGCGCCGCTGGAGATGCCCTAAGCACAACGGCAGCGAGGTGCGGGGGCTCCACTGTCCAACGGCAGCGAGGTGTGGGATAGCCAGGTATCCGTGCTCGTTTAGAGTCAGCGAAAGTAATTAAACATTGTTCCTGGTCCATCCTCACGGATTTGCCTATCTTCTTTCAACATATTCATTCTTTGTTCTTTCTATTTAGTTAAGATATCCAATTCGGCTGCAAGGAGTAATTTTTAATTATTCAAATATTTAAAAAAAAATTATATGTACATCTAGAAAATCTGTGTGTGTTGGTATAGTTTCGTAAATTTTTTTTATGATTATTATTAATGTAAAAAGACAAAACATGTCTTATAAAAAGTTTTACTTTTTAGCATCAATTTTTTTCGTACAGTCAAAATGACAAGTCGGTTTTTCATGAAAAAAGTTTATGCGCACGTAGCATGTCCCATGTCAAGATGCACACATAAATTTTTCATTTGGAATTTTTCAACATTTAAAATTACACCAAAGAAGCATTTCAAAATAGAAAAAATATGCATCATAGATCCGAAACATCCTATAAAAATTAGTTTATTCTGCAAGATTGCTAGAGCAGCATCTTTATTTTCTATTTTGGAGTTAACATGTTTTGTATTTTCGCAGCGACGCGGGCATTGTACTAGTCTATATCTATACCTAATAATCTATACCTAATAATAAAATACGAAGTGTTTCCGTGATTTGGTTTCGTCCGTCGCGTGTATTTGTTTTGGTCCGTGGCGTTTGGCTTCCATTGTCTCGCAAATAATTTAGTTCTGCACGATTGGTCCGTGGATGGCGGCCGTATCCAAGATGATCGAGTACATCGGAGATAGGGGAAGCAAGAGGACTAAGAGCATCTCCAGCCACGTCCCCCAAAGCGTCCCCCAAACGCATCCGGATCGACCATTTGGGGGACGTGTTTCATTCATGTCGCGTTTGGGGGACGTCGCTCCCCAACCGCGTCCCCCAAACGCCACCCCATACTTTAAAATACTTTTTTTATTTGGTATATAGAAGAAATATGTAGGTTAAATAATGCTGCTAATATTCAAAGCGGTGCAACATACACAAATTACATATAAATTTTTTGAAAAATATAAACAAATTTACATAAAAAAATTTAAACTACTTTCTTCTTTGATGGCCCCACCTCGTCGTCCTCACGGTGGCGCTTCCTGTTCGTTACCTCTTTCGAAGAGGCGGTGCCGTCCGACGCATCGGAGGAACTTGTGTCCTCCTCGTCGTCGACGGAGCTCGCCGGCTGCGCCTCCCGTTTCGCTTTCGCCTCCACCTTCGCCCGGGCCGCCGCCGCCTCCTCAGCCTTTTCCTCCTCCTCGGCCTCGTCGTCCTCCTCCTCCTCCTCCTCCTCCTCCTCCTCCTCCTCCTTATCCTCCTCCTCGGCCTCCCATTCCTCGCCGCTGTCCGGCGGCGTGGAATCATCGCCGCTGCTGGGCGTCCGGACTCTGTCCCACCAATGGCGCCATCCTGCAGGCTTGCCCTCACTGAAGGTGTCTGATGGAAGCCCGGAGAGGTCGCTCATCGTGAGAAGCTTGGATGAATGACGGCCGGTTGAAGATCCGAAAGCGCCTACGTACGGGTCTTATTGAGCGCGGATGAACAACGACACAGATATCGAAGAGACCGGCGGTTGCTCTTCCGTAGAGTTCGCGCTCTATTCCGCAGGTTCGCGCGTCGATCAACACGGTTGCCAATGCGACGGTTCCACTTCCCGTCAGCTGCATCGTCCCTAGGTAGGCGGTGGTTGAGCGTCCGTCCGTGAGACGCTGACGTGTCGGTCCCGCCACGCCTTGCCTCGCATTTCGGTGTGTCCGGCGTGCCCCGAGCGTCCCCTGTGTAGCGGGGACGGACTCGGAACGCCGGACCATATCGAGCCGCGCCGGACAAAAAGAGGCTTTGGAGGACGCGGTTGGGAACGTTTTTTTATCCGGCGCGCCTCAAATCCCTTTGGGAGACGGTTTGAGGACGCGACTGGAGATGCTCTAAGAACTCGTATCTCCGTCAAAACCTAAGCTTCCCTATGGCTCGACTCCTATGTTTTAGAATTCATGGAACACAACGATGTATGTTGCTGCTGCCAGTAAGCTCCATACGCACCGGTCAACAGATAGCTTCAAAATAACGTCGTCTCGGTAAAACATGTTGGCAGATATTATACGGGATTCCCTGATATATGACAGTACGAGTGCTTCTTACAAATTCCTTGATGTTGGGAGATATTTGAACTTTCGATTTAGAGAGTGATGTTTTGACTTTTAGGTACATATGCTCCTTTTATTTTAAAGTACATCTTGATACATTTAATTTTTTTTAAAAGAACCCAAACAAAAAAATTCACGTGTATATATATCTTCACATGCTACTTGCGCACAAAGTACTTACATGAAAATTGACTTGTCGTTTGGTCTATGTAGAAAGATAGATTTGGTGCTACAGGCTTTTCGTGAGACATATTTTTTCCTTTTTACATCGACCATAGAAATATCCTTTTTTTACGAAACTGTATGAACACGCGCGATGTACAAGTGATACTTTTTGTTGGATCTTTTAGACAATTACAAATATTTTTTGGATGGAGGGATCATATGCACTTGGGAGCTGAAATAAATTTTCTGATTTATGTTTATGTACTTTGTGGGTACTACAATGCCAACTACTTTGCAAACTGAATTCGCTAAGAACCACGCTATGCTTCCCTAAAGATTTGTACTTCTTCTATTATGAAAAAAGGCGCTCAAGTTTTTATAAATATGGATGTACCTATAAATATATCTATATACCTCAGTATCTAGATATAGTTGAGAAGTTTTTTTTAGAAATGGACACAATCTATATAACTATTACTTTTGCTTGTGATTGCAGAAAATTGATCACAACATTGAAACAACTAATGTATTTTCATCGGGCACAACATTAGTAGATATTCCCAATAAATTTTCAGTATAATATTTTTTACAAAATTTAAAGAAAGTACAAAATATTATCGCGTCAATATTTTATCTAATGTTTATTTTTTTCGTTCAACCGTTGCGTGGGGCATTCTTCCTAGTATAAGAAAAAGATCTGAAGGAAGAACGAAGAAGGAAGAGAAAAAAGGATAGGAAGAAATATGCAGTAAGAAAGGAAGCAAGGTCAACATTTTCCAAACCATGTTTTATTAATATCTTTGTTTCGAGTTTTGTTAAAATACGAGAAGAGCGAGGGAGGATTTTTATTAAACCATACAAGAGAAAATAAAATAGAGTTTATTGTAAATAATTTTGGGTTTTGATAAAAATATGTATGGTGAGAGATGCATCATGCCATGATTATGCCCAAAAGAAAAAAAGAACAAGCAGAACTAATTTGGAAATATTTTTTTCTGGGACGTTACACACTCCCCTCGTGCCACCACAAAGTTGTCCCGCTGCCTCCTGCACACGTACGACACCGTGATGCACGGCTTTCTGTTCATCTCACCGACGACGAGGCCCACCACATGTCTACGACTCCTGGCGTGTCCGGCGTGTACAAGGACACGGTGTACTACACCCAGACGACCAGATCTCTGGGCTTCATCGGCCTCCACGAGAAGTTTGGCGCCTGGTTAGAATCAGAGTTCAACATCGGCATCATTGTGGGCTTCGTCGACACCGGCATCTGATCGAGCGCACTAGCTTCAACGACAGCTGGCTCGACCACATCTGGTTCACCTGGAAGGGCAACTGCGTGGACAACCAGGGCTTCAATGCTAACTTGTACAACAAAAAGCTGGTTGGTGCCAAGGTCTTCATCACAGAGCACGACGACACCCTCACGCCCTGGGACATGTCCGGGCATGGGACCCACGTCTCCGGGACAGCTGCCGGATCGGAGGACCGTGGCGCGAACTTATTGGACTTCTCACGCAGGACCGCTTGGGTCGTACCCCCCCAGATCTGGGATCGCCGTATACAAGGCGTGTATGGGGAGAGGCAGTTGTACAGGCTCGAGTATCACCGCAACCATCAACGTCGCGGTAGGCGACGACGTCGACATACTTTCGCTCTCGCTCGGCATGAGATGACGCTCCAGCTAGCGGGGGCTTGGGACCAGGGAGATCAAATGATTGTGGAAGCCCTAGGATGATACAATACTAAGGGCCCCATGTTCACGATTGCGGATCTTCTCTACAGCCAGGGGGGCTCTTGCCATCCCCCCCCCCCCCCCCCAATAAATTTCTTAAAGATAACACCACCCCCATTCTTTTTGTGTCTCCCACCCCCTTTCTTTCATGTTAGTGCCCGAGCTTGCTTCTCTATCCCCATCTCCTTTCTTTTCATATTTGTGTATATATATTTTTTAACATTTTTCTATTTTGTTATGAAATGGAAAGGGGTGAGAAGCCCGGTTCGAAAAAAAAGTGGTACGGTTCCTCCCCAAGATGACCAGGTGGACGACGATGCTTCCCCACGGTGTGGCAAACCTCAAGTACCCTTCATCGGTATGGTCTTCAGCGGTGGCAACCGCTTCCGCACAATGATGCAGACGTTGATCAAGGTCTGCGTACAACCCGAGACGTACACGGTGGCAGTTGTGGCGCTGGAAGGGTCATGGTAACTGAATCATGAGTGAAGCTGATGGAAAGGTCAAGCTACACTGGGCTTGGGACCAGGGCTTGTCAAAAGATTGTGGAAATCCTAGGATGACACAACACCAAGGGCTCCTTGTTTACGATGGCAGAGCTTCTCTACAGCCAGGGAGCTCTTGCCCCCCCCCCCCCCCCAGAGCTTCTCTACAGCCAGGGAGCTATTGCCCCCCCCCCCCCCCCCATAACTTGATCACACACAGAAAACTTAAAAATATCAGTATTTCGTGTGAAAAATATTACACTAATAAAAAAGAAAATTCAATAGTCCATATATTTGATAGACCCATGGATAATAAACACTTATCACGAACAATGAAATGCGATAATAACTTTATTATTATTGCCTTTAGAGCATATCTCCAACAAAATTGATCACCTTTGCGGACGGTATTCCCATTCTGAAGTGGTGCAAGAAATCCATTTTCTTTATGGCAAGGATAAATAACATTCATCTCTAATCGGCAAGGATAAACAACATTCGTCTTTAATTGGTTTATCTCGAGGGGGAGCAGGGGAGATTGGCTATGGAGATTACTTTTTTAAATAACACAAGAATAGTGAAGGCCGTTTCATCTCATTTTTAACTTCATTTTGTTTCTCTTCTCTATCCTAGTTGTTACACACGGAAAAGAATACTTCCATCCAAAATCAAAATCAGTTCTGAATTGTTTTTTTGCGCAGCCAGATTTAGTTGTCATTAGCCGTGTACAATGCTGGAATGACGCCACATCTTGCTTCCACTAGTGAGTTTAATTTTTTTTTGAAAATAATCAGATGTAGTTATCTCACAAACGTGTAAAATATAAATTTTCAATATTTTGTATTTTTCTACACAAAAGTGACAAATTTTGATAAAATTTTGACAAATATGTGGATCTGAGTATGTATATTTTCAAATTTCCAAATTTTATCAAAATTTGTCATTTATGTGTAGCCCACATTACAAAGAGTTTGGCATTGATTTTTTTTCTCATTTATGTGTAGCCCATAATACATCATTGAATATCCCAAATTTTTTAATAATTTCATTTTTTATTTTATTAAAACAAAGAGATCACCAGAGCTGGTACGTGAGAGCACCCAAGAGAGGCGATTAGGAGGCGACAGCCACAAATCCATCTAGGGTTTCGTTCTCTCCGCCTCCGGTGGCCTTGGGCGGCTCCTTGCTGGCGGAGAGTTTTTGTTCTTTACTTATGTTGTTTTTCATTGTCTTTTTTTTAGGATGGTGAGTCGATAGCTACATCCCGAAGTCAAAATAAGGTCCTCGTGCCATATCCTCGCTTCGGTTGTGCGTTTGGCACAAGCGAAGGGTGCGTGGAGTCGTGTGCCCGACGGATCTCGCGGGATCCGATCAATTTTCACGTTCATTGTTGTGGTTTCATGTCAGTATCTTCCGATATACGGTTGTCATCATTGGCGATGGTTGCTACTCTGGTGCCTTCGTTCTTTGGGGTCTTATGCACTACAACAAGATCTACTAAGTGAAGTTTTTCCTGGCTCCATTGATGGAGGGGTGACGATGACGGCGCACCTTCTGTTTGTGCTAGTGTCTGTAGTCATCGCTAGCTGGTTCGAGTATGTCGTTGTGTATTCGACAGTACTACGATGAGGGATGCCTCACGGAGGGGAGAGCCATGGGACGATGAGTCACCAGGACGGAGATACACGAGTTACCCAGCTCCGGGACCCTCACGACGGTGATGAGGCCCTACTGTTGCTTGCTAGAATTATCATGCAACAAATACAAGTTTACAATGAGTTGTCTCGTGCCTCTAGGGCTCACATGATCTAGCTTATAAAGGCTCCGGATATAGGGTTACAACGATAGAGATCCAACTGGATACGACTAGGTCTAAGCTACGCTAAGTTATCTTGTTGTGCACTTCAAGGATCCGATCGACCTTTACTATGGGTCAGATCCGACTACTCCTTATCGGGATGGACTCTTTGATATTGGTTTTCCAGCTCGGGTTGAGCCATAGCCCATAGGCCTCACCACCATCTGTGGGCCGCCCGGTCTTGCCGAAATTAGGACCCATCATGGTATACCTAGTTGGCATTTCCACAACAGAGTACCTATTTTCTGAATTTCTTTTACCAGAGCCCAGGAACCAATGACACTTTTTTTTAGATTAGAACCAATGACACTGGGTACCACTAGACAAAGACCAACCTTCGCAAAGGGAAAAATAGACCCACTACGAAACGACGCGTGGCAACGAGTGCGTTCTTTCCGCTCCGCGTCATCCCGCGCCGCGAGCGTACGGCACCTCGCGCATACGTCGTCCGGCACCGCGCGCGTGCTTCGTCCAAGGCCGCGCGCGTACTTCCCCGCGTGCGTATCTCACCTGGTAGTTTACTCGCGAGCACGTCGTCCATGCACAGGCAGGCTAGCATATGCATGCAACCACATCTCTCGCTTAGTTTCCAATACGGTACACTTACACATAATTATAACCGTATACAAACACACGAGTACAGTTGTGTAGAAGCACGAGCACAGTTACATACAACATACGAGTACAGTTGCAAACACGTGCGAGTACAAGTACAAAAGCGCACACAAACAGGTACAATTGCTCACACGATCAAGTACATGTACATAAGTACAGTAGCGTACACGATCAGGTACAATCGCCCACACGAGCAAATGCGTGTACACGAATACATGAACAGAATCTGATCACGTACACGAGATGAAATACATACACGATCAGTCTGATCGCTCACACGAGCAGTACGATACAAGACACGAGCAAGTACATGTACATAAGTACAGTCGCACACACGAGCGAGTACAGTCGCGCACACGAGTAAGTACAGGTAACACACGGACGAGTACTAAAGGGAAAAACTGCACCAAACACACTAAAAAACAGAGGTACTTATCAGTTGAAACACGAGTACAGTTAGGTACAAAGCACAGGTACAACCATACTACCATTAGAAGTACGAAAAAAAAGTATGCCGGAACCTATCAATATGGGATCTAGTTTTGAAGATCTCGACGCGAGGATCTCAAAAGTGAAAACGGTTTGTAATTTGGACTTACGGTTCTCAAGATATTTCATTTTAAAAAAACGAATCTAGAAAATAAAGGGAAAAACGCAGCCCCCTTTGCCTTCTCTCTCCTCCCTCATCCCCACTTTGCTTCTCGTTGCGACACGTGGCGAGCAGGGAGACCACTTCCTAGAGATTTTCTGGCACCACAGCGCGCCACTTGTCGCGTGCGGAACGAGTTGTCTTCCCTTTGCAAAGGTCGGCCTTTTTTTAGAGTTTTCGAATGACACTTGATCGACAGGTAGAAGAGGTTTTTCAAGGATTGAATAGTATGATAGTGGGCCGAACTGGTTTCCTCTCCTCCTGGCCTCCTGCGCATATACCAGGGACTATAGCGATGTAGTGGGCCGTATGGGCCCCATTCTAGTGGTAGCCGAGCTGAGGAGTCCGAAGACACGCAATGGGCCGGATGGAAGGAGAGCAGCCCACCTAAGAAACACAAGGTAGAAATCGCCTGAGGTTCCGAGAGACTCCCATCCTAAACGCTCACAGAAACACAACTGCTCCGTCCGTCGTCGCGTGCCCAACCTCCACCGTCCCCCGCGCATCCCGCCGCCGCCGCCGACGATGGGTCTCTGGGAAGGCATGTACAAGCTGGTGATGCGCCGCAACGGCGTGTACGTCACCTTCGTCGTCGTCGGCGCCTTCGCTGGCGAGCGGGTAAGCCGCCCCTCTTTCCGATCTCCCCATCTCCAGATCTGCGCGTCCTCGCGCCCTGTTCGATTCGGCCTCGTGATATAAACGATTTGATTTGCCTGCAGCTGGTGGATTACGGCGTCAACAAGGTCTGGCAGATGAACAACCTCGGGGTAATATTCTCTCGCCCGGGCCCGCCTCTCGTTTCTTCCTTTGACCTTGCTTGATCCGTGGGGTGCTAGATCTTTCATCTCTGATTCGCATAGTAGGGATTACAATCCACAGTCGTTCGATCAGAATGGTGTATGCCCAATTTTGTTCTATTGCATGATACAAATGGAAATAGTCTGTTGAGTGGTTCTTATTTTTCCTGCGAAATGACGGGATTTACATTGCTTTGATTGATTGCTTCTGTTGATTTACTTTGTTTGAAGTGCGATGCCACCTGGAAGGACATATAGGTGCATCATTCATCTTTGCAGCACCAACTGAATCACTAAAATAAATCGAAATGGCTATCTAGTTTATTCTGAATATCTCATTGAAACTATTTTTAAGTTGAAAGGTTGTGGTTTTATTCATGTGATTGGTCATCTTGTCGCATAGCAAGCAAATGAAAATAAATGTTCGGTTGGCAATGTAAAATAACTGCCGGTGAATAGCTAAATTCAGCAAAACCATGGGATGTACACAATCTGGCTCCATATTATTAGTATGAATTGGATGGGAGGAAATGCATATCTGATAGGATATTAACCATTGACTCATAGTAGATGAACTAGTGCGTGTGGCTCGCAAATGTATGCATAGCTTTTGCAGTCATTGAATCACAACCATAACATACTTTTGACCATGTTTCTTCTGGTGAAGTTTCTATTACCGTCTGTGCTGATTAATCCTTCTCATATGTCCTAGCATGCTATTATATGCCTATGTAGTAGTAGTAGCATCTAACGAGTTTTTCAGTAACTATAGTTCAGTAGTTCTTTCATACATCTCCTTTAACCTATATTTCTGAACATAAGACTACATCATATAATTTCAGTTAGCAAACCTTTTGAATTTCTTTCGTACATCCCCTTTAGCCTAATTTTCTCACTGTCAGGTGCATAGCTTCTGATTCTGCATATTATCAGTAGTTCTTTCAGACACACTAGTCTCTTGTATATTTCTACACGCTAGAGAAATGAATGTGCATGCATTAGCTCAGCATTACCGGATGCTGGTGGAGCGCTTATTGAAAACTAGTTCATTGGTACTGTATGTTGGTATCACTGTTCACTCATGGATTATGATTTTGTAGAGCTTTGTGTTATTTAGTTAAATTACATGCTAAATCTGTCAAATACTTGTGGTCACCTGGTTGACAATTATTCATCATTTGGAAATGCAGAAACGGTATGAAGACATAACGGGTCTGGGGCAAAGGCCGGTTGAGGAGTGAAAACATCGAAGGGCAGACTTCCCATGATCTTCTGTTCGACTCATAAATCTCCATGTTTTGGCATTTTCCTTTGGCACAATAATATTGTAAAACTCCTAATTCAATCATTTTGAGCACGGAACTATGTCAGAAACCTGTTCCACAGCCATGTGATTGTTATGAATGGTCTATCTGGAATCAGTTCAAACTCTATCCAAGCTATCAATACGAGTTGTTTCTCTTTTTCAATTGTTGTGTTGTCGTTCATCTCATCTGGACATGCTAATCAATGTTCGGAAGGTACCTTTGTTTCCTTGCTTTCCTGGTATCATCTTAAGAAGAGTTTTTGTTAGCTGCTGGCAACTTTGGATTCGTTCGGATCTTATAAATAAGATACTAGCGAGGGAAGTCATTTGATAAAGATTAGAAAACTATGTTTGTTGTTAGGCAACTTTGACTGTAACTTTACAAAAATCATTGCCGTTTGTGCGTTGGCAAGAAATCCCTCGCAAGTCACAAATGAACCTAAAACATGCAAGTTGACAAGTTCAGGTGTGGCTTAACCAAACTGAAGATTCATTTGGTCTGGACAGCTTGATATGCTTACGCCTTGCGCTCATCAAGGAGATCGATCACAAATCTGGTCGTGCTATTCGCTCTTTCGGCGCAGGCATGTCACCATGTATCGTCCTTTTGATTCGATTACAGTGCAGTACTGTGGATAGTATATAAACAGTAGAAGCGAGTACCTAATGAATAACATCATCCGTCGTAGTCTAGGTGGTTAGGATACTCGGCTCTCACCCGAGAGACCCGGGTTCAAGTCCCGGCGACGGAAATTTTGCTAATTTTGTTTTTGGCTTATCGTTTATAATCTTCCAGTTTGTGAAGTGAACTTCCATGTTTACTCATCACTCGCAGGACCTGTATCACTTTCTCTTTTAGTCGCACGTTATTATGCTTATAGGAAGTTGCAGCTGAATCAAATTCATTTTTTTTTCTGTAAAAGTCAGGCCTTGTGCTGCACTCAAATAGAAAAATACAGTAGTTTCCTAGTTTACAAGGGAAACAGAAAACCATAGAAAAAGAAACTGCGTGCCTAAAATTGCGCACATGGCCAAGCTAGGCGTTGCAAGATGTGCAGTGATGTCCAATTTATAGAGAGACACCGAACTAATTTATTGAGCACAACTGGAGACGATCAGTGTTCTCTAGGATTCGTGGAGCGAAAGCTCTTTGTGCTTCTTCAGATACTTGTTGAACCACGTGACCATGTCCTTACGGGCTTCTTCCGCTGTTTCGACGGCGAACGGATCGTTGGCGTCGTATCGGGAAGCGAAGCTGTGGCCCACGCCTGGGAATATCTTCAAGAAGTGGTCAATCTGCCATTTTGCAGATTAAATTCAGTGTTTGCTCAATGCTAATTTGGTAGAGTAATAGCTGTAAACTTTACAAAAAAAGTGACCAGAGCATACTGAAACTAAGATTTGCAGATAGGAGGTATTATGCTGGTGACTGAAGAATTATGAGCTTCGATGAACTCAGAAGGGGGCAAAGAAGTAAGTAGACCAGATATCAGAATCAGATGAAATGAAACTAGTAAGAACCTACCCTTTTGTTCTGATATAACGCCTGTTCAAACTGGTGCAGCAGTGGCGGTGGAGAAATGCCATCAAACTCTGCTCCGAGAATCTCGATGGGGTGTTTGACCTCTGACATGCCATAAACTGAAGTTAGAGAAAATGATATGCAGTGTGCATACTCTTGGTGAATATGAATTTTTAAGAAAAATGTCTACTGAAAAAACCCTAACTAAGTGAAAGGGAAATAAGACACACCCTTCATGTCATCGACGGTCACTAGTGAAGGATGCAAGATGACAACTACTTCGATCTCTGAAGACTTTGATAGCTCCACGGCCACCTTTGCTGTTATGGAAGACACAAATGGAGTAGTTTGTTCAAGAATGGCAGAAATTAAGTAAAGAAGACCCTCAGTGTTCGTGTCATAGGTGATAGGTGTAAATTAACTCACCACCCCAGCAGTAACCTCCAACGCCAACTGCAGATACCCCTTGTTCCTTTAGCGCAGCAATAAGCGCTTTGGTGTTTTCAGTTGCTTCAACCTGTAATGGCAATCAAGAAGGTTGAAACTAGTGCTGTTATGTTTCATATTCAGAGATTGAAACATTGAGATAAAAAACTGCAGAGTTTATCATGATTAAGCGTTCTTTTCCCAGCAAAATTTAAGTGTGCTTGATAAAATTCAGAAGATATCAAATATTTTCGTACATTGTGCTGGAAGTGTGTATCTTTTTTTCATAAATGTGCTTTCCGAAACGGATGGCAAGAGCTATGGGCAGAGTAAAAGCAATACAAAAGCAGGACGATATAGGAAATCCAACGAACCGGAGAGTGGGTTTTTATCCACTCTTCAAATGGAATCTTGGCCTCGTCAGTGTAAGGGTCCCCATGCAACAGATCAGGAACCACGACCAGGTATCCTTCATCTGCAACTTGATCCGCTATTTTTGAACATAAGTTATACATTGTGTTAGCTTGGCCTCACAAAAGTGGAATTGAAATTGCAGGCAGGATGGAACAAGTTAGGAGAGAAATAAGCAAAGGAGTTTTTCTTTTGCAGCCAATGCAACATGGTACGTACCTCAGTTTAGGTGCTTGGAAACCTGCAGATAAGTCGAAGAGTGGGGATCACAATCACATACGCATATCTTCTTTTTGGAAAAATGGAATAATACTCACCCTCTGCATCAATTGATGCGCACAAAAATTTATTAAAGAAGTTCAATATCCAAGTTACTACAATTCAGGATCACACAGAGTCGAAAATAAATCAACCATCGGAGAATAAAAGCATATATCAACTAAACCGTACATACGCATAGCATGGTACTGTCTATTTGTTTACTAGCTCCGTTCCTTATGTTTTTTTTCTAAACGTCAAACTATGTAAAGATTGATCAAGTTTTTGGAAAAAAATCATAACAATACAAAATTGACACAATTTCATACAATTTTATAGTTACTGATAGTTCTTCCTAAAATTTCGGTCAAACTTCATTTAGCTTGACTCTCTTAAAAAAAAACTTATTCATGATGGAGTATTTGAGAACCCATTTTTTGAGGACACATCTTCAAGAGCGTATCATATTTCGTAGAAGAAGAGGCCAAAACACCAATACAGCTATAAAAGGCTATCTGATAGAAATACGGCGGCCACAGGGCTGATACAGTCTGTTTGTTAGCCTGGAATTAAGAAGTTAACTTACCGTAGTAGTCGGAGGCGAGGATGATGGCGTGTGCAGAGCTGCGGGGTCCGGTCACGTAGGCCTGGAGGCCACCGAGGTCGGCGACGAGCTCGCCCGCCTCGTCGCCCGCGGCCGTCAGGTCGGGAGGGTTGTCAAGGCACGACAGGTGCGAGCGGGTCGGCGACGGGAGCACGAGCCGTGAAGCCGGAGCAGCCGGGGCGAGCGCTGCGGCCAAGACGAAGAGTAGGCACGTCAGCAGGGACGACCGCACCGTCGTAGCAGCGTCCATGGTGTCCTGGTGGGTGAGCGAAGTGAGGGCTCACCGGCTTTTGCCTGGTCCAACGGGTAGATAGGGATCGGAGGTGAACGAACACTTGAGACTTGACTGGTAGCTAGTGTGTCGCGTCAAACAACGTGAGGCGTTATTTTCCTTATTTAAGGGGATGTTTGGTTTTAGGTTCTGACTTGGATATTGTTATATGTTTACGCGATGACAATTGTTAACAAAATGTTATACGCGATGACATATTGCATACTAGGAGTACTTTGCTATTTAATCATGGCAACGATGACGTTTTAGCATGATTAAGGATGAGACAGAGAGGTGACAAAAGTATTATGCAGGATGTCAGCATCTAAAACGATATAATCATGAAATAGATTCTATGTGCAATTTTCTACAAATTACCAAATAAAAATACACCAATAGAGCACATACCCAAACTTTTGGGTGGCGGGTTCAAGCAAGGTGCGAACCCAGCCTTTCCGTCTACCAGATTCAGGGGCGCCTTGGCGCACGACCCCGTGGCTCTCACACACGTTTCTATTTTGTGTGATACTTGTTGTAGTACATAAGGAAGAGACACAAAGGAATAGATAAAATGATTCTCTTATTTCATTGTCAGTGTGGGAGATCCATTCATTGGTAAGGATACTGTGAATATCACAATATTTTGTTTGCAAATTAACATCTTACATTTTTGTAATTCATGAGGATAAATATAACCCATAAGCAATACAAGTGATATTATCTTGGTAGATAACGATTAGTGATTCCAATGAATCTCCATATGATCTTAAATGTGGCCAATCATTCAGCGAAGCCATACACGTCTTGCTCCACATGATCTCAAATGTGGCCAATCATTCAGCGAAGCCATACGGCTTGTGATGTTTCAAAATATTACAAAATGATCACTGGAAGGATCCATTTAGAGTCTGTTCTGAAGACTTTTTTATGAATACTCTTCCAGTAAAAACTGGGATCATATAGTTAGCCACTATCATATATCACACCTTGGTCCCATCTTGATTTTCATACTAGATTTAATCAAGACTTTTGTGTCTTGGATATATTTGAGAATATTCCATACACAAACTTTATACCTTTCGAGGAATTGCACTCTCAATAAATTGCCAACAAACATAATACCATGTTTGACGTATAATGGAAGACATATGAGTGCTCCAATGGTAGATATGAAACTTCAGGTCCATCTATCACTTCACCATCTTCCCTACCTCTCAAAGGATTTGTATCTCGTATTAGGTATAATATGACCATATGTGTTTTTGATATTATATATCCATATTGAATTTTTCAACATTTGAGAGATACGAAGACTAATATACATTTATTCATGGGGAACAAGCTCAAGTTAAGAACTTAAGCACAATTTGGTTTGACCCAAATCTCCATCTTAAATGATCATGTGTATCTCTAATGTCTCGCAATGGCGTGGCAAGAAGTGGACGTGGCCTGCTACCCGGTGGGCAGGTTGCCTTGTCTTGAATGCCTGGCGCGGAAGCCAGCGCCGCCCGCGCCAGTTATGGTGCACGGAACCAAGGCAGCGCCATTACCGCGACGCAGAGAACCGTCAGGATGCCGCCTGCCTGGCTCGCAGAAGCAAAGCGAGCAGGTCACCGTCAAACGGGCCCAAGGGCGAAGGGCGTAGACATGCTCATGTTAACCGTGCTATGTCAACGACTTGTGACCCAAATTGGGGCCGCAAATGAGTCGCCATGGACAGGGCAGTCATTATGCGGCAGCCACTGGCCTGGAGTATTGACCTCAACATGTCCATTTTGATGCAGACACTGCGGCCCGTTTGCTTCCGGCCGATGAAGATGCCTTTACAACTTCCTTACATAGCAATGCCTCTGGTGGACGTGTGCACGATGCAGAGTAACCCGAAAATCTCTTCTGGTACTAGCCTATTAAGTTTGCCCGAGGTTCTAATGGGGAAAGATCTTCCTTTTGCTACTAGGTGGTCTGAGGAGATCTGGCTGTGAAGGTGGTGGGTCATGTGCTTGGTAAGATGGTTTTGAAACACATCCATGATCTAATGGACTATGTTGCCTGGGGCAATGTTAAGGGTTTCAGTTGGTTTTTCATATAAGCGACTGAGAATACTCTAGCAGCTTGTTTCTTCCCCAACCTCATGTAACCAGGATCAATCAATAGGAGACAAGTTCTGGTTCAGTACAAATCAATCTTGCTGGAATATTGGTTCTGTTCATCCTGTGATCGAGAACTTAAACAGTTGATACCAAAGGTAATTTCCTGGCTCTCTCTAGTTATTGATGTTAAATGTAATAGGTTATATAGTTTTCCGTATTGTATGTATATACGGATACCTCTCCTTGTACTAAACCTAAACCGTCCTTTGTGCCCCATATATAACACGCAACCCGTATGGACTCAAGTACGGTTCGAGTCATTGTATTTGACATGGTATCAGAGCCACTCTTCCCATGACCTAGCTGCCGCCGCTGCTGCTCTTCAGCCGCCGCCACTGTATAGCATCAACATTGCCGCCGCCACCGAGATCCTCTGTGCCGCCGCCGCCAAGACACAAACAAGCAGACAACCAACAACCAAAAACCCCGAGCTGCTGCTGCCTCAAAGCCTCCGCGATCACCAGAACAACCTCCATCGTCGCCGTCGCTGAAGACGCCACCGCCGGACATCTACAACATGCAGTTGCCGTCACTGCTGTTCGCAGTCACCGCTGCTGCTGGATATCATCCCTCTACATAAAATCACCAAACCCTAGTTTAAGATCGGACCACCATGAGCTCCTCCTCGTCAAGCTCAACCCTGGCTGCTGCCCTAGGCAGTCCGCCGATGCAACTCCTCACAAGGAACAACTTTCTGCTATGGCAAGCCCTGATTGTCCCAGTGTTCCGAGGCGCCAAAGTCATGGGCCTCCTTGATGGCTCGGATTGTGCACATATCAAGACCATTGAAGTTTAGGATTGATACGTCTCAAACGTATCTATAATTTCTTATGTTCCATGCTTGTTTTATGACAATACTTACATGTTTTGTTCACACTTTATATCGTTTTTATGCATTTTCCGGAACTAACCTATTGACGAGATGCCGAAGTGCCAGTTCCTGTTTTCTGCTGTTTTCGGTTTCAGAAATCCTAGTAAGGAAATATTCTCGGAATTGGACGAAATCAATGCCCAGCATCTTATTTTTCCACGAAGCTTCCAGAACACCCGAGAGCCAGCAGAGGGGGGCCACAGGGCCACCAGATGACAGGGTGGCGCGGCCAGGGCCTGGGCCGCGCCCCCCTATTGTGTCACCGCCTCGTCAGCCCTCCGACTCCGTCTCTTCGCCTATATAAAGGTCTCTGACCTAAAACCTCGAGACGGAAAAGCCACGGTACGAGAAACCTTCCAGAGCCGCCGCCATCGCGAAGCCAAGATCTGGGGGACAGGAGTCTCTGTTCCGGCACGCCGCCGGGACGGAGAAGTGCCCCCGAAAGGCTTCTTCATCGACATCACCGCCATCTCCATCAACACCACCGCCATCTTCATCACCGCTGCTGTCTCCTATGATGAGGAGGGAGTAGTTCTCCATCGAGGCTAAGGGCTGTACCGGTAGCTATGTGGTTAATCTCTCTCTCTGTACCCCAATACAATGATCTCATGAATTGCTTTGCATGATTGATATCCATATGATGAGCTTTGTATCACTATTAGTCTATGTGCTACTCTTGTGATGTTATTAAAGTAGTCTATTCCTCCTTCACGGTGTAATGGTGACAGTGTGTGCATCGTGTAGTTCTTGGCGTAGGTTATGATCATAATCTCTTGTAGGTTATGGAGTTAATTATTACTATGATAGTATTGATGTGATTTATTCCCCCTTCATAGTGTAAAGGTGACAGTGTGTATGCTATGTTAGTACTCGGTTTAGATTGCAAAGATCTATTATGCTCTAAGGTTACTTAAACATGAATATCGAATGTTGTGGAGCTTGTTAACTCCGGCATTGAGGTGCTCTTGTAGCCCTACACAACGAATGGTGTTCATTATCAAACAAGAGTATATGTAGCACAAAGGAAGAGAACTTATTTATTATGTGATCAATGTTGAGAGTGTCCACTAGTGAAAGTAGGATCCCTAGGCCTTGTTTCCAATACTGCAAACACTGCTTCTTTACTGTTCTACTGCGTGTTTACTTCCTGCAATATTACTACCATCAACTGCACGCCAGCAAGCACTTTTCTGGCGCCATTACTACTGCTCATATTCATTCATACTACTTGTATTTCACTATCTCTTCGCCGAACTAGTGCACCTATACATCTGACAAGTGTATTAGGTGTGTTGGGGACACAAGAGACTTCTTGTATCGTGATTGCAGGGTTGCTTGAGAGGGATATCTTTGACCTCTTCCTCCCTGAGTTCGATAAACCTTGGGTGATCCACTTAAGGGAAACTTGCTGCTGTTCTACAAACCTCTGCTCTTGGAGGCCCAACACTGTCTACAGGAATAGAAGCGTGCGTAGACATCAAGGACTCGGATAGGAAGAAGGTTCAGGTGGAGAACCCTGCATACGTGACCTAGATTGCCCGGGACGAGCATGTGTTGCGTTTCCTCTTGAATTCGCTGTCACCGGAGTTCCTGTCGCATGTGCTCGGCATGGACACTACTGCTACTGCATGGGCTGCTGTCAATGCCATGTTCAAAACAGCATCCCGCACTAAGGCTCAACACTTGCGTGAAAAACTCAATGTCACCAAGAAGCTTACCATGACAGCGGATCAATATTACACCAAGATGAAGGGTTTTGCGTCCGAGCTTTCAGCACTTGGAAAACCTGTTGGAGATGATGAACTGCTGGGTTATCTTCTGCATGGTCTGGACAAGTTGGAATACAACTCTCTCATTACGTCGGTCCACGGAAATTCGAGCACCACCATGGATGATTTCTATGAGCAACTCTGCGGATATGATATGCGCAACGGTGTTGAAGAGAACGACATGTTTGTCTCCTCGACAAACCTGGCTCACCGTGGCTATGTACCCCCACGTGGCCGCACTCCTCCTCCTTCTCGTGGAAGTGGTGGTGGTGATCGTTACCGATACTATCGAGGAGGAGGTGGTGGTGACCGGTACCGTGAGCGTGATGATAACCGCAACTCTTGGCGCCGTGATGAGCTTCGAGAAGATGACCGCACTTGGCGCCGTGATGATCGCCGAGATGATGATCGCCGTGGGGATCGGCGTGATGAGCATCGTGACAGACGCAATGAAGGTGGTGGACACCGCTTTGACCGTGTACCCACCAAGTAGCTTGATACTGAATGCCAAATCTGCAAGAAACATGGACATCCTGCAAATGAATGTTGGTGGCGTTATTCTGATGACAAGAAGAAGAGGGATGGTGCAGAAAAGGGAGCACATCTTGCCTCCTATGGTGTTGATACAAATTGGTATGCTGATTCTTTTGCCACATATCACATTACCAGTGAGTTGAACAGGCTTCACATTGCCAACAAGTACCATGGGCAAGACAATGTCCGCACTGCTGAAGGCACAGGTTGCACATTAGTCACATTGGTAATTCAATAATGATGATGGGAATAATGAAAATGATGGTGAATCAAGTTCAAATATACTCGAGGATCCACCATCCCCGGTACAAACTATTGGAGCTCGTATACGTCTTTACAAAGGTATACGTAATCCAAAGAAATATACTGACGGTACTGTTAGATATGGTATGTTTTCTTCTACAGGTGAAGGAGGGTCAGGCGAATGTTCTCCACGCTCTTCCACCTCGGGAGGAGGCGACGGGGACCGTGCATGTGAGGAGGGACCACGTGCTACCTCGGGACAGGACGATGCGGGCGTGTGGTGGCCACGCGATGGAGACTGGGCGCCAGAATCTGCCTCAGGATCCCGGTGACCAGGAGAACGTCGGAGAGGATCACCATCGTATTCAGCGCCAACTTCATCTTCTTCTGCCTGAGTTTCAAATGCAATTTCTGGATCATTTTCAAGAGCATTTTCACCGCCGTTTGTTTCTGTTGTTTCCTCAATCTGCTGCACATCAGTAATTGGCACAATAATAGGCACATGATTATCAATATTTTGTGTACCCTCTGGTAGAAGCAATATTTGTTGTTTGAGAAGGGCACCGGCATTAGGATGAAGGGAGGCAACAGGGAAAACATTTTCATCGAACACAACATCACGGGAGACATATATTCTACCAGTGGAGACATCAAGATATTTGACAGCCTTGTGAAGGGGACTGTACCCAAGAAAAACACACCGTTTGGAACGGAAGGCAAGCTTTCGTTTGTTGTAGGGGCGAAGATTGGACCAACAAGCATAGCCAAAAGTTCGAAGGGCATCATAGTTAGGTGTGACATGAAGGAGACGTTCAGTAAGGGTGTCAAAATCTAGTACTTTGCTGGGAAGTAAGTTTATCAGAAAGGTAGCAGTGATAAAAGCCTCATCCCAAAATTTTAAAGGCATGGAAGCATTTGCAAGTAATGCAAGGCAAACTTCAACTATGTGACGATGTTTTCTTTCAGCAGAACCATTCTGCTGATGAGCATGTGGACATGATACATGATGAGTGATGCCAACTTTTTGAAAGAAACCATTTAATTTCTCACACTCGCCTCCCCAATCAGTTTGCATGGTAATAATTTTTCTATCAAACTTGCGCTCAACATATTGCTGATAATTAAGGAAAGCTTAATAAACATCAGATCGCTTCTTAAGTAAATATATCCAAGTAAATTTACTAAAATCATCGATAAAGCTTACATAGTATGCATATTTTCCCACAGAGAGAGGGGCAGGACCCCATACATCAGAGAATACTTGCTCCAAGGGAGTAGTAGAGACACTAGAAGACACATGATATGGCAACTGATGACTCTTGGCTAACTGACAAGAATCACAAACATATGAAGTACTCTCTGGGGTGTAAACTATTTTATTTCTCCTAAGAACTTGTTGAACCACAAATGAAGAAGGATGTCCTAAACGGCGATGCCACGTAGATGATGATGTCTTTATTGTGAAGAAGGCATGCTTGGAAGTCTCATGAAACATGGGCACCAAGGGTTAGAGACCACCATAACTGGGGCCCCTAAACAGAATTCTTCGAATTGCTTGGTCCTTGATTAAGAAGAAAGGATGAAACTCAATAAACACATGATTATCAAGAGTAAATCGATGAATGGATAAAAGATTCTTGGATGCATTTGGAACATGAAGAATATTGTTGAGATCAAAGGAACCATGAGGGCTCCACCCGTGGTCGCACCCCACGTGGCTCTGCTGCTGATAGCGGGAGCAGTCCTGGTCAGTCCCCATCGCCTGCCCATGCAGAGTCTGGATCTTCTGCGGCAGGAAATAGTGGGGGAGAAAATGTTGCTCAAGAAGAAAGTGGTGAAGAAAATTCTGATGGAAACAACAATGATGATGGAAATAATGAAAATGACGGTGAATCAAGTTCAAATATACCCGAGCATCCACCATCCCCGGTACAAACCATTGGAGTTCGTACACGTCTTCAGAAAGGTATATGTAATCCAAAGAAATATACTAACGGTACTGTTAGATATGGTATGTTTTTTTCTACAGGTGAACCATGCACACTTGTGGAATCCCTGAATGATACAAAATGGCTTAAAGCTATGCAAGAAGAGTATGATGCATTAATTGAAAACAAGACATGTCATCTTGTTCCTCCAAACAGCAGCATAAATTTAATTAACTGCAAATGGGTATATCGCATAAAGAAGAAAGCAGATGGATCTATTGACAGATATAAAGCAATGCTAGTTGCAAAAGGGTTTAAGCAAAGATATGACATTGATTATGAGGACACCTTTCGTCATGTGGTTAAGATTGCTACTATCAGAACTATCATGTCTATTTTCGTGTCTCCTGGATGGAGTCTACGGCAGCTAGATGTCAAGAACGCGTTTCTTCATGGTGTTCTAGAAGAGGAAGTCTATATGAAACAACCTCCAGGTTTTGAAAATCCTCACGCTCCGCACTATATTTGCAAACTTGACAAGGCTTTGTATGGACTGAAACAGGCACCTCGAGCATGGTACTCTAGACTCAACGCCAAGTTGAGTGATCTTGGTTTTATTCCCTCCAAGGCTGACACATCATTGGTTCTCTATAACAGATTAGGTATCATTATCTATGTGTTGATCTATGCTGATGATATTATGGCAACAAGTTCTTCTGATGATGCCATTCATATTCTGCTTCGAGCTCTCAATAAAAAAATTGCCATCAAAGATCTAGGTGATTTACACTATTTTCTTGGCATTGAAGTCAAGAAGGTGTACAATGGATTGGTTCTAACACATGAAAAGTATGCTACTGACTCTTGCAAAGGTTGGCACACCTACACCTTTGAACGGTTGTCTCTTAGTGATGGTGTACCTTTGGACCCTGAAGACAACACTCAATATCGCAGTATTGGTGGAGGATTCCAGTATTTGACATTGACACGTTCAGATTTGTCTTATTCTGTGAACAAAGTCTGTCAGTTTCTTCATGCTCCTACGACAGAATATTGGTCTGTTGTGAAACGTATTCTTAGATATATAAAAGACACCTCAAAGATTGGAATTACATTTGTTAAGTCCTCATCTACACTCCTCAGTGCGTTTTCTGATACAGATTGGGCAGGTTCTATTGATGATAGGCGATCCACTGGTGGCTTTGCTATATTTTTTTGGACCAAACCTGGTATCTTGGAGTGCCAAAAAACAAGCCACAATGTCAAGGTCCAGTACTGAGGCTGAATACAAAGCTCAGACAAATGCTATAATAGAGTTAATTTGGGTCGAGGCTCTTCTTGGTGAACTTGGTGTTAAATTGAAGAAAAATCCATGTTTGTGGTGTGACAATCTAGGTGCTACCCATCTGTCTGCAAATCATAGTGTTTCACGCTCGTACCAAGCATATTGAGATAGATTTTCGCTTTGTCACGGAAAGAGTTGCTAATAATCTTCTGGACATCAGAATTTGTTTCAAGCAAAGATCAAGTTGCAGATGGTTTCACAAAGGCTCTTCCTATAAAACAGTTAGATGAGTTTAAGCCTAATCTAAACCTCAAGGTTTAGATTAAGGGGTATTAAATTTAATAGGTTATATAGTTTTCCGTATTGTATGTATATACAGATACCTCTCCTTGTACTAAACCTAAACCGGCCTTTGTGCCTCATATATAACACGCAACCCGTATAGACTCAAGTACGGTTCGAGTCATTGTATTTGACAATTGACACTTCTTTTGTTAGCCAAATTTTCGGAAGAGCCAAGAAATTATCTGCCTTTTCCTTTTAGAATGTGTTCTTAGCAGGAGTTTTCTGTATAGTACGTATATATAGATACCTCTCCTTGTACTAAACCTAAACTGGCCTTTGTGCCTCATATATAACACACAACCCGTAGAGACTCAAGTACGGTTCGAGTCATTGTATTTGACAATTGGCACTTCTTTTGTTAGTCAAATTTTCGGAAGAGCCAAGAAATTATCTGCCTTTTCCTTTTAGAAAGTGTTCTTAGCATCAAATAAATCCCTGACCTATAATTGCCCTCGGCTGCAAGGTTCCTGCCATGTTTTTGAAGTTATTAGGTATAGTTTCCTAGAGTTGCTTCTTTGTTGCCTAGAGTTGTCAGGTTTTATTATATTTTTTGCGATGGTTGTCAGATTATATTGAGTTATACATTTGAGATGAGGATGTATTCCTACCAAACCAAATGTTACAGAACAAGTAGCAGAATGATTTGTTCATGTTTGAAATTAGAGATTTATTTTCCTTGGTTCACACTCTAATATTAGGTATAGTTTCCTAGAGTTGCTTCTTTGTTGCCTAGAGTTGTCAGGTTATATTATATTTTTTGCGATGGTTGTCAGATTAGTTATACATTTGAGATGAGGATGTATTCCTACCAAACCAACTGTTACATAACAAGTAGCAAAATGATTTGTTCATGTTTGAAATTAGAGATTTATTTTCCTTGGTTCACACTCTGTCTAAGTTCTTGCAGAATATCAGAGTTAACAACTGAATACACGCTCAATAAAATCTTTAGTCCCTTGTATGATGGAATTGATCTTCTATGGTGCTGATTTTCTAAACTTTGTTGGTTCAGGTGTCTTAGATGCTCCCTTCCATCCTCTTCCACCACGGTTGTCGAAAAATTCAGCTTTTGACACAATGCAGAGCTAAGTGTGTGTAGTATGAATGTAGTACACCACGAGTGCTTGTTTTAGCACGAGGGAAAATTACCACCTGAAATTCTTTGAACGAATTTTTAATTGAAAGTTGTGACGACTAATGATTAAGGTTACTGTTCTACAAATACTACCTCCATCCCAAACCTTAAGGCTTATATTTTTTTTGAAAAGTCAAACCAAATAAAGTTTGACCAAACATTTAGAAGAATATATCAACAAATATAATATTTTTTAGATATCACACGAAAATATATTTCATTATCTATCTAATGATATTGATTTTATATTTTGCATGTTAATGATTTTTGGTAAAAACTTAGTCAAATTTGACATAATTTGACTTTCTAAAAATAATATAAGCCTTAAACTTTAGGATGGAGGTAGTATTACACTAGCGCATTGCTGGTATACGGCTTAACGAAGTAATTATATACAACTAGATGATACTCCACGCATTGCCGCGAAAACTTATGGAAAATGTGTTGTATAATACATTTATAGTTTCAACTTGCATGGTACTTTTGCAATTGAAACTTTGCGATTGAAAAAAGATTTTTGGCTGCACAAATATCAAAGATGTAGAGAAAACCTTACTGTATCATAAATTTGTATACATGTTCTCTTAATCGACATATATCACACTTTTAAATCCGACTACATATTTACGTGGAAATATAATAAGTTAAGCTACTTATACTATGAACAGTGGCTTCCCACATAGAATTGGAAAAAAAATGAGACATATGATTTGCAAGGATGAATGGAAGAACAGTTATTTTTTTCATCAAATATCTTCATGACAAAGGTTTGCAACTTACATAGCCTGACGATTCGGCAGAGCCCTTGTTCAATAATATAGACACGATCCCTTGAAAGGTAATTGCTGCTACAAATAAGCTGGGTACGCTTAAGTGCTCAACCAATTAATTTATAAGAAGAAGCTTCATCGCCATGCAAAGAATGTGGAGCTTGGACCGTGTTGAAGTAGAAATACAGAAGCACCATCCGGAGGCAAATAATTAACCAGCATCAATACAGATAATAATGTATTCGGTCTAATCAGACGCACAAATAAAATGAGGTTGGAATGAAGAAGACCACCCAGAGCATGTGGCCTGTCTCATCAGACGCACAAATAAAATGAGTTGGGACCGCAAAACATCATCCGGATCGAGCATGTAGCCAAATCAATTTGTTCACTGAAAAGACCCATAAATGGAATATGTGGGCTTTGGTGGAATCAGCAATAGCCATGGATTGCTCCAACCTCCATGTTTATCGACTTGGGAACAAACACCCTGGCTGGGATTCTTCTGTGACTAACTATCGAAGAAGCCATAAAATCAGAAAAAAGGAAATCCCTGTGTGCGCACAAATTGCAGCACTCCTAACAATTTCCTTGAATACTGCTGGCCGCCGCTGGGTGGATCTCCAGCTGCGCCATGATGGTATGGTTGAGAAGAAAAAGAGCAGGCTGACAAAGTCAGAGAAGTGGGGAGATGTAGATCCAAGAGGATGGAGGAGGTCAAATAATCGTAGATAATGACGGGACCATGGTGAGTAGTAAAGATGCGACAGCCGCTTGTCTGCCTCGTTAATAAGGTCGATGTTTCGTTTCCATCTAAAAAAGAGGTAGGTGCTTCGTTTCCGTAAGAGCAATTCCAATAGTGCAGCCGGGTGCTGGCTATAAGGCCAGCTATAGTCAGCTTATAGCTAACTTGTACAATAGTTGGCTTTAAGGATTGATAACTTTATGTGTAAAAGATCCATCACACATACTCACAAAGTGCCTAGGAGCACGTGCAAGAGCTGGCTCTTGCATGAGAGCCCATCTCTCTTCTCTCTCCACTTCTCTCTCATCCACCTAAGCAAAACAACACTATTTTAATTTTTATAGCCTGCTGAGTCAGTCTTATTGTACTTGCTCTAAGAGCAATTCTAATAGTGTAGCCAACTATTGGCTATAAACAAGATGACATGTCATCTATAGCTAAGGGCATCTCTAACTGGCGACGCAAACGGTCGCTCAAAGGGCATCTCTAACGGGGCGACGCAAATGGACGCTGAGCGACCGTTTCCGTCCGCCCGGGCTGAAAATGCGTCTGGTACCATCTTCAGCGGGGCGACGCATCGTTACCGGGCGGACCGCAGCGACGCAAACCCGACGCATATTTGCGCCTAGGATGCGTCGCGACAGACGCTGCGCGGACACACCAAGTGACCGCTCGCTTCTCCACCGGGCCCGCCTGGCAGCGAGCCTGTATCGAGGGCATCGCTTCCGTGGTCATCGCTTTCGCGTCTGCGCCACAGCCTTCGCCATCAATGTCGCGGCTACCTCTTCTGCACGCGCACTGGCGGGCAGCGGCTAGGGCTTCTACGGCGCTGGCGTACCACAACGAGGAGGCCAAAGACGACATCGACGACTGTCGCGTGCGACTTCCAGGAATGGTAGTTGGCCATGGCGTAGGGCCGGAAGTTTGAGTACCCGGACAACATGACGGACGACGAGATCGCGAGGCTCGGCGTCCTCGTCTCGGAGAACGACCGACCTGTGCAGCAGCCGCTGCCCCGGTACGCCACCGGCATCATGCTGTCGGGCCTGTCGGAGGAAGAAGCCCTACGACTGGCGCTACAGGACTCGGCCACGCCACCGGTTCAACCGTCGCCTCCACCTCTGTCGTGGATGTGACCACGGCAGATGCTAGGGGGGTAGCACTTCGTTGATGCGAGGGGAAGGGAACATCGCCATCTACGGGTCGAGGTGCAAGAGACGCAAGGGTTTTACCCAGGTTCAGCCCCTCCGGAGAGTAAAAGGCCTACGTCCTGCTAGATCTTTATTGCTCAGTGGAGAATTACAATGGGGGGGCTCAGTCGGCGGCCACGCCGAGAGCTTACAAGGGGAGATTAGATCTTGAGTAAGGTGTCCTCTAGGGTTTAAGCTCGGGGGTTTATATAGGCACCCCCGATCTAGGGTTACATGGAGATAACTCCGAATCGTATCAGTTGCTACTAATCCGGGATCCGCTAACCCTCTTGCAAGTAATCTCCCTTATCTAGTCGCGTAGATCACCTCCTTGGGGTTACGGCCCAGTCGCCATAGAGCCCAGTCGCTTGGGCGACTGGCGGTCCTCCTGGGCCTTCGTCTTCATGGCGAGTGGGACTGGCGACCCACCCCCTATGGGCATATCCCCATCAGTAGTCCCCGAGCGCGGTGGTGATGAAGCGCGGATCTAGAGCAAGTCTTGGAAAGGCACAGTGATGGATCAAGATGAATTGCCGCCGGGCTCCTGAAGATAAGGTTGCAAGCTTGGCGCCAGTCTCCAATCGCCAATGCTTGGTCAGTCAGTCGGCGTGGGCCAGTCGTCGTTTGCCAGTCGGCGTATGACAGTCGGCGTCAGCCAGTCGTCGTTTGCCAGTCGGCGCGCATTCGCCATAGAGACACGTGGAAGAGCCAACGGCTAGATTTCACGTTGACCGAGGCACGAACCGTTTGCATCTTTGTTGACCGTTGGGCCTGACGTGACTGCTAACGGCTAGCTTAACGGCTATTCAGCCGGAGCCGGCGCAGATCTTGACCGTTGATTGCGGGGCGGCGATTCCGGGGCGAATTAACGAACGGATTTCATTCTTAATCTAGGCGAGTGCGGGCGGTATAAAGGGTCGCCCCTGGGATTAGGGTTCACCGCTCCCCCGCATTCTTCTCTTATCTTCTCCTCATCTCATCCTCACTCCAAGCTCCACACGCATCCATGGCGGCGAAAGGCTGGGGCAAGTCGAAGGTCACGCGGGAGTCTCTCCTCCCGTACGTCGCTTCCGGGGTCATCCCGGAGTTCAAGCAAGAGCGGTGGCGAGTTCCGCCGGCGAACGAGGTGGAACCCCTCCCGCGGCCCGGGGAGTTCGTGATCTTCTTGAGCTTCCTCGACCGCGGGTTCGCTCTCCCCACCTCCGATTTCCTCCGGCAGTTGCTGGCCTTTTACAGCATCAAGGTCTCCGACCTCGGGCCGCACAGCGTCCAACAGATTTCACTGTTCGTGGCGCTGTGCGAATGCTACTTGGGCTGCCCGCCCTACTTCCCACTGTGGGTGTCAATCTTCCACGGGCGGGCGACTCGGGCCAGCAAGAACAGCGAGGCGCTCATCCCGAACGGTGGGATCACCTTCCAGGTGAAGTCCGGGGAAAGCTTTATCGACATGGCGCTCCCCAAGAAGGCGCAATCGCTGTGGCGCCGCTTCTGGTTCTACGCCAAGGAGTACACTCCCCCCGGCGAGGTCTGCATTCCTCAGTACAGCCCCGAGCCCAGCATCCCGCGGCGCCTCAATGTCCGGTCGCTGCCGCGCGAGCAGGAGGAGGTGGTGAAGGAGATGCGCCAAGCGATCCAGGCGCTGAAGGATAGCGGCCTGACGGCGGTCAATATGTACAACTGTTGGCTCGGCCGGCGACTGATCCCCCTGCGGTGCCGAGCTCACCCCATGTGGGAATACCGGGGGCAGAACGACTGCACCCGGTCGACAGCGACTGAGTGGGACGAGAGCGAGTACCGGAAGGCGCTCGCCAAGATCACCACGGCCACCTTTACCTCCTTCGAGGACGGCCTGCAGCCCTACTCCGAAGACACTCCGGCGCCTCAGGTAATGCTTTGTATGGCGACTCCGCACGGCTTGGCCGCGTTTCTTCCTTTCTGACTTGTTCCTTTGATTCGACTATAGCGCTGGCAGAAGATCGCTGACCACCTTCCCCCCCTTGCCGGGAAGGAGCCTCCTGAAATGACCGAAGGCGAGGAGGAGGAGGTCGACGACGAGGAGGACCGCACCGAGTCGGACTCCGAGGCGCGGGACTTCATCATACTCCCGCGCGGGTCGAAGAGGGGTACCGAGTCCTCGTCCCAGGGCGCAGCTGGAGAGGAGGCGACCTCTCGCCCGGAGGGCGAGGCGGAGCCTTCCAAGGAAGGGGCCGAGCCGCTGTCGAAGCGACTGCGCCCCACTCTCCTGGAGGGTTCCATGAGGCTTCAGCGCCCCTTGAAGGACGCGATCGACGCGGGAGCTCGGGCCGGTCCAGGCGTAAAAGCGATCCCCACGGTGAGGTAGGTGCTCCTTGTCGAACTTGTTCTCCTTGCGGCTGGATTGGGTGTCGATTCACCTCGTCTCCCTGTAGGTCCAAGAAGAAGACCTTGGCGAAGCCGCCCGCGGCTGGGGTGGCGGCCACGAGGGTGGCTGAGGCGAAGAAGAAGGCCGCGGAGAAGAAGGCGGCGCCATCCGACCTTGGGGGCACGGGGTCGGCTCCGGAAGAACCCGTCACCGCGAGCCAAGCTGAGAAGGTGAGCACCAGCCGCGCCGAGCCCACCGCCGAAGTCTTTCCTCTACCCAGCATGGTTCGCGGGGGCATGGCGAGTGCGGCGACGGGACCGGACGTCGTTCCACCCGTGGTGGAGGAGGGGTCGACGGACGTCGGGTCGACCGAGGGGCAGAAGGCGCCCGAGGTCGAAGAGAGCATCGTCGAGGAGGGCGGCCTCTTGGAGCCGCTGAAGGAGCGCCGGTCCAAGGCCGCTAGGGACCGAGCCCCGCACAGTGATGCCGACACGCGGGCGGGCGAGGTGCCGTCGACTGAGGCGGTGGTGCAAGCGGAAGAGGCGACCGAGTCACGCCATCCGCCGCCTTCTACCTTGACTTTCACCGAGCTCCACACGGCGCTTGGTGAAGCACACGTGGTGAGTGTCTCTGAACTCGTAGTCTAGTCACCCCCAGTCCCCGAGGGTCGACTTGGTCTGAAAGGGCGAGTCGAGTCTCCTTTTTGTCCGTCTGTTTTTCTTTTGTTTACCTTGGCATTGTTTTTGGATTTTCGCAGGCGGAGGTTAAGCGATTGACCGCGCTCGTGGAGGAGGCGGCGCAGAAGAACCGGAAGCTGATTGCTCTGGGTAGTAAGTCATGCCCGCTCACCTTCCTCTCTCGGTATCACTGGCCCTGACTTCCGTTCTCACCGTCTTCTTTTTTTGTAGCAGAGGCGCAGGCAAAGGCTCTTGCCGAGGCTCGGGAAGGATTCGTCAAGGAATCTTTCTACCGTGAAGCCGAATTCCGGGCGCAGCAGGCCGAAGAGGCCCGGAAAAGGGCAAAAGCGGAGGTGGCGGAATTGACGAAGGTCCTGGAGCAGAAGGGCCGGGAACTGGAAGACGTCATCGCCGAGTACAAGGTAAAGCTGGAGGCCGCGACTGATGCGCGGGACTCCGCGCGTGGGGCTGCCGCGTCTCTGCGGGAGGAGGTTGCGGCCTTGAAGCAGCAGCACGCCAAGGAGCTGGCTGCGGAAAAGGAGGCGTCCGAAGGCATCGTCTTGGCGGTGCAGGCCGAGAAGACCAACTTCGAGGCTTTCGTCAGAGAGATGTCGCGGCAGATTCTTGGTAAGTTCCGGTCTTCGCGCTTGCTGTTTTACTTGCCGGGGATTCGAGTATCCGAGCATGGCGAGCCGGCTTCGGGGGCCAGTCCTCGAGCGTGGCGAGTCGGCTTCGGGGGCCCGTCCCCGAGCATGGCGAGTCGGCTTCGGGGGCCAGTCCCCGAGCATGGCGAGTCGGCTTCGGGGGCCAGTCCCCGAGCGTGGCGAGTCGGCTTCGGGGGCCAGTCCCCGAGCATGGCGAGTCGGCTTCGGGGGCCAGTCCCCGAGCATGGCGAGTCGGCTTCGGGGGTCAGTCCCCGAGCGTGGCAAGTCGGCGTTGACGAGGAGTTCTCATTTTTTCTCTTCCTTGTGTTGTTGGTTGCAGGTACGTGCGACTTCGTGGAGACGGCGACTCCGCGGGAATGCCTGTCGACCGCGACGGCGCGTATCATCGCCTGTGCGGGGGAGATACTGGCCGCGCTCCAGTACCTGAGTCCGCGGGAGGTGATTCCGCGGGACACGCCGTCCGTCTTCAGGGCCGTGTCCAACATTCCGGCCGTTGTTGACTGGCTTCGCCGCTCCTCCTGCCGTGTTGGCATTACCATGGCTCTGAGCATGGTGCTGGCGCACTACTCCGAGGGATTCGACGTGCGAGTTCGATGTTGCCGAGGTGCTGCGACTAATGGATGCGGTGCGCCCCTTTGCCGACCGGGTACTGGCGACTGCGGACTTGGAGACTCACATCCCCAGCCAAGCGGCGCCTGGGGACGCGGAGAAGGAGCCAGGCCCGGTGGACTACCCCGCGGAGCGCCTCTTCCATGCCGCGGCCACCGGCTCATTGTCTACTTATCCGGTCGTGCTGTACACGCCGAAGTTTCGTCACGGCGATGATGGTGTCGAGCCTGTCGTAGAGGGAGCTCCGGGATCGTCCTCGTAGTTTTCTGAGTCCCTGCGTAAGAAGTAGCTTGGATTCCCGCGAACGGGTGTCAGTTGTGAATAAAGTGATAACTTTTGCTTAAATAAAATTCGGTGGTTGCTTTTGAATTTGCGTTATTTTTGTGGCGGCGATGCGTTGGAGATGGTTCCGACTATCCATGGCCTTCAGGCCAGTCGCCTTGCGACCCCGATGAAGGCTATCGACTTGACTGTTTTCCTTTTCGAGCTGGGCGTCCCCAGTCGCAGTACGTAGTCGTTATAGTACGAATAGCGGCCTCATGGGTGGAGTAGCGGTGAGTTGTAGTTTGCGCTGTTCGTATGTAGCGCGCCACTCGTCGTGGCTCGGTGAGCCAGTCGCTAGGCGACTCCAAAGGGGGTCATTGCGGGCGTATTTTCCTTGGCGAGCCGCGGGTCCGTTTTGCGGGGTCCCTAGTCGAAGTACTTAGCCACGCAATTCGCCAGCCTAAGGTAGAGGAGGGCATTGGTGTGCTGTATAGCGTAGCACAAGACGGTCGCCGTGGCCCGTGGGGCTGGCCGGGCATGCGGCCCTGCTGTGGGTTCCAGTCGCCGTTTTCACCCGACGGCGTAAGGGGTGGTGTGTGGCCGGACCTGGTGTTGTGTCCGGTCACGCCGCCATGCCCTTGTTAGCCTGGCTACTTGGCCGATCGTGGACTTCGCTCTTCCAGCAGCGGCGACCGGAGGTCTCTCAGTACCGAGTCGCTTATTGCGGCGACTGGGCCGGTATGTACCGGGATGAGAGATGGGGATATCTGGCGGGTGAAGGAGAGGCAGTCGAAGCTGGAGATCAATATGGTCGGCGATTTTTATTAACCTCTGAATTTGCGGGCTACATTTTTGTCCTTAGGTGTAAAACCGTCGGAGGAGGTTGACGTTCCAGGGGCGCTCCACCTCTTTGGTGAGTGGCTCGCCTTTGTCGTCCTTGCGGACGTCGATGAGGTAGTAGGAGTCGTTGCCGAGTACGCGGCTGACGGCGAACGGTCCTTCCCAGGGCGGGGACAGCTTGTGCATGCCTTTCTTGTCCTGGATTAGCCGGAGTACCAGGTCGCCGACTTGGAAGGAGCGACTCCGAACACGGCGACTGTGGTAGCGACGGAGGTCCTGCTGGTAGATGGCAGTTCTGGAGAGTGCGAGGTCTCTGGCCTCGTCGAGGAGGTCGACGTCATCTTGGCGAGCTCGCTCGCTGTCTTCTTCGGCGTAGTTGGTGACCCGAGGCGAGTCGTAGGCGATGTCCGTAGGCATAACGGCTTCGGCGCCATACACCAGGAAGAAAGGCGTGAAGCCGGTTGACCTGTTTGGCGTTGTGCGGATGCCCCATAGTACTGAAGAGAGCTCTTCTGCCCAGCAACCGGCTGCGCGCTCCAGGGGCACGACCAGGCGCGGTTTGAGTCCGTGAAGGATGCTCTGGTTTGCTCTTTCTGCTTGGCCGTTTGACTCGGGGTGGGCGACTGAAGCGAGGTCGAGTCGGATGCCCTTCTCTTCACAGAAGTCAGCCATCTCCCCTTTGGCGAAGTTGGTGCCATTGTCGGTTATGATGCTGTGAGGGTAGCCATATCGATAGATAAGCTCGCGTAAGAACTTTGTGGCTGTCTTCCCGTCGCACTTCTTTATGGGCTTTGCTTCTACCCACTTGGTGAACTTGTCCACCGCAACCAGCAGGTGAGTATATCCGCCGGGGGCCGTTTTGAATTTCCCCACCATGTCCATGCCCCAGACGGCGAAGGGCCAGGTGAGGGGAATGGTCTTTAATGCCGACCCAGGCATGTGCGACTGGCTTGCGTACTTTTGGCACCCGGCGCACGAACGGACGAGAGCGACTGCATCTTCGTGGGCTGTTGGCCAGTAGAAGCCGTGACGAAAGGCCTTGGCGACGATTGAACGCGCGCCTGCGTGGTGGCCGCAGTCCCCTGCGTGGATGTCGCGCAGGATGTTGCGCCCTTCTGAGGTAGCGACGCATCGTTGGAACACTCCCGAGACACTGCGCTTGTATAGTTCATTGTTGATGATGGTGAAGGACTTGCATCTGCGCACGATGGCCCGTGCTTTGGCTTCATCCATTGGCAGTGTCTGGCGCTCGAGGTAGCTTATGTATGGTTCGGTCCAATCGATGCTGTCGGCGGTGAGTGCGACCAAGGTGGAGTCGGGAGCAGGTGGCTCGGCAATGTCCAGCTCTCGGGGTGCGCGTACCGAGGGGTGGCTGAGGATATCCAGAACGACGCCCGGAGGAGGTTGGAGTCGCTTGGACCCGATTCTGGCTAGCGCATCGGCTTCTTCGTTCTTGCGCCTGTCGACCCATTCGACGACGTGGCCGGTGAAGCCAGCGCCGGCTTGGTCGACGGCGCGCTTGTATGCGATCATGTTGGCATCGGTGGCGTCGCAGGTGCCGGAAGTCTGGCTGGCGACTAGGTCGGAATCGCCGAGGCAGCGCAGCCGTGTTGCGCCCATCTCTTTTGCGACTCGCATACCGTGTAGAAGCGCTTCGTATTCGGCCATGTTGTTGGTGCAGGGCTCGAATCTGAGTTGTAGGACGTACTTCACTGTGTCGCCCTTTGGTGATGTGAGGACGACTCCCGCGCCCGCCCCTTCGAGGTTTTTAGAACCGTCGAAGTGCAGTGTCCAGTGTTTAAGGTCCGCGGGGGAGCTTGGCTGCTGGGCCTCTTCCCAGTCGGCGAGGAAGTCGGCGAGTGCCTGAGATTTGATGGCATGGCGAGACTCGTAGGTGATGTTGTGGACGCCGAGCTCGACTGCCCACTTGGCGATCCGGCCAGTTGCGTCGCGGTTGCGGATGATGTCGGCGAGTGGTGTTGAGGAGACTACCTTGATGGGGTGCTCGTGGAAGTAAGGGGCCAGTCGCCTCTGGGCCCTGAGGACTGCGTACACCAGCTTTTGGTAGTGCGGATACCGCTGCTTGGATTCGATTAAGGCTTCGCTGATGTAGTAGACCGGGCGTTGTACCAGTTGCTCCCTTCCCTCTTCCTTCCGTTCGATGACCATGACCGCGCTTATAGCGCGGTTCGACGTGGCGACGTATAGGAGCATAGTCTCTTTTGGCAGCGGGGCCGCGAGGATAGGGGCATTCGAGAGAGCGTGCTGGAGTTCTTCCAGGGCCTGCTGCGCCTCATCTGTCCACCTGAATGATTCCGACTTCTTGAGCAAGCGGTAGAGTGGCATGGCCTTGTCTCCGAGTCGGGGTATGAAGCGACTGAGGGCGGCGACTCGGCCGGCGAGTTTCTGCGCGTCGACTAGGCAAGTCGGCTGCTTGGTGCGCATGACTGCCAGTGTCTTCTCCGGGTTGGGCTCGATGCCTCGTTTGGAGACGACGTAGCCTAGCAGTTGTCCTGACGGAACCCCGAAGGTGCACTTCAAAGGGTTGAGCTTGATCTTGTACCGCCGTAAGTTGGCGAATGTTTCGGCGAGGTCACTGACGAGGTCGGTCTGGTGAGTCGATTTGACCACCACGTCGTCGATGTAGACATGCACATTGCGGCCGATCTGGCTTTCCAGGCAGCTATTCATGCACCGCTGGTATGTTGCTCCGGCGTTCTTGAGGCCGAAGGTCATGGACGTGTAGCAGTAGGCACCTAGGGGCGTGATGAATGCTGTCTTCTCTTGGTCTTCCTTGGCCATCTTTATTTGATTGTACCCGGAGTACGCATCAAGGAAGCATAGCGACTCGGACCCGGCGACAGCGTCGATAATCTGGTCGATTCGCGGTAGGACGAATGGGTCCTTGGGGCACGCGCTGTTGAGGCTTGTGTAGTCGATACACATTCGCCACGTCTTGTTTTTCTTTAGCACCAGGACTGGGTTTGCCAGCCATTTTGGGTGTTTGATTTCGATGATGAAGCCGGTAGCGAGTAGCCGGTTTACTTCTTCGGCGATTGCGCGTCTCCGTTCTTCTCCCACAGGGCGCATTGCCTGCCTAACGGGTCGCGCGGTGGGATCGACGTGTAATTTGTGCTCAGCAAGTTCTCTCGGGACACCTGGCATGTCAGACGGTTTCCATGCGAAGATATCTCGATTCTCACGGAGGAACTTGATGAGCGCGCTTTCCTATTGGGCGGACAGGCCCGTCCCAATGGTAACTTGCCTACTTGGATCGTTTTCTACAAGATCTACTTGGCGAGTGCCTGTTGCGGCCTTGAAGGTTGCTGCAAACGAGTCGAGCTCGGTAGGCTTCTCCAGGATGGCGGGGTCGTTGCGGTCTACTGGGTACTTGGCGAGCTCGGCGGAGTTGTCTTGTTCATCGGCGATGACGGCGTCGGCGAGCTTGGCGCTGTCGTCCTCGCATTCCAATGCCATCTCCGGATCGCCGTGGATGGTGATGACGCCTCGAGGCCCTGGCATCTTCATCATGTTGTATGCATAGTGTGGGGTCGCCATGAAGCGGGCGAACGCCTGTCGGCCGAGTACGCAGTGGTAGGAGCTGAGGAAGTTCACCACCTCGAACGTTATCCGCTCGGTGCGGTAGTTCACGGGCGTGCCGAAGGTGACTGGCAACGTCACCTTGCCGATCGGGAAGGCTTTCCGCCCAGGGACGATGCCGTGGAACGTAACCTTGGTGTTCTCGAGGCGTGAGTCTGGTAGACCAAGCCGCTGGAAGGTTTCGTAGTACATAATGTTGATGGAGCTTCCCCCGTCCATCAGGGTTTTTGGTAGCCAATAGTCGGCGACCTTGGGCCTGACGACTAGCGCCACTCGCCCGGGGTACTCGATGCGGGGGGCGTGATCTTCGCGGCTCCAGGTGATGCTTTGCTCGGACCAGTTAAGCCACCGGGGCACGTCAGAAAGTATGACTGCGTGTACCGCCACTGCCCTTGCGAGGACCTTCCTGTCCCGCCAGTCGCCGACCCCGGTGAAGGTGTGGAGCGAGCCGGCGCTGCGACCGAAGCCCTCTCCCTTGTGCTGGTCTTGGTCTTTGGCGCGGTCTTTGTGCTGGTTACCGCCGTCGTTTTCCTTGGCGCGGCGGGCTCTTTCTATCTGCTTCAGGGAGTAGCAATTTCCCGTCGTGTGATTGGCGGGCTTGCCCTCCTTGCTGTGATAGATGCATGGTGCGTCTAGGAGGCTGCGGGCGTCGAAGCGCTTGGGCTGAGGCCGATCCTCCCGTGGTGCGCGAGTGTCGCGCCGGAATGATTTTGGCTCGCGCTGCTCGTAATCGGTGGTGGCGACCAGCTCGTTGTGTCCTCCCTCTCCGCGGCGCTTGCCGTTGTTAGACCGGCCGGCGAATCGGTAGTCGCCACGCCGAGGCTCCGTGTGCGCAGGGCGGCAATTGCGTCGTTGACCGTACTCGTCGTCCGAGTCGACTGTAGGGTCTTCGTCGGCGTAGCGGGTGGCGATGTCGAAGAGCTCGGAGATTGAGATATTATCCCTGCTGACGCGACGGAGCTTGGCGCTTAGTGGTTCGTACCGGCAGCAGCGTCGGAAGCAATAGATTGTCGTGTCCGTGCTGATGCCGCTGGAGGTCATCCACATGTCCTGCCAGCGCTGCACCCACCGGCGGGTCGACGCGCGCGGGCCTTGGACGCAGCGATCCAGGTCTTCTATGGTTGTGGCACGGGTGTATGCGCTGGCGAAGTGCTGGATGAATGCGGCGCGAGCTTCTTCCCAGGAGTCAATGCTGTTGACGGTGAGGGTGTTGAACCAGTGGCGATTGACGCCGTCCATCATCAGAGGCAGGTAGCGTGCTGCGAGTAGCTCGGAGTGGCCCTGGATCCCCATTGCCATGGCGTACGAGTCGATCCAGACGGTAGGGTCGATGTGTGTGTCGTACTTCTCGATGTCGCGGGGTCCTTTGAACCCCACAGGGTACGGCTCGCCTCTGATCATTGGCCCAAAGCAAGCGGGGCCGATTCGGGTGAACGCGCTCTGGCGCGGGGCTTCATCGGCGTGGCGGTCGTTCAATCGATTACGCGCCCGCCATTCTTGGTCGTTGACGATGTGGGTTCGGGCGTCGACTGGCTGTCCGTTGGCGGCGACCATCACCCGCGCGGGGCGTGGCTCGATTCGGTTGTTAGACGAGTGGGCCGTGCGCGGTGCTGGCGGCGGGCCGTTGTTGGCGTTGACGATTGCGCGGTTTGCCGCGTCCGACGACGCCGCGCGACTGACGGATGTGCGCGAATAGAGTCGCCCTTGCGAGTCGGCTGCGGCGTGCTGCTGCTCCAATGCCTTGGCTACCAAAGCCTTGGCGTGCTGGACGAGGATTGCACCGTCTCCCGTTTCGGGGATTCTTGCGAGGACGGCCTGTGCAGCTGCAACGTTGTCGGCTGGAGACGAGTGCAGTGGTAGGCCGTTGGCGTCGACTTCTGCCCGAGGAACTTCGGGTGGTGGCGGTGGGGGTGGCGGAGGTGCTCCGCGCGCCGCTCTATCTGCAGCAGCCCGACTTCCTTCCGGGATGTCAGGGTTCTGGATTCGGGCGACCCGGATTTCTCCGTCTGGGTCGTCGAAGTTAAGGCGCGCGCTGGGGAAGTCGTTTGCGCGGGCGCGCTCCATGCGCCGGCGGTTTCGCTGCTGACGATAGTGGGATACGGCTCTCACTTCATCTTGCTCAAGGCGAAATTTCTGCCTTTCGGCGAGCTCCTTTTTCCTCTGCTCCTCGAGGGCCGCCCGGTGCGCCTCGATCTCGGTCGCGGTGGCAGTTGCAGGGAGGGGAGTGGTGAAGGCGTCGATTGGGAGCTCTTCTTCACCCCCTGCCATGAAGACTGCGGTCGGGTAGCGGTAGCGCGGGGCCTCGACGGAGTCTGAGTCGGAGTCGCTGCCGAAGAGGGAGAGGATGGAGTCGTCCTCGAAGCCACCTTCGAAGTCGCTTGGGTGGGAGACCAAGGAGATAGAGTCCTTGGTTGACGCCGTGGCAACAGAGCGGCCAGTCGGAGACGCAGCGTTGGACCCAGCAACCGACGTTATAGCGATGATGTCGGTGAAGTCGGCGTCGATCGCGGCGATGACGGAGTCGATGGCTGGAACGGTGTCGGTGGAGTCGGCGGCTGGGACGGTGTCGGCGGAATCGGCGGCTGCCGGGGCAACGGTGGAGTTGGCGGTTGGTGCCACGACCGCCGACTCGGCGTCGTCTTCCAGGGCCGTCTGAGCCTCCGCGTATACCTCGCCGGTGACCGGGCGAGTAGCAGTGAGGAGCTGCCCCGGTGCGAAGGGGTCGTGCGACCGACCGGAGCGAGGCTCAGAGGGATCGCTGACGCCGGCGAGCCCAACGAAGAGGTTGATGGAGCCGATCGGCACCATCCAGGCGTGCTTGAGAGGCGACGAGGCGGGCCGGTAGGTGCTTGGTTGGATGTGGAAGAAATTGCAGGTGGCGATCATCCTGCCGGAAGCAACCGGCCGCCGCACTGGTGAGTAGGGCCTCGCCGTAGCTCGGAGGCTTGATGTCCCATGCCCCACGGTGGGCGCCACTGTCGTGGATGTGACCACGGCAGATGCTACGGGGGGTAGCACTTCGTTGATGCGAGGGGAAGGGAACATCGCCATCTACGGGTCGAGGTGCAAGAGACGCAAGGGTTTTACCCAGGTTCAGCCCCTCCGGAGAGTAAAAGGCCTACGTCCTGCTAGATCTTTATTGCTCAGTGGAGAATTACAATGGGGGGGCTCAGTCGGCGGCCACGCCGAGAGCTTACAAGGGGAGATTAGATCTTGAGTAAGGTGTCCTCTAGGGTTTAAGCTCGGGGGTTTATATAGGCACCCCCGATCTAGGGTTACATGGAGATAACTCCGAATCGTATCAGTTGCTACTAATCCGGGATCCGCTAACCCTCTTGCAAGTAATCTCCCTTATCTAGTCGCGTAGATCACCTCCTTGGGGTTACGGCCCAGTCGCCATAGAGCCCAGTCGCTTGGGCGACTGGCGGTCCTCCTGGGCCTTCGTCTTCATGGCGAGTGGGACTGGCGACCCACCCCCTATGGGCATATCCCCATCAACCTCCGCCGTACAACCCATGGGGGCCCCCACCTCAGGCCTGGGCTCCTCCACCTCTGCCACAGGCCTGGGATCCTCCACCTCCACCACAAGCCTGGGTTCCTCCACCTCCAGCACCGTCGACGCGTCCAGCGTATGTTCCGCCGGTTCCTAACTGACCGTGGGTGGTACCGGAGCTCGTCGTGATCGACAACGACGAGGAGAACCATTAGGCGCATGCGTTTAGGTTTTTTTTTTCAATGTCTTTTACTATGTAAATTATGTTTTCATGTTATAAAAAATGGAAATTCGAGAAAAAATGTGCCGTGCCGCTGGAGCCACCCTCTGACGCAAACGGACGCGCGGTCGATTTCGACCATTTCGGCCGACGCAAACGGACGCGCGCGGACATTTTCAGACGCTGAAATGCGTCGCCCCATTGGAGATGCCCTAACATGTAGCCAACAAGTACAATAGTTGGCTATAAGAATGTACTAGTTTCTCAATGGATGACCCACATTTGATTCACACAAGTTGCCTAGGAGCACGTGCTAGAACTAGCTCTTGCATAAGAGCTCACTTACAATCTTTCTCCTCTTCTCTCTCCTCCAACTAGACATAAATATCCGTATTGGGGTCTCTGCCTTATGTTGGTCTATATGGAGGGTCAGAAATGATATCGTTTTTAACAAAAAAAATCTTATCATTTTTTGCAGGTTATCCATATGGTGTCGCATTGGGTTCAGCTCTCGCCGGAGGGACAGAGGGATGCTATACCTTCTGGATGCACACGGCTCCAGATGGTCGCTCAGGATATTTGGTCACAGGCTGGTTGGCGGCATTTTAGGAGACAACTTTGATGTGTTTTCAGAGTAGTTCTGGCATGTTTCGCTGGTTGATTTTTGTATCAATTCTTGGCGATGGTTGAGTTGTAAGACTTTGATACTGTTGGAATCTTTTAAATAAAAGGCCGTGTGCATCATCATGATGCAGAAGCCGGGGTTTCATCCTCATTTCGAAAAAAAACTAGACATAAATATATTATTTTAATCCTTGTAGCCAGTTGATTATAACTTATTGTACTTGCTCTAAAAACGTGGTTCAACAGCTGCGTGTAGTAGGGGACACGGAAGGACATCAGCAATGATGAAAGCCAATAGAAATAATTGTGGTGACGTGTCATGCTTGCATGTTAAGAGAAATCAAATTAGTGGGTTGCTTCTACTTAGATATTATAGATTACACCCCTAACAGCAGTAATTAGAAGGAGAGGCTTGTCCTTAGGCCTGACTCTGGCCCATTTAATGTTAGCCACTAGATCGGCATATATACTACACACTTAATGTGTAGAATTTGTCTCAAAAAAAAACTTAATGTGTAGAATGCACCATAAAATCTTTCTTTGCTAAACAGAAAATCTAAATACTGGAGCTATTTTCTAACCAGTTATATATACTATATGGCTATCAGTCGGTCGATCACAAGGACATCATACACAGTAGCAATTTGTTCCAAAGAGTCGTGATAGAAATGCATGAGCGAGAAGACTTTCCGCTCTTTTATTAACTCGTTGTTGACTCGAGGGAGCTTTGACAGTAGAAAGCTCCGGGAAAAGTTACACGGGTGATCACACGTACCCGAATCACAACGCACAAGTTTACGATAAGAAAAAAGATCTAGAAAGGAAGCCCGCAAGCGGCAAGCTTACACAGTAAAGGGCTGGCCGTTTTCACTGCTGCGCGGCGAGCCCAGCCGAGAGCCCCCAGGCGAAGGACCTCTGGTTGTCGCAGTCGAGGTTGGGCCCGTAGCTGACGCCGAGGAGGTCGCAGTAGCGCTTGTAGAAGCCGATGCGGTCGGCGACACGGGGGTCGGGGCCGATGCCGCACTCGAGGCCTCCGTTGATGATGTTTGTGATGACGCCGTAGCCCGGAACGCGGTTGGCAGCGATGTCCGCGGGCGTAGGGGTCCACTGGTCCGTGATGACGTCGTGCGACGACGGCTTGTTCCCCTGCGGGGTCATCCAGAACCACAGCGCCGTCTCGAACGACACCATGTCGTCCGTCTCCACCAGGTCCGGGTTGGACAGAAGGTCCAAGCCGAGCGCGCGCCCCGCCTGGCCGTAGTTGTAGTTCCATGAGAGCTGCATGGGCCCGCGGCCGTAGTACCGCTTGCCAGGCGCGCATGGCCAGTCCGAGTTGCTGGTGTCGCAGTAGTCCGACGACGGGTTGACCTCCCGATTGAAGCAGTAGCCCCATGCGTATGGGCCGTCAGGCGCCGTCGGCCACCCGCCGGTGGTCTCGTGGGACGTCTGGCCAAGGAACGCGGCCACCTCTCTCTTTCGCGTGTCGGTGCTCAGCCCCTCCGCGAACTCCGGGAACTTGGCGGCCGCCTCGAGGAACCTGTCGTAGGTGTAGAACCCGCGGGCCGGGCACGCGGCGTTGTTGCGGTGGAGGAGCATCTCCTCAAAGAGCTCCCTGGACAAGATGGACCCCAAGCCAGGGCCGGCGGGGGGAGAGGGGACGGCAGGGGGAGGGGGGATGGTGGGGGGAGGGGCGATGGGTGGGGAAGGTGGGGCGCAGGTGCCGTCGCACTGGCTCTGGCAGCCAGCGCCGCAGTACTGGTCGGTGCTGCCGCAATACCCCCACTCGCTGCAGCAGAGGCAGTTAGGGCACAGCGCTCCGCCGGCCTGGGAGCCGCACATCTGGGCTCGAGCGGCCGTGGCGAGCGCTGCGACCAGCACGGCCAGAATGGCCGTCGCCGCTCTCGCCAGACTCTGAGCTCTCGGTGAGGACATGGTTGTGTGTTTGGTGCCAAATAAGGAGCGACATGCAGCCTATTTATACACTCAACTCTGGGGTTAAGCTACCGAAACTTCATCCCCAAACCTAGCTAGCTGGACGTCCCTGATACTGCTTCGTGATTCGGTCTGCAGGCTTTGACTCAGATGTGTAATGTGACCGCATTTGGCTCGTGGGTCCCGCACGTAACGTAACTGCGTTTGGAGATGTTAAATAAGCGACTGATAAGCTTGGCGAACGATTAATTTTAACTTGCAACCAGCTTGTTGTAATTTGTGAATACCTCCTCCTTATATGTAGTAGTAATGTAGTATACAAATCACAGGTTTGTTTTCTACTCATGCGAATAAACACCAACTTGCGAGCTGATCGAGTTGCGACTGTCTTTTGTTTTCTACAGTCTCATTGAGAGATTGAGATTTGAGAGAATCATGCATGGTCTCATTTTACGGGACTGTTTATACAAACCAGAAACGCCACTTCATTTGCTTTGGCTAGCTAATTGGTTTCATGCCAGGTTGCAATTATCAGTTCAAACCTACATCTGTGAGATTCATGTGAAGTGAGTTGTGAGGTTGTGCGACGTCCAATGGCGGAAAGATGGCTGCCCATGGAGTTTGCGACCAAGGAGCTATTGGACGTTGCGAGGAAAAGATCTTTAACCGCATTTTTCAAATGGTTCTCTAAAAGTCGATGGACACACTAGATACTTAACCACGCTTAGCCGCGTGCTCCAAATGCCATTTCGGCCTGACGCGGTCTAGTACGGTGTCCGGCGTCCCAAGGTCATCCCCGACGTGGGGTACCACACGACAATATCTATAGATGATGGACTTGAGTTTTAGGGAAGAGAGCACATTGGTGGTTTTGTCGGCATACAAACAACACAGAGAAAACAATTTACCTAGCTTCATGCCTCCATAGGGGTAAAAACCTTACGTGTCGTCTGTTCTTAATTGATAGAGAGATAATAGAGGTGCCTTGATTGCTATGGCGATGTAGATCGCTTTACGGTGTGTGTAGCTTGGTTTCAGATTGCGTGGAGATTGTCTCCTTGACGGACCTTCCTAGCCCTTTATAAAGGAAGCTAGGTCTCAAATGCATCTTTCAGGCCGGTTACAGAGTAGAAGAACTTGTACCGGTCAAAACATGGGGCCCGACAATTTAGTTTTTCTGATTGCTACAGAAAGTGGAGGTTGACGCGGATTCAACTGGCAAAGAACAAAAAAGACTTCATTGATCTTGAGGTGCCGATGTGGACCTTGGCAGGGCGCCCTCTTGGCAATAATGCGGCCAAGCAAGCCGCGATTCAAATGGTGTCATCCGATAGGGTCCAGTTGTCGATTGACAAGTGCCTCACCAATGTCTCGGCAAACCTCCTCATCCGCGGCGCGAAGAACGGCGAGAGGTGGAACGGCTTGTTGTTGAAGCAAAAAAGAGAAGATCGTGTGATCGAGAAGGAGAGTTTTGCCGTGAAAAAATGGAGAGGGGACTTCATGATCTTGACCGTCGACATATCGGGAATGGACCCCTAGCTAGGTGAAGGCGGCGCACAGGTTCTACCATGACATGATCTGGAAAGAGATTGCCGATCGAATGGCCGCGACATCAGTAGTTGCGTCCGCGATAGCATCACCTTTGGCTTCAGCGAGTACTCCTGGAATGGCTACAACGTCGCCGACAAGTCGTGGTTGTAGATGAGCCGGAGGAGCCATCGATGCTGAAGAGCCGCCGTTGATGACTCAAGACAACACCTTCTTCTAGACTTCATTTGTGCTTATGTTTGTAATACTATTGAACACGACGACTATTACCAAGCACTATGAACTACCTCATTTTGAATGCGACGATTGTTTTCAATTTATAATTTTATTACGAAGATAGCTATTTGATGACGTATTGGGTGTTTTTTTTAAAAAAATAAGTAAGCCGCCTCATTAAAAACCTACCAGTCCCCTTCGGTACCCTGGATGGAAAAAAGTGCGTCTGAAACTTGCTGCCGAAACCACAAGTACAGTTACAAGTTTGTGAACAGAGTCACATCTCTAAACACAAATGGTAAAATAAAAACTGGGGGATCATCCACCCAAGCATCTCCTTAGAACTAAAAGCAAAACTAGCTAACTCATGAGCCACTTGGTTAGCCTCCCTTTTGTGGTTTAGGTAGACACCAGGGGGAGGAGTAGCCTCTGCTTGGATGGGTGGTGTTGCCGGCTCCGTATGTGGATAGCATGGCGCAAGTTCTCTCTCTGTACTGGACGTTGTCCTTTTCCCCCTCGAGCTTAATACAAAACACGCAGATCTTCTGCGCGTACTCGAAAAAAAATGCTCAAACTAGATATCCGTCATTCCGCTTGCCATATGAAAACAGTCCGCTAAAATAGCCGAGTAAGGACCATTAATCTCCATCTCTCCATTGCAAGCCAGGATTAATTCCAAGGAATCAGATTCAATAATACATGAAGAACATTCAATTTTATCCAGAAAATCCAAACCTTTCAACATTGCATATGCTTCCGCAGTCGTTGCGCATAAGAGAATTTTCAGGGGACACACCATACCCCATAAAACCTCACCCTTCTCAATTCTATGCACTGCACCCGTCGATCCTGATCCATTCATCACATAGGAGGCATCAATATTTAACTTGAATTTGCCTCTAGTGGGTTGCCAGATTGTCTCTTTAACAACATGTGTACGTATTGGGTGGTTGTTGCTGAGAATAGAGACGCGCTCCAAAAAAACACCCCCTCAGACTCTCGAGGAGACGCTTTCAATAGACACCGGTTGGGAACAAGACTAGAGATGCTCATAGCAACGAGCAATGGAGACGAACTAGGAAAATAGAAAGGGAGTCCGGCGAGATCCACAAAATAATGCCGAAATAATCTAGCCACGCTAGAGAGGCGGGCGAAACTAGGAATCGGGCAGCTCAACTCGGGATTTGCCTGTACCTTGGTGGACAGTCGATAAAACTCGTGATTCGCCTGGCGAGATGGGCTCTCCTAACTAGATTGGCGAAGCGTCGGTGCTCGAATCCCATGCGCACGGACAGCTGGAGGACGTCAAGCTAGTCCAGGTGTGGGACGACAAGCGATGAAGAAAGGATCTGTTGGAAGGTGTGAGCTCGATCGGCTCGTGGCACGTGCGGCTTTCATAGGGGCATGCATCATCACGTGATTTCTCGTGGAGGCATGCATCATGTGTGCTTTCATAGGGGGCAGCAGTTCAACGTTCATGTCAGCAAACTGGTTATTTATTTACAGCTTATTAGGAGACAGCGATCCGATACTTCCGTTGCTACAGATAACCATACTCGTGCGGAAAAGAAAGGACTACAGACTTGCGTGTGCATGTGCGGCTCGGTTAACACTGCGTAGGAAGCTAATAAAAAATGTTATCAGGAGATTGCCCGATCTTATTAATACTAGAGGGCTCCAGAGACAGTTGGAGCGCCTTGATTGGAAGGAATTGGCCAACTTAAGAGATAGTACATGTCTAAAATAAAATATGAGCTAACAATTGGGCACGTCCTCCAAAGCGAACCCTAAAAGTTTTTGGGGCGCGTCGATCATTTTTTAGTTTTCAGACGTGCCCTCCGAAGATTCCTTCCATCCGGTGTGGAGGCCAATACGGTGTCCGACGTCCCGAGCCTGCCCCCGGTTCACAGGGGATGCTCCGGGTATGCCGGTCATAGCGAGAAGCGAGGCGGGGAGTGGTAGGCCCGACGCGTCATTGGCACATTCAAGTTTAACCTAACCGTCGCCTACCTCGCGACGGAAGTTATTGGCGCGCAGCGACGGTGCAGTTTCCGCAGAGACGCAACGATACGTCTCGCCGCGCCTAGCTCTTCGTGCCGGTGTTAATAAGCGCCACCGCTCCCCCGCCTCCCTCCATCGTATAAAAAGGGACGCTCTCGCATCGTCTCTCACACACAAATCCTAGTGCATCTCTCCCCAACCATAGAAAATGACCAACACGACTATCATTACCAGCTGGATTTTGTAGTTTGGGTTGGAGCTGCGGCTGGAGATGCTCTTTGAACTCCAAGAACACACCTGGATTAATGGATTAATTGATTCGCAACTTTTCGCCAAGTCCTTGGGAACTCACAATCTCTTCTATCCAATGATCCATATAAGCAAAACCCCCAAACACTTGGCATACAGGCAAAAGCCCCCAGCATATGGTTATGCCGATGGTGACCCTCAGCATAGGGCCGCTAACATCTGCTCCATCGTCACATATCACGTGGCTGTCGGCATACCTCTGTATGCCACGGCTCTGAGCAAACCGTTGTCACCGTCGACAAAAATAAATGACATTTTGATAGCATCAGAGACTATGCCAATGGCCGCATATCCAGCACTTGCGAGATACCGGCAGTCGTCACGTGGTTCTCTATGCCGAGGGCATAGCCGTCAGCATATACCTTCCATGGGGACATGCATCATCACATGCGGCTTCTTGGAACAATGGATCTGTTGGAAGGTGTGAGCTCCATCGGCTCTTGGCGCGTGTGGCTTTCATGGGGATATCCATCATCACGTGCTTTCATAGGAGCAGCCGCTCAGCTCATGTTAGCAATTTTGTTATTTATTTACAATTTTTTTGATACTATTTACAGTTTATGCCTAGTTCTTTTGGCAGCTTAAAAGATAAGCTGCCCTTTCCTAGCTTCTCCCAGAAATTACTATGTTTATTATCCAGGGCTTATGAATTAGTTATCTCATATCTAATTTAAAAGTTTCAAATAATAAGACCAATGGCTTGTAGGAAAAGCCGAGGAAGGAGCATCTTATGTTTTAAGCTGCTAACAAAACTGCCTTAATAGGGGACAATGCATTTCGGTACCCTAATTGCTAGCAGATTATGTCATGGCAGGAAGAAAATACGGAGTACATAATTTGCATGTGCGGCTCGGTTGTGCATGGTACAAACACTGGTGGAAAAACAGGCTTCGGGTGAGCCCCATAAGTCGCGATGCTGCAGGAACCGCGACTAATGGTACCTTTAGTCGCGGTTCGGGAGGAGAACCGCGACCAAAGGCCTGGGCCCAGGCGCTCGGTGGCCAGCCGGTGCACGTGGGGGGTCTTTTAGTCGCGGTTGGCCAGGCCAACCGCGACTAAAGGTGCCCGAAGGCCTTTAGTCGCGGTTGGCCAGGCCAACCGGGACTAAAGCCCCTCCCCTATATATACCCATCCAGCAGCCAACACTTAGCCATTTGGTGCCATTCTCTTCACAAGCTTCACAAGTGGGTGTTAGGTTTGCTTTTGGTTCCTCTTATGCACATAAGGTGTTTGATGAAATGCCCCAAGAGCATGAAACAAACATGATATGAAGTGTTGGAGCCACACTTGAGCTTTCTCATTTATTTTTTCCTCCTCGATCGCGGTTAGCAACTTGAACCTTTGATGTGTCGTTGATAAAATGTGCATGTGTGTGTAGTTCATTGTTTAATTTATATTGTTTGTAGCTAGTTAGTTTAACAAATGCATGATGGTTAATTATATATTTTATATTATAATAATGCAGATGAATCGACAATGGATGTACGGTAACCGACTCTCCGGCGAGTTCAGTGCGGGTTTGAAAGATTTCCTCGTAGTGGCTAATGCGAACAAGCAAGGGGGTTTTGTTATCTGTCCATGTGTTAAATGTAAGAATCAGAAGGGTTACTCTTCCTCAAGAGATGTTCACATGCACCTGCTTCGGCACGGTTTCATGCCAAGCTATAATTGTTGGACCAAGCATGGAGAAAGAGGGGTTATAATGGAAGAAGATGAAGAAGGGGATGATTTCATCGATGAAAGCTATCTTGCTCATTTCGGTGATACTTTCATGGAGGATCTGAAGGTGAAGGGGAAGGTGAAGGGGAAGGTGAAGAAGAGGCACGTGATGATCCCGTTGATGATCTTGGTCGGACCATTGCTGATGCGCGGAGATTGCGAAACTGAAAAAGAGAGGGAGAATTTGGATCGCATGTTAGAGGATCACGGAAGGCGCTGTACGGATGCGATGATGGTCCGAAAAAGCTGGGCTGCACTGCTTGGATTTGCTTGAGATGGAAGGCACGAGGCAGGTGTAGCTGACTCGGCATTTGAAAACTTGCTGAAAATGTTGAAGAATATGTTTCCAAAGAATAACGAGTTGCCCGCCACTACGTACGAAGCAAAGAAGGTTGTCTGCCCTCTAGGTTTAGAGGTTACGAAGATACATGCATGCATCAACGATCGCATCCTCTACCGCGGTGAATACGAGAATTTGAATGAATGCCCGGTATGCACGCATTGCGTTATAAGATCGGGCGATGACCCTGGTGACGATGTTGAGGGCCGAAACCCGGGAAGAGGGTTCCCGCCAAGGTGATGTGGTATGCTCCTATAATACCACGGTTGAAACGTCTGCTCGGGAACAAAGAGCATGCCAAGTTGTTGCGATGGCACAAAGAGGACCGTAAGTCGGACGGGAGTTGAGACACCCCGCGAGATGGAACGCAATGGAGAAAGATCGACAGAGAGTTCAAAGATTTTGCAGTGACGCAAGGAACATAAGATTTGGTCTAAGTACGGATGGCATGAATCCTTTTGGCGAGCAGAGCTCCAGCCATAGCACCTGGCCCGTGACTCTATGCATCTACAACCTTCCTCCTTGGTTGTGCATGAAGCGGAAGTTCATTATGATGCCGGTGCTCATCCAAGGTCCGAAGCAACCCGGCAACGACATCGATGTGTACCTAAGGCCATTAGTTGATGAACTTTTACAGTGTGGGGCAGACCAGGTGTCCGTGTGTGGGATGAGCACACAGAAGAGGAATTTGACCTACGAGCGTTGCTTTTCGTAACCATCAACGATTGGCCTGCTCTTAGTAACCTTTCGGGACTGTCAAATAAGGGATACAATGCATGCACGCACTGCTTACATGAGACCGAAAGTGTACATTTGCCAAATTGGAAGAAGAACGTGTACCTGGGGCATCGTCAATTTCTTCCGACAGGGCATCCAGTTCGAAAGAAAGGCAAGCTTTACAACGGCCAGGCAGATCACCGGCCGAAGCCTGCGGAACACTGCAGTGCTGAGGTATTTGATATGGTCAAGGGTTTGAAAGTCATCTTTGGAAAGGGTCTGGCGGACAATCGGTTCCGAAGGGAGCCGACGGGCACGTAGCCATGTGGAAGAAGAAATCTATATTACGGGAGCTAGAATATTGGAAAGTCCTAGAAGTCCGCTCTGCAATCGACGTGATGCACGTTACGAAGAATATTTGCGTGAACATCCTAAGCTTCTTGGGCGTGTATGGGAAGTCAAATGATACAAAGGAAGCACGGCGGGACCAGCAAAGTTTGAAAGACCCCGATGACCTGCATCCGGAACGGTTTCAAGGTCGTGCCGGCTACGCTCGACCAAAGAAGAGAAGGTCATCTTTTTTGAATGCAGAGCGGTATGAAGGTCCCGTCGGGATTCTCGTCCAATATAAAGGGAATAATAAACATGGCGGAGAAAAAGTTCCAAAACCTGAAGTCTCACGATCGCCACGTGATTATGACGCAATTGCTTCCGATTGCTTTGAGGGGCTCTGCCGGAAAATGTTCGAGTAGCCATTGTGAAGCTATGTGCATTCCTCAATGCAATCTCTCGAGAAGGTAATCAATCCGAGAAGTTCTACCACGGTTCTGAACGATGTGATCCAATGTCTTGTCGGTTTCGAGTGGGTGTTCCCGCCATGCTTCTTCACTATTATGACGCTCCTCCTGGTTCACCTAGTCGAGGAGATTTCCAGTCTCGGTCTGTATTTCTACACAATATGTTCCCCTTCGAGAGGTTCATGGGAGTATTAAAGAAATATGTTCGTAACCGTGCTAGGCCAGAAGGAAGCATCGCCAAGGGCTATGGAAATGAGGAGGTAATTGAGTTTTGTGTTGACTTTGTTCACGACCTTAAGCCGATTGGTCTTCCTCAATCGCGGCACGAGGGGAGACTAAGTGGAAAAGGCACGATCGGAAGGAAATCAATGATATGTATGGACGGCCATTCTCCGGTGAAGCACACCACACGGTTCGACCAATTCCAGCTTGGTGGCTCCGTACTTTGAGAAACACAAGAATATTTTACGCTTGGACAACCCTGGGAAGCCTGAATCCTGGATTAGGAAGGCCCACATGGAGACTTTCGGCAGTTGGTTGAGAAAACATTTAATGAGTGACAATAAGGTTGTAGATCAGCTGTACATGTTGGCCAAGACACCATCTTCGACTATAACGACTTTCCAAGGGTACGAGATAAATGGGAATACATTTTACACGATCGCCCAAGATAAAAAGAGCACCAACCAAAACAGTGGTGTCCGCTTTGATGCAGCAACCGAGAATGGGCAAAAGGTCACATATTATGGTTACATAGAGGAGATATGGGAACTTGACTATGGACCCGCCTTTAGGGTCCCTTTGTTCCGGTGCAAATGGTTCAAGCTAACAGGAGGTGGGGTAAAGGTGGACCAGCAATACGGAATGACAATGGTGGATTTCAACAATCTTGGTTATCTTGACGAACCATTCGTCCTAGCGAAAGATGTCGCTCAGGTTTTCTATGTGAAGGACATGAGTAGCAAACCGAGGAAACGGAAAGATAAGAAAACGATCAGTACATCATGCGATGATCCAAAGCGCCACATTGTTCTTTCAGGGAAAAGAAACATCGTGGGAGTGGAGGACAAGACAGACATGTCAGAAGATTATAATATGTTTGCTGAAATTCCGCCCTTCAAAGTGAACACCGACCCAAGCATTAAGTTAAATGATGAGGATGCTCCATGGATACGGCACAATCGTAAGCAAGCAGGGACACAAGGGAAGAAATGATGTGTAATAATTTATTAATTGTACCAAACTTTGTTGAATGAATCATGTGAATTATATTACCCGTGATGTGTTTGGTGTCCATTTTCGAATGATTCAATTGACTCGAGATAGCACTGATGATACATGAAATTTGGAGTGACTAAGTCATACTCCTGCATACATGAAATTTGGAGTGACTAAGTCATACTCCTGCATACATGAAATTTGGAGTGACTAAGTCATACTCCTGCATATAGGAAATTTGGAGTGACTAAGTCATACTCCTGCATACATGAAATTTGGAGTGATTTAGTCATACTCCTGCCTAGGCGTATAATATGCATACTCGTAGTCTTCATAGCCGCCGCCGTTGTACTGGTAGTCGTCGCCTTCTAAGTTGCCGGCGTCGTCGTCGCTGCTGTCGTCGCTGTCGTCGGGCGGCGCTCGTGGCTCGAACTGAGGGTAGCACAGGCGGGGGATATCGCCGGCCGTGATGTAGTCCATGACGCTCTGCAGAGTCCGGCCGTACCACCATAGCCGACGGCCGGCCTCGTGGAAGTTTCCAGGAGGCAGACCGTCCTCCTCATACTGGCGAGCGCCCTCTCACGCCGATTGATGAAGAAGGCGTCCCAAGTATGCTGGTTATCGGGATGCCGGCGGATTCATCCGCTGCTCCGGCGTGAGGTCGAGGTAGTAGTGGTTCGTGATGGCCGCCGGCGCGCGGTACCACGAGGGACGGGAGGGACCGGCACGCCGCCGGCGCTTAGGCTCCGGCCGGCGAGGACGCGGTAGCCGGAGGGCAAGGGTAGTTCGAGGCGCAAAGCTCCTCCACCTGGCAGTAGGTTAGAGTGGGTGCGGCGGAAGCCATGAGAGAGTGATGAGAGATTGTAGAGATGTGATGCTGGCCAAGCCGGGCTACCTATATGTAGTGACAAATGGCGGGAAAAATGGGAGCGGGAAGACATGAGGCGGGAAGAAAGAGGCGGGGAGAAAGTGGCGGGAAGAAATTGGCGGGAAGAAAGAGGCCGGAAGAAATTGGCGGGAAACAATTGGCGGGAAGAAAGAGGCGGGAAGACAGGGAAGAAATGGCGGGAAGACGAGGAGGGAAGAGGGGGTCGGCGGAAAGAGGCGGGAAGAGGGGGCCAACGAACTTTTGAATTGAATTAATTTTATTTTTATGAATTTTTGATAATTTGTATTTTTAAGATTTTGAATTGAATTAGTTTTATTTTTCTGAATTTTTTGATATATTATATGTATTTTTAAGATTTTGAATTGAATTAGTTTTATTTTTCTGAATTTTTTGATATATTATTTGTATTTTTAAGATTTTGAAATGAATTAGTTTTATTTTTCTGAATTTTTTGATATATTATTGGTATTTTTAAGATTTTGAATTGAATTAGTTTTATTTTCTGAATTTTTTATATATTATTTGTATTTTTAAGATTTTTAAATGAACTAGTTTTATTTTTCTTTACTTTTTGATATATTATTTGTATTTTTCAGATTTTGAAATGAATTAGTTTTATTTTTCTGAATTTATTCATATATTATATGTACTTTTCACATTTTGAAATAGAAAAGAAATTCGAAAAATACCTTTAGTCGCGGTTGGGCTCCCCAACCGCGACTAAAGGTATTTTCGCGGGAAAGCGAAACCCGCCGAAAAATACCCTTTAGTCGCGGTTGGGCGGGCCAACCGCGACTAAAATACCCCTTTAGTCGCGGTTGGGCTCCCCAACCGCGACTAAAGGTCGCTCCCTATAAATTCGCGCGGGCGCGCTGGCGGTTCATCTCTGTTTCTCCGCCGAGTTCTCTCCGTCGCCATCGATCTTCGTCGCCCGCCGCCCTCGCCGATCGCTGCCGCCGCCACACGCCGCCGTCGACCGCCTCGATGCGTCGCCGTCGTCCGCCGCCGCGCGCTCCTCTCCGGCCCCCTTCTCACTTCGATCCCGCGCGCCGCCACCGTGTACCGCGCGCGCGCTGTCGCCGCCGCGCTGCTCTCGGCGCCGCGCCGTACAGCGTTGCGCCGCCCGCAACGCGTTGCGCCGCGCTGCCGCTCTTGGCGCCCAGCTGCTGTGCGGCGCCCGCTGCCCGCCGCGCCACGCCGCATTGCCGCGCGCGCAGCGAAGGATGACGAAGAACGAGAGGGAGAGAGAAGGCCGGGGGCGCCGCACAGCCCACTTTTTTTTTTTGTTTTTTTGTTTTTTTACTTTGTAACTAAGTTGTTTTAATTAAAAACTAGTAAAAATGCCAACTAGTAAATTATGTGAAGAACTAAAAAATTGAACTTCACAAAAACTTTAATTAACTTAACAAAAAAAAATTGACCAAGAAATAACTTAACAAAATTTAACAAAAATAACTTAACAAAATAACTTAACAAAAGTTTGTCAAAAAAAATGAACTAAATTTTTACTTTTGTATTTTTTTACTTTTAAAAGAACTCAAAAAATTGAACTAAATTTTCACTTTTGTATTTTATCACTTATAAAAGAACTCAAAAAATGCGCCGCCCCCCTCGCCGCCCCTACGTATATGCGGGTTTTTTTTGTTCGCGGCGAGGGGGCGGCGCCACCGCCACCGCCGCCCCCCTTTCGCCACCGCCACCGCGCGCCTACCTTCCGCCGCCCCCCTTTCGCCACCGCGACCCCGCATATACCGCGACACCCTCTCCCACCCTTTCCTCGCCCCCTCCTTTTGCCACCGCCCTTTCGCCACCGCCACCGCCCCCCTTCTTCACTTAATTAATTTGTTTTTACTACATGTTTTCAGGACTGACATATGGCGGACGATAGAGCTGACCCGATTCTGGACAACTATGATCCGGACGCTGAAGACCATATGTTCGGCATCATAAAAGGCGATATTCCATATGTGCCGACCGGAGAAGAAGAAGATGATATCTCTTCTTATCTGAACCTTGAGGGTGAAGATGAAGGGCGCCGTCAGCAAGCAGATGATGCCGAAGAAACGTCGATAAACGACGATCTTCAATTGGAAGTAGCAACCACCTCCGGCGCCGAGGTATATATATATACATATTGAGCGTCTGGTGATACAAACTAACTGATTTGAGGCAATGAGGGAGGCTCAAGAGGGGAGGATCAGGTTCAACAGAGAGAACGACGCCCTGACAAAAGCCCTCGGGAATCCTGAACACGGAGGACGTATACGAGGCATGGGGCCCATTCCGTGGAAAATAGGGTTCCCCCAGAACGATGACCCGTACGGTTACAGAAGCCGTAAGAGAAAGATGGATCGGGATGCAGATGTTGTGGCGAAGTTGGTAACGGAAATGGATGTGATGAAGAAAACCGTGAGTGTACTAGTCGCCGAAAGAGATGCAGCTCGGGCGCAGCATGCTGAAGATCATCCAATGGATCTCGGAAGCCAGCAGCGGAGAAGAAGCAGCGTGGCTTCCACGGAGGCCTCACCGGCTGGTGCACCGACGATAGAAATTACTGCACCGGAGCCTCTGGTGGTCGAAATTACTGCACCGGAGCCTCCTCGCTACCCCGTGGACGATATAAAGGAGATGAAAGCATGTCATCTGTATTATCCTATCGGGAACATGTCCATGAAGGTAGCCATCGGCAGTGCTTTACCACCTGGAGCACTCCACCACAACAACCCCATTCAAGATGGCTATGCTCGTGTCACGGTGGAGGAGATAGTCCAAGGGTTTGAGGACCTGGACATTGACATTGCTACACCTGAAGGGGTGAAAAGACTTGGAGATGTCAAGCGCCAGTTCATTCTATGGCAGAAGAAATTTATCAAGTTTCCAGGCGAGGCGCCAACAAGTCCACCCCCGTACGGTGGTGGTGGTGGCGGTGGCGGTGACGGTGGCGGTGGCGGTGGCGGTGACGGTGGCGGTGGCGGTGACGGTGGCGGTGGTGCTTCACCTAATACACCTCATTCACGTCGGCGACGCCGCCCCCGATCCTCGTCCGGCGGGTGATCGAGACACCGGTACCGCCCCCAATCCACCTCCGGCGAAGAAGCGAAGCAGTCCTGGGTTATTAACCCGGACCCTTACGTACCTAAGAAAACAAAGGTACCGGAGGTATCACAAGCCTCTCCCCAGGAGGTCTTGGGAAAGTAGTGCCGAGGAAGTCGAGGCGGGCGCGGCTGCTGATTTAGAGAAATGGAAGGCGAGCGTCAAGAAGAAAATAGAGGGCGAGCCCAAGCCAGTATATTCTGACAAGGAAAAGCAGTGGGCTAAGTCATTTTTGAACACACCGTCCCAAGCCGCGAAGAATCTGCCTGACGACTATTTACGTGAACTTCGTAGGCAAGCACTCGCGTTCAAGAACAGGAAAGAGTTGGCGGAGAAGAAAGCCTTGAAGGACGAGGCCGAGTCAAAATTAGAAAGGGGGAAAGAAGTTGCCCAGCTCGGGGAACAAAGTAAACAATCGATCGCCCCGCTCATAGTGCAAGCCGCCGATCCGGATGCCCCGATATCATAGCAGCTGCGGCTTGACATGGATTGACCGTAACGAGTGCCGAGAGAACAAGCGGCCGAGTTAGGTATCACTCTTCGTGCCTTTGCTAGGCCTTGATGAGGCGCCAATGAAGGACGTAGTATTTACATATGTGAAGAATGGCCCTCTCGTCGAGCTGCGCAGGAAGAGGATCTACCTCGACAAATGCTAGGTCTGCTAAATTGGTACAAGGGTTACATAAAACATAAAAACGCCAAAGAGTATATCTATGCGGAAGTTAGATATGAGCATCACTTCAAACATTACTGGGTACAAATTCCTCTGAGTGAATTGTTCCAGCTGTTCAATCTGCGCGACCTCGACAAATCTATCATCAGTTGCTACGTTCTGTAAGTGATTTATTAATTTCTACCCCATCTCGTTCATTGCCGGCCTGCACTATATATATATATATATATATTGTCCTAACTATCTTGTTGTGTACGCTATATATTATGCAGAATGAAGAAGCGGGAAATGCGAATAAGGAACATCCATGATGTTGGGTTCATTGACCCACACATCGTTAATTCATATGTGTTAGAACACCACCCCGCCGACGTGGAGGATGACCTGTGGCGGTTTATTAGAAAACAGCAACAGAAAAGTGATATTCTATTTCCTTACCATTTTGGGTGAGTGTTTCTGTCTTGAGCACATTCTCTTTTGTTTATGGTATGTGGCTAATCGATGAGTTATGCATGACTGTGCATGTATCGTGTCCGCAGGTTCCACTTTATTCTTATGGTAATTAAAGTTCAGACCTCCTCAGTTCTCGTCCACGACTCTCTGAATATGGATCCGGCGATTTGGGGCGACATGAGAAAAATGATGCAAAAGTAATTATTTTCATTCATTTGCGCTCTATATCGATCGGCCTATTTCGTTCATCATTTCCTAATATCAAGTAACTAATTAATAACTCTCTTGTTTATTTAATTTTCTTTGCCTCGTAGGGTTTGGAGACGGTTCGTAGATACCAAGGTCGGTGAATTCAAAAAGGAGCTACATTTTAAAATAGCAGTGCGGACGACTGGGGATATTCAGCCACCGGGGACCAATCTATGTGGATACTATGTTTGTGAGAGGATCCGGAGATACTGCAATGAGCGGGACCAGACGTGTGAGAACAACATCCTGAGGAATAACCTCCGGAAGACGCTTAGTCCAGAAGCTCGCTTCCGACCACTTCAAGAGGAACTAGCTGGATGGTTGGCGAGGGAAGTCATCGATCCTAGAGGAGAACACTATTACGATGACGTAGAACTTTATATGCACCAGAATTTGTAACTAACTTGTTCAAAATTGTATATGGTCATCCGATATTGAATATATATTGTATATGGTCATCCGATATTGAATATATATTGTATATTCCTCTTGAATTCTTTTTGGTTCTAATTTCAAATTTGTTTGAAATTGTACATTCATATGCATGTATGTATACAGTACCGTAGAATATGTGAAACTCCTTCAAAATTAAAACCCAAAAGAAATAAAACAATACAAATTAAAAAGAAACCAGATTTAGGGGGAGGGGGGCTAAAACCCTAAACCCTGCGGAGGCCTTTAGTCGCGGTTGGCCAGAAGAACCGCGACTAAAGGTCCTCCGCCCTGGCGCTCCCCTACGGCCCACGTGGACGGGCCTTTAGTCGCGGTTCGTAAGGAACCGCGACTAAAGGGGGGGGCCTTTAGTCGCGCTGCTTTGGTCGCGGTTGGGCCACCGCGACTAATGGCAGTTGCCAACCGCGACCAAAGCCCTTTTTTCCACCAGTGAAAGTTTAGTTATTCCAATTGCTATAAGACTATTAGAGTTATTTATGGGTCGCCATGAATCTTTGAAGTCTTTGTTCACTTTTGTCTTGCAATAATAAATGTGTTATATTTGCACTTAATTACATTGTTTCTATATCATACCACTTTAAGAAATGTAGTATTATATCAACGATAAGGATAAAATGCAACATGTAGTGTGGTGCATTGAGGATGATAAATCAGTTGATAACGGCGCATGGTTAGCGGAAATGGAGGGCTCTCACGGCAAGGGTTCAAAGAACGGAACTAGGTTTGAAAGCGTAGTGGCGGAGACTAATATAACTAAAGCTGTGTGAGTATCTCCCGGAACAACACCTTACTTATACGGAGAATGCCCATTGTCACCATGCTATTTCATTATGCTCACCGCAGTTAGCGGCGGTCTCCCTCCTTAAGATCAAATTCCGTATTCGCTATCTTGCCCATTATTCAAGATAGAGAATCCCTAATTGGTAGTAGGCTAGATAATCATGATAAAATTCCATACTGAAAAATGAACACCATATTTTTCAAATTATTTTTTTCAACGATGGAAACTTTATTATTTAAAGAGGTAATAACACTAGGCATACAACAACTTGTCCACTAGGTGCAAATTCATGCAACAAGTTGAAAGTTATGGTGAACCGGTACAGAAACTTGATATGCATGTGCAAACTCATACAAAGTTGTTCCGAGCCTCACACAGCCTCACACTTAGAATCGTTATTTTTACATAAAAGGCCTAGTATATTTTTTCTATTAGCAAATAAGACGTAAAGCTCTTTCCTAAAATCCACAGGGAATACGTCATCCTCGCTGCTAGACAACGAAGTGTGTCGAGCCGGAGCTCCCCTGCCAGGCCCATGTACTAAAGTTGATGACAAAGGCGTGCTCCGCACGAGACCAGCGTTCCGTGCAGGCTACCGCCCGAAGGCTGCCCCTTCGCCGAAAAGCTTAGTGCATGGGCCTCACCGGCGAGCTCCTCCTGCTCGATGCGCCCTCGCGCTGGTGGCGATTCAATTCTCGCCGAGAGGGTGCTTTGGTGGATCCGGGGAGACACGATTATGTCTCATTTTTCACATAAATAATATACATGGGCTTTTTTTTTGTATAAATATCAATGCCAGGTGTCCTGCTCCGAATGACTTTGTATGAGTTTGCACATGAATAGTAAGTTTGTGTACCAGTTTACCACAATTTTCAACTTGTTGTATGAATTTGCACATAGTGAACAAGTTGTTGTATGTCTAGTGCTATTACCTCTTATTTAAAATAGTTTAAGTATTACACCCGATGTCTGCATAACTAGGATGCACATAGCCGCTCCTAGATCCAAAAGTAAAACAAAAAGACAAATTACATATCATCATTGTTCAAAAAATTGGCTGAGATACCGATTATCGTGAATCGGGTGGTAACCTATAAGATTTCGGCATATCAGCTGGTTTATCGCCAGCACTGATTCATGGGGCAGTATTGCCCTGCAAATGCACAAGAAAACTGATCGGATTAAGTGAACTGCCACCGTCTCCAATTTTAACCACGGACATCCAGTGCGCACGGCTGCTCACTTGATCTTCTCTGGCTATGGCCTCAAGTCTGGTATTTCTCCGCTCCCGATTTTCCTTCTCTCTCATTTTAATATCCACCTACTTCTGTTTGCTGATCAATCAGGTTGTGTTCCGGCTCGAAAGCTGCTCTATGTTTTATCTACCCCTAATTTGGTCGGCTTTTTGTTAGATTATTATGCGTACTGCTCACTTAAGACCACCCCGATTTGATTGGGTTTCGATTGGATTCTACGTCATTATTGCTCAAGCAAGGAAGTACCATCTTCAAGTGTACGGCCTATGGACGCTGGACAATAGTGCCTACTTCGATTGGTAAAGTGAACCAAGACATAGCTTGGTGGCACTAAGCTGCTGATAGCTCTCAGCCCGCTAGCTTTGGAGTCTCCGTACTCGTACTTTTGGTGTTGTACACATAATTATCTCAATCAATTACACATCGCTGTTGGGTTTCTCCCTAGTACGGCTAATCATTTTAGTAAACCAACACATAGCCTGGTGATAGCTCTCATGCCGCCCAAGTTCGAGTGTCCGTACTCGCATACTCGGTGTTGTGCACACAATCACCTCTACACATAACGCAACACTGCTAAATGGATAGTTACATTTTGTATGTAAGTCAGGCTAAAGCCACTCCGAAGAAGCCAAATGAATATGTGCAGAAATGTGTCGGAAAATATGTCAACCATGTTGTTTAATCAGTTGCTAGTAGAGTAGTAGTAGCAAGTTTGCTTAGCCACAAATAAGGCATGCACCTGTACGTGCATCTACTAGTAGTAGTAGTTTGCTCTGTGTGAACAGAATCCTTGCAGATCAGCAAGTAGGGTTACACGCGTACATCACGCGACCGTTGGGAACCCCAAGTGGAAGGTGTGATGCGTACAGCAGTAAGTTTCCCTCAGTAAGAAACCAAGGTTTATCAAACCAGTAGGAGCCAAGAAGCACGTTGAAGGTTGATGGTGGCGGAGTGTAGTGCGGCGCAACACCAGGGATTCCGGTGCTGATGTCTACTCACGCTTTTTTTCATGTAGACAGTGTTGGGCCTCCAAGAGCAGAGGTTTGTAGAACAGCAGCAAGTTTTCCCTTAAGTGGATCACCCAAGGTTTATCGAACTCAGGGAGGAAGAGGTCAAAGATATCACTCTCAAGCAACCCTGCAATCACGATACAAGAAGTCTTTTGTGTCCCCAACACACCTAATACACTTGTCAGATGTATAGGTGCACTAGTTCGGCGAAGAGATAGTAAAATGCAAGTGGTATGAATGAATATGAGCAGTAGTAACGCCGCCAGAAAATACTTGCTGGCATGCAGTTGATGGTGGTAATATTGCAGGAAGTACAGATGCAGTAGAACAGTAAATAAGCGATGATTGCAGTATTTGGAAACAAGGCATAGGGATCATACTTTCACTAGTGGACACTCTCAACATTGATCACATAATAAAACCACTCTACACTCTCTTGTTGGATGATGAACACCATTAATTGTGTAGGGCTACAAGAGCACCTCAATGCCGGAGTTAACAAGCTCCACAACATTCGATGTTCATATTTAAATAACCTTAGAGTGCATGATAGATCATTGTAATTATACCAAGTACTAACATAGCATGCACACTGTCACCATCACACTATGAAAGGAGGAATAGATCACATCAATACTATCATAGTAATAGTTAACTTCATAATCTACAAGAGATCACAATCATAAACTACGCCAAGTACTACATGATGCACACACTGTCACCATTACATCATGAAGGAGGAATAGAGTACTTTAATAACATCACTAGAGTAGCACATAGATGAATAGTGATACAAAGCTCATCATATGAATCTCAATCATGTAAGGCAGCTCATGAGATCATTGTATTGAAGTACATGGGAGAGAGATTAACCACATAGCTACCGGTACAGCCCTTAGCCTCGAGGGAGAACTACTCCCTTCTCATGGGAGACAGCAGCGGTGATGAAGATGGCGGTGGTGTCGATGGAGATGCCTTCCGGGGGCACTTCCCGTCCCGGCGGTGTGCCGGAACAGAGACTCCTGTCCCCCAGATCTTGGCTTCGCGATGGCGGCGGCTCTGGAAGGTTTCTCGTACCGTGGCTTTTTCGTACCGAAGATTTAGGTCAGGGGGCTTCTTATAGGCGAAGAGGCGGAGTCGGAAGGCTGACGGGGCCACCACATAGTAGGGGGGCGCGCCTGGCTCCTTGGCCGCGCCGCCCACACGTGTGGGCCCCCTGTGGCCCTCCTCTGGTCCCTCTCGGGTGTTCTGGAAGCTTCGTGGAATTATAAGATGCTGGGCGTTGATTTTTTCCAATTTCGAGAATATTTCCTTACTAGGATTTCTGAAACCAAAAACAGCAGAAAACAGCAACTGGCACTTCGGCATCTCGTCAATAGGTTAGTTCCGGAAAACGCATAAAATCATCATAAAGTGTGAACAAAACATGTAGGTATTGTCATAAAACAAGCATGGAACATCAGAAATTATAGATACGTTGGAGACGTATCAGCATCCCCAAGCTTAGTTCCTACTCGTCCTCGAGTAGGTAAACGATAATAAAGATAATTTCTGAAGTGACATGCTACTAACATAATCTTAATCATACTATTGTAAAGCATATGAGATGAATGCAGTGATGACGCGTAAAGCACACGCCCGTTGGGAACCCCAAGAGGAAGGTGTGATGCGTACAGCGGAAAGCTTTTCCCTCAGTAAGAAACCAAGGTTATCGAACCAGTAGGAGTCAAGAAGCACGTTGAAGGTTAATGGCGGCGAAGTGTAGTGCGACGCAACACCAGGGATTCCGGCGCCAACGTTGAACCCGCACAACACAACCAAAGTACTTTGCCCCAACTTAACAGTGAGGTTGTCAATCTCACCGGCTTGCTGTAACAAAGGATTAGATATATAGTGTGGATGATGATGTTTGCAGAAAACAGTAGAACGAGTATTGCAGTAGATTGTATTCGATGTAAAAGAATGGACCGGGGTCCACAGTTCACTAGTGGTGTCTCTCCCATAAGATAAATAGCATGTTGGGTGAACAAATTACAGTTGGGCAATTGACAAATAAAGATGGCATGACAATGCACATACATGTTATGATGAGTAGTGTGAGATTCAATTGGGCATTACGACAAAGTACATAGACGGCTATCCAGCATGCATCTATGCCTAAAAACTCCACCTTCAGGTTATCATCCGAACCCCCTCCAGTATTATGTTGCAAACAACAGACAAATGCATTAAGTATGGTGCGTAATGTAATCAATAAATACATCCTTAGACATAGCATTGATGTTTTATCCCTAGTGGCAACAGCACATCCACAACCTTAGAACTTTCTGTCACTGTCCCAGATTTAATGGAGGCATGAACCCACTATCGAGCATAAATACTCCCTCTTGGAGTTAGAAGTAACGACTTGGCCAGAGCCTCTACTAATAACGGAGAGCATGCAAGATCATAAACAACACATAGATGATAGATTGATAATCAACATAACATAGCATTCATTATTCATCGGATCCCAACAAACGCAACATGTAGCATTACAAATAGATGATCTTGATCATGTTAGGCAGCTCACAAGATCCAACAATGATAGCACAATTAGGAGAAGACGACCATCTAGCTACTGCTATGGACCCATAGTCCAGGGGTGAACTACTCACACATCACTCCGGAGGCGACCATGGCGGTGAAGAGTCCTCCGGGAGATGATTCTCCTCTCCGGCAGGGTGCCGGAGGCGATCTCCTGAATCCTTATTTAAGGGGCTGTTTGGTTTTAGGTTCTGACTTAGATATTGTTATATGTTATACGTGATGACAATTGTAAAAAGGAAATGTCATACGTGATGACATATCGCATACTACTCTGCTATTTAATCATGGCAACGACGACGTGGTAGCATGATTAAGGATGATATAGGTGACAAAAATATAATCATGAAACGATATAATCCTAGCATGATTAAGGATGGGAGAGAGGTGATTGTAAAGAAGATGCAACGTGTCTGATATGACCAAGGAATTCTGCATGTCGGCGCTGGGCCGGTTGTGCAAAAACTTTGCGGCGGATGGGCGGGTGCAAGGCTGAGGCACTATAGTTCGGCACATTCCAGAAAAAAAATCATTACTTGAATTATTTTTTTTTTGGAAAAGAAGTTCATTGTCATGATTGATTCAGTGATTCTAGCAAGGTTGCATTAGCATTTTCAAGCACTTCACACGAATCAGGGCTTAGTAGCCCACCACCGTCATGCTGCGGGACCTAAGAATGATCAAAATGGTAGATGGTGATATGAGGTTGTATTCCTACCAAATCAAATGTTGTAGAACATGTAGCAAAATGATTTGTTCATGTTTGAAATTAGAAGCATATTTTTCTTGGTTTGCACTCTGCCTAAGTTCTTTTGTAATTCAGAGTTAACAACTGAACACACGCTGAATCAAATCCTTAGTCCCTTGTATGATGGTACTGATCTTCTATGGAACAATCCAACGATTAAACTTTGTTGGTGCGGGTGTCTCAGATGCTTCCCTCCATCCTCTTCCACCTAACGGCTATCGAAAAATTCAGCTTCTCGGACAAACACAATGCAGAGCTAAGCATGCGTGTAGTATGAATGTAGTACACCACGAGTGCTTGTTTTAGCACGAGGAGAAATTACCGCATGAAATTTTCCAAACGAATTTTTAATTCAAAGATGTGACTATTAATGATTAAGATAACTGTTCTACAAATATTACACTAGTGCATTGGCTAGGTATACAGCCTAACAAAGTAATTATATACAATTACATCCCTAGCAGAAATTAGAAGGAGTAACTTGTTCTTGGGCCTAACTATGGCCCATTCAATTTTAGCCATTAGATCGGCATATATACTACATAGTTAATGTGTAGAATGCACCCAAAAATCTCTCTTTGTTAAACAAAAAATCTAAAGAATGGAGCCATTTTCTGACTAGTTATATATGGATGGTCACTAGGTCATCATACACACTAGAAATTTGTTTTAAAGAGCGTGATAGAAATGCATGAGCGAGAAGACAAGTTGACTTGGAGCAAGGAGGCACTGGCATCGATCTCCATCAACACCATCGATTCCTCCATTCATCTTGTTGTAATCCAATACTCCATTGTGGATTTAGACTCGTATTCGTTCATTCATTCACATACCTATCATATCATTGGCATGATCATGCCTTGTACCTCCATGTGTGAGTAGTCCCTTGTGTTCTTGGGGAGATGGAGGAACCCTAGCTATATATCATGAACTGAACTAAAGGTTACAATCTCTTCATTTATAAAATGAATGTATTGATTTTCTTCAACGATGTTGTGTGAAGTCGACGAGCGCACAATTGCTTGCCCCCTTGGGGACATCGGAGGACATCATCGTTGTAGGTAGTAGGTGGTTCGGGGGTGAAAGTGAGAGAGTTCCGTCACGTCCCATCAACTACTATCATTGAAGAATATTGGAGATCCTAGAATTAAAACCGTAACCTTGGGGAAACTATTAGTCACTAGTGCCTCCGACAACATGCTACTTTAGGAGGACCGGTGGTGGTTACGAGTGGTGCATAACATAGTGCGCACGTGATGTACCCATCTCCGACTCCACTCATATAAACATACTAATAATCATGTTTTAGAATTATGCTGACTCCTAAGAACACTTTCCATCCATTGTGTTTCTCTCAACCTTGCTTGCATGCCCTTCGTTTATTTTCAGTATTGCTTTACTTTGCTTCTTATTAGTTTGTTCAAACACTCAATCACTTTCATTACCCTTTGCTTAGGATCGAGAATAATGTAGGTACAACTTAGTAAAAGTAAAAAAGATGCAACAAAACCATTGCAATTCAGCTCTCCATAGTTTCGATGCTCTTATATTTGAAACTCGCTCTACATATATTACACTAGCACATTGGCTGGTATACGGTCTAACAAAGTAATTATACACAATTACACCCCTAGAAGAAATTAGAAGGAGTGACTAATCATTGGGCCTGACTCTTGTGCATTGAATTTCCGTCAGTCCATCGATCACAAGGTCATCATACACAGTAGCAATTTGTTCCAAATAGTACAGATAGAAATGCATGAGCGAGATGACACCGGTAGAAAAAAGGGCTTTAGTCCCGGTTCGCAACTGCCATTAGTCGTGGTTGCGCAACCGGGACTAATTAAGCGCGACTAAAGGCTCCCCCCTTTAGTCGCGGTTGCTTACGAACCGCGACTAAAGGTCCGTCCATGTGGGCGGCTAGCATGCGCCTGGGCGAAGGACCTTTAGTCCCGGTTTGTATCCCCAACCGGGACTAAAGGCTATTTCGTTAAAAAAAATTAATTCATTTGGGTTTCTAATTTTTTTCACTCCGTTTTTTTTTCTATTTTTTTTTTCAGAATTTCTATTATTTCAGTTATTTGCATAGCTTAGTCTCTATCTCTAACTACACTTATCTCTAATCAAATTACTTACTCGTGGTCAAACTTCCCGCTCGGTCACCCATCTTCCCACTACTCCACCTCTAGCACGCTTAACTTCCGAGTTTCATTCCGTCCCGCATCCAAATACTACGCGCACATATATGTGATACTAGTATCATATCAATCCTATTAACATGTTGGTCGATGTCACATTTTTTTATTGTTTGAATTTCAAATAATTTTTTTTCATAAACAAAAATAATGATGTAATAATAATCGTGAATAAATAAATAAACATTAACTTTTTATTTTTTTTTAATTTTTTAAATATTTTTTTTGCCAAACCTAAAACCTAAAAATTTGAAAATCTTAAAACTGGGTAAAAGTAATAGTAATCTTTATGCTGGATGCAATTATTAATTTTATTGTTAAAAAAATTTAAAAAATATAAAATCCATAATTTATAGCAAAAACTAAAATCTTCCTGCTTTCATATTTTCATTTGGAATTTTGAGAATCTAAAAATTGGCTAACCGGGTAAACCCAGGTGAATTCGGATGTAACTTTTTCCAAGGATTTTTTTTGATATAATATACGTTTTTTTCCAACGTCGTATGCAAAAGTTATTGCGGTTTTACCATTTTTTAATTTTTTTTGCAAAAAAAGTGAAAATTCGAATTTCTTAATTTCTCCGAATAGTAGGTTGCATAACATACAAGAATATGAAAACAATTTTTTTTTGAATTTTCTATCATTTTCTTTTGTATTTTACAAACCAAAAAAGGCGATCCACGGGGGGGGGGGGGGGCAGCAGGGTGCGTGGGAGTAAAAAAACTCGGAAAAACCTTTAGTCCCGGTTGGGGACACCAACCGCGACTAAAGGGGCCCCAACCGCGACTAAAGGGGCCCCTTAGTCGCGGTTGGTGTCCCCAACCGGGACTAAAGGTTTTTCCGCCGGCCGCATCCCTCCATAGCCCTTTAGTCCCGGTTGATGTTACCAACCGCGACTAAAGGGGTACCCTTTCGTCTCGGATGGAGCATTAGTCGCGGGTCGCCTCCCGAACCGCGACTAAAGCCCCCTTTAGTCGCGGTTCGAATATTTCCGGGACTAATGGGGGTGGACGGAAGCCTCTTTTTCTACTAGTGTGACCTTCCACCCTTTTATTAACTCGTTGCCGACTCGAGGAAGCTTTCACAGTAGAAAGCTCCTAGAAAAGTTACACGGGTGGTCACACATACCCGAATCACAACTTACAAGTTTACGATAAGAAAAAAGATCTACACATATTACCGCATGAAAATTTTCGAACAAATTTTTAATTGAAAGTTGTGCCTGTTAATGATTAGGATTACTGTTCTACAAATATTACACTAGTGCATTGGCTAGGCCCTAACAAAGTAATTTTTTTGAGGGGAAAATTAACAAAGTAATAATCATATACAATTACACCCCTAGCAGAAATTAGAAGGAGTAGTTTGTCCTTGGGCCTAAATCTGGCCCATTCAATTTTATCCATTATTAGGAAATACCCCGGTGCAAGAAACCCATCTCCCACCCCCGTGCGGTGGCGCCCCGCGCCGCACCGGGGTGCCCCGCCGCCCCTCCTCCTCCTCTCCTCTTCGGTGCCTCTCCTCCCGCCGCCACTACCGGAGGCGTCATCGGTGGCGGCGGCGGAGATCCTCGGTCCCCATGGAGGCGCAGCGGCGGCGCCCGCTCCGGCCATCTGCGACCATCTGCAGGCGATGGAGGCGGCCTAGGATCTCGGGGGTCTTCCAGTGACGGGTGCGGCGTTAGGCAAGATGGCCTGATCTGAGCCCAGATGGGTTTGGCCGAGCCATCTACACCTTGATGACCTCGATGTTGGCAGCCGACAGTGCTCCTGGGGTGGTCCTGCAGCATGAGGAATCCATGGCGGTGGTGGTCTCCTCTTTCACCGGAGGGGATTGGTCAGTTTGTGGCTATTTTGGCGGGTCTCGCGATCCGGCAAATAGTCCCCGACGGCAAGGCATGGCTGCCGGTGAAAGCCGGCCCTGATTTCGGTCATTGTGGACGATGGCGGCGCCTGTTCGTCGCTACCTTGTTGAAGGCATTGTCTCTGCAGTCTATGTTTTCTTCTCGCCTGGGCTGCTCCGGGGAAAACCCCAGACCCGGGTCTCCCGGATCGGACGTGGCGGCGCGTAGCATCATTCTGCCTGTTGGGGGCATCGTTTTTGGAGTAGACAATGGATGGTGGTAGTGCTGAGGTGAAGCGGTGTGTTTCTGCTGTGTCGGCGTCGTCGAGTCTCGGCAGCATGATGTAGTGGTGTCTCGGAGACAGACGCTGTGTGATGGACGCGTGCAGGATGGTGGTGTCGTCTGGCGCCGTGGCGACATCGATGGCAGGCCTGTCATGGTGTGGTGACCCTGCATACCACTGCATGTTGTAGTATGCCAGTCGTTGATATAACATTCACGAAGTACCATTCCGCAAATATTACATCCCTCAGAGTAGTACAACAGAACATAGCAAGGTCCATAACTCATTCACATATTATTACAATTAACATACACATGTCGTCTCGGAGCTCCTCTTGGGTCCTCAGAGGAATACTCCTGGGTTCGAGGCGAACCCAACTTAGTTTACAATATATAAGTCTCATTAAGTGATACATTTATTTCCTCGAGCAGCTAAATATTAAGAGTTCGTGCTGCTCGGCTACAACTACTACTCGGTTCTTCTAGGCTTGATTTCCACCGGAAGCCTCCCCGGTTCCGTAGACTATGAGATAGTCTACGCCTTCAACTCCTCCTGAGAGGTCAGGTTCATCGTAGCCGATGATCTCGGCGTCTTCATTGTTGTCGCAGTCCTCTTCCAGACGATTCAGACAATCTAAGCATGGGATTTAAGAGTAGTATGAGTACGAGCGTACTCAACAAGTTCATTATAGATAAGAGGTGTTTAATGCACTAACTACGATACTAGACCAGAAAGTCTAATACCAATGCAAGTTTTGTTAAACGTTTCTTCAAGAGATTGCTTTTATTTCAAAGAGCTATGTCCGTCAGCCTTCACCGGTTTACTAGAACTTCATGGAGCTCCTTTCCGGCCGCGTTCGCAGTTCCTCATCCCGGAACAGGGAGTGACAGGTCACAGTTCTTTACACTCTGCAGAGGTGTGTTGCTTTACCCATAAGAGATCTTAACCTTGGTGCCAACCGGGCAGCTTTCCCGTCCACACTTCCTTTGGTGTGAGGCCCGGTATAAGGTCTAGCCAATCATGTTCCTCCGCTACCTCGAACACCCACCCTTTGTTGCATGCCCCGACCCTGGGTCCTCGCCGGTCCCATTATTCCCACTCACGGGTGGACCCCGACCACGACGACAGTTTGGGATCGAACCAAACTCCTTCGCCGGTAGCTGCAACCCATCATAGACCGCAATACCGTGGGGACTTAAGGCTTCCCCAGCCAACCGCTTGCACTTCGAGCGACAAGTGTCTACGGACTATGCCGTGGGGACTTAAGGCTTCCCCAGCCAACCGCTTGCCCTGACAGATACAAGTGTCTACGGTAAAGCGCATCCGTTGATGAACGAGAGGTGGAAACACTTTTGACTACTCCGTCCCACTCCGGATCTTATGGTTAACACGGGTATTACGGCACAAGAATCACTGGCGACATTTGTTGTTTAATCCTAGATGGATATAAACCCGTGCAATGGAACCTCCACCATATCAACACAATCCATGGTTCCATTGCCCACCACATAGTCATATTCATAGTTATGAAAGTAGTGGTTTTGATTTTTGTGCAATAGTGATAACCATAATACTTTGCAAGTAATTTGATAAAAATACTCAAATGATATGAGCAAGTGATGAACTTGCACGAACAACGCAAAGTTTTGCGGTTGGAAGGTGTGGACTGACCCTTGTCCTCTTGTCTCTGAAAAATAGCATCATTGTCCGATAAGGGCAATGGTTAAAGAAGCAATTATGCATGATTCCAGTTTTAGGGTTTGTTTCCCCCTTCCGATGTCGTTATTATTTTATGTAAGAGGTTAATACTAAGAATAACTTGGGGATACTTGATTTAAAGTAAAATACAACCTTGAAATGTTGTCAAGGTGTTTTTAAAGTCCAAATACATTAATGGACTTATTTTCATTATATAAAATTAGGTGTGTGATTTAAATGATTATTTAAATCATCAAAATAGGACTTATTCTTAATTGTCTTCAAAAATTCTCTTTGATATTTTATTTAAATAGAGAATTTTATGCTGATCATTTTTCATATTTTTAAGTTATTTTTAAGAGCTTTCAATAATTTTCTATTGAAATTTAAAATTTCATATTTTTATTGAATTGTAAAAAGTCCTTTTTGCCCCTGGGCCCACCTGTCAGGGTGGCCCAGTGGGTTAACCCTAACCCGAGCCGCTCGTCCGGCTCGGTCGGACGCACCCGTCCCCTTCCTCTCGCGCACGCGCTAACCCTAACCCCTCTGAGCTCGGGCGACACCCGCGTCGCCGCCGCCTTCGCCGATTTTCTCCGGCCGACTCCGGCCATCGCCGGCGGTGAGATGGGTATCAATCGAACCGCCGTTCGACGGCGCTTCGATTGATCCACGTCGATCTGCTTTTCCTCACCGCCACCGTTCTTCCCCAACATTCCCGTGACATGACCGCGGGCGAATCGCCGCGATCTCGTCGTTGCCGACGAGCCTGGCGCCATGGCGTGATGGCGCCGCCGGCCTTCGCTGCCGTGGTGCGGAGCGCTGCGGCGCTAGTCGGGCCTGGCATGGCCTGGCCAGGTGCCGCCGTGCCTTCGGCGCGCGCCGCCGTGGCCGCCACGGCCACGCCTGCCGTCTGCTCGCTCCAGGTACATGCGCTTCCATCTTCTCCCTCTCTTCATCCTCCTCTATGCCATGCTCTAATTACTCGCCTGCCTCTCCTCATGGAGATGCTGGCACTGCCTGCTGCTGTTGCTTCT